>NC_080404.1:58678500-59280000 GCF_030265065.1 Corythoichthys intestinalis | reverse complement strand
GGGCTTGAAACATCAGCCCAAGAACGTTCGGCCAGTTGTTACGTAACCAAAAGCGATGATAGAAAGGGCACTTGTGCGTTTAGCAAAACTGAAACACACACACACACATTACAAACGAACACAATAAACAATGATTACAATTAGTGGTGTCGTTTATTTATTACACCCCTAATTACTGCACTTTTTATCGTGATTAATCTTTTTTTAACTATTACTTTTCTGAATGAAGAAAATACTGGTCAGCTGTTAGAATATTATTTGGATGTATTAAACTTGTTTCAATTTTAGCAAAAAAAAAAAAACACATGTAACTAATGGAAGGGTCCACAACACATGCACATAGATCTGGACACTAGTTCATTTTAATTTAATTTGGTTTCAACTTCAATGTAATATTTACACCATTGTATGAAACCTGAATGATGGTTTCTGAAACAACAGTGGTATTTACTAATCTTGCATATTTTTTTCCCAGCAAATTCATGTGTAGTGCTCTTCGTTTCACCACTGTGTCTTGTGTGCTTAGTTGTAGTATTTCTAAATATCTATGTATATCCACAGCAAATTGTTAATATACCTTTTCAAAACTGTTAACATGTAGAGGGTATTCAAACATACAAACCTGCCTGACTGGTTTGACTCTTCCTAAATCATGCTACTTTCTCTTTACTTGGAAATTCAGCCATTAGCTCGGGAAGGGGTTGGGCGAAACCTTCCTCAGTAAGGCTACTTTGAGACACTTATACTTGACACTAAATTGCTAAACTTCTGAGGATATTTTAATAGTATTTTAATAATTCTAATTTATTCGAATGTATTTGTTTGAATACCCTCTACAGGTTAAAAACATTTGAAAAGATCAATTTACCATTTGCTGTGGATAGAAATTGATTTTTACAACTAAGCAAACCAGGCAACAGTGGTAAAAAGAAAAACACTTCTCATTAAATTGCTGGAAAAAATATGCAAGATAGTTTAGTAAATACCACTCTTGGTTCAGAAACAATCATTCAGGTTTCATACAATGGTGTGAACATTACATTTAATTTGAAACCAAATTAAACTGAACTAGTGCTCCACATCTATGTGCATGTGTTGTGGACCCTTCTGTTAGTTACAAGTGGTTTTGTTTGCTTTGCTTAAATTAATTGAGAAGTTTGATACATCCAAATAATATTCTAACAGCTGATGACCAGTATTCAGTCAGAAAAGTAATAGTTAAAAGATTAATCGCGATAAAAAGTGCACTAATTAGGGGTGTAATAAAAAAATAAAATTGACACTACTAATTGAAATGTTAGTTCATTGCATTTCTTCAATTGTAAGGTTTGTTTTGTTTTTTCAGTTTTGCTCAACCCACAAGTGTATTTTTTATCGTCGCTTTTTGGTTACGTAACAACTGGCCGAAAGGACTTCTGACGTACGTTAGAGTGTAAAAAGGTGTCCCAATTTGTAGGGCTGACGTTTCAAGCCCTACTCCTTATTGCTTCGTTTGAAGGGCCAAGGGGTGGGGGAAGAAAAATAGAAATGGGATGCGGCCTGTGGTGCATAAGTAATGGCCCCATTTACAAAAAAAAGGCTAGGCTCGTCTTGGGGGCGGATCCCAGGGTGTCCCAAACTGGGACACCTTTGGGGATGATCCGACTTTCTTCTAGTGTTATAATTCCCTCCAGGCTCACCAAAAGGCAAAACAAAACACTTTCTACCATGTTGGGAAGCTCACCTGCATGGTACTTTGGGCTGACCAATATGGCAGATAAGGAGTGCAAAAATGAAATGCACATATAAGTGTCATCAAAATGCTTCTAATTTCAATTTGTTCCTTCATTCATTTTTTTATTTAAATCAACCCTGACCCCAAATAAGTGAAGAAATAAATGAAGTGAAATAAATAAAACTGAAGTGAAATAAATAAAACAGTGAAATAAAATAAATGAAGTGAAAACAAATATTGAAATAGAAGCATTTTAATGACATTTAATGGTATTTCATTTTCACTCTGTCCTCCATACAACAAAGGCAAACAGCCACTTTCTACCATGCTAGAAAGCTAGCCTGTATGATACTGTCAATTCCCCAGGCCCACAAATAGGCAAAACCACCACTTTCTACCATGCTAGGAAGCTAGCCAGCCTGAGACTTGATTAATTTTAGGCCAGTGGTAGGCAAAATATTCTACAAAGGGGCCACAGTGAGTGGGTTTTTGTTGCAACCCATTAAGACAGTACTTCTCAAATGGTGGGGCGCGCCCCCCCAGGGGGGCGCAGAGCGATGCCAGGGGGGGCGCGAGTGACCTCGGGGACCATGCTTTTTTTTTTTTTTTTTTTGGCCGTACTAGAATAAAGTGTACTTGCACATCCACTCCGTGGGTGGCAGTGGCGCTCTCATTTTCAATGTGCGTGCAGTATTTTTGAAGTCAGCAAGAGCACACGGAAGAGACTCATGCAGAGCTGGACTCACGCAGCGACCCACTGTCTTTCTCACGTGTCCGGCCGAGAAGTGCCGTTTTCGGCTTGGGATCGTCACGACCACCGCCCTCACCTACGGTTCTCCCTCGGCCGCCGAGAATGCGCTTTTTTCGGGCCGTTTGCCTTTGACTTTTAATATAGTGGGAAATGAGGAAAGACCACTGTTTACTGAGTCTAAAAATATAGCGGAGAAGCCAAATCAGTTAAGACGCCACTTAAAGACATTAGACCTCAATCTCATTGATAAGCCGCTTGATTGTTTTTCAGCGAAAATGTGCCGAATATTGCCAATTGTCACAATCGTCCCGCTTTGTCAGTGTTATATCAGTAAACCAGTGAGCACTGTGGAGAATCAGCGAAAATAAAAACTTTCCTTCTGTCCAAAGACTTTTTTCCCCCCCTTCTATTCAGTTTTGTTTTTTTTTTTCGGTCAAATTTTTTGGCATGTTGTCCTGAAGAGTAAATGTTTCTAATCAATTTGAATTTGGTATTATTTACTGATTTTATTACATTTTATTTTTCAGTATCAAATGGTCAAAAATGTACCTTGAGTGTATTTTTACAGTTTGGATGTGACTTTTTTTTTTTTTTTAACTTAAGGCAAATTGATGCGCGTTAAGTCTTTTCTGTTACAAGCAACACAATGTTAAAAAAGTTATACTTTATTATAAGTTGATCTCTGTTACTTTTTTTCTTTAATAGAAAAAAAAGGACACAATGTTAGGCTGAGGCGTACTTAGTAATATAGACGAATGATACTATTTACAGTGGCGGCAGAGAGTTGGGGGGGGCGCGAAACATTTACGTCTTCCTTGGGGGGGCGTAACAGAAAATAATTGAGAAGCACTGCATTAAGAGGACACATTCTCACCAATCTGCCGTTTTACAAGTGCAATCTGGTGCTTCTCATTTCTACTGAAACCTCATTGGTTATACTATCTGTGCTAGTTCAGTGGGAACAAAGACCAGGACCCACTGCGGCCCTTGAGGACCGGTTTGCCATCCCTCCTCTAGGCTCACAAATGGACAACACCCACTTTCTACCATGTTAGGAAGCGAGCCTGCATACTTAAGCCTCAAAAGGCACAAAAAAAGGCAAAAGCAGCCAGTTTCTACCACGCTACCCAGCATGACAGAATTCCCTCTAGGCTGACAAATTGTCAAAAGCAGCCACTTTCTACCATGCTACCCGGGATACTTTGAATTCACTTTAGGCTCACAAATGGCAAAAACGGCTACTTTCTACCACGCTAGGAAGCTAGCCAGCATGACACCCAATTCCCTGTAGGCCAGGGGTGCCCAATCCCGGTCCTCGAGAGCCCCTATCCAGCTTGTTTTCCGTGTCTCCCTCCTTTAACACACCTGAATCAAATGATCAGCTCATCAGCAAGCTCTGCAGCAGCCTGATAACGATCCTGATTAGTTGATTCAGGTGTGTTAGAGGGAGACATGGAAAACAAGCTGGATTGGGGCTCTGGAGAACCGGGATTGGGCACCCATGCTCTAGGCTCACAAATGGCCAAAAACAGCCACTTTCTACGATGCCAGCTTGATACTTTAACTCCCTTTAAGCTCACAAATTGATATTTATGTTACTATCCAATTGTTATCCTTATTTTTGATCTTGTTACCACTTAAATCCATTGTTATTTACCTTTAATTTCCAAAACTGGGGTTATTAACTTTTTTTCAAAAATTCTCGACTTCCTCTTTATTTTTTGTTAATGTTACCCTCTTGGTATTACTTCCCATAATTCCCCATAACTAGGTACTTACCTGTGGCAAAGTAAACCTACATCGAAAAACACCTAGGTCCTGTTGCATCCTAGACCTGGTCCCTAACTGGACCAAGGGATGTAGATTTGAGGGAAGGTGGTAATTTGAAGGAGTCCAATGGGTTGGTTTGTTGGCCGATCGAAATAAGCGCATGTGGTGCAAATGGGCTGTTGCATGAGCGGGGCTGATCCCCATAGAAGACTGGGCAACGATTAAGGTCCTGATGCCCTGGACCACCACACCCGCGTGCTTTGTCCCTATAAGCGGGACGCAAGGGGGCCGCATACTTACCGCCTACACAGAACAGGTCGTTTGTTAACACCGCTAGGTTACCCCGACCTGACTGGATAGGCTTGAAGAGCAGGAAGTCTGGGAGCACATCCCAGGCTTTAAACACAAGTTTAAACATACAATTGGTAACATAGGTCAAAAACAGTTGAGACTCACCTGCAGCTGTTGGCCCTTGCCTTCTCTCCCACATGACTGAAGGGAGATGAGTCAAGGCAGCTTATATGGTGCCCAGGTGACTGTTGATTGTGTAATTGGCTAATTGGCATCATGTGAGACTTATCATGTGACTTGGTGCATTCAGGCAGTGTGGGGAAAACCAGCACTGGGCTAAAAATTGGTCATCTAGGCAGTGTGGGGTAAACCAGCACTGGTCTAAAAATTGGTCATCTTTATACAGGTTACAGATAATTTAACAGACCTAACCTCATCATTCTTTTTATCCATTGCATTGCAGGCTTCAGGTGAATCCAGTAGGAGAGCATTCCACTTGCCTCTGACAAGAAAAGACAAGTCGTATTTTGAAATAATAGTGCTCCTTTTTTTTTTCTACCTCTATACTTGTCTTTTTTATCCTGTCTTTTTAATCCTGCTTTATAACCTGAAAGTCAATAAATATAATTAAATTAGTGGAGGGTTTATTTTCAAATATACATCTATAAATTGAATGACTGATAAATCTGATACATTATAGACTATAAACATGTAAACGGATGGACGTCACCTTCTACATTGAAAAATCTACAGAGTTCAAACAGTGTTTCAGTTAAAGAACTACAAATGTAGTCACCAAAATGACTACATAGTTATCACAATACTTACTACTTTTAAAAACTACAAACTGACTCCAATCATGGGAACATATGCTACACACAAAAACTTAAAAACTACAAACATGTTCAAATTGCCACCTTGCTGAAATGAAAAGAACTACAAACATGGCCACCATGCTGATTTAAAAAAAAAAAAAAAAAAAAAAAACTACAAACATGGCCCCCACGCTGAAATTAAAAGAACTACAAACATGGCCAAAAGTTGTGCTACACAAAAAAAACAAATTACTCCAAAAATGCTTACTGGATTATCTAGAACTTTGAATGTGGACGACAACATGATAGTCCTAAAAACTACAAACTGAAGTTATTTTACTTTCATATTGAAACCCCTCTTGATGTTTTCGTTTTCATACAATTAGTGAAATTAGTTTAACTAATAGGTCGCCATTGTTGTTGACGTCACGGCCACGCTGCCAGAATTCCACCTGTCACTCTTAAATTATGTAAGGTTGGGATTTAAAAACACCACAAGATGTCAATGGCGAGTTTTACATTAACACTAGAAGTACCATGGGTGTCCCATTTTGCGACTACCTAGGATCATCCCCAAGGGTGTCCCATTTTGGGACAGCCTTATAAGGAGATCCTCCCACAAGCCCATCTCCTTCCTACCCCTTGGCCCACCCCTCGGCCCACCCCTTGGTCCACCCCTTGGCCTTTCAAACGAAGCAATAAGGGGTAGGGCTTGAAACGTCAGCCCTACGAATTGGGACACCTCTTTACACTCGCGTACGACATAAGTCCGTTCGGCCAGTTGTAACGTAACCAAAAGCGACGATAAAAAGTGCACTTGTGCGTTTAGCAAAACTGAAAAACAAAACAAACATGACAAATGAATGTAATCTATGTATGTAATCTATTTCTTCAATGTAATCTTTACCCCATTGTATGAAACCTGAATGATAGTTTGTTTCTGAGCCAAGAGTGGTATTTACTAGTCTTGCATATTTTTTTCCAGCCATTTCATGTGAGGTGCTTTTCTTGTTAGCACTGTTGCTTGGTGTAGTATTTCTAAATATGCATATAAACGTATATCCACAGCAAACTGTTATTTGATCTTATTAAAAATGTTTTTTTTTACATGTAGAGGGTATTCAAACAAATACATCCGAATGAATTAGAATTATTAAAATACTGTGATCAAAATATTCTCAGAAGTTTAGCAGTTTAGTGTCAAGTAAGAAATAATTGTCTGATAGGTCAGGCTACTTTAGCTGAGGAGGGGGTTGGGCGAAACCTTGATGAGTGAGGCTGCTTTCTTTTTCGCTACTACTACTACTAGTCAGGCTACTTTCAGACACTTATTTCTTACTTGCCTACTGTATGTTGATAAATTTTAGGTAGATTTGGGTATGTCTTAGTCAATCCAAAAAAAGGTTCCTTCAATCAAAGTATATATTTTCAATAGAAAATAAAAGTCACTTGAATGAAAGCAAAATGTGTTTGAATGCAAAAGTTGCCTGAATGATAGCTTGTTTCTGAACCAAGAGTGGTATTTACTCGATTTGCATATTTTTTTCCAGCTATTTCATGTCCGGTGTTTTTCTTGTTACCACTGTTGCTTGGTGTGCTTAGTTGTAGTATTTCTGAATATCTGTGTATATCAATGTATATCCACAGCAAATTGTTAACTGATCTTTTCAAAATTGTTTTTTAACATGTAGAGGGTATTCAAACAAATACATCCGAATATATTAGAATTATTAAAATACTGTCAAACTTTCCTCAGAAGATTAGCAGTTTATTGTCAAGTAAAAAGTGTCTGAAAGTAGCTTGATGCCCAACCCCCTTCCATAGCTAATGGCTGGTTGCAAGTAAAGAAACAGCAGCCTGACTTGTTTACTTTTGCATTCAAACACATTTTGCTTTCATTCAAGTGACTTTTTTTTCTCGATTGAAAATATATATTTTGATTGAAAGAACTTTTTTTGGCTTGACCAAGAAATAAACAATTGATGTAAAACTCGCCATTGACACCTTGTGGTGTATTTAAATTACTACCTTACATAGTTCGCGTGACTGTGAAGTAGTGAAGGGATATGTCGTTCACTTGAGTAAACGAATCCATTCCGGTTCGTTCAGTAAAAAGATTCGTTCAAACAAATTGTTCAACGAATCGTTCGCCCCCTTCATTCCCCCACCCCCCCAAATGAATCGTTCGGTTAGTGAACGGGAAGTGACGTTGCAGAACGAATCACTAAAGACCGCTTAGCAATATAACTGAACGGGAGGTGACATTATTTGGTCCCGCCGCCTCTTGCACACAGGCTCCTAATTGATCGCTCGTCGGAGATTCAGAAGTGAGTGACAGACTATATCATTCCGTTTTCGCTGCCTTGTCTCGTCTCGTCTCGTCTCTCCCCCGCTGCTGCAATAGCGAGGGAGAATTTCCGCGTCGTCAATCGTATTTCTATGGGATCAAAGTCATGGCTCGTGCATGCATTTTGATTTAGGAACGTGGTTTAACATTTTCCTCTTGGGTAGGCTCGGGGGCGCACAGACTTTCTCTGGCAGGATCTTGATTACATATACAACATTGCCGCTACCAGCCTCCTTGACACGCTTGCTGTCACGCCAATAAAAAGAGAAATGGAAAGTTTAATTTCTAAATGTGGAACGACCAACACATTATATTTACCTCACGCTCGGTTGTGTTTCTGTTTTTATGCTCATCAATATTATTTTTGGTAACTATTATTAAAACGAAAGTGTAAATAGCTCTGAAATGAAAACAATACTAAATTTTGATGTAAAAAAGTTTCATTGCAAATCAGGATAAGAGGATCTTATTGTAATATCATTTTTGCATGGGTATTAATAAATCAATAATCCAGTCAGCTCTCCTGTAGTCCCCTCATCTCAGATCGTCAAATGCTGACGAGAAATAATTGTTTGCTCTTTACAATGTCGCCTTTCTACCCTCATTAATCTGTTAAGAAAAATGTAGACATATTACACATATTGCTCCGTGCCCGCGTGCGTTGTTTTTGGGCACTTGACACACTCTGACACGGGAAAACAATTAACACTCGGAAAGTTATTGACATGTATAAACTGTTTCATTGCAAATCAGTTTTATGGTGGTCACACTATTCATTTTCCTGTGTACTGCACAGATGAGGTAAGCAAGCCTCCATAGATTGACAGTTCTCTCCCCCCTGCGCTGCTGTGACGCTTCCGCAGCTCACCTTTTGCTTGCTTCGTAGCTGCTGGCGAAAGTTTTAAACTAATGTAAATTTGATAGTATGTCGTCGTATGTAGTCCCAAGTTTGTTGAGAAAAGTAGTACACTAGCATGCTTACTAGGGTTGAGTGGTGTTTATGTGTTTGAGCAGCACATGATAGGCTCCACAATAACAAATATGCAACAAAGTCCTTTCCTTTCACTTTTAGACTCGTTCAATGCGTGACTGGAAAATCAAGTTAGCAGCAATCTCGGTCAGGCGCCGGAGGACCGAGTCACTGAACAAGAAGTGCCGAAGACAAAGGCGCCGTCACGGTGAAAGTAAGAACTAATAGAGTATTCAAAGCTGCTAAAGGTTTTTAGTACCTGGTTGGTGAGGGAACATGGTTTGTATTGAAGGTTTCGTTTTGTAAATAGGCTCATTATATTATGCTAAGTATAAGATCGGTCATCTGTTTGAGTCTGTAGTATTTCCGTTCATTTTCTGTACACCAGAGGGTGCTGTCGCCTTACTAAATAATGGCGCTTAATCAACAAAGGGCCGATAAGTGCCAGTGGTATTGTGTGTAATGATAATTGAATGGCTTATATTCGTGTTACGGTTTATTTCCTGTTATATAGAAAAATATAAAAGGTTAAAAGGTCATAAATATATACAGTGATTGCACTCAAGGTAGAGATTGTCAAGGAAAAGTAATCATTTAAGGTCAAGGTACTTCATAAAGCCCCTCCTTGAGTCATCACCTTATCATGGTGGAGGGGTTTGCGTGTCCCAATGATCCTAGGAGCTATGTTTTCTGGGGGCTTTAAGCCCCTGGCAGGGTCACCCATGGCAAACAGGTCCTAGGTGATGGGCCAGACAAAGCATGGCTCACAAGACCCCTTATGATGAAAAGTACTACAGGATTCAAGTTTCGCTTGCCCGGACGCGGGTTACCGGGGCCCCCCGCTGGAGCCAGGCCTGGAGGTGGGGCTCGAAGGCGAGCGTCTGGTGGCCTGGCCTTTTCCCATGGGGTCCGGCCGGGCATCGCCTGAAAAGACAACGTGAGTCCGACTTCCCATGGGTTCACCACCTGTGGAAAGGGCCAAAGGGGTCGGGTGCGTAGCGATTTGGGCGGCAGCCAAAGACGGCCACCCCCTGGTGGCGCCACTGGTGCTGGAGAGTAGGGTCCGTCAGGAAGTCGAATCTCGGATTCAGGAGGAGCAGTGTGGTTTTCGTCCCGGCAGTGGAAGAGTGGATCTTGAATGAAAAGCTGCATTTGGTGTCCTCGTACTGTGTTTCAGGGGTGTAGCATAGTCCTGCGCCGTTACACAAACATGGCTGTCTTGTATGTATGTTTTGATCCTCAAGATATTCAACACACGGCGTGCTCATAACTTTGATTTTTATTAACGACTCACGACAGGTTACTGCATGTCAAGTGACATGACAATACACACAATCTGAGCCGAGTGGCTCTATGTGGCTCTAACTATAGACCCTAATCACGTGACGTCACAACTCCGCCCCCCTGACTGGTTCCGCCATATTGTCCGTCAGCTCGTCGTGTTTACATATAACCGCTACGTACATTCCTCCTATTACTGCGTGTTTTTCTGCTTGTCTAAGGAATCACCGCCTAGTAAACGAACCCAAAAACCTTCCTGACATTCGTTAACATTGATTGATCTGATTGATTAATCAAAATGGTGAAGGCATGTGTGGCGGTTGGTTGCAGTAACAGAGAAGATAAACGGTCATTTTAGAAGTTGCTGTGTGCCCATTGTTAAAAGGGCAAATCTCTGAAGCAGCACAGTTTGTTTATCTCGATCCATGATGCATTTGTCTTGACAGCCGTCAGAATGCGGCGAAAACATCGATATGATGCTAACACGAGACATCATCAGACGGAGACTACGAAGCTCGTCGCCCAGTCACGCAGCAAGAAGGTAGGCAAAACAACAGGTGTTGTGCCAAAAAAATAGCTGCCCTGCGTGAAATGTCCCCTCTGACGGGAGCGCCCACACGGAAAAGACTGTCTTGTACCGTGAATATGTATTATTTTACTCTGCTTGAACTAATAAATGTCATACCTGTGTGATTGTCATTGGGATATGGTCGTGAAAACCTGTAGACTAATACATGTCTGTCCCAAGATGGTTATGTGGCTCAGTCCACGATTTGTCACTAAAATACAGTACTAATATTTTGTGTAATTTCATTATTGAAAACTGATCTTACAGTCGTAAATCCATTACTGTAATGCGTCCATGAATACATTTGATGTTTTCACGTCAATAAAGCGTTATAAAGCGCTCCCGTCAGGGGGGACATTTCACGCGGGGCGGCTATTTTTCGGCACACACCGGCCCGTCGTCGATCAAGTTTCATTTTACAATCGTGACAACTGTGACGCTCAGCTGACCAAATGTCGGTTTATATTCGGGCCGGTGCCGATTTTGGGTACCCGACTCCTCATCGTGACATAAACTGGAGTATGATTGGAAATTTTGTGGTCTCGGGACGAGCTCTGACGCACGGGACGGGACCGGACGGGAGGAAACATCGGTTTGGGCATCAAATATGGATCTGGCGACTGGATCGACCAAAGCTTTTCCAAATAACGGCTTTATGCAACTCATCCAATGAGTTTACAGCGTCTGAAAGCACCGGGGCTTCCATAATTTGCAAGTGAATCCACCTTTAGAAACTACTATCATTGACAATACGGGCTCACAGTGACGGACAATATGGCGGCACAATAGAGCGATCACGTGATTATGTGATGTTGGTGATTGGGGTCTATAGTGAGCCAAATGTCCATTTAAAATCAATACGGGAATCAGGAGGTAGCATCCGGGCTCCAGGTGCTTTATTGTGCTGCACTGTCGCATCCAAAAATGAAGCGGAGTGAAACGACGATGCCATCGAAGTGGCAAACAACCCAACAACGTGAGCACACGAACAACGCTGACCAGCTCTCACCAAACGACAGACTGACCAAAATACTACAAAAATGTCCGCCGCAGTTCTTCCTCCCTGTCAAACGGCTGTTAAAATAAAAGCACGAAGGAAAAATGCACTTCGTGAAATAGGCCTACAGGACAGAACATTGACTTTTGTTTCCAATTTAAAAACATGAACCATAAATATGCATGGTGTTTCTTACCAGCCTCACTAACGCGAGCTGCGATATTGAGGTGTGCATGCACTCGGTGCGGTGTATATATATTCAAATGATTTTTTTTTTTTTTACCTGTTTATCAGAAGCTCATGGAGACATTCGAACAGTCGAAGGCACAGCGTTTGGTTTCGGGAGAGGATAGCGATGAAAATGCGCGCAGCAAATTCTCCAAAGCAGTACTTTTTCCACGGGCGTGTGTACTGTATGTCATATTCAGCAGAGAGTAACCACAGTTCATATAGTTCCTCGTTCTTCACAGGGAAGCGGTGGAAACTTTCCTTTGTCCATTTCTTCTGTATGTTTCCACAACTTCTAAAAGCTCATTTCACCACGTTGACATCCTTTCGTGAACCTTCAGCAGAGCAGCCTGAGGTAAAAATGAGTGGCCGTAGCACTGCTCTCTAGTGTGGTGTCATTACGCATATAAAAAAAATAGTCCCGCAGAATTAAAGGAAATAGGACAGTTTGGTGCGACATTGTTTTGGATTTTTTTGACTATGTTAGATCCGTGAATCTCACTTTTTATTAGGATGCTAAATGTCCATATTGACTTGCATTAGCATTATCACTCAGGAACCCTGAAAATAATAAAAGACTAACAAACGATACGGCATATTTTTCAATCAACTCAACTGACTAATTAACCTCCCTCTAACTCGAATATTAAGCCAGATGTCAAAAATGCAGAACTTCCGCTTTAATGGCAAACGGAGGTGTGGTACGTTTAGCACACGGTCCTTTTAAGTGTTAGTGTGTGTCACTTGAGCGTCCTGTCACTGGCCGTCTGCGCTTCCAGACCCCACCCCACAAAAATCCACGCTGACCACAGCTGAAACAGAGCCGTCACTTGCAATTAGAAGCCATCCAAGAGTATAATGTACAGTCCTGTCAAACGGGTAACGGGCTGACATGGGGTGAAACGATCGCGGGGGGGGGGGGGCAAATGGTTCTGTTTGTTTATTACATTTGAGGTACTCAAAGAGCCCATAGAGTCGTGCCGAAGATGTTTTTAAATTCATTTGGATGGATCCAGTCCATTTTGGTCGCACTTTCTGCCGTACTCCAGTTCATTATTACAGCTTCACGTCTTTTCTTTTCCATCACAGCATGCACTAAACCAGGGGTCGGGAACCTACTGCTCGCGAGCCAGATATGGCTCTTTTGACGGCTGCATCTGGCTAGCAGACAAATCTTCAATTATTAATAAAAAGTTTCGTCATGTAATGGGAAGGGCGCAAGGACCTCGGGGGAAACCAGACGTTTGTGGCAACCATAGAAATAATAAACAAAATAACAGCGTCATCCGCAACATGCTCTCTCCTCCTTGCTTCCCGCTACGTCACTACTCTGCCGTCTGATGGCCTCTTCACGGGCCCACAAACAGTTACGGACATTACAATACTTAACGATTAACTTTCAGCACACATCACAATCATCCTAAAATAAAGCATTCTGCTAATATACACAGTCTAATTATACTCTTTTTCTCACCTCAAACAAGAAAAAAATACTAGTTTACAACGTCCGTCTCAGATGCCAAGACGGATTGCTTTGCTCTAAAATACAAACATTTTTTGCCCATGCACGCCACTTAGCGAACGCCTCCCCCCTGCTGGTTTAAAACCGTAAGTACAAGAGTATTTGTTGAGTAAAATAACTATTTAAATATTATTTATTAATTATTATTTAATTATCATTATTTATATAAGTTATTGAAAAGAAATCAGAGACTTATTGTACTTTAAAAGTGTTGAAATTACATAAAATGCACATATTACTTTTATTTTTCATTTTAAACATATTGTATAGCTCTCACAGAATTACATTTAAAAATATGTGGTGTTCATGGCTCTCTCAGCCAAAAAGGTTCCCGAACCCCTGCACTAAACTTATTCACTACCATACCATGAGAAACGTCTAATCAGCTCGGACTGCCAAAACGGTTTAGCCGTCTATCGTCCTCAATGGCACCGAAACATCAATGTTGTGTTAGGACTGACTCACCAATCGGCACCGGTCCATGTGTTTTCTCTGAACACATTGTGAAGGTTCAGCCGGCGTGTCTTGTGTATGGCGCACATGACAAGGCCCAAACATTTGCAATTGCTCATGACAGATCTGACATAAACAGCCTCTCATCTGCCCACTCTGAAGCTAAACAAATGCACTGCTGATCAACCAACCTCACTTAATCTCCCTGTTAGATTTCCAAACAAACCCCAACACCACACACATTCATAAACACACACACATTGTAATTCCGCACAAGTACAAAATGCCTCAGAGATCTCCTACGCCTGTCAGTTTTCCAGATTAGATGTTCAGCATCAACTATCAAAGCCAACAACAACAGAAAGTCTTTAAAAAAATTGCCCGACCGTGTTGCTCCAGGAGAGCGTGTTGATGGAACCGCATCGATGTTCAGATTAGGGCACGCGCCCGTGATCAAATGCTCAAACATGAAATAAGAGCAGAAGGAAGACCCTTTTATCCTGTTGACTGATTTGCTACTATTGACGACAATAGTCGTCCAACCCAGTTGAACTAGAGGGCTGGCAATGAGTGATTATGTTTCAGTGCTGTTGACGGCGATTGACATTTGCTCTAATATCATATATAAAGATTGACTGTTAAACTTTCCAGTCTCAATGGATTGGACGTCTAATGCAGTCAATGGCAGCCAATGAGTTAAAAAGAAATTTCAGGCCACAGGTGGCTAGTAACACGTCACATTCACTCAGTTACATTTACTTGAATAACTATTGGGGAAAAATGAAAGTAGTTTTACCACACCATAATTTATACTTTTACTTGACTAGATTTGTGATGAAGAAACACTACTCTTACTCCACTACATTGAGCTACTCGAGAGTCGTTACATATTTTTCTTTATTCTACATATTAAATTTCACTTCCAGAGAAACCCACAGCAACTCTACCAGCTTCATTAAGGAGACATCGCAACAATAATCACATGACGCCATTATATCAATCAGCAGTCACAATACAGTCACATGACCACACTCAAGCTTGCAGTCATAAGTCCTGTGATCGGGCGGGTCTCTCCAATCACGGGGCTCCTTTATAGCACCCTTGAAAATAAACTAATTCACATAGAGATATGGTGTCAACCTTACTCAAAAACGCAGATTTCAATCTGTAGCCACGTTTACATGCTGACTTTTATTCATACCGATTCAAATCATTCCAAATGGAAATTTCACATCAGCTGTTTACATGTCACTTCATCTATTCCGATCCAGCGTTTACATGTGACTGCCTTTATTCCGAAAGGACGTTTGACAACTGCCGTCTGACATGCGCAGATTAATCAAAACAAAGCGTCACGTTGCAAAACATGGAGATCGATCGTCAGATCAGCTGCTGTTTTAACTTTTCGAGTGGAAACAAAACTTCAGAATGATACGCCGTTCATTTAAAAAGTTGTGTGGGTGCGCTGTGCGTGTGCTTGGAAGCCATGTTGCAAGTGACGTTACTTACGTCACCAAGTGACATCACCACGTCAGTACGGAGCATGCGCAGAAAGAACGCAACCAGACACCATTCCGCTTCCCTGTTTACATGATATAATTTTACTTCTAATCGGTTTGGGAAAAGGAATATTCCACCCCTGTGAATCGGAATGAAATTCCATTCGGTTTGGGCCTGTTCATTCCGAATGAGGTGTTTATATGGAACACATTTATTCTGTTTGAACAAATATTCCGATTGTAATTGGAATATTTGGCTCCATGTAAACGTGGCATGTGTCTCCAGTGTTGTTTTTGGCAGCCCTTTCAATTTTCGCCTTAGTCTTCTGGACGATAATACTAAGGGTGTATGTTTGCATAGGGACGGTAGGGACATAATACTAGCAACTTTTCAGGATGCTTAAATTGTCCCCACCAACTTTTATGCAACCTTATTTGCACTATATAATGATTTCAGTGGTACAGGTAATTCAAATCGTCTTCCCATGATGTAAGGATGGAATTAACCCCACCATTATTAAGTGAATTACAGTACTTTCAATATGTTCAGACTTACATTGACCCCTCTTCACTTGCAGAATTTGCTATTCCACCGCAAGTTTGATTGGCTGTCGATGTGACCCCCCCCACATTCACACACGTGTTCACACCCGGGTGTTCAGTCAAATTTCTCAGCCTGATACTATTTTGCTCCCAAAGCTTTTGTGCTGCTGAAAGGGCACTCTTTTACATTCATTTGGGCTCTCAAAGTTATCCACAGGTGCTAAATAAACAAGCGATTATTAGATTAATTAGATTAGTAGCTGTAGCAGCCTTAGTAGTATTACCTAGCTCTACCCATTTCACCAATGAGATGTTGCAAAAATAATCACGACTCCATTATACCAATCAGACGCAAGCTTGACATTGTAGCTTCACGCCAGCCTGCTCAATCATGTGGTGTCTTTAGCATCGTAAAAAATGAATTATTTGATCCTGAGCGCTGCTCTCAATATGACTCGAAAGTGCGGATTTCAACTTCTCTCCCAGTTTTTATTTGGCACTGATTGACCAAGGAAAACCGGATATATGCTCCTTTTAATTTCTAAATAGTACCGGTAATTATGAAGGAACTCGTCACTATTCAAACTAGGAAGTATTTTCTCCACTAGAAGGCACTCGTGCTCTTTGGACGAATAATGCCTCATTTATGTTTTTTTTTTCTCTCATTGGCATTCAATGAATTAAAAAAAATGTGGGGGTATTTCTTTGGCGTAATGTGGTTCTGTAATGGGTTATTGTCCAGTATCATTATAGCAATGGTTCATTGTTTTAAAAAAAAAAAAAAAATCATACAAAACTAAGCAGTGACTCAAAGTGTTACTTGAGTATTCTTTTCACAGCATACTTTTTAACTTGTACTTGAGTACAATTTTTGGATGACTAATTTTACTCTTACTTGAGTAATAGTATTTTGAAGTAACACTACTCTTACTTGAATAAAATTTTTGGCTACTCTACCCACCTCTGCAATTAAATATTGCAATTTGAATTTGCTTGTAAAATCCAGACACTTATTCTTTAAGTTCGCAAAATGTTTCTTAGTAGTTTTTGAAAACAAAGGTTTGAATCGATAGGTTTACCACCTAAACCAATACACATGCAATGGAAAACCCCACCTTCTTAAAACTGAGGGGGAAAAAAACTTTAAATCCCTTGTTTTCAGTGTAAATCTACTAGAAATAAGTAAAATGATCTGCTAGTGCTTCAAGTAAATTTTACTCACTTGGTGTTAATGGTAATTGGTGTTATACTTGTATAGCGCTTTTCCACCTTTCAAGGTGCTCAAAGCGCTTTACACAACATTGCCATTTACCTACTGGTGACGCAGCACCAGGAGCAATGTGGGGTTCAGTATCTTACTCAAGGATACTTTGGCGAGTTGATCAGGGCAGAGAATTGAGCCCACAACCTCTGGGTTGGGGGACAACTACTCTACCACTGAACCACGCCATCCCCAACTCACTTTGATTTCTTGAAATAAGTAAAATACCTAGCTGAAAATAAGCTTAACAGACTTATTTTAAGGTGACAATAATTATTGTAACATCACCAAAGCAATCGCCAGCTTAGTCAGGTTTTTAATCATTTATTTCAGAACTTGCCTTCACAACATGCCTACTGTCCCCCGCAGCTGACGCCCAACACCAGAACACGGAAGAGTGAATGTTAGTAAGGTTCCTGTTTATCCGTTCTTTCCCATGGCAACCGGTCTGTTGCTTCCGGTTTCTTGTCCTACGTCACACGCGCTGCGTATTCTGGGACCGAGAATAGGCGTAGTAGCGTAACTTGCGCCGGCGGCGTATTCAAGTAGAGTGTGGCCACCTGTTGGGATGTGTGCGAGGGAAAGTTAACCCGTGTGCATCTTTGAACGAACGTGAGTATTTCCCCTGCATGTTGCTAAGTTCTTATGATAAGTTAGAGCCGTTATCAGCGCGACCGTTTTGTGTTTTCACGGTTACGTTGGCTGGTCGCTCCCGCTCATCCTCGCTGCTTGGAAGAGAGCGTTGTTTACGTTATATTCGTGCCACCCATTTGTGCTAAGAGAGGATGGGTTTGTTTGGCATCTTTGGTTACTGGTTACAGTATGTACATTAATATGAGTGTAAACTGCTTAGTTTTCGCCACTTTTCTGGCCAAGTTGATCGCACGTGCACGCAGCGAGCTTCAGGGTTGTGCGCGCGCACTCGTGCCCCCCACCGTTGTATTCATTATACTGTGCTAGTCATATTATCTGACTAGCCTAAAAAATATACAAAGAATTTACTCTGACTCACTATAGAGTCTGACCTCTAGCATGGATAAGAACTGTACAAGGTTCAAAATCAGGTCGTTCAGCCAAACACACATTCACTTAGGGCTATCCCAAACAACTAATTTTCTCCCGATTAGTCAGCCGACTACTTTTACGATTAATTATTAGATTAGTCGACTAATTTTTTTTTTTTTTTTTACTAATTTAGCAATGAAATTTTTGTTGACTCTTATCAATTCACAAAAACATATTGGAACACTTAAATTATTTATTAAAGTACAAATAAATACACAAATAAACAATGAGTTCAAATGCTGATAGAATTAACTAGTGCTAAAGAATGTAATGTAAACAGATTCAGAACACTGACTTTCCAACGTGATTCAAAACAATTCTTAAAAAAACACCTAGCATTTATATTATAGTATAGTACTATATATAATAGGATTATAATAATTATAATAATTATTCATTGCCAATCAGATTTTTCATAAATGGTGTCATTTTAAAGGGATTCTTAGTGTAGAATCTGAAATCTGAAGCATGTGGGATTAACTCCAGAAATCGCTATTTATATGACGAACATGACATGCTTTTATTTTGAAATGTTCACCGGAAGTATGTTCGCTAAACCGCTAACTTCAGCTCTACACTCCGCAAAAAAAACACTTTTTTTCATTGCATGTAGATGTAGTGTCAGTAATAGATTTTTTTTTTCATTTGCAAATGCTGTTAACCAGCGATTTTTCATGTTTGAAGTGTCACCTTTTAACCGCAAGTTTGCTTTCACGAGACGACTGCCAGTGTTTTATAGCAGGCTAAAGTAAGTTGCCTTTTTCCCCCCATTCACCTCAGTGTAACAGTGCTAACGTTACAGTCTTTAATATAGATGTGTTTTCTTATTTTGTATGTCTGAACTTTAATTCTGCAGCGTGTTGATAAGAGAAAGGAACTGGAGTCTCATATGCCATCAGCACGCACGCACCAATGTATGGACGCATGCACGCACGTGCGCAGCCGTGAAAATTACCGCCCTCATTTTTATTTGCCGTGCGATAAATGGACTGATTGCATATCGTGACAGGCTTAGCAACTTCAATAAAACATGTCGTTAGTTAGTTAGATGGACTTACAAACTGGGTGACGGCGCTTTAGGTGTTTATTCATGGCCGAAGTGCAGCCAAGCTTGGCATTGAAGAGACAGGACACAAGAGTGTACCCTCCTTTGTTTCCTTGAAATAAGTGAATGTTTTGGACACTCTGGTGCGCTTTTTTGGCTTTGTGCCGCTTTCCCCGCTTGCATACAGAGCGTCCAACATTCTGATCTTTCCACACATATATTTTTTGTAACCCTTCATTAACCGTCGACGGGATGTTGTGCTCATCGACGGATTTACGTCATCGATGACGTCGACTATGTCGACTAGTCGGGACAGCTCTACATTCACTACATAGTGTTCCCATCACAAAAAGTGGAGGAATAGGAGAGACTAAGATAAAGTGAGACATTACATGCCTTAACAATCAGCTCTGTCGCAAAGACAGAACATTATTCATCTGCTGACATACGCGAATGCAGTCTAGTTCTGATTAAATCTGTGCCAAATGTATATATCATGGAACTGCTCAACTGGTCACTAAATACCTTGGACAAGATTTCTCAACAAAGCGACCTACATCGAGCAAATGCCCATGTCCAACACTTTCAAACGGATGATTGACTGATTGACCCAAGTCCAATGTCTAATCAATAACTATTGGGAAATTAATTCATGTGTAAAAATAATAATAATAATAATATTGCACTTGTATCAACAATGTGAAATGTCTACATTATTATGCGAAGATTTGCATCCTTTGGTTTGATGGGGACGGGATTTAATCAGCCCAGGCTTCTCCCGTCAGCCCTTGTCTTTTCTTCGGGTTCATTAATCTTATCACAATGCTATCTAGCAACTGTCAATGATATCGATGATGATGACAATAACAACAACAACAATAGGGGTGTAAAGGTACATGTATATTTACCGAACGGCTAGCAATCAAATATAGGTTCAATATAGTGCTGTGTTGAACGCTGGCCTGCAGTTAGTTTACATAGGCCATGATTGCATGCGGCCACTACATTTGCAGTGGCTCTTTAATATTCAAGAGGGTATTCATTCATGATTGGGGTGATTAGGGAAGGATTTTAATGATTCCTGAGAAAACTTGTCCTTGATTTGTGCTACTGTGATCATTTGTGAGTTTTGATTTAATAAACAACGTGCTGAGAAAGCAAATTGTGTTACATGTTATTCCTATATTGTACCAAAACAAATTGTGACCCCAAAACCGCGGTAATTTTGACTTTTGTGTATCATTACACCCCTACAGTAAAATATGCCATCCTTCTACAGATTGTGACACTATCTGGCCCCCCAATAAAAATATTCTACACACGTCCCTTGTTATATATATATATATACATATATATATATGTGTGTGTGTGTGTTAGTGACTATTCACAGTCAATATGCATTGTTTATTGCACTGGCACCAATATGCTGTATTTTTTCTCCTTTAGAGCCACACACACACACACATTCAAGTCTCCCTCCACACAACTAATTCCTCCACACATACAAACCCATCAAGATCTTCCTGTCACACATGCTCATCAGCTCAGTGAGTGATCCTCCTATCAAGTGCCCATGTCTGTATATAGGGTTTGGCCTGTTGCCAAAGGTGGATTAAAGGTGCAAAAGACCAACTCCACTCTCCGCTCCTTGTGTTCTTACTGACACGAATACACCATAAAACCCACAACCTCCCACAGTCCATAGCTAGCCTCTCCATCAGTGAAAGTAAAAACTGTAATACACTCTCTCTCACTTTGTCGTCAGCCACACGGTGCGTTCATGTACACCACACAAAATACATCCGCCACATAAGAATCTGATTTCTTACATTATTACAGATATTATTATTATTATTATTATTATATTATTATTCCGATTTTTATTCATAATTTATACTATTTGCAATAGTAACAGCAGTATTTATTATGGATTTAGTGTAGGTTTTTGGGCTGTGGAACAAATTAATCGAATATAATGTATTCTTATTGGAAACTCCTGCTAGACATTCGACCATTTCGACTTCCGAAGAAGGTCCTGGAACGAATTAACTTCGTATGTAGAGGTACCACTGTATTTGGTTACGCTACACACCTCAGTCTCTAAATGACGTCACATAGTTCCTTTTGTGGAACAAAAGAAAGATCATTTAAAAAAGAGAGAGAGAGAAAGAAAATAGACGTTTGGCCTCCGGCCGGCTTTTCATTTTCACCCTGACTCGAACACGAGCGTGCCGCAAAACTGTCGAAATTGGCTGTTGGGATTGCTCGGCTTTCGCAGCCTGTCATCCTGAGGTATATGTGTGAAAAGATAATACAAGCTCAGCTTTTATTCTCACCGTCAACCCGCTCATCCCACTCTTTCATTGTCCTTGTCCGCGACGTCCAATGATGACACTTTGAAGACAATTCCTGCTGGTCGTCTTTAAACCGCTTTTTCGCCCAAAGGGATAGAATGACAGATTATTAAATAGGCGGGAGGAAAAGAAATGAAATCATATAATTTTACGTCCCTCTGGCATTTCTTAATTTCTGTCAATCATCTGTTGATTAAACCTAAGCACTCTTTTGTTTTACTTTTATCCTGGTTCTGAGTTTCGCAAATGTTTGCCCGTCGGTCAGACGAAAACAAGTAGAGCAAAGAGTCTTTTAAAACCAATTCTGAAAACTTTGAGTCTTGGAATTGAATAACCAGTAATGAGAACGTAGGTCTTACCTTTCTTTAGGTGGCCAAAATATGCCTTATCATAAAAACATTAAATTGCAACTGCCACCAGGGGGATCCAAAACATGTAACATGCAAACAACCTGGCATTGTGTGGGTTTTTGGGCTGTGGAACAAATTAATGGAATAATAATGTATTCTTATGGGAAATCCTGCTCCACATACGACCATTTCGACTTACAAACAAGGTCCTGGAATGAATTGACTTCGTATGTAGAGGTACCACTGTACATTTTTTTGTGGGGATCGACTGAGGTAAGAGTTACAGTACGGTTGCACTTGCCAGCTGGCAATCTTGGTAACTTTTTTGGGTTGAGAAGTTACTACCATTTTCAATGTTGGATTAGACAGTTAACTATAAACCATCGCTACAGTTGTCCAATACACTATTGGCATTTTAAAATGATACCGGATAATATGGACATTGGTTTTTCATGATCGGTTTAGGGCCGATTGGCATGTTGCCATCAGAGTGAGTGCTGGTGATAGGCAAGACAAGCCCAAGTCTGCATCAACCAAAAGCCGCAATCAGCTCTTCTAGACAGTTCATAACAAATGGCGGGACATCTTGTCTTGCCACAAGAAACATCTGATACGAGGCACACGAACGAGAAGTGATGACTCAGCACTCAAGTGGAACTGAGGATGGCAAAATCCTTAACTCTCGTTACCCTGACAACAGTAACGCCCGAATCCTCCTGTCCAATCCACAACAGACAATAATCCTAAACAACGCCCTAACACGCCCTTCTTCCGGACCACAGCCCGCCTCACCAGAGCTTTTTAAAGACTGAATGTTTAAATAATCGTAATTTTGTTGACTGGTGATATGGTGTTAGGGTTTATCTGTGCTGTATGATTGCTGCAGACTTGGAATAAATTGTCATCTTAGGTTTCGAGGCCTTTTTTCAGCTTCGTAAATGGAGTCAGTACAAGGGGTTATAATTATGGTGAACGTGCGGAGTTTGGCTTTTCGGCCTGGTTGTAGGATTTCCGCCCCCCCAGGTCGTTAGAATTGTGCTAGCGCGGTTTCGGCGGTTTGGATGGCGCGATTCCGGCAATCTGGCTAAAAGGTCAGATTTTTTTCAACATACATAGCTGTCCAAAAGTATTAGCACCCCTGCAATTCTGTCAGATAATGCTCAATTGCTCCCAGAAAACTATTACCATTACAAATGCTTAGGTAGTATATTCATTCATTCAGTTTCCACACTGCTTATCCCTCAAGGGCCGCCGAGGTGCTGGCAGAAGTGTCGCGTCCCATTAGGCAAACCAGGCAATTGCCTAGGGCCCCCAGCCAGCAGGGCCCCCCAGAGGGCCAACAGATTTAGCACATGCAGCTTTACTGCACTGTCGCAGCGACAAGTGCGACAGTGCCAGTGGAAGCCTTGTGTCTGAGTTCCCTGAAGGGCCCCCCCCCACGTGATTCAGAGTGAGAGTAAGCGCCGATTTGGCTTTTTTTTAATTGGTGTATATCCAAAATGAAGAGAAGTTACCCTTCTGGAAGCAACAAAAGAAAGAAAAAAAAGCAAAAGAGATGAAAAGGAAGCAAGACAGCGGTGAGTGTACTATGTTACTGTAGTAACCCTAACCCTATGTTACTGTAGTTTTATGCCCTAATGTAGTACAAGGCAGTTTGAGTGTCCTAAAAAATTGAGACCAAGGCGTTATTTAGGGCTGTGAAATTTATCGCGTTAACGGGCGGTAATTAATCACATTAAAATATTTAATGTATGCGCAAGACGACCCACTCAAATAGACTACATTGGCGCCGTTTTATGTATATTGAAAGCAAAGAGGCAGAGATAAGCGAGAGGAGTGGACTCAGGCATTCATTGGGGCAGCGCTATTTATTGGCATAAGCTTTGCCATCTCTTCCACAACCATTATAACTATTGTGGCGAGCCACGTGGGGTAGAATGACAGGAGATAATCCTTTCTTAACACCCTGTATTGATCACAACGCAGAAAAGATACAGTGGGGCAGATAAGTATTTAGTCAACCACTAATTGTGCAAGTTCTCCCACCTGAAAATATTAGAGAGGCCTGTAATTGTCAACATGGGTAAACCTCAACCATGAGAGACATAATGTGGGAGAGGAAAAAAAAAAAAAACAGAAAATCACATTGATTGATTTTTAAAGAATTTAATTGCAAATCATGGTGGAAAATAAGTATTAGGTCAATACCAAAAGTTCATGTCAATACATTGTTATGTATCCTTTGTTGGCAATAACTGAGGCCAAATGTTTTCTGTAACTCTCCACACACTGTTCCTGGTATTTTTGCCCACTCCTTTGTTGTCCTGGTTGTGTGTTTGGGATCATTGTCAAGCTGAAAGACCCAGCCACGTCTCATCTTCAATGCCCTTGCTGATGGAAGGAGATTTTCACTTAAAATCTCTCGATACATGGCCCCATTCATTCTTTCCTTTACACAGATCAGTGGTCCTGGTCCCTTTGCAGAAACCTTTACACAGATCAGTGGTCCTGGTCCCTTTGCAGAAAACAGCCCCAAAGCATGATGTTTCCACCCCTATGCTTCACAGTGGGTATGGTGTTCTTCGGCTGCAATTCAGTATTATTTCTCCTCCAAACAGGAGAACCTGTGTTTCTACCAACAAGTTCTTTTTTGGTTTCATCTGACCATAACACATGCTGCCAGTCCTCTTCTGGATCATCCAAATGCTCTCTAGTGAACCGCAGACGGGCCTGGACGTGTACTGGCTTCAGCAGGGGGACACGTCTGGCAGTGCAGGATTTGAGTCCCTGCGGCGCATTGTGTTACTGATAGTAGCCTTTGTTAGTGTGGTTCTGAGATTTTTGCTCACCGTTGTTGTTATCATTTTGACGCCACGGGTGAGATCTTGCATGGAGCCCCAGATCGAGGGAGATTATCAGTGGTCTTGTATGTCTTCCATTTTCTGATAATTACTCCCACAGATGATTTTTTTTTTTTTACCTATTGCAGATTCAGTCTTCCCAGCCAGGTGCAGGTCTACAATTTTGTCTCTGGTGTCCTTCGACGACGACACTTTGAAGTGTGACTGACTGAGATTGTGGACAGGTGTCTTTTATTCCGACAATGAGTTAAAACAGGTGCCATTAATACAGGTAACGAGTGGAGCCTCGTTAGACCTCGTGAGAAGAAGTTAGACCTCTTTGACAGCCAGAAATCTTGCTTGTTTGTGGGTGACCAAATACTTATTTTCCACTTTAATTTGCAAATAAATTCTTTAAAAATCAAACAATGTGATTTTCTGTCTTTTTTTTTTTCCACATTCTGTCTCTCATGGTTGAGGTTTACCCAAGTTGACAATTACAGGCCTCTCTAATCTTTTTGAGTAGGAGAACTTGCACAATTGGTGGTTGACTAAATACTTATTTGCCCCACTGTATACCATTTGCAGCCACCACTGACAGTCATGGTTGCCCAATTTCCCATCATGCATTTGGGCGGAACAGTTAAGTGGCTACTGTATCATTTGCTGAAAGCACTACAAAAATGATATTCCTATCTCTCAAAAAAACTAATGTTCACAAGAAGATAAGCCCTCAATGCAAAGAGAACTGGCATTCCCAATCAAAATAGCTATGCAAAATAATACTCAGCCTTTGGTCAAACTTTATTCAGACATTTCGTTTAGCTCAACAAATACACTAGATGGCAATATTTAGTCACAATATACAAACTATCAGAGGTCTCGTACGTTGTGTCAACACTCACAACAGGTCTACTGGTAGTTCCCAGGGTTTCTAAAAGTACTGTCGGAGCAAGAGCCTTTAGCCACCAAGCCCGTTTTATGCAATCAGCTTCCAGCTAATATTAAAGACGCCGACACAGTCTGCACATTTAAGATTAGACTAAAAACGTTCCTATTCGACAAAGCTTATGGTCAGGCAAGTTGAAGTCGGAGTAGACTCACAGTTTAGTCTAAGCTGCACTAGAAGCTATAATGCCGGGGGAAGTACAGCCACTGAGTCCTATCTCCTTTTTCTCACTCTACCTACCACTTATCCTACTTTATTTCTATTTTCCAATGTTAATATCTAGTTGTCAAGTCTCTTCATCACTAGTCACCCGGTGTCCCCTTTCCCCCCTCCCCTCTGGGGAGGGGCTATTTTTCAGCTGCAGCCTCCTGACTGTCCGGACCCCTGGCTGGATGGACGTCCTCGTTGCTACCCCCGTCTCATCTGGCTAGATGGACTTCTTGTTCCTTTACTCCACTGCATCTTTACGGACTGTAACTTCACCTGCTAATTCCCATTAGCTTCCTGTCTATCCGTCCTGGGAGTGGATCTCTCTTGACTGTGGTAGTCCCCAAGGTTTCTCCCAAAGATTCTGGAGTTTTTCCTTGCCGACATGGAGGGTCTAAGGATGGGGGATACCCAGGACTTGGAACTTTGTTTATTCATCTTTGTTGCTTCATTTGCTGTTTCTGATTGTGTATCATATTGCCTCTGCAAAGCCCTTTGAGACAACTTTGTTGTGATCCAGGGCTATACAAATAAAATTGAATTGAATTGAACACTCTAATGAACGTAAGGTACAATGAACCCGGAAACTACAGCGTCAGTCGAGGGGCAAAACGCACTAGAAATACTTGGCTAGATCTTTAATTAATATAAAACTCGCCCTTGACACCTCGTGGTGTATGTCAATGACTACCTTCCACAATGGCAAGTTATTAGTTTATTTTTTGATTGAAAATTTCACAAATTTTATTAAAACGAAAACGTACAGAGGGGTTTTAATATAAAATTACTATAACTTGGACTCACATTTATCTTTTAAGAATTACAGAATTTCACAGAAAGAATGTTAATAATGTTAATGCCATCTTGTGGATTTATTGTCATAATAAACAAATACAGTACTTATGTACAGTATGTTGAATGTATATATCTGTCTTATCTTTCCATTCCAACAATAATTTACAGAAAAATATGGCATATTTTAGAGATGGTTTGAATTGCGATTAATTACGATTCATTTTTCATTTTTAAGCTGTGATTAAGTCGATTAAAAATTATAATTGTTTGACAGCCCTAGTTATTATATTTTTATTTAATATGCTATTGCTCCAAGTCCAACTGTCCCCCTTACTTGCACACGCTCGGGGGCCCCCAGGGACCCGTGCTACACCTCTGGGTGCTGGAGCCTATCCCAGCTAACTACAGGCAGTAGGTAGGGTGCACCCTGAATTGGGGAGACGGGGAGAATATGCAAACTCCACACAGGAAGGCCACAGCTTGGGATTGAACCCTTGATCTCAGAACTGTGAGGTGGATGTGCTAGCCACTCCGCCACGTGCCGCTGTGGTAGTAATATCTTCATTTATTTTGCTTGCAATGGAAAAAACATAAAAGAGAATGAGATTTTATTATTATTTTTTTTTAATCATTATCATTTTACACAAAACTCCAAAAATGGGCCGGACAAATGTATCGGCACCCTCAGCTTTATATTTGGTAGCACAACCTTTAGACAATATAACTGCGAACAACCGCTTCCAGTTTCCGTCAATGAGTTTCTTGCAATGCTCTGCTAGAATTTTAGACCATTCTTCTTTGGCCGACTGCTCCAGGTCTCTGAGATTTGAAGGGTGCCATTTTCAGATCTCTCTACAGGTGTTCTATGAGATTCAGGTCTGGACTCTACGCTGGCCACTTTAGAAGTCTCCAGTGCTTTCTTTCAAACCGTTTTTTAGTGCTTGTGGGTTTGTCCTGCTGGAAGACCCATGACCTCTGAGCAGGGGTGAAAGTGGGCCAGAACGGTCAGGAACGCAGTTCCGGTATAAGAGTCAGGGCCTGAATGCTGTTCCGGTACACGGTGCTTTGATTCCAAAAATATGACAGAAAATGGATCAAATCTTGAAGAGCAAGAGAAGAGTTGAGGAGGCTTATTTATCATATTTAGTTTTATTTGCTCTGATGGGGAGGTTCAGAACATCTTAGCTGTCAATGTGCACTTTGGATTTATATTTGTTCATTTATGTTAGGCTACTTTTTCATTTCCTTATGAGTTAAAAAAGTCAATGCGCAATCTTCAAAATATATTCCATTTCACTCTGCATTATATAAGTAATTTGTACTTATATCTTTATTATTAAAAAAAAAAAAAGTAACTCTTTACATTAACTTCAATTTTAATATACATCCTATGTTCTTAAGTAGTTAAAATTGAGATTTGGCATTTAGTATGTGAGTAAATGAGGGAAAATAAAAATTAGGAGATGGAGGTTGGGGTTATTGCTGTTTTTGTTAACTTTTACCTTGCAAGTCATTGAAAAAATACAATTTTGAATTAAAATCAGTTTTTGTATGTGCTATAGAAATACCTGTGCCAAAAAAGGTAAAGTAAAATACTTTTGGCCAGCAGTGTACATCCACATAAGATACATGGTGATCCCTCAATACTTTGCGCCTCAACTTTCGCGCCCTCAGTGCACTGAGGGGTTTTTAATCTTGTTATAAGTATCTTGTAGTAAGAATAAAAGACTTCTAAAAATGTATTTGTGTATACTTTATTTTCTGCATTTGCTCATTCCTGCTTTGTAGATTTGCCATAACTTTCCTATTAATGAGTCTATTTTTTCACAATGTTGGCTGTTGGTTAAGGTGCATTACCTCTACCACCCCCTGGAGTGCAGGAGGATTAATTCCGACATGGATTTTTTTTATTTGTTCGATTACTTTTTTCACTCAAACGTACTGCGTGCGCTTAACTGTTGTGCCCGTACTGTGACTGTACGGGACAAATACAAACACCGTTGCACTCTAACTATCGAGTTAATTTAGTCTTCAACCAAAAAAATTCAAATTCTGAAAACATATTTAGTTTAATTACAGGTTAATTACAGGTTTCTTCTGAGAAACATTTCTACGTGAAGAGCGGCAATCCCACCACTGCATAGAGATTAGGAACACGTGTCGGTAAACGAGCAACCCACAGAGGCCACCGCCAATCATACGCGTATCCTCCCGCGTTATGAAACAACCCGATATTCCCCTGTCGTCTCTCCGCCGTTTAACTCCCGACTGTTTAATATTCGCTGCCGCTCGATGACAAGGAGCTCGTGTGTAGAAATCAGGAGGTCCCAGGCGTGGGGCGCAATTAGCTCCTAAATAAAGTGCCTTTACGCCTTGCTTTAGCAACATTTAATTAGATGAACCCGCTTGAAATGCTGCTCTCCACTTAAAAAAAAAAAAAAGATAAATAAACGGGCTTGTTTACCAAGAAAGAGCTCCCTAGGGAAGGCACTCCGTGATGAGGCTGCTCAGGGCAGGAAATAGAGAGTTTACCCGTGGATATAACTGCCGTTTGTTTCTTTGCAAAGAAATATAATGCTTCCTTAAGCCACTGAAGAATCCAACACACTACTGTCTATTGCAGGAGAGACTATTCGCACCTTTTAAGTCGGATTTCAGGAGTCCTTTTATCTTACCAATCTTTAGGGAGAAGTACAGTAGATACTGCTGCTACACTGTTTACACCACTCCACACACACACAAAATGCAATTGAACTGTTTAGTTTTGATCAAAAAAATGTATTGCCTTAAACGCAATTTTAAGTAAACTGGACTTTCGTTAAGTAGTCTGAAGTCAAGTTTTTATGTAAACTTAGTTATGTTTAACCCTATTTTGTTTTTTGCAAGGCTTTGATGTTGCCTGTATATTTGAAAGAAAAAAAATGTTCACAATGGGCTGGTTGGGTCTCTTTTTTCAGGACACCATAACCTTCATGTCCAAACTGTTATTTCTTTACTAACCAAATATAGTCAACATTTTGGACCCAAAAAGACAATAAATAAATACAAAAAATTTTTTTTTAAATTTTTTTCAAAATTTGAAATATTGATGTCCTATTGACAACCATACATGCTTGATGAAGTTTACATTCGAGAGAACAACATATGACTGAATAGTTTAACATTTGTATTATATATACAGAATGTATATTTAAAAATGTTTTATAAGAAATTTTGATCCACCATCCTTTATCTCGGGGGGGGGGGGGGGGGGGCAGTATAGGTGGGGCGCTGACCTCGACCTGGGAGGTTGTGAGTCAGTGGGGCAAATACTTTAAAGACCTCCTCAAATCCAGAGACACGTCTTGAGGAAGCAGAGCCTGGGGAGGAGAGTCCTCCTATCTATGGGGTTGAAGTCACATAGGTGGTTAAACGGCGCCTTGGTGATAGAGCCCCGGGGTTGGATGAGATCCGACCGAAATTTCTAAAGTTTCTGGGTGTTGCGGGGTTGTCTTGGTTGACACACCTCTGCAATATCGCGTGGACATCATGGACAGTGCCTCTGGATTGGCAGACCGGGGTGGTGGTCCCTCTTTTGAAAAAGGGGGGCCGGAGGGCGTGTTTCAATTATAGGGGGTTCACACTCCTCAGCCGCTCTGGGAAGGTCTACTCAGAGGTACTGAAGAAGAGGGTCCGTCGGGGAGCCGAATCTCGGATCCAGGAGGAGCAGTGTGGTTTTCGTCCTGGCCAAGGAAGAGTGAATGCGCTTTATACCCTCAGCAGGGTTCTCGGGGTGTCATGGGAGTTTGCCCAACCAGTCTACATGTATTTTGTGAAATTGGAGAAGGCATTCGACCCCGGTCCCTGTATAACCGGTGTCAAGAGTTCGGTCAGCATAGCCGGTTGTAAGTCGGATCCATTTCCAGTGAGGGTTGGACTCCGCCAAGACTGCCTTATGTCACCGGTTCTGTTCAGAACTTTTATGGACAGAATATCTAGGTGCAGCCGAGGCGTTGAACTGGTCCAGTTTGGTGGCCTCAGAATTACATCTCTGCTTTGGTCTGTTGGCTTCATCAGTGCCTAACCTTAAACTCCCACAGAAAAGGTTCGCGGCCGGGAGGAGAATCGGCACCTCCAAATCTGAGACGATGGTCCACAGTCGGGAAAGGGTGGAATGCCCTCTCCGGGTCAGAGATGAGGTCCTTCCCAAGTGGAGGAATTCAAGTATCTCGGGGTCTTGTTCATGAGTGCCTCCCTGTTAGGTCATCAATTCAGTATCAGTCTGTCAAGTGGGTTGCCTGTAGGGATTTTTGATGTCCAGCAGTGGTCAGTACTCAATGACACCGTATCAACACTGTGTCAACACAGCGAGTCACTGTGTCGACACGCTTCGTGAGGCCTCACGGACCCAGGGTTGTTGTTGTTTTGTTGTCAAATATTATTTGACAACAAAACAAAGTGCAAACTAGGACTTGGGAAATCAACCAAAAAACTGGGGAAAAAAAACAACTTACTATGTCACAGGATTGTGATAGGATTAGGCACAGCAACATGACAAACAGGCACACTGGCATAGACGGGAAATCGACAATGAACAAACAGCACACGGGGATCTTAAATACAGACACGGGGTAACGAGACAATGAGGCACAGGTGGGTGACTCAAGAGGCAGCCGATAACAGGTGAAATCAATGGGTAATCACATGGAGAAGACACACTCGGGCCACGTCTACACGTAGTAGGGATTTGGCAAAAAGAATAACCCCGGATTCCCACTGGGTCTGCCGCACTACGCTCAGCTACGTTCCGAACGACGCAACAAATAGGTTTGTATTGTAGTCAAAACGAGGTGGTCCACTTGATTCGCTCAGCTCCGTTCCGGATCCGCCCGAGTCCGGCCTCTCCGGTCCGTCAAAACTAAAATATGGATGAGGTCTATTTTCTGGTCCGTCGACCTGCGGCCGGATCAAGCCCTGCCGTTTAGCAGACACCAAACAGGAAATAGAACAGCAGCAATATCCAGTCTTTCCAAGTAAATAATGTTTATAGTTCAAATTAGATGCATAATACTTTTATATTTTATTTCAATTTACATAAAACAAAATGTATGAACAGTTGGTCATCTGTATGGTACTGTTTGTACAGTGCTTGTGTATCTCCGAACAATACAATAAAGCTGAACTTGAGATATAACTGAATTCATTGGCGGGAAGAAAAAGTGCAAATACTTTATTACCGTATTTAATCAGATTTAACCGCATATCTGCAGGTGAATATTTTTCCTGTGATGTATACCTTCTACTCCTTACTTTGTCAAAATAGGCGTATAACTTTTTTCCAACTGTGCGAACGACAACTTGATGAGAGAGAAAAAAAAAACCTCATAAATCATGTGACACAGGAGTTTAGGAGAATCAATATTTTCCATCCATGGCCTTAGTGAAATGAAATTTATCTATGCAATTTAACGAGCGTATTAAGTGGGCAGAGGTTTTATGTTTCTTTGTGATATGTCATCAAGATGCACAAAAAAAATACACACTGGGAAAGAATATTTTTGTTTTTTTTTTTAGAAAAAGGCATGACATCACTGTTTCTAACAATGACTCATTGTGAAATGTGTAAGTAGGTAATGCCAATTGTGGAGAAACTTGAAAATTGTTATACAATGTTACTGTTTTGATTTTGTACTTCAGTAAATGCCAGTCTGTCACTATTAACGAAGTCAAAGATTTAAATAAGTATTTGTGCTTTGATGAGTTTTCTACTTATAGATTGTGAGTAGGTTTGCCACCTCTCTCAATTTAGATTCTGTCTGTCTTCATTTTTTTTTAGAGGCCTCAAGAGGGCAGTGTAACCCCAGTTGTGAACAACTGGTCAGTAAGCCCCCCATTTGGACCTTGCTGAGTGCTCTGTGAGGCATTAAAGTTAAAAGATAGGTTACGGTTTATATTCACCTATAGTTTAACATCACTTAGTTCATTTACAACCCTTTCCTAAAAGGTTATTGTGAGTTGAAATAGCATTATATACTGTAGCTCTAACGAACATCCATTTTACGGTCTCAATCATTGACCGTCATCCCGTGTGAAAGTTTTAAGCCCCGCATCCAATTCAGACCACTTTGGTTTTTTTGTTTTTTTTAAATAAAAATAAGTACTCATTGAGTTTCATCTGTAACCCAGAAACTTTCTTCTTGCTTTCTCGTTGTCAGTGTCTCGAGATAAAGTCCTTTGACGGAGCGCAATCTCTCATCTCCTCGTGTCTTAGACACGCCAATCGAGACATATTCACAGTGAAGGGCCAATGACTTATTTTCTAAGATTAGCGTGGAAAAAGTTTGGAGACCTTAAAAGGCTTTGCCTTTTGTTTTGTTCCCGTTTGAATTAAGTCAAAGTTGGGAATGGACATTCCCAGATATTATTTCTGGCTTCCTAAAGAGTTGCAGGAAGATTTTCACAAATGTTTTTCACCTTAATCATTTTTCACTGACTTTGGTCTTTGTTTGGATGCTTTAATACTGACTTTAAAATGGAGAATGGACTTAGTATGCGTTTAGTGCATGCAGTTTCTATAACTGTTGCTCAAATATGTTCAGTGTGTTGAATGGCATTTTGAATGTTCCTGAGCCTCTAAAACCCTCTCTAAGTCTAGGTTCATACTGCAGGTCTTAATGGACAATTCTGTTTTTTTTTTTTTTTTTTTTAATATGTGGGGGGGGTTTTTTGGCGTGCCTGTTCAGACTGCATTTGTCCATTGAGCCCGTTCAAGTATCACGCATGCGCACTAATTTGCAGTCCAAGATGCGCTGAGCAAACTGACCCGCATGCACAGGAGCATTAAAAAAAAAAAAAAAAAAAAAAAAAAAGGCTATATATGATGTTCGCCCTCCCCCACCGCCTCCACGTACCTCAACGCACACGCACTTACGGACAGTTTGCCCCGACTCCCGACCGTTTAAGCTATCTTGTAATACTGCTCATTTGGAGCAGAGAGGAAACAGTAACCTCAGGCTTATCCTCAACCCATTTCATTTTTTTATGACTGTTATCAAGCCCACTCCTTCCCCAATAGCCGCATTCAAACTAGGCGCTAACGCGAATGAACAGCTGCTTCTCTACAGTAGCGCCCAGTCTCTCTCGCGCTTTGCTGACGTAATTGCTGCATGAATTCCGATTTGGGAGACTTGACAGCTCAGACCGCCGCCACCTTCTGGAAAAATGTGGCCCAGATTGCATTTCAACCACATACGAAAGTGACCCAGATGGGATTTGAAATGGTCCACTTCTATGTGGCTTGTCACATTCAGACCGTCAAGTTAATTCTTCACTGGAGTTGGAAAAAGACGGGAAAAAAATCGAATTCATGCATTAAAGCTGTAGTTCAGGATTTTTTCCATCAGGCTTAATTTTCGAGTACGGAGGGGTTTAATTAGTCTGTGGAGTTGATTTCAAAATATTCCATATTGTTTGTTAGTTTTTTATTATTTTCAGGGCTCTGGAGTGACTACACTAATGCAAGTCGATGGGGGAAAAATTAGCATGCGATATTCTATTCTATAATCTAACATAGTCAAACAAATTCAAAACGCAGCTCACTGTTCAAATATCCCCTGCAGCCAAAACAATGCCGCAACAATTCATTAAATTCTACGGAACAATTTTTTTGTAGATGTGTAATGACACCACGATAGAGAGGAGTGCTCCGGCCCCTCCTCCTCAATCTGCTCTGCAGAGTGTTCACGGAAGGACGTCCACACGGTATAATGTGCTATTAGAAACTGTGAAAACAGAAGAAATGGGCAAAGGGAAGTTTCCACCCCTTCCCTGTGAATAACGAGGAACAATATAAATGCTTTCTGGCCGCTAAGTACCACATAACACACCGTTGGAAAAACTACTGCTTTGGAGAATTTGGAGCGCCCATTTTCATCGCTATCCTCTCCTGAAACAAAATGCTGTGCCTTCGACTGTCCAAATGTCTTCAAGAGCTTCTGATAAACAGATAATAAAATCATTTTCTCAATGTTCTGTCCTATATTCCACGAAGTGCATTTTTCCTTCGCGCTTTTATTTAAACAGCCTTTTGACAGGAAGGAAGTATTGCGGCGCCCATTTTGGTACTATTTTCGTCTGTCCGTCGTTTGGTGAGAGCTGGTCAGCGTCGTTCGTGTGCTCACTTTATTCAAATGTTGTCTTGTTTGCGCCTTCGAAGGTATCGTCTTTTTACTCTGATTTATTTTTGGATGCGACAGTGCAGCATGAAAAAGCAGCTGGAGCTCAGACCCTACTTCCCGTATACATTTTGATTGGAGTTTGGCACTTGTGTTCACTCACACACACACACACACACACACACAAGGGAACAGTACAGTCAATATTCAGATCACCATCCCGAATGCAGTCATTCATTCCACTTCCGGTTGGGATTCGGTTTCCGAATGGATCGTAGGTTATGTGCGTGATTAACCGCCGTTTTGTGCACCCGCACCCCACCCAGACACGCACGCTGACTCTTCCTCATTGGGACTAGTAGTCGGTAATATGTAATAGGTACTTTGTCAACCGTACAATTTTTTTTTCTCCCTTTACTATTCCCCCCAGACACCTCCTGCAATCAGTTATTGAAGGGTTATTCATAATAAGGCTTGTGAGTGAACTGGGGGATATGGAATAGTTGATCACTTTCATGAAAAATTGAGAAGAAACCTTTTGAGCGTACACTGAGTGATAACTGTTAGTTTTCTATGTCCTTAGATAAGTGACACCTACCTATCTTGTAAGAAATAAAGGAATAAACCAAGAAGTAATCTCCAAGTTGGCTCCGAAATAAGATTAAAAAAATAAATAAATCTAAACCTTGAACATGAAAATCCTGTATTAAGTTTTTTAGATACTAGGGTTTATCATATTCCCTGGTGCGGTTGTGTCTACAACAGAGGCATCTTATCATGACACATCCAACAAGCTACTTTTTACTGTGATCTCTAGGTGACCTGGAGGTGTACCGCAGTGCGATGCTGAAGTACACCCAGAAGACGCTCTACTTTGTCTTCAACTCCATGAAGGCAAGGACACTCATGTCTGTTATGGACCACAATGAAAATGTTGGGCACCAGCAAGCGAGGAACGCTGATGATAGGCTTACTCATACGACTTGGACCAATTTGAAATCTATCAACATTTGTCCCGTTTACAATTCCACTCTACCTTTCTTATGTGTACACATCTCAATCAAATTTACTCTATTAGGGACTTTTGAGATACAGCTTGGAGTTTCCAAAGCAAACAGAAAGACAGGTTGCCCGGAGGAGATACGAGCCAACAATGCAGACATTCAGACAGAATTTGGTGGAGCGTGTCCTGGAAAGACGGCAGGATTCATCAGTGAAGTTTGTTGAGCCATACTTTTATTTCAAGCCTCCAATTACAATTCCCCAGAACATTACAGGCATCGAACGGCCTGATAAAGAAAGTTATTTTACAACATGTCAGTAGATTTAAAAAATAAGTATGCTGACATTTTCCTTTTTTTTTTTTAATAGATATTTTTTGAATGTACTACAACAAGAAAACAGACACATATAGTCAGTCGTTTGTGAAATGTGAAGGTTTAAAAGATCAAAAGTTTCTGGGTATGTAGGAGTTGTACTTAATTGCAGAGCATCTTCAGTTTCCCTAAAACCATTGTCGTTCCCACTGACAGAAGGGTACTTGTCACGGATGCAGCACACGATGGAAGAACACGTCGCTGGACTCTTCCCAGATGTTGGCCTTTCAACGCCCACTCAAGAACAACCCTATAAGCCACCAATCGGAGTTGCCTAAAACAAAAACATAATACAGGGTGATTAAAAAAGAGTGCCAAAATCATCATGTGATAGATGAAAAGTATATATATATATATATAATTTTTAAAAAAGTTACACAACTCTAGTTTGGACACATGTTCAATGTACCCAACAAATAAGCAGCACTTGACTATAAGCAGCAGGATTCAAAATGAGGAAGGGGAAGTAGCGACTTATAGTCCGCAAATTACGCAACTTCAAGTTTTTAAATCAAGTGCTCTAAGGTGACTATCACCGGCACTTGAAATACATGAAATAATACTTTATTTTATATAATTTACATATTTTATATAATATTTATGTTCAACACATTGACCTATGTCAGAGTTTTAGAATGTTTTTCATTTTTGACATCACGTGAGGATTTAGGCACATTCATGTAAATAATTTCCATACTGCTACTGCTTTTTATATTGACATCATGCTTTTACGCTCACAAGGCATTGCTGTTGAGATGATATAGCTGCTTTCCTGAAGTAGAACTAAGCTTAGAGTATACCATTGGTGTTATTATTATGTGACCATTACGAATATTCGCCCTGCTACAAAATAAGGCCTGCAGGAAACCACTTACCTCATGGATAGCTGCCCATCTGGACCTGCTAGCCTTGTTTTTTTGTTTTTTTTTTCCCAGTTGATTTTGTCTACAAAGAAAAAAGTTTCAAGAACACCATTGTTGAGAAGTGGTAAAAAGTCTTGGTGTTCACTTTTTCACCGACCCGATTTGTCTTCGTAGTCACTACGCAAACCATATATTGAGTACCTGAAAACTCGTGTCCGGCTCCAATTCTTGCAATTGTTGGTTAACCAACTCCCGTTCCCTGTAGCAAAAAGATTCCACATCTGTAGTCATGGACGCATTTTTTACACCGACACCACCAGTCTCCTGATTTGGGGGGCAGGAAGGTGCTTTGTTGGTACTTTTAAAAAAAAAAAAAAAAAAAAAAAAAAGGAAAGGAAAAAAAAGCAGTGAAAAGACCAATGTGAGATCCCTCCGCTCTGCTGATCCAGGCAGCTTGTTCTCTGAAAAGCAACTGAATTACTAATGTTGCTGTTCTTACTGCAGTTTTTGACATGCAATGGTAAGTTTTAATAACTTTATCCTGAAAACATAGCCAACTCTCTTGATTGCATGCGTCATGGGTGATTCTCCTGCGTGCATGTTTTTTTTTATTAGCATGCTAGACAGTCCAATTGACTTGTGTTAGCCTAGCCACTCTAGAGCCCAGAAAATAGTAAACTATATGGATTTTTTTTCCAATCAACTCCACTGTCTAATTAACCCCCCATAATTTGAAGATTAAGCCTGATGTCAAAAATCCTGAACTCCCCCTTTAAGAAATGCAGTATGAACCTAGCCTAATTCAATTCAATTTTATTTGTATAGCTCTATATCACAACAAGGTTGTCTCAAAGGGCTTTGCAGAGGCAATATGATACACAGTCAGAAACAGTAGATGAATTAAATAAAATCCTAGTCCAAGTCCTGGGCATCCCTCATCCTTAGACCCTCCATGTCAGCAAAGAAAAACTCCAAAAACCCTTTGGAAAAAATGAGAAACCTTGGGGAGAACCATAGTCAGGAGAGATCCACTTCCAGGACCGATAGACAAGATGCACCAGTGGCCTATACTACGAACCGAGTTCAACCTCCCCAGAAGTAATCCAGTTTACCATCGGGTAACCGGAGTTGACAAAACCTGGTTGTCTAGTTTGTGGTCAATCGGTACTACGACGCTGATTATGAGGTTGATTAGTCGAACCTGTGTCAACCCAGTCAGAGTTACTGCGCGTTCACATAAAAGGGGGCGGTGACCAGAGTCAAACACTACTTGTGACGATGGCACGGGCACCTTACTTCACGGAGGAGGAATGCGCGATGATCATGCGGAATTATGAGGAATTAAAATCCACCCTTACCGCGAAATCCAACACCGCTTCGGCGAGTAGAGCGCAACGGGTCTGTTGACAGCGAATTTACAGATCGTGTGATTTGTGAATGCGTCAATATGCCAGTTTACTTATGTCCATGAAAAGAAATAAAGCCTGCTGTCAGGACAATAAAATAAGATTTGGTACATTAACAGTAAGAAATAATTGTCACGCATCACCACACGAAACAGGATGATTGTATGTTTAGTCCCCTTGACTGTACGAATACGTATGTTTTTTTTTTAGTTTGGGCCTAAAAAATCCAGCCCGACTCGACCCGAGTCCGATCAATAAACTTGATTTGCAGGCCCGAGCCCGACAACAACAAAAAAAAAATTATGTTATATTTGTGAGGACTCAGGAGAAGAAGGAAATGCGGGGATGCCATGCGTTGTTGCGTAAATAAAAGCCCGTCTTTTGTAACGATTTTTCACAGTTAAACAAGACTGTAAGATGCATATTCAATAAATATGTATATTTTTTATATTTGTGCGTCTGTCCTATCAGTGGATTTGACATTTAATTTAATCTCCTCGAGTTGGCAGAAAAAAACGCAAGTTTTCTCAATGTTTAAATAGTCTACATATTTCTATGATTATTATAAATGCATCAATTTGAAGCGTTTCCATACCCCACTCCGAATCGCACGGCATACAGTGTTCTTACGCAGATATTCAGCATCACTGATGGAATACATATATTGTCCCTGGCGAAAGAGCGCACGGACAGGCACATACAATCTGCGCGGTTGTGAGGGCCTGACTCGGCGGGTTACATTAGTGACGTCTGCCTAGATCAGTTGGCACAGGTAAAGAATTCCCTCAGCTGAAAATCTTTATCTTTCATGGAGAACATCTTCCGGGTACGCCAGCGGATTCTGGCGGTCCCGAAATACCCGTGCCCTCCGGAGAGAGCCCCTCACAATCCGCGCGCCAATGTCGTATGGGTCGTCCAAGTACGCTGTCATTGTCAGGAGGACACGTCCGCGGAGGAGTGCTGTTTAAATAGAGCGTGGTTAATTGGAATCCTGATGTTAAGCAAGATCTAACTCTGACACGACCAGGTTTGGCGTGTGGCGTGTGTTGCCATGGCAACACTTCTCGGTTCCGACATATCCACCTTTCGTAGTCTCGCATAGCCGCGAACTTACGTCGCACGTGATAAAGTTACTCTCGAAGTTACCCTGCTAAGCCAGAAAACCGGCTTCGTAGTATAGGCCACAGGACTGCTAATGGGAATTGGCAGACGGAGTTACAGTTTATAGAGATGAAATAGAGTGAGGGAACAAGAGGAGGGCCATCTAGCCAGATAAGCCTAAGAATCCTGAAACTGATCTCATTTGCATTTTTTTTAATTTTTTATTTTTTTTAGCTTTTGGTATTAATTGTGTAAAAGGTTCCAAACCTTTTCCCGAGGGTTCCTTGTCCTCCCTTGAGCAGGGTCTTCTCATGGCCTCAATAAATGACCCCAGAGCAGAACTTCTACTAGGAAGCTTATGTGGCATGTAGTCCTTGGATCTATTGTTACACACATAAGTAGTCATCTGATCAGATGCTATAGGTTGAGAGCGGTAAAACCTGCCTCAAACGTTCCTGGACCTCTTACAAACACTTCCCAGCAGCGCTGGCCTTTGGCTCAAGCTAATTACTGAACTTGTGCCAGGATAAGTCCTTGCAATACTATTAGAAACACTTCTCTGTCGAGCTACTTGCCTTTTTAGTAGTAAGCTATAGTACCTGGAATCAGTGATGAGTGGTAAGGTTCATGGCTGGGGAAGCACTCAAGTCATCCATCAGATTTACTCCAGGGCCGCATGTTCACCCTTTCATTGGGAGCATTTAACTGTTTATGTTTAAAATATCATATCTGCATTCTTTATGCATATAAAACATAGCACACAAAAAAAGCACATTTAACTAGGAAATGGAAGTTCTGGAGAAATTGCGACTTTTGCTTTTGAGGCATTTCGTTATCAATTCCTGTTGATTCTGGAGCTTTGACGGGTAACATCCTGTTCATATCGAGTCACTTCCTGTTGATCTGAGGGAATTTCAGGGTCACTTCCTGTTGATATCTGGTCATTTGCTGTTGATCTGAGAGAATTTGCGGGTCACTTTTTCTTGATATGTGATATACTGTACATATTTTGGATCAAATTTCCCCTCCAAAACGCGACAAATACTCCGGTGCGACTTATGTATGATTTTTTTCCCCTCTTATTTTTTGGCTGGTGTGACCTGTGTCATTCACCAAGAACAATGACCCTTGCTTATGGAGGCAAGATACAAAATCTCACTTCGGCATGACGGATATTGTTTTCCGATATATAGCTGAGAAAGCAAGAGAGGGAAGATACTTGGTCAGTCCAAACAGAGCCGTAAAGTGCCGCATGGTTAAGCCTGATGAATTAATAACAGGGAGGCAGATGGGTCCCAGGGGCATTGTGGGAGCGCAGCAGCATGGTCGACAGAGTGCGCCGTACACACGCACACACATAGAAGTGAAAAAGTGAGACATTTGCATAAAGTGAATTACAGGACAAAGAGACACGAATCACAGAGCGCAAACACTGGAGTTTTCTAACTCTTGACCTCATTACTTTCTTTGGCTAATGTTGAAAATGTGGCCGAGTTGAGTCATTAGAGCACCTAATGATGCCCTGCTCGGCTCAAATCAAGCACTCAACGCGTATTGGCCGGTCGGACGCTCTATCGCGCCACCATTGTATAGCGTCGCTTCTCAGGCTTAACGATCATTCGGACCTCTCGCTCAATTAGCCGGCCATTTATCTCAGGGTGGCTTTTTATTTTTATCGTTCGTTTGAATGGCAACGGCGGGATGCAATTAGATGTTTGTTGTTTTTTTTCCTCGTTAGCTCAGCATGCTGACGTGCTGTTGTTTCTCGCTGACCTCCCAAACTTGGCGGTTGCCTTACAGCTTTAAATATAGGCCAAAGATTTTCTTCTTGAGGTGATTATAAACAAATACAATGAAACGTTTCTCTTTTGCAATTGCCGATGCAACGACAAGGCGGACGAGAAAGCATCATTTACGACGGCCAAGCGCATAACAACAAACTCATTTTTGTAGTGTGCCTTCTGCCCGTTTCCTATGATGCTGTAATTTCACCACATACTCCAGTCTCATTCACCCCCGCGGACCAGCGAGCTACCAGAAGGTGCTATTATTAGCCTACGCAATTGAGCAACATGACGGTGACGAGTCGACGTCATGAAAAGACAAAAGCCCTCCGGGTCGCATTTTAGAAAGAAGAAAGAGGAGCATAAACGTGAAAAAGACAGGTTTGTTGTGATGAAAAAAACTTTTTTCAACTGGATAAACACATACTTAACGCAATTGCAAGCTAGCGGTTATTTACATAAAGTTTATATGACATACTGCTAAAGCTAAATTGTACTGTATCATTAGCCAGGCTTGTTGTTTTAGAAAGATTTTCATTATTCAGCCAACTGTGGATTAGTTTCAGTTAAATTGACTTCCCCTCCCATTTTAGAGAAAGTTGGACAAAGTGTATGGCGGACTAAAATTGTCCTGCTGATTTTCATGTGATGTGAAGTACTTAAACCTTGCGTTAAATTGCGTTATTCAAATAAATTTGCCTTGCCTAAAAGTGCCAAGGTTAATGAAATAAATACACCTTTAAATATGTAATCAATAATTTCATAGTTCTGTGGTGTAGGGCAGGGGTCCCCATCTGCCGGGCCGCAGACCGGTACCGGTCTGTGGCGCATTTGCTACCGGGCCGCACAGAAATAATAATTTAATAACAACCGCATTCTGGCCGAATTAACCCTTTGCCCCTGTTTAACACACCAATATCTCTGTCTACTCTAGATATAATACTACGGGATAGATTACAATGTTGTCATAGAAGTCCATTGATTGGACTGCTAGCAGTACATCTTGTTTGTGCATATAATGTATCTGTGTGCTTGTCCTCTATAATAACGTATTACTAGGCCGCGGGCGCAGCAGCACATTTGTTCCCGGAAATAATTAGCCCCCACACGAGGGAAGATAAATGGAAAAAGACGTCTTTGGAGATATTTTCACGGCAAACAGGGCACCTGACAAGCCTACAACCTCGAACACCCACGAACTGCGAAGGAGTGGATTCGTGACCCGTTTGTGAATAAACAGAGATCGCAAATGACGGCGACCTTATTAAACGTACATTTGAGACAACAACTCTACCGAGGTTCTGGATTAAAGTCATTCTGGAATATCCTGACATCGCGACAAGAGTATTTAAAACCTTGCTACAATTCCCAACATCGTATCTTTGTGAAGCGGGCTTCTTAATTAATGTTTAACGACAAGGCGAAGTCGTTAATGGTGAGCGCGGTGTGCAGTTGTTGTGTGCAGTTTACATGGCAGGATGAATCTGAGGAGAACTTTTCTACAAGTCCTTCCATGATCAAAAGTAAGTTAATATTCCTTTCTTTCAAGAAAGTTTGTAGTGTTTACTTTGGAATCGTTGCATTTGCGCATTTTGCGGCTATGTTTAACGTTACGCGCATGCGCAGTATCCCCTTCGTTGCAATTTTTGATGGGTTGCAAAATTTGTCAGAACACCGGTCCGTGAAAAAAAAAGACCCATATAACACTGGTCCGTGGTGCAAAAAAGGTTGGGGACCCCTGGTGTAGGGGACTAAAAGTGCCAATGATTTAAATGCAAATATTTATTAAATGTGACATTAATTCATTAAAATGGCAATTCCTGTCATGTAAAATATATATATATATTATATATATATATATATATATATATATATATGTTATTTAATTCATTATGATAAGATGGTCCTGTGTGCACCTTCCGAAACATCTGTCATATGTGCAATAAATGCTTTTGCATCAGTGATGACAAGGTCGGTAAGGTTATAGGTCAAGGTGGGGGAAAAAAAGTTGCATTTCAAAGTGTTCTGTGTGTTTATATAGGTTTGTGTGGGTGGGTGTTAATAATACTGTAATAATAATTGTCATTTTTTTTTAATGTATTTTTTTGCTTTTGAAATGTTTTTGATTGTTTTTGAATAGATGTTATAGCATTTTTCTTTTAATTTCCACACTTGTTCATTGTTTTTTTTTTTTTTTAATATATATAAATTACAATGAGATTATGTGCTTTTTCAGTGTGAGTGTTTAAATACTTGTGGTGAAAATAGCTTTTAGGGGGGTGGGCGCCAGCAAACATGTCACCAAATTGGTCAGGAACGGCCCTGGCCAAGCGGGTCAAGGTTACCGTGCAATCTTCTTCCAGGTGCTATGCGGCAATACAGTGAGGACATTATTACAGTATACGTCTCAATATCGACACACAGTACGCTCTATGACTTTTTATTGCTTGGGTAGGATGATGTCATTCACTAGCGGGAATGCGGAACGTCTGTGTGGTTACTCTCATTGAGATGGGATGCTTTCAGGAAAAGCAAGAGGAAAATGAGACCAAACTACGCAAAATAAGGAATACAAACAACTTTGAGACCAAGATAATTGAGCAGTAAATACTAGGCCTGAACGATATTGGAAAAAACTATTGCTGCGATTTTTTGGGGGGTTGCAATATATTGTGATATTATAATGCGATATTTAATTATATATATATATATATATATATATATATATATATATATTAGCATCGGAAAGAGATACATATTATACATATATTAGACATGTTTTTTCACTTTTCCCCCCCTAAAGTATGCTTCAAAAAAATGTATATGGCTAACTTTAAAAAATGATTCACTCGCATATTTTAAATGTTTAAACAAATTACGTCACAATGAAAAAAATGGCGTCTGTAAAAAAGTCACGGATATCTACCTCATAACTTTCGCTAAATTGTATTTTTTTGTTACTGTCGCATTTTCCCTGCTATGTTAGATGATAAATTACTTATCCGAAAAAAGAAAAACTGGGGGAAAAAAAACGTTTAAAAGGGTCAATATATGAAAAAGGAAATCTCGCCCACTCCTTGATGTCTGCGATTTCTGCATTGCGACCCCTGTTATAGTACCATGTTTCACCCATAAAATAAAATAAAATAATCCAGCTGCGGCCAGTTACAGCTGTGTCTTGGCACTCAGTGATACATGCGACATGGAGTTTTTGGATCGAAACAAGGTAAGTACGCGATAATATCTCGTTAAAGTCATGGCCTCTGTAATTCTGCTCTCGCATGCTCTCACCTCCAGCTAGGGTTTTGCTGTTTAAAAAATATTTCTTTTAAAGAAAAAAAATGCCCTCCTGTTAAAAATGTTTCTTCCCCCAGAAAGTTGAGATTGTAAGCTTTCCAATCATGTACCACACGTTCAGATCACCGAACCATTTTTAAACAAGAATAATGTACTGTAGTAAAAAAATGCTTTGCTTTATTTAATGCTTGTGTTTATCTACCTTGGCTGCAGAATCACTTCTAGTGTTTATTTCCAGGACACAACACAACAGGTGTACAAAGCATACCCATTCGCCAGAACACCGCCTGTCACGAACGTTTCCACGCACACACATTCATTCCAGCGCACGCTTCCTTCATGCAACACGTGCTTAACAAGTTAAACGATGATTGAAAGATGCGGTGCGTTTGAAGTCCGCCTCTGGCAAGATCAAACACAACCATCGTTAACTCTAATAAGCAAGTGCGCAGAGGAACAAAGACACTTGGGGGAGGGAGGGAGTGTTAGTGTCACTAAAGCGATCGGCTCGGGACAGAGAAAGCATGAAGCAACATACATTTTTGGATTAAAAAAAATAAAACTATCGCACGTCCTTGCGATGGGACTATTGCACATGCGCACATCGCGATGGCGATGTTTAAACGATATATCGTTCAGGCCTAGTAAATACAATATCAAAATTGACCATACGAGTTCCAGAGCCATAGGGACGAAATTTAATTTTCCAAGGGAACTAGTTGAAAGTCCAGTTCACTGCTTCAACGCTTCAATGTTGGTGTTTAGTTTGTTTGCCTCCTTCTTTTCAGATGGAAAGGTGTGATGATCATGGTTTGTGATACAGAATGCAGACCAGGTGCAATTTCACCGATAATTCGATTGTCAAGCGCTTATCTGTTGTAACGAAACATGGCACTCCTGAACGGAAATGAACGTCCGCCTGAAATCCATTCACCGGCTTCAGAACGACCTCATCCACATAGAGGTTTATGAAGTCAAAACAAAATCCGTTTAGTTTATGTCAAACCAAAAATATGAACATGTTCATATTTTGCTCATCGAAAATGTCAGGGTTGTGACAATATATCGAAAAGGGGATATATCACCATACGTTGTAGCCCGAAAGGCTATCGATATGCTCCCAAGAATCGATATAGGTGTCACTTTAGAAAAAAAAAATGTGAACAACAGGTTGCTACTAAAGTCTTTGAATAAAGTGGTGTCTGTGTTTACTCACTGGTTGCCATTGATGGCACAAGACATCCAATTCATTTTGATTGAATTGGGTGTCAACGACACTGAAATCAGAGCATTCACAGCCAGTTTTATAGGCCACTTCCTGTTCATTTACAGGTTACTTCCTATTGATTATACTTCCATTCCTAATCATTTGGTGACATTCTTGAGTCACTTCCTTCCACTTCCAGTAACCCAAAATCAACAAGAAGTGACCTGTAAATGTCCCCAAATCAACAGGAAATGACGTGAAATATCTCAAAATGAACTCATGGCCTTGCATCGGCCGCTATTGACGTCCAATCCGTTTGAAGTGGGACGGGTGGCATCAGTTCAAATGGATTGAACGACAAATAGTGCTTTACAGCAGGATGAAAATGTTGTTTTTCTGTTCATTAGATGTGTAGCACCCGTGCTACCTTTTTATTTGGCAACTAACCAGAGAATGGTGGGTGCTTGGGTTCGTTTATATTAACGGAAAAACTAAATAAATTGGACCCAGAGACGTAGTAAAAATGTAAGAAAATAGAACTATTTTAATTAACCATTTACAATATATTTACAAACAGTGCAGAATTGGGTTAACTAAAGATGAACACGAATCTGTTCACTCAAAATAACTATATACAGTGCCTTGCAAAAGTATTCGGCCCCCTTGAATCTTGCAACCTTTCGCCACATTTCAGGCTTCAAACATAAAGATATGAAATTTAATTTTTTTGTCAAGAATCAACAACAGGTGGGACACAATCGTGAAGTGGAACAACATTTATTGGATAATTTAAACTTTTTTAACAAATAAAAAACTGAAAAGTGGGGCGTGCAATATTATTCGGCCCCTTTACTTTCAGTGCAGCAAACTCACTCCAGAAGTTCAGTGAGGATCTCTGAATGATCCAATGTTGTTCTAAATGACCGATGATGATAAATAGAATCCACCTGTGTGTAATCAAGTCTCCGTATAAATGCACCTGCTCTGTTATAGTCTCAGGGTTCTGTTTAAAGTGCAGAGAGCATTATGAAAACCAAGGAACACACCAGGCAGGTCCGAGATACTGTTGTGGAGAAGTTTAAAGCCGGATTTGGATACAAAAAGATTTCCCAAGCTTTAAACATCTCAAGGAGCACTGTGCAAGCCATCATATTAAAATGGAAGGAGCATCAGACCACTGCAAATCTACCAAGACCCGGCCGTCCTTCCAAACTTTCTTCTCAAACAAGGAGAAAACTGATCAGAGATGCAGCCAAGAGGCCCATGATCACTCTGGATGAACTGTAGAGATCTACAGCTGAGGTGGGAGAGTCTGTCCATAGGACAACAATCAGTCATACACTGCACAAATCTGGCCTTTATGGAAGAGTGGCAAGAAGAAAGCCATTTCTCAAAGATATCCATAAAAAGTCCCGTTTAAAGTTTGCCACAAGCCACCTGGGAGACACACCAAACATGTGGAAGAAGGTGCTCTGGTCAGATGAAACCAAAATTGAACTTTTTGGCCACAATGCAAAACGATATGTTTGGCGTAAAAGCAACACAGCTCATCACCCTGAACACACCATCCCCACTGTCAAACGTGGTGGCAGCATCATGGTTTGAGCCTGCTTTTCTTCAGCAGGGACAGGGAAGATGCTTAAAATTGACGGGAAGATTGATGCAGCCAAATACAGGAACATTCTGGAAGAAAACCTGTTGGTATCTGCACAAGACCTGAGACTGGGACGGAGATTTATCTTCCAACAGGACAATGATCCAAAACATAAAGCCAAATCTACAATGGAATGGTTCAAAAATAAACGTATCCAGGTGTTACAATGGCCAAGTCAAAGTCCAGACCTGAATCCAATCGAGAATCTGTGGAAAGAGCTGAAGACTGCTGTTCACAAACACTCTCCATCCAACCTCACTGAGCTCGAGCTGTTTTGCAAGGAAGAATGGGCAAGAATGTCAGTCTCTCGATGTGCAAAACTGATAGAAACATACCCCAAGCGACTTGCAGCTGTAATTGGAGCAAAAGGTGGCGCTACAAAGTATTAACGCAAGGGGGCCGAACAATATTGCACGCCCCACTTTTCAGTTTTTTATTTGTTAAAAAAGTTTAAATTATCCAATAAATTTTGTTCCACTTCACGATTGTGTCCCACTTGTTGTTGATTCTTGACAAAAAATTAAAATTTGATATCTTTATGTTTGAAGCCTGAAATGTGGCGAAAGGTTGCAAGGTTCAAGGGGGCCGAATACTTTTGCAAGGCACTGTACGCGGCACTCAGCTATGCACTCGGCACTTGTATTCCATGAAGCCGGAGGTGTTAAATCACATCGGTCGTGCAGTCACCTTTGCTGCATGATATAGATGTGTTGCAAATGTTGCACTGAGCTGACCGGTCATTTGATTTTGAGAAGTTGAGCCAATCTTTTGAGCGCCTTCGCACCGTGTCCGTGGTTGAAATCAAGTTGCGAAGCACAAACACCCTCTTCGTGTGGCATTTTTTTTCCTATCGGCGGTCAGGGCACCGAAACATGGAATCGAAATTTTAAAATTCGAACGGTTCCGGGAGCATCGGAGTGTTAGGGTTTGATTAGATTTTGCAGCGCCAAGACAACGGGCAGAAAAGGGCAAAACAGATACAGGACGGTTTCTGACCACGGAAGTCCAACGCGTGCAGCTGACTGAGCAAGACTGACGCTGACAAGCACGTGATAGGCAAGACAAGCCCACGTCTGCATCACACAACCCGCAATCAGGTCTTCTGGACAGTCCAGAACAAATAGCGGGACATCTTGTCTTGCCACATGGAACATCTGATACAATGGAACCCGCAAACAAGAAGTGAACACTCAGCAATCACGTGGAACTGAGGATGGCAAAACCCCTAACTCTCGTTGTCCTGACAACAGTAACGCCCGAATCCTCCTGTCCAATCCACAACAGACAATAATCCTAAAAAACGCACAAACACACCCTTCTTCCGGACCACAGCCCGCCTCACCAGAGCCTTTAAAAGACTGAATGCTTCATTGATTGTCATTGTTCTCAAATCTTTTGTTGACTGGTGATATGGTGACTCTGGATCCAATTTGCCTCCTTGCCTGGGTCTCTCTGTGCTGTATGATTGCTGCCGACTGTGAAGAAATGATCAACTTGTGTTCCAAAGCCTTTTTCCAGCTTTTAAAATGGAGTCAATACAAGGGGTTAAGATTAAGCTGAATGCGCCTTTTGGCCGGGTTGTTGGATTTCCGCCGGCCCTAGTTGTTGGAATTGCGCTAGCGCGGTTCCGGCGTTTGGGCTGACGTGATTCCGGCAATCTGGCTAAAAGGTCAGATTCCTTCAACATATACGTCCACATAAGATATATGGTGACCCCTCGCTACTTTGCGCCTCAACTTTCGCACCCTCAGTGCATCGCAGACTTTTTAATCTTGTAATGAGAATAATAGACTTCTAAAAATAGATTTGTGTATACATTATTTACATTTACGGCATTTGCTTATTCCCGCTCTGTAGATTCACCATAACTTTCCTAGTAGTGAGTCTGTCTTTTATTTCACCGAAATGTTGGCTGTTGGTTTAGGCCAGGGTGTGGCCGACTCCGGTCCTCGAGGGCCCTTATCCAGCTTGTTTTCCATGTCTCCCTCCTCCAACACACCCGACTCAAATAATCAGGATCGTTATCAGGCTCCTGCAGAGCTTACTGATGAGCTGATCTTTTGATTCAGGTGTTCAAGGAGGGAGACATGGAATACAAGCTGGATAGGGGCCCTCGAGGACCGGAGCTGGCTACCCCTGGTTAGGCACATTACCTCTACTTACAAGTCATTGTCAGACAACTCTAACCATTACCAGTGAACAATTATTATGTGAGCATTGTCATTATTTCAGCATTCAGTGGGGTATCGCAATACCATAATATGTTTAGTCCACGACTGCATATATTGGTATCAGATTTTTGAAGTTGGAGCTATCGCTACCAGTTTTTAACTCTTACTACTCAAGAGGATGACGAACGGGAAGGCAGTTGGTCTGGATGGCATCCCTGTGGAGGTATAGAAGCATCCGGAGAGATTGCTTTACTAGTGGTTTTTGACCCAAGTTGTTCAACAGAAAGCTCGTGGTCAAAAGATGCTGGAGTAATGGAAGGAAACTGTACCACTGCCCAGTTTTAAGTACAGGCAGATGTACATTGTTGTGAGAAGTATTGATAAGTCATAACCCTTGAATTGTGGGAACAAGTAGCAGAGGCTCCACTCAGGACTGAAGTATTTCTGAGCAAGAATATATTTTCAGGCCTAGAAGGAGCACCACAGATACAATTTTGGCCCTTCGGATGTTCAAGCAGAATTATAGAGAAGATTTGAAGGAGTTACAATGTGCCTTTATAGATCTATAGAGACCATACGACAGGGTACTCGACAGGAACTGTGATACAGCGTGAGGAAGTCTAGATTGGCAAAGAAGTACGTTAGAATTATACAAGCCATGTGAGAAGTGAGGTGTGATGGAGGAGTTCCAGGTGGATTCTGGACTGCATCTGGGATCAGCTCGGAGCTCCTTCCTGTTTGCACATTTGCCGAATAGCTTGGCTCGTAGATTGGAATCCCCAATACGTTGACAGATTGTGATTGACTGTGACTGTCAGCGTGGTGAAACATCACAATACTTTGTACCTGAAAAGGTTTTCGATATGCTCCCGCCAAGAATCGATATATCGTTTTAAGGCGTCACTGTGGAAAAAAGGGAACCGACAGGTCGCTACCAAAATCTTGCACCAGAATAGTGTCATTGTTAGCTCATCATCATGGCACTAATACCAGTCAGTCTTCCCAGCTTTGGGGGCGTTTGCAGCTCACTTGCTGTTCATTTTAGGGGATTTACACGCCACTTCCTGTTGATTTTGAGTCACTTCCTATTCATTTTGGGGCATTCCCTGGGTCACTCTGTTCAGTAACCCCAAATCAACAGGAGGTGTCAGGTAAATGTCCAGAAATCAACAGAAGGTGACTCAGAAATCAACAGAAAGTGACCCCAAAATGAACTCATCGCTTGCCATGGACGGCCGAATATGTTTGAAGTGGGAGGGATGGCAGCCGATGCAGATGTTTATTCGCTGCCACCCTCCACTTCAAACGGATTGGACGTCTACTAGTGATAAACTCATTCCAATAAACAGCAGAAGCATGAAAATAGCTTGTTTTTCTGTTTATTGGTTCTTTTGTAGAATATCCTAGATTTCCTAACCCACGTATGGAGAATTTTTGTATCGCCATATCGGCACGTCATCGTTATCGCGAGCCTTGAGACAGAATATGGCGTGTATACTCCACTGTATTCAGAGGCCGGATTTTAAAAATGTACTCTGAGAGGAATAGTTTTCTTTGAGGGAAAAAATGTCTTTCTCAATGCAAAATGGAAGACTTCTTTTGACTTTTCAGTTCTGACTTCACTTTCAGGGTCTCCGGTTTCATACATGTCTGGCCGGGATCATTTCCCTCCCGCTCTATACGACGAGCCCGTCGATTACGGCGAGATCGCACGTGTCTCTCCTGACCCTTACCGCCTTGCTCAAACCCTCACCGCGCCGAGTCGATCGATGGCAATGCCGGGCGATCAATTCCTCCCTCTTCAGATGTGATAGGACGTGAATGAGGCCATTGCCGACAGACGCTTCAAAGCTTCGCAGCTCATCGGACAAACGACCCAATTGATACGAGATGAGAGGCGCGCATTCTTTCCTTTTCTGTGTTGTTGTCGCTGAGCCGTGTGGTGCGCGAGGAGAAGTGATTTGAAAGTACTTGTGACATTCCCTGTCATTCACTGGTGAATCTATGCTCCAATCTCAAACAAAAGTTGGCGTTAAACCACTCTTTCTTTGTGACATCATCAGGCAAGACAAGAAAAGCAAGCACAATGAAGTCTCCCTCTTTTTCGGGACAAAACAAAACAAAAAATCCCAGAAGAAATGCTATAGGAGAAAAAAGAATTGCTTTAAAAGAAAAAAAAAAAAAAACCAGGGCGGAAACCACAAAAGCATAAAAGTTTCATTGAAAAATAGAAAGGAAAAACATCCTAAATGGGTCTTGTGTGTGGCGGCAATCGGCACGATGTACCTGAGGCACTGCAAAGTGTTAACACGAAAAACACATCAGAGGAGGAAGCGGACGGGCCTGATGGCCTGTGGGGGCTTGCTGGGGTGCGCGTGCATGATACGTCCCACTTTGCAATTTGTCTGCATGATGGGACCGCATGCGCCTGCCATGTGCGCCGCCGCACGACTTCCGCTAGTTTGTTATGTAGTCACGTCGTTTTTTTAAATCCAGGCTATACGGAAGTTAGGCTAAAAATTCAATTCAATATGGTCAAATGTGCCTCAAACTAGCCAAATAACACTATTGACAGATGACCAACAAGTGACCCAACCCACCAAAAAAGCAGTGGCGAATGCTGGTCTTTCAATGAGGGGAAGCTCGAAGTGCGTCCACCTGTCAGTGATTTGTGACGGTGGAGGGGCTCAGCGTCACAAGCTGCTCAGTAGGGAAATAAACTAGTGTGCCAGAAGTCAACGAAGTCTCCAAACGCAGGCATCTACAATAAAAAAAACAAAAACAAAGAGAAATAGAAGCTCGGATTTTGGCTAGTCATTTTTGACAAAGCAAGTATCGCTAGGATGATTATGTAAGTCACCGGTTCGAATTGAAAATTTCCTCCCGTGGATGTTAATACGACAAGATCACCGATTCGCTCATTTCGCTGTCGACCAGTTTGAACACCCCTGGCTTAGAAACTAACCAACTAACCAAGCTAATTTCTCAGCAGCGCCCTAACCAACTCATATCCAACTAAGCAATGAACTAAAAACGGAAGAATTAATTTACTGAGAAACTAGCTCAAATGAATCACAGGATTCCCACAGTGTCTTAAAAGGATTTAACACTAGAAGTCCCAGAGAATTCTGCTACTCCTAACAGTCCCAAGCAATGGCCAATTTGGCCTCTCTTCCGAAAAAACCCAGAGGTGGCCTAAATGACCTATGTGCTTTTGAATTAGCAAGTCGTTGTCCGACAGACAACAGCCGTTCATATGGAAATGCAACCACTTGTGTTGGTATGCGGCCCAAATGGAGGGGGAACACACAACAGTAGTACTATTCATGTAATATTATGTGTCAGTTCAAGTCAAGCTACATTTATGGGGTTTTGCACATTTTAATGATGTGTATTGTTTTCTGATTTTACTGTCGGAAAAAATATCTCTGACAGTGTATTTGTGGGGCCTTTATATGCTAGCAATATTTGTTATAACAGTATATTTGTGATGCCTGCAGAAAATAGAACATTGAATCAGTATCAAATGTAAAACTGAAATAAGAGTCTGACGAAGTTAATTTTTGTCTTTTCTTCCTGGTATTTATTGATGCACAGGATTCAAACGAGTAATCACAGCAAATCAAAACTATCAAGTCAAAACGATGAAATACTATAGAAAACACATAAATGTACCTCTAATACACCCTTTATCCTCTATACTGGACTTGTTGAAAGGTTATCAAGAATTTTTTGTTTTCCTGGGACTACTTGGTATACAATGAGGAGCAATTATTTGCACTCCTTGTGATTTTGCAAGTTCACCCACTTTGAAAAGAGGTGGAGGTCTGAAATTTCAATCATAGATGCATTTCCACTCATAGAGACAATCTTTAAAAATCCAGAAATCACATTGTATGATTTTTAAAATGTATTTGTTATATATTTTTATCTACTGGGATTCAGTTCAAGTATTTGTGTACCTGATAATCAGCAATAATTATGACACTCAAAGAGTTGTCATTCTACCTTAAAAAAAGTCCACCTTTACCCCACCCGTTTGAGCTCATCATTGTCACCTGTGCACCCCACAGTCAGTTATAATCCACCCGCTACCATGGGCAATACCAGAGAGATTTCGAAAGGCACCAGATAAAAAAAATTGATTAGCTCCACAAAGCTGGAAAAGGCTACGGGACAATTGGAAAGCAGCTTGGTGAGAATAAATCAACAGTTGCAGCAATTGTTAGAAAATGGAAAAGGCTAAACATGACTGACAATCTACCATGGACTGGGGCTCCATGTAAAATCTCTCCTCAAGGGGCATCACTCATGATGGGAAAAGTGAGGGCTCAGCCTAGAACTACATGGCAGGAGCAAAACCTTGCTGAGTGAGGCTGCTTTCTCTTTCGCCCAACCCCCTCCTCAGCTAAAGTAGCCTGACTTAGGGTTAGGGTTTAGGTTAGGTGACTTGAGCTAGCTGAGGAGGGGGTTGGGCGAAAGAGAAAGCAGCCTCACTCAGCAAGGTTTTGCCCAACCCCCTCCTCAGCTAAAGTAGCCTGACTTGAGCCTTTTTCGAGTCTTGAGTCCTACTTATGAAGCTGGTATGTCCTGTATCGGAATTTAAACAAATACATATAAAAACAAATTTCCCATTTATTTTCAATGGCAAGTAATCAAGGTCCCTGTGATTTTTTTTTTTTTTTTACCATTTATCATGACAGCCCAATAAAGATTGTATACCGCTAACTCTCATATAGGTGAATTTAAAAAAAAAAAAAAAGTAAAAAATCTGACCTACGTTTTTGGGGGAGGAATGAAAAAATCAATTCAATCAGTTAACATAAAAATATTTGAAGTGAAATGTTTTATATTGTATATTTGTAAAAACGTGTAGAACATGAAAAGTAACATGAGTTACTTTGCTGAGTAACAAATTACTCTTACAATGAGGTAACTGAGTTACTTCTCCCAAAAAGTAATTTAGTTAGTAACTTGTAACTAATTACTTTTTGAAGTAAGATTGACAACACTGCGCAGTACATATTCCCTTCATAATAATTAGGACTATTAGAACATTCAGTCATTGTTTGTGTGTTCAAAGAAACTGTTCAGGGCCGCTCCCTTCCACTTTCTCATGACACAAATTCTGTTTCTGTTTTTCCTCAAAGGTTTTCATACGTTTTCTCGTACTAACTTCAGACAAAATGGCCACAATTCATGCTCCATTAGATCCAGTCATTCTAAACTATATACATGATCTTGCTTTAAACTCAAATTGCAGTTCTAAAACGTTTTTTTTTTGCAAAAACAATGTACACATTTGGGCCATTTTTTTGTTTTTCTGTGTGGAGTATAGGAGAAGTAAGTTAAAAGTTTGTAAAAAGCGTAAAACTCCATAAATAAATGTAAATTAATAAATGTAGCTTGACTTGAACTGACAAAAACTATCACATGAAGTGCGCAACCGTGGTGTGTTCCCCTCCGTTTGAGCCACATTCTAACACAATGTATGTCTAGTGGTTGCATTTACATATGAATGGTTGCTGTCTGTCGGACAACGACTTGCTAATTCAAAAGCACTTGGGTCATTTGGGCCACCTCTGGGTTTTTTAGGAAGAGAGGCCAAATCGGCCATTGCGTGGGAATATTAGGAATATTTGTCTTGGGGAAGGGCCGAGTCGGCCTTTGCTGGGTTTTCTAGTGTTAAGTCTTAAAATGACTAATATTGCAAAAAAGTCTTAAAAATGTATTGAAATGTGTTTGATAATATAAACTTCACGTAATGCAATCTGCTAGGTCTTAAATTACTTTGAAATTTTCTCATATTCGAAAAGTTCCTGTTTTGGTTTTAGAAACCTTGAATTTTCCTTGATATCATCAGTGTTGGCAGTAACACGTTTCTATAATCTGATGACTTTCTTTCATTAATGAGCAATGTAACACGTTCATTTTTCCAAACCAGTAATCCGATTAACGTTGGTAACGCGCAGGCACTAAGAAATATATTTTGTTATTGCCTCATAACATATATAGAAAGAAAAATACTGTAGTTTTTTACAAAGAGCATTTTGAATACAAATGTCGCTCTTGAGTTTGGATGTGACATCACATGTCACCTTTTCTAGTCGGAGGACAAAAAAAAAAAAAAAAAAACGGGTCATGTGTATTACCATGCTGTGTGAGCGCCGAGTCTGCGGCCAACACAACATAGTCTAGCTACCTTGTCAAGACGCGAACAGTCATAAGCCAAGAGGCAGCAGACATACCACAAGCGCTTGCATTTGCTCACTGGAAATGCAGCCATTACTTATATACAATTTTATCCAGTAAAGATGACAAATATAACTCCGTGCGTTGCAAACTTTGCGCTGGCTCAAAAAGACCGTCGACCGCTAAAAACTTCACATCCAATTCAAGGAACCACTTGGAATTACAGCACAGCCTATGGGTAACGAGTGCACTTCGACTGTTTGTAACCAGCCTTTACGTACATTTTATTCTTACTGTTTGTACCCATAGGCGGAGTTGGACTTTTGTGGGAGGGGGCGGCGGCCGCCGTGGCCGCGGCATATCGACGCTCTTTCCTCCGTCTCCGAAGCCGGGCAGGGATATGATAAATGCCGGACTAACTCCGGTGGCATAAAATACTGTTTGGGAGAGAGCGAAGTTGGCAGTATTGACCATGATGCAGTAATATTGCCCTGTCGTACTGAATAAATGCATTTTTAACATTTCATATTCCATTTAGCACTAGACTGTTATTTGTCATGACCGAAGCATTTATTTAGCAATTGGGGAAAATTATAAAGAATATCCTGTAAAAATATTGGAGTAGAGAGATTGAAACAATCATGACATTTTGCTACTCTCTGTCAGATTTTCCTCGTTCTGAATCTTTCTCTTCAATAGGCTGAATTCTAAATTAGATGAAATTGTGACGCTGCCGACGTCATCCTCGAGCGCTATAATGACAGGCGGCTCTAGACGGCAGATTAAAAGACTTGATTTCTCGTCATCTGCGCTTTGCCAAATTGTTGATATAGTCGAATCGTCTCAAAATATGATTCTAATTCACATAATAATGCTATTTAAGATGTTTTTAGTGCTGTCAGGGCACTTCAAAGAAATTCTAAATATCCATCTTGCCTCCTCAGCTGTAGTTATGGCTAGCAAAGGACCGTCTCTAAGGTGCTATAGTCACATGATCTGTTCGACAAATAATTTGGATAATAATAATACTTTGAAGGATTCTTGTTCATTTCGTTCATTTTTGTTGTTTTATCGCTTTATAGACAACATTTTAACGGCTAGGTATTTATCTTAAAGGGATGGTTCAGACTTTTTGATATTAGGCTTGTTCTTCGAGGTTAGCGGGGGTTCAATTAGTCGTTGGAGTTGATTTGAATAAATTCTGTGTAGTTGGTTAGTTTCAGAGTCGCTAAGCTAGCGCGAGTCAATAGTGGTTGAAATCAACTCCATTGACTAATTAACCCCCCGCTAACTCGAAGATTAAGCCTTATGTGAAAAATTCAATTACATGCCATGACATTTTTCTGTTTTTATTCTTATGTTGAGGCAGCAAAGGGAGACAATTGATAAAAAGGGTTTGGGTTTTTGATATATTACTTTTAAAGTAACTTAGCTACTTTGACAATTAGATCATCAGTAAAGTAACTTGATTCCTTTTTGAGCCGTAGTCAGTAATTACATTTCTTTTTCAAGTCATCTTTGACAACACTGGATATAACCTATACAAACCCTCAAATAAACCAAAACCAGATGAAAGCACATCTGGAGGAAATAGTAGATAGTGACATACTGCAACAAATGTTGAAATTGACAGTATACCTTAACATTTTCGCTCTCCGCTTGAACAAACTTATTGTATGTTTAGTCCTTAGTCCATATCGAAATAAGAAATAATGTGCCCGTGGCATTGTTTGAACATGGAGATGGCATTTGTGTGTGTTTGAACACATCCCAGCTTGTCGTCTTCACGCATTTTAAAAATTTATTTTGTCATCGTTCTATCGTGATGGTAATCACGATAAAACCGGTCGAATCAACTGTGGCGTGGTGCCGCCAGGCAATATGGGCTGTAATCAATTTGCTCCCCTTCTGAACCCAGGCAGGTTGGCATCTTTGCCCTTTGTGGGTTTTGATAAATGTGCCATTTGAACTTGGAGAACTAGCACTGAATGATTATCTCTCAGTGTCAATGGCAGGTAATGAGTTAACTTGTTGTCGGTCAGTGATCCACTTGACTCCATTGGTGCAAGCAGACTTTTACCAAAATTAGGCTAAGTTTAGATTGCAGTTCTTTATTGACATATCCAAATCTTTTTGTGTAACCGTTGTCATTTTTCGTCCAGAGTGGCCCTAAAGTGACCCGCGTGCATAGAATATCAATGACTAGGTGTGTCACACTATTCTCTGAACAACGGTGACCTGCCTGGTTGATTGGAGTCTTTTAAAGCACATTCACGCTTCTCTGGCATCGGCGCTGGGCTCTTCAAACACAACAACCGGTAATGGTAGGATCCCTCAAGTCGCTTAGAAAATCTTTCATTCTCTCAAACATTTTTTAGCTTTAACACTTGGCTTTCCTCCACTGCCATTCTCGTGTTGTTGAGAAAGAAAAATTCATCGCCGCATGAACTTCAAATTGGGGGTCACCGGACTGTTCAAACTGCAGTCATAGTCTGAAAAATTTGGCCCATGTCAGATTTAAAACCACATACCGAAATGGCCTGGATTGAAATTGAAATGATGAGACTATTTATGATTTAGCCCGTCCGTTAATGGTAAACAAATCCCATTTGGGTCACCTAAAGATGCAGACTGATAATAGCAGACAATTGCACGAGTCCCTCTGATGCAAGTCATTTGGTCGGTGTCTTAAGTCCTCAGTCTTTCACGTTGTAATCGAGTCGATGCAAGAGGTTGAGCGAGTCGAGAGTCACGAGGTTATGTCGAGTCACAAGTTTATCCAGCTGAGTCGGTCAAGTTACAAGGTTGTCGAGTCGAGTCAAGCAGAGTCAAGTTTATCAAGCTGAGTAGGGTCAAATGATAAGTTTTTTGAGTCCAGACACGCCGAATAAAAACGTTGTCGAGCTGAGCCGCAAGGCACAATTTCACTGTGCCAGTGAGAATTCAAAAAAGATTTAAAACATCTTCGGCAGCACAGTGATTAGATGGCCCTGCAAGTCCGCCTCATAGTCCTGAGATCAAGGGTTCAATCCCAGGCACCAGCCTTTCGGTGTGGAATTCGCATACCCTCTCCGTGCCTCCAGGTACCTCCAGGTTTCCTTCAAACACATTGATGTGATTGTGAGTGTGAACGGTTGTTTGTCTACATGCGCGCCGCGATTTACCAGTCCATGTTTTATGGTGCTATAGGCCACAGAATGACTTCAAGCTTTTCCAAGTCATCGCCTCCTGAGTCGAGTCGCGGTCCCACACGGCCCAGGCGACTCAAGTCCGAATTTGTGGTTCTTTTCTCCGAGTCTAGTCGAGTTGCAAGTCTATGACTCGAGTCAAATTGTCTGGGAAATAGCTAAAGATTTCACCATCGGAATTAACAGACAAATCACTTATCAACAATAATGTAACTCACCAGTGACCAGCTAACTAACTAACCTGTAACCAACAAACTAACGAGTTAACCGCATCAACAGAATCACCAACACCACCTCACCAGCAAATCGACTGACCAATCATTTTAAACGACAATCAGCATTTTGTTAGTATTTTCTTCACACACCCAAGTGAACATTTCATTCTAAGTGCATGTGGTTGTATTTATAGCTCGGGGTTAACATCCATATCAATAATCATTTTGTGTGCTTTTTTGGTTTCCCATGAACACATTTACGCCCTCCTAATGCGTTTTCGGGCGCCGTTATTATTTATACAAATACCGAACATTATGATATGTATTCCAAGTAACGGCCTCGCAGCTCAAGGAGATGTTTTTAGTCCCAATCATCCATCGTGCCGATTGCGGTTTGGAGGAGTTCACATCTATTCCGGCATGGCACATTTAATTGCCTGAAACATTTCAAGCTGCCGGCATTAAGACGAGAGCTCTCAGGTGGCTTCTCAACGGGAAGGCTGATGAGAGGCTATATTAAGGCTGTTAAACAGCGGAAAGGGGGGGGGGGGGTCTCGTGGCAGCCCAGAAGAGACAAGAGCCTTTATTGGAAATGTAATTTTTGTTGATCCGCAATCACCTGCCGGCTCGTTTGTTTTTACCGATGCGGCGCTTATAGCGAACGGCGGCCGGATCCTCCCAAGGATTGCTCTTCGGAGGGGCTACGCTTTATTACGAATAGGAAGGCTTTCTTTGCAGATTGGAGGGGCGGAGCTTCGCCGCTCTACTGAGGTTGCTGGAGCAAAAAATTCTGCCTGAAACAGTTTCAGTTCCAGCATTGTCATTACAATTGCCTTGTCGGAAGAATAAATGCTCACGTTTCTAACTGGGAAGGCCTGGCAGTGATCGATCGCTTCCAGCCTTCCCAGTTTATATGGAGTGGACTTCTGTTGCTGTCAGTGGCGGCCAATGTTTTAAAAACGGCAGAAATCAATGTATCTGATCTTGTATACAGCTTTGCCCTGTCTTTGATTTGGGTTCTGGATTTTTGCCTAACTTTTAAAACGTAACTAGACCCGGCTACTTTTTGTGGAACTATTGTACCTTGATCAGAAAAACACCGGAGTGGACTTCTGTTGCTGTCAGTGGCGGCCAATGTTTTAAAAACGGTAGAAATCAATGCATCTGATCTTGTATACAGCCTTGCCCTGTTTTTGATTTGGGTTTTGGATTACTGGCTAACTTTTGAAACATAACTAGACCCAGCTATTGTTGTGGAACTATTGTACCTTGATCAGAAAAACACAGTCAACTTAAACTAAGATGGGAAGCGTTGAAAGGGTGACCAGTCAAGGATTCATAAGTACCAAGAGATAAAAACAAACAGATATTGACAAGAATACTGACGTAAACTTAAAAAAACTTGGTGGGTTCAAGGTTTGCAGGTCAAGGCGTTCTGCCCATTAAATTTGTTTTGACCGAATATTTGCTAATTGTAAGGCTCCCAAAAAAAAGTCTTGCCCTGTATTGAGGTCATGTGATCCTGTTTGTCCGCCGGAATAATGTCATGGTGTGTCCACATGTTAGCCCTCGAGTCGCGGCTAATCGCTTTATCATCGGAGAACATTTCTCTAATAAGGTCACCACCCCGCCTAACCTCTACCTTGTTAACGATCAGGCCGGGTCGCAGCTCTTAGTTTGTTCCATGCCCCCCCCCCATTGGGAGGCACTATTATCGCTGTTCTGTAGGGGAAGGGGGAGTTAGCCTTTGAGGATGTAATTTGGTTGGTGCGGAATTAGGGAGTCCTTCGGTGAAGTATTACGGGCCGGTTCCTGGCGGGTCATTGCGGCTTCCTCCATATTTCTGGGCTTGATTAAAAATTGATCGGTGGCGAAGCCAACGTGAATATATTATTACGGCCATTATTCACCCCTGACACATAATTAGATGGTACACACTGCTCTATTTGCTTAGCTGCCATCATTGTGTGTGTGTGTGTGTGTGTGTGTGTTTGTCAGCGAATAAGTGAAACGGAGGCTGACCGGATGCATTCGGGACGGTTTAGCTCAAATACGTATAAAAATTGAGACACGGCGAATGAACATATAATCACTTTCCTTCTAATCAGTCATGACCGATTCCTGTAAAAGTTAGAAATAAAGCCTTGAAATACAGTGTTGGATAACTAACACGGTTTGGGGATTTATACTTATCTCATATTGTATTTTGTCCTAAAAAGCAGCCCAAGTGTGGAGAATTCCCGTAGTAGTGGTTGGCTGGCATAGCTGCTGGGCATATATATGGGGGGGGGGGGGGGGGGGGGGTGGCTAATGCTATTTGCTATTCACCCGTGGCTTAGCATAGTGCCATTGTTACGCCTTTTTAGTGTATTAAAATGGAGATGCAGAAGAGGGCTCCCACGACATGCTCTCCTAATGCACGTTTACCGTGCGAGTTATTCACATGCAAGCTATCAAAATGCAATTCGCGACAGAACTTGACTTAATTCTCAGAACTTGTCTAATATCAGCACAAAAAAACAACAGAAAATAGGATAAAGGCTTTATTTCATCATTGTTAGCATACTGTCAGTTTGTTCAGTAAAAATATTCACAATTATTCAAAACAAAAGATTGCTAAGACATGTTCCAATATGATGCTAGAACGTCACACTACAGGCTAACACAGAGAAGTCAAAATCAACTGGATAAAACTCGATCAAATTTTGTGGTAGCAATGGTAACACTACAGTGCTACAAACAAGTCGGTAGCACTTAATGTCAGTTTTGACTGTTACTCTGAAGAGCCACATCAGACACAAGGGTACTTGGTACCTCACCTAACAACTAACACCATGTGTTGCAGAACCCTCCTTCAAGTTGAACACATTTTCCCTTGTTCTACGAGAAATGATCAGATTTGGATGTATCCTTACTGCATGTGAAATCCTTTTTTTTCAAGCCTTGGGCTTCCCAAAATAACAAGCTATATAATCAGCAATCTCAAACTCATATCACCAGCAACAAACCCACGAATAGACCCACACTGTAACCAATAAACTGTATGCAAAACTCATTACTAACATTATATACAAATGCTAGCACAACACTTATAATCAACAAGTTCAAACCACACCAAAGAGACCAACCATCCAACAAGCCAACTAAAAACAACTTAAGGGGCTGTTAAGTTTCTGTGTCGGGGCTACGCCGTCGAAGGCATACCCTGTTTCGACCCAACGCCTTAGCCTGATGTGTGCCTCCCCAAAAGCCTGACTACATGTTACTACGTGAACGGCAATGACTGTGATTGGTCCACACAAAACGTCCTTTTTGTGATTGCTATTTCCGATCAATATATGTAGATACCACAAACAATCCCGCCAGTTTTCAAACTGTCGTCGTTTCGAAAATAAAATGGACTAGGTCGAGGAAAGAATCGTCACGATTGTAAGGAAATATAACTATCTTTACAATTCCTCCTTGAAACACTACACGGACAGTGTAGAGTATAAAAAAGTGGACGAACCTTTGCGAAAAATATGTTCACCTCTGAAAAAAATGGCATGAAAGAAACCAAGGGGTGCTGTGCGAAGCCCTGCAAAAGCCCGCAAAACCACACAAAGGTAAGCATGCACCCCCCCAGTGACTGGGCAGCGCAATACCTCACTTCTACGCAGAGCTTTAAATGCTCATCGGCGGCGTAGGGTTGGCGCCGTCGCTACGCCGTTGGCCCGAAGCAGAAGCATACACCATGCATTACAACCAACAAACCCACCATCCGACCAACAATCCTCATGTTTTAGTGCAGATTAGGTGTGTGTCTTGTTTATAATTCTCGGTTACACGTTATTACTGACTCCATTTTGTGTGGCGAGAATCAAACCCCCCTACATCCCCAATAACTACTAGCAAAGACATCTTTCTTTCAAAGTGGTTATTACTGGTGGAGATGAACAACATTAAGGCCATAATGATGCTGCAACGGATGAAATATTTATTAAAGATCCCTCTGCTAGCAATTAGCGTGGTATGTAATGGTTGTGGATGAGGAATGGATGCCATTGTGTCACCTTCACACACAAACCTTCTCCAACCAAAACCCGGCATTTCTCTAAACAGCCTCTTGACAACCGGAGCTGTGGGAGGTGTGTCTACAATCTTAATTACATACACAACGCCTTAAGGAAATAAGCAGGTGATAAGTTTGTCAGGCATGCATACTTGAGGAGGTGACTCATGTGTACAGTCCCCCCAAAAATACAAATGTATCAAGTTTCCCCAGCGTTATCAAGGGAAGACTATCTTTTTATTAGATGATAATCTTTTTTTTTTTTTTTCTTACTTCCACTGCCTGGAGGGACACTTGTTGAAGTTTTCCATATTAACACTTAGATCTTTTTGATGAAAGCCCCCAGAAAGTATAGCATGTCTAACTGCTCAGCTAACCACATCCATTTAAATGGAAGTCTTGCTAATCAAGAATTAACCAAACGCTCTATCTCGCCCAATTTATCCTTCCCAGTCAAGGACTAACTGAATGACTGACTAACTCAATGGATTTACCGATTAACCTACTGACGACCACAATAACTGACTGATAGAGGTTTTCAATGACTAACTATCTTACTAATTAACAGTAAGCCAATTGAATCCCTAATAAACAAACTATACATCCAACTGGTCAGCTGACTCACACTAAATAACCGTAGGATGGACAATGAACATCCGACATCAGTACCACATTTTCATCTTTGGACGTTCATTACAACCCATTTCAATGCCGAGTATTCTAAAGAACTGCGATGACAGTGTAGTATTTCTTTAAAAAGTCAGGAGGCCTGGCATGGGTATATTAACCTTTCCGACCAGTTTTTGGAGATCCAGAAGGACTGTTTTCAGGGTTTGTATAGGTCCGAGAAAATGCTTGCATTTTACTGTCGTGTTATCAAGGCTTGAAAATGCTTGAATTTTCCAGAAAGTCCTTTAAAATGCTTGGTAGTGTTAGGTGCACAATCCTTCTCAGCACCCTGTCTAAATATATACATTATTGAAGGATGGAAAAGAAAATTTGCTTCATGGCTGCTGCACGCTCATTCTGAAGTTACTTTCCTTTGATCAAGTCGAGTACAGTGCATTTAAGCCCGTGCGTGAGTAGTTTAGAGTTTCATCAAGCCAACGGTATACAAATAGGTGGCATTTAAATGCGTGTGCATTTGCTGTGGTCTACTATAATACCTTTAGGGCATTTTTTTCGACAACTTCCACACCCCCTCTGTCAGCCGCCGTTTAATCCGGCCGGGAGCCACTCCGCTCGGCTCGGTCGCCGCTACGACTCGGGCTACTCGCCTGGTTCAGTTCGACTCCCCTTCTTTCACAAGAAAACAGCAATTTTTTTTAAGGAGTAGGCGAGATTGTAATAGCCTCGTAAAGAGCTTTTTTAGTTTTGGCGAGAAAGGAATTGTTTTTTGTTGTTGTCGTTGTGAACTATAGTTCCACACACACGTATATCAACATCTCACAGACCCATTTTTCGACTGTCCCATTCCAAGAAAGGGCATTCATTGAGATTTCCTCGGCCGTGACGTGCGTCTCCGTCCACCGTACGGAATATTATGACTACACCAGCACCTCTGCTATAGAACGCGTTCAGACTTTGTCACAAAACGCTCACTGCCACTGGCTCCTTTCAAACTACATTTCTGGAGCATCCGGGCCCATAGAACATTTTGGAAGATGTTTGCGTACTCGTGTGAAGACACCCAATTTTATTTTCGCCTGGTCGTGAAAATACAACACAAACAAAAAATACATTGGAATAATATTTAAAGGTACTGGAAAAAACTGGAGAATTGGTCTTGAAATTCCTTTCAAAGTGCTTGAATTTGGCCATGGAAAAGGTGTACGAATCTGGTGTTTAGTCACAGTATCGTCTATATATCTTTGTTTGTGTTCACACCTCTCAATTTTCCAGTGGACAACACAAAGTGGGGGCTGGGGGCAAAGGATCCATGTTGTTGTTAAGGGAAAGGTCGGGGGTCTGAAGATCCGATGGGTCCGTTTATTGGCGGCGACACGTGACCTCCACGAGCTCATCAACGACGTCATTCAGGCGTGAGGCGGTGGAACAAGTACCAAACATCGCCTGTGTGTTTGTTTCTAATGTAAGGGTAGCTCACTTCACAAAGCTAACAAAGGGAAGACGGATCAATTTGCAATATTGTCCACCGTGACAAAGAGAGGACATGAAAGCCAGCGCATTAAGCGACGTCATTGTGTGAACTCGGCAATCAATAAACATCAGAGCCTGAAGGAACTGCCCACATGCATGCGTGTGTGCTTGAGAGAACAATAGACGAGATTCTTGAAGTACCCGACAAACTTTTTTCTTCCCTCGCTATTGTTAATTAGATAGTTCTCCTTAGTTCTGACAATAGACTGCGTAAGCCCTTAATTAATCTTCTCCTCTAATTAACCGTCCTCCCTTTAATAACGTCGGACACGTTGTTGTACCTTTTCCTGTCAGACCAGATGAAATGAAATTCACATCACGTGCACTACAGGTGCTACAATATATCAAAATGGAGATGTATCTTGTTACTCTGTATCCCAAAAGGTTATCGATATGCTGCTGTCAAGAATCGATATATCGTTTTAAAAAGGAGCTACTGCTAAAAAAATGTAAAAAAAAAAAAAAATCATTGTCTGTGTCAGCTCATTGGCTGCCACTGATGGCGCTAGATGTCCAATCCATTTTGATCATTCATTTACACTGAAACAGAGCATTCATAGCCAGTCTCCCCAGTTTTGGGGGCTTTTATAGGTCACTTCCTGTTCATTTCAGGGTATTTACAGGTCACTTCCTTTCCATTTTGAGTCACTTCCTATTCCATGGGGGACATTCCGGGGAAACTCCCTGTTCAGTAACGCAAAATCAACAGGAAGTGATCCGTAAATCAATACGTTGTATATTGTAAAACGATTGCCTGACCCATGTATCGAAATTGTTGTAGCGGCCTATTGTGAAATAGTCGTTATCGTGCGCCTCGTATCGCAAACCGTATTGTATCGTGAGGTACCCGGAGTTTCGTGCACTTCACTTGAAAGGAAAACAAGTGGCGGCGGTCCAACAAAGTTTTGGCTTTTCAGGGTGAATATAGCCACTTTCGCACTGTAGAGAATATCCGCAGTTCCTAAAACCTTTTGGAGGACGATGACCCCATTTTGCGTGTTCGCACACGTAGGAACTCGAGTTTGGAGAACCGTTCTAGTTCTTACCCTTAGGTAGGGACTTTCAGTGGGGCTTTAGCAACTCAGTTACGTACAGTAGGTCAGGGGTGCCCCAACCGGTCCTCGAGGGCTGCTGTGGGTCCTGGTTTTTGTTCATAGCAATTGAGCACAGACCGTTTAACCAATGAGGTTTCTGCTAAAACAAGCAGCACCTGACTTCAATCAACAGATTACACCTGTAAGACACCATAATGTGTCGTTCTGTTTTGTTGGAAAGAAATCCGGCACCCACAGCGGCCCGATGTGTTGAATAGTTTGGGGACCCTTGAGGTAGGTGTTTATTGATCCGCTGAAATCAGCAGCTACGTGTCTCAAGGAGCCGCCATGAAAAAAAAAAACATGAAAATACCCTGTACTAAATCTGTGTGCTCCTCCAACCAAACTATTCCCTTCAAACATGCCAGAATTGCCGCCGTGTCCTCGACGGTCTCCATTTCGTTGTTTTCCACTTAGCTTAGTTTTGGTGGTTTTATTTTGCCAAAGATGGGCGTGGCGAGTAAATGATGCGTCACTGGCGTAGACTACAACGTCACAACGGTTCGTATCAGGTTCGGTACGAGGCCTATAGTTATAGGAACTAAGTACTCAGGTTCCTACAGGCCGTAAGCTGCTTATGAGTCCTTGACAAATGAGGCTTGGTTGCTAAAGTGGTTCTTCACTGTTAGACCCAGAAACTGATCTTTTTTCACTCACTCCCAAGCAATATGGGTTTCACCACAATTGTACAGGTGTACCTAATAAAACATCCGTTGAGGGTAAAAAAGGCCTCCCAATGATGTAGATAATATCTACGACGCAGACACACCACCAGTAGTACCCCCCGCTGGGTGGTTGGAAGCCTCATTTGCATTATGATCGGCCCGTCCGATTAAGTACATTCCAGTGCACTTGAAAGGGCTTCCGCCAGAACAACACGCACACACACAGCAATGATTATTTCTTCTTAATGGGAAGAAGGCCATCCTATTGGTAGTTTAGAGGACACCACATTATGAACAGGAACACTACAGTGTGTGCACTTTCCCTCTCGGTAGGAGGGGAAACTGGCATTAAGATGGTATTAATTATAAACTAGGTTACTTAGAATTCCCATTACTCCAATCATTGTGGCAGCTCAACAATACATTTCAACTTGAGAAGACGTAGAAGGGAGACCTAAAACCACCAGGGGCGAGCAGTACTTTTACATCCCACTTTGGGATCTAAAGCGTTTGTGTTTCCATCTTAAATTGACTGATAGATGACTTTTTTTCTTTGAAATCCCAGGAGGGGAATTAGATATGTCGGATGTATAATTAGATACCATGAAGGCCATGTTGTTTAATATCGGTTTAAATGGACGTGGTTACTGCTGTTATTTCCTGAGACCTCTTGAGATGTTGAGCTCACGGTATTGCGATACGGTGATTAATTCATGACACCTAAAAACGATATGAAACAATACAAGAGGAATTTAATGTGCAAAAAATATATTTCCTTAAGTAGAAATTAAAAATCGTTGATGCATAAACTAGTCGTAAATCACCAGTTTCATGGCGATACGATACGAGATCGATCCTTTGGACAATCAATTCAAGTAAGTTCAAGGGCCTTTGATCAATTTAAAGGGATAGCAGAGGTTTAGTAAAAATAGTTGCTTAAAGATTCCAAGTCACAAATTTCGGGAAAAAAAACCCCAAAAAAACCCAGAGCAAATAATGTTCAAATACAGAAAATGACACTGCTTCCAATTTGGGACAAATGAGATGTCACATCAGTTATACCCAGGAGGCGATCTAGGGTGTGTCCAAACGCCAGAGAAGCCTGCGGGCTTACCAGTTTTGTGCTCCTAACTCAGAGATCTATAGCAATGAGACTTCATCAAGTTATTTGTCGGAAAGCTGGAGTTGGTTGCGGGCTGCCGGCTAACAGTTTGAACCGAGACGACCGACAAAGCCACGAAGAAATCAATGTGAAGATGAACGGTTTATCACACAGTGGACCTTCAGGATATGAATGCAATCTGGTTCATGACCGAGCTCATAACGTGAATGTGATCATATCATGATTGTATTTTCTCCATAAGAAAAAACTGAATTCCAATTAATGCGTGCAACACTTCCCATGAACCCCCATATTACACCTAAATAATAATTGAAGGCAGGAGTTTTAGGGCTAAATAATCTGGAAAAACAAAAGTATTAAAAAATGTCATTTATATACAAGCACTTACAATGAGGGCTAAATTCTAGCGACGTAACAACATTGTGAGCAAGCAAGAGGAGAGCGAGAGAAGCTCTACATATACCATTACATTAAAGGAAACGGTAGCATAACGTGAAGAAAACAAAGTTTTGGTGTAGGTAAACTGAGGACAGGGTTAATGTTGACTTGTAAGCACAAATGATTTGGATGCACTTCCCTGAAAAATTCTACCACCGGAGACGATTGATGAGCGGCAGGTGCGCAGATTGGGGGATTCTGTTGATACGAGATGCTGGTATGCCACCTAGCGGGACGCCGAGACACTTGGTGAGTCACGGAGGAAAGGAGAGCTCACGTGCCACCTGGCGGGATGCCGAGGAACGCCGAGTCAGAGGGGCTTGTCTGGATTTCCGCCGTGGCTCGTAATGTGAACATTTGCTCCCATGATGAGACTCATTTTCTCTCGTGACAATGCTAGTATCGTGAAAAACTTGGAAGGTGAGATGCTCGTTATATGAGGGTCCACTATATTACAAGCTGTTACATACCAATGAAAAACAGTCAGATGTCTGCACACTCTCCGCGATAAGCTATTACCTAAATGGGCGCAGACTATTTAAAGTTACTACACCTTCTTTGGTGCCCCGTTCTTTATCTTTTATTCATCTCGCATGCAATGAAGGCTGTTGAATATTTTGACCCGAGCAAATTGGAACAGTGTCAAACGTAAACCTAGCTTCGGGGCGCTTTCACACTAGCAATGTTTGGTCATTTTTAAACAGACCGTTAGGTCCCACGGACGGCTCGCTAAGGGCGTAACATAAAACAAGCCACACATATACAATTGGATACAATTTATTTACAATAATCAAAGTCCCAATGAACAGAATATACTAAGCTGGCATCAGGGTAAGCCCTGGCCAAAATAACAAACAAAAGGAATCTGCACTAAAAGTCCACTCGCTAAGTACACCCTGATCGTGAAAAGGAAATAAAGAAAAGGCAGCCACTACCCTAAACAAAACAGGAGCAAACGGGTTGAACAGAAATGGCAGCTTACCCCTACTGCTTCAGTGCTCCTATTTACAGTGGTGAACCACAACGATCCAATATAGGCAAAACACAAAAGCGGGAGTGTAACAAAGTAGCAATCAAATGCATAAGTGGATGAATGGTGAGCAAACAGCTGGCGAGGAGGACCGCGGCACCAATGCGGTCAAATGCGACCTCCCAGAGTGTTGATAGCGCCAGGTTTTTGAAGCTTGGCGGCCCCGTCGTCTGGCCATCCGGTAGCATCAGCCCACGTCACATCCGGAGGGGAGGCCGCCAGCTGACTGAAAGAGTCTCAAAACAAAACAATTCAACGGCCAGGGCTGTCACACAGACTAAAGTTCTTTTTCCCAGATAGTCCGCACCAAACGAACGAACTCAGATCCGCTCAAAAATTGAGAGACTTGGTCCGCTTTAAGCGTACCCTGCTCACAAGTGCTGATGCTAAAATTACGTGCAGCGTCTCAGCACCACACTGTGACGCTCCATGCTTTCTCCCCTCCAAGTAGGGAGGTATTTCCTCTTCTAAACTTATAACATGAATGAATGAGTGCACCTTTCGTCCAAGTGATGCTACTCAGTAACTTCGGTTGGCGCGGTGTGAATATTGAACCTTTTCATTCAGTCATTTGCAAGTGTTGTTGCGATGTAGTTTTCCAAGTGGACCCTGGTCCTCTTGGTCTAACGTGAACGTGACCTGAGAGTGATTGCACTTCACTAACCAATTCACTAACATTAACGCCGATAAATGTCCAATCCATTTGGATGTTCACATGGATCCATGCGTCTACCACATTCAATAGCAGCCAATGTATTTAGTCTGTTCCCAGCACAATGGATCAAGAACCAGAATTAAATGCTGATAATGATCAAGATGTTATCTCCAACTCACATTACTGGCATGGTTCTTCTGCCTCCATTTAGTTTTGCCGCCCCTGCTTCTCGGGGCTCATAAATAACCAAGGCGGTGTGATCGTTTTTTACATTAAAAACTTCTGCATTTAGATTTAAGATCTCCCGCCCTGACCCCAGGTAAAAAAAGTGATGAAAAATTGAAGAGCCTGTAGAACCTTCCTAACCGCTCCTCCCTCAAATTAAAAAGTAATCCTCGTCTCGGCTACTTTTAAAAGGTCCGGCGCTGACCGCAGCACGCCTAGCCCTTTATGATGAGGTCTTCAAACTAGCAGACTACACCATACCCCGGAAAAAAAAAACAACCTTCTTATTGCATTAAGGCAATTAGACCATCTTTGCCCTAAATAATAAACTCTCAACCTTGCAGTGTGTGTTCAATATTTCATCTTTTATTCAGATTCGGGGAGTGCTTCCATAGTGACTGCTAGCTTCTCTGTAGCGCAGGTGGGATTCCAGGAGAGGCTTTTAGGAGGCGGAATGGGGGGCGGGGCGAGTTGGCTAAAAGCCATTGGCTGAATAATGAAACGCTTACCTGTATTCTGTACCCCCCCCCCCCCAAAAAAAAATAATAATAACAATAATAAACGCCTAATCTAGTTGACCAAACGGGAGAGCAAGTTAATAATAAAGGTCAGGAAAAAAGTAAGCCACAAAAAAATGCTGAGACTTGCACAGGCAAAAGCAAATTATATCAATGTTTCAAAATACTTCAAAACAAAATACAGTGGTACCTCTACTTATTTAATTATTTGGTTCTGGAAGTAGCCTCTTAAACTGAAAATGGCGTAAGTAGACGCGTGTTTTCCACGTCAATGCACTAATCCGTTCCAACCCCCCCCAAAATTCAGACTCAAATCTTCTGTAATTCATAAAAATGCATTAAAAGGTGGTATAACTACATACCACCATTAGTTTATTACACAATAAACATTAAATGCACTCACGTTAACCTCTCGGCAGGAGGGGCAAATGAAGACGACGCTGGTATACACACAAGATGCTAGGCAATAGCCAATGGCAGAGTAGCTATAACTATGTTACGTTAAGTAAACTCTGGAAGCTGCGAGTAGTAGCCTATACTGTATTTCTTTATCTCTCGTATCCTGAAATATCTTTCGTAACAGGAGGCAATATTTTCCACATCGAGGCATGTCGTAACCTGAAAATTCCGTTTGTGGAGACGTTTGAAAGTAGAACCATAACCACGACAAAAGTTTTTTCATAGTACTTTCGGTACCCCTAAATGGGTGCCCAATACAAACACAACCATTAGAAATGAGCTAGTTTTCATTACTGACCAATCGGCCATGAGTGGATATTTGGAATCGCCAGGCTGCGTTCTCTCTAGTTACGCTAGCATTCCGCGTGACGACACGCTTAACTGAAGCAAATTGAATGACGTCACGGTTAATGATCTCGAATAAAAAATCAGATGCCGTTGACAATTATATATGGTGTGAAGGTAACATAAACCACATAAATGTTTTCATAGGGACAGGGAACTATCTCATTGGCAAGAGGAATGGTGGTTGTGTATGTGTGTGTGCTGGCTGGGGCGCACGCTGGTAATTAGCACTGGTGGGTGCCCCCCTGTTAAATTGAATTTAACGACAACACAGCAAGTCTTAGCTGGCGCCAACTAATCCGGCACTCTGGAGCATTGTGCTTAATGGACTAGAAAAGAAAATGATGGCCGCTCAAAAGCTAAACCAATTAACACCGAGCTGAGAGATGATGCGGAGTGCTGAGCGCCACACATCTCACCGTGATGTACGCCTGCCATTATTTAACACATTTTTAAAATGAAAGCGTAAGAGGAGGCATAACATCATGTCGCTATGATGAACACCAGACCTTTGCAAGATTTAGGCCGGACAGTCCGGATATTTAAATGACAGTCTGAAGCTGAATGTCCCTTTTTTTTTTTCTTTTTTGAGTTGCACCTGAACGCTGCAATATACACCTTCCAGTGTCATCACGCGCAACGTTTGCTACTTCCACTTCAAATACGGCTTGTTACACACTACAGTGTGTTCGCCGGTGCTCGCTACATTCAGAAGGGCTAACGGTAGGTTTTACACCTACAAAAGGGCTATTGTACCTCAAAACTGTCTATTTATACACACACGTTGGCAGTAAAGGCATTTTACATTTTGACTGTTCAAAGTAGGCATTGGTTCATTTATTTCTGTTATTGTTGATGTACAAATGACAGCGCTTTGCAGCAGTAATCCACGCTTTTGTGACATCATGGCTTGAATTGTGCAATTTCATTTATTTCGGGGTCTCTCAGTTCTGCATTGAGCATCTTCAGTTTGTGCGGAATGCTGCTGCACGACTCACTCATAACTGGAACACAAACAGGGGGAGCGCATTGCTCTCATTGTAACATTCTTCTAATGGCTGCCCATGTGATTTAGAGTCATTTTAGTACTTCTTTTATTTGTTTTGAAGTTACAGCTGACCTGCTCCACTTGGAGATACAGAGTGCGAAGCGAAAGCTCAGAGCTTTCTCCGTTGCTGGTCCTAGACTCTGGAATCTTTGCACATTAGGCAGGTCCTACCACCGTACATATTAAATGTATTGAATATAAATTGAGTTTGCCTTCTCCGAAATGGTTTTTTCTTTTACACATTGACCTACATCATGATATGGTATTTCATCGATAAATTGTCTTGTGTTATGTTTATTTTGTGTTATTAGTATAACATACTTAGAATTTATAAACGTTATGATTGTGGGCGTACACTGAAAGCAGTTGCAATTTAGGTCCTGCTTTTCGGTGTTGTGGAAATTGTCACCTTCCTTGGAGAAGTGACAGAGTTGGTTTCTTTTCTTTTTTTTTTTAACCCCAAACCCAGTTTCTACCGCACTTTGTTAATCATCCCTAACAGTAACTCCTCTTATCCCTGTCGGCTATGGCTAAAGCTGTAAATGAGGATCCCAAAATAGACATACATGAAACAGTTAGTTTTTTTCACTATTAAAAAAAGGGGCTTTATTAAAGGGGTTTACCTGCCATAGCAAAGCTACCATCGCAAATTCTCCAGAAATGGCATTTTCTAGTAAATAACTAGCGAATGTCCCACCTTAATTCATAGCTAGAAACTGAGATATGAGAGGTATGTAACTGTTCCGTTTTGCCCACGGTATATGCGGAATTAATCAGCAAACTTTTATTTTGCTCTTTGCATTTAAAATGAAGGGCGGAATCAGCTGTAGTAGCAGTCGTGGCAGTAGGTAATAACCAAAACAATGTTGAATATGCGGTTTCAGTTTTCCAAATAATGCTTAGATGCATATTAAACCAATAATCCTCCCACTTACTAAATACTTTAATACTGGTAGCATAAACCCCACATAAAATGTATTAACAGGTATAGCACTAATATAAAGAGCATATCAACCTACACAATGTTTTATTTAAGAATGAAGAGAAGGAAGGAAGGAGAGGAATATGAGTGACCCATAAATTATTAAATTAATAAAGTATCGAGGTACCAATGTAAATGATTCAATGCTTGTTATAAAATTGGAATTCATGAATTTTATATTCACACTTCAGTAGTCTCATAAACACAGTGCACAATCCAATCAATCAATTAAAAAAAAAAAAAAAACATTGCGAAGTTGTACAAACACTATGCAGTTTGCTGTATGCATACTAGAACTCCCAGAATGCTTGAGGTACCAGGAAGTCACTCGCCAGTTGATTCAAACCCCGCTCTTACGGCTTACATTTAATCAAACAAACGCGACAATACATCCACAAACCAACTAACACAATCCCCAATTATCACAGATTTAAACCACATGCGAGTATGGTGTAGTGCCTCTGCTGTTAGGCAGAGGGTGACTGGGGGCTACTGGACCAGTATTAGGTTCGGGGAATGGTACTTATAAAAGAAGGAACCAGAGACGGATGGAACTTGAACACAAAGCCGGCAATTTACTCAACAATTATAAAGACAATAGACAAACAAACAATTAATGAATAAATCATGTGCATCGATTCGTAAGATGTACTTGAAGAAAATTGTTTTTGTTATAATATTCCTTAATTTTGTGTTAAGAATTATACCAAAAATTTTAACTTCAATCTGTTTTTTTTTCTATTTTATGTTCAATTTTCTGACCAGTCAGGTTTTCTAATTATAGTGATTATCCTATTTTGTTTAGTTTTGAAGCAAAATCACAAAATTGAGCACCATTCAATTTGTTACACTTCAAATAATATTCCAAGGCACTTAGGAAGTTCAAAATTCTTAAAAGAAAGTTCAACATTCAAAATCAAAACTAGAGCCATTTAGCTTGTCCGTTGATTGTCCTCAAAGGATCCAATGGGTTTGTGGTGTTTAGGAGCACACCATTCAGTTCAATCCATCCAAAAGAAAAACTAATCCAACTCCTACCGCAACATTGCTTGTGACGGTGGCTTCTTGTTCAGGAGGGAAAATCCAGCTCTTGGGTTGGCTCGCCACTCGGCTCTTACCGAGAATCCTGTTATCCTTCTTGACGTCGTCGTCGTCGCTCTTCAATTGGGTGGTCTGAGTTTTGGGAGAAACACTGTGGCTGGCCTGGCCACGAGAAATACATTTTAGACATTTGTGCAACAACACCAAAAAAAGTTTGAACTCAGTCTAGCTGCTAGGAAGGCCGCATTTCGAGACCTAAAATGGCAGCTCGAACGTAGCCGTTAGTTGACCGTCGACGGTTACCTCCTCACGACAGTCCTCGCCATCCCTGCACCTTTTTTAACGCACCACGCACACCATACTCCACAGGAGAGCTCCGGCAAAGGGCGGTGGGACGGGCGGCTGGGTAGAAATTCCATGCTGCGGTCCCACTGCCCCAAGCCAAGCTCTCCTATTTTAATGCATACATTGCACCCTCCCCTCACAATCCCATCACGGTGCTGGGTGATGGCTGCTAGCCGGGAACCTGGCAGCCACAGTAATAGGGTGGTAGGTGGGTCCTACACTTTTTCCCTATGGCGTGGCTCCCAGGGCGTGGCCTCCCCTCTGCCTGGGCTGCCGGCCAAGGGAGTGGCGGGGGGTTTGGGGCTCCGATCTTGCGTCACCCCGTGGCGGTTCCTCGGCGTTCACCTGCCTCCGCCTTCCCCTCTCTTCTCTGACTTGATATCCGCCCCGTGCTCCGTCACAGGTCGCCGGCTGGCCGGTGTATCGGCTGGGTGATGCCCGCACCGGTGGGGGACCCTGCCCTGCCCTGGGCTTAGTGGGCCAGGGCCAGTTGGGGGGCTGCGGCTGTGGCTCGTGGTCCGGGTGGGCGGGCGGAGGTAGGCGTGGGGTGGGTGGTGTGTCCCCTCTTGCCATCCCTAAAGGCTGGTTGATGGGTGTGCGGATGGCCTGGAGGACCACCCTGGATCCTGGGGGGGTGGGGGGGTGGCTCCTTTGCTGGGCTTCGAGAGGAGGGATGGGCTGCGCTTGAACCCCCCCCCCCCCCCCCCCCCCCCCCCCCCCCCACGAACGCCCTCCCTCCCCGGGCTGGCTGGGTGGGAGCCGTGGCCCTGGGTGGGCGCCCGCGTGGCATCTCCACTCGTCCTCGTGGCTGTTGCGCACCTGGTGGGGCTCGCGTGCGGCTGGATGTGATAGGGCGTGGTCGGGTGGGGGGTCCCGGTGCCGGGATTGGCGATGGGGCGGCGTAGGGTTGGTTGTCAACGGGCTTACATTCACAAAGGAGTCACACGATTAATGGGTTCTAGTTCACAGAGCTGATTTGTGTACACTCTACCCCTTTCAATCATTAGCTTATAGACTCCCCCACCCCGTCACCTCTTTCCCTGGTCAACAGGCCCCCCACATGGTGTCAACCGGAAATACATCTAGCTGACGATAGCACCAACATATTAGTAATTGGTCTAGATGTTCAATGTATTTCTTGTTGTAGTTTTGTGTTTTTCTTCCTTCTCTTGTGTTTCTTTTCTTCTGTTCTCCCCACTGTAACCCCTTCCTGTTCGCTGCTTTTAAGGAGGTATGTTGAATGATCACAATGGGAGTATGTCAGACTCTCAATGTGAAACATTATAGCCGTTCAAACTATCCGGGCACTTAGACTTCCGTTCTACGTGTCAAACAGATGAACAGGACAGGTTTAAAAAAGAAAAAAAAAAAACTTAATCTCTTTTCAAGTGTGCTCTAAACCATTGAAGTTTGCCAACATACAAGAACTCAGCCTCATCCGTATTGAGATCTTTTTGCCACCGTGCTGTGCTGGGTGGAGTCGAATCTCCTATTGGAACCGTGGTAACGGTTTCCTCACGGAAGTCTCAATACATAACATAGCGGCTAAAAGGTAGCACGGCAAAACATTCTGCCCTGTGCCCTACTCTCACGTGTTAATATGAGAAACTACTCAGACTTGTGAGTTTCCGTGTTCCCTAAAGGTACCGCCCCGGCCATACATCATCGTAATTAAAGGCCGGCGTAATGACGCGGGGTCTCGGCAGCATGATTTCTGTCGGATCGCCATGCTGCTTCATTAAGACCACTCAAGCTAACGAGCTGTGGCTGTAATAAAGTCCTCCCACCGGTCTGCCGCCGGTGACGAAGGGGCCGAGAGCCAAGGCCTGAGATGGAATTAGTAGTTGTAGAGTTTTAGGTGGACTGAGGGACAACCGTATGCCTGGTGATGTGTGTGTCAATGTGCTAAAGCACCTCCGCATGTTCCAATTTCAAATGGATTCATACTAAAATATCTGCCAGAGGGACACCAAATACAGCAATGTTTTGTCAATAATTTCAGTTCAGGTAAATTGTAGTTCCTTGCACGCTGCCACCAGGAAGTGTACCGGCTCTTAAATCTTTGTGAGAACATTGATCGTTTTCTGTTTTTCTGGCAACCAATTAATTCAAGGTGTACTCCACCTCCTGCCCATAGACAGATAGAAATATCTCCGGCCCTTGCGACTGATTAGGAGAGTATGCATTTTTCCACTTTCAAGATTCCACAATACAGGTTTCGTAGATCTCCCATGTTCTGACTGACAACAGACTCAATCCAAATCCAGACAGTAAACCAAAAATACTGTTGTCAACTATCTGCGAAAAGTGCATCTCTGCAATGATGAAGCACGATCCCTAAGTAGTATTCAGGCTCTTTTCTTTCCTTTTGACTGGTTCATTTTCTTGCTTTGCTGTGATAAGTCACATGACGCAACGCGACATTAACCTGTAAATTAAAATTCTTCCGTACAATTTGATGGGTGATTTGATTCAAGCATTGTACTCCCACCGCCATCCTTCAGACATCCACCCCCTGCGCACTGTCGGTCTCTGCCCGCCGTGGGCTAATCCCATTATGAATTCTTTATATAGCCTTTTCCCTTAATGATCAGCGGGGCCTGCTCCAATCCTGATTACTATTGTACACTTAGCACTACATAAAGCAGGGGATTAATACGCCCCTCTAGGATCGTTGCTACGGATCCACTCTATGCCTTCCGAGAGATGTTGCCCGCTGCTTCAATTGGCCATAAATTGCTCTCCCCGGTGGCTTCCCACGTAGCAGACAGAGCGCATACAAGAATCGGGGGTGAATTTCTCTCTCTCGCGAACTCGCGTCGTCTCCCCGGAACGAGACGAAAGCGATCCGCTCTATAATTCATGACCCGGCACTTTCGCTTTCTTGAGCCTTCAAATTCTTCCCCTCTGCGGCCAAGGCGCTGGAGTAACCCCGCTCCTCCACGGTCCGCCTCCACTTCCTCGACAATGTGAGATGGTGCTTTAAAGGTGGGCGGGTCTCGTACGCTGACATAAATTGTGAAAGAGTTGAATTTGGGGGATGTTAATCGGCTTCCCTGAAGAGTTCAATGAAGCCGACATGCGACACAGTGTGAACTGCCCGGTCCAATTCAGGTACCTTTAGGTCAGGACCGGTGTAATAGAAGATAAAGTCTGCTTTTATGCCACAAGTAAAACTTATTTCAGGTTCCATGCCTATTGAAAGACTGTTTCCAATCTGCTTAGAAGTCGATACACCCGCTAGGAACAGTTGATTGGCTGTAACTGTGATATTATACACACACACACCTGAAGCAGAGTTATGACATGAGGCGCTTTCGGATTGTACGAACTCGAGTACTTTTTTCCGATAACTATAGGCCTTTATAGGAACTATCCTTCACCAGGCAGTCGTGTTTGCGCGTGGGTACTGTGCCAGATACGAACTGTTTCACTCGATCACAGTTGCTGGACTCCTGGGTAGTGATTGATGGCTCCCTATTGGTTTCACGACAGTATTGCGGAGTTAAAAAAGAGTTAGTCTTTTCAAGGAGTGCCTGTTTTTCAGCTGATTCCTATCATAAGAATTCAATGGAGTGAATCCCAGTGATTGGTCATATACAGAGGAGAGTGGAGTAGCTTTTACTCAAGTAAGGTTGACATTACGTTAAAATAATAACATTACACATGTAAAACTAGTCATGCAAAAAAATAAACCCAAGCACAAATAAAAAAGTATTCTGTGAAATGAATACTCAAGTATATGCAACTTCTACAATATCAGATTTTCTTATTTTTAAACAACGGTACATATTTCTCTCTAACCACGACATCCATATGAACTGCTGTTATAATACCGCACTGTAACATGTTATAGGACCATTTTAGGTGACAAAAAAAAAAAAAAAAAAAACACAGAAATTGAATTTTATGCAGTAAAACCTACAGTAATGTAACATCATTACTGCCTGATATGCCTACAGTAATAAAGCATCTGGCGGCACGGTGGCTGAGTGGTTAGCACGTCTGCCTCACAGTTCTAACAGGGGTTCAATACCGGGCTTCGGCCTTCCTGTGTGGAGTTTGCATGTTCTCCCCGTGCCTCCGTGGGTTTTCTCCGGGAACTCTGGTTTCCTCCCACATCCCGAAAACATGCATGGTAGGCTGATTGAACACTCTAAATTGGCCGTAGGTATGAGTGTGCGCGTGAATGGTTGTATGTCTCCTTGTGCCCTGCAATTGGCTGGCAACCAGTTCAGGGTTAGCCCGTAGTTAGCTGGGATAGGCTCCAGCACCTCCGCGACCCTCGTGAGGAAAAGCGGCATGGAAAACGAATGAATGAATAATGAAACATCACACATTACCTCCTCACGACAGTCCCTCTAATAGAGTGCCCTCTAATGGAGATTTCCTATCATGAAATTAAAATTAAAACGATCATTTCTCATCACGTTTTCCATGGTCTATCGGTGCCACCTAGAAACTGGGAGAGAGTTTGAGTAATGTTGACGGCAGCACTCTATGCGCAATAGTTTTTATTTTATTTTATTTTTTTTTTAAAGACGATTGAGCATGCTGGCGTGATCATAGGATTTCCTTGTATGCGGTCATGTGACTGTATTGTTACATGTGATTGGTATGATGGATTCATATGATATTGTGCGATGTCTCATTGGTGAAACTGTGGGCAAAAATAAAGTCAAATCTAATATGTAGAATGAAGAGGGAAAATGTTAGGACTGTAATGTAGCCCAAAGCGGAGTAAGAGTAGTGTTTCTTCTTCACAAAACTACTCGAACTCAAGTAAAACATATGGTGTTGTGCAGGGGTGTCCAAACTTTTTGCAAAGGGGGCCAGACTTGGTGCGGTAAAAATGTGGGGGGCCGACCTTGGCTGACATCCTTTACGTAGAACAATATATTTATTTTTTTTGCTAATATTTTAGCAAGCCATTCAGTTGTGTCACATTTACGTTATTATTTTTTTTTAATTGAATAATTTAAACAATCTTACAACTAGCCTTTGTGGCGTTCTCTTTCGACTCTCGGGCTCATGCGAAATACTGCTGCTGTGAAATTAAACTAGCTCCAAGTTGCTTCAATTTCTCGCTGCGAATCTTCCCTGTAATCTTGCCGTACATGTCAGCGTGTCTTGTTTGCTAATATCGGCTAACATTGAAATCTTTAAAAACAGCGACTGTCTCTTTGCAAATAAGGCAGACACAGTTGTTGCGTATTTTAGTGAAATCGCCAAGAAATAGTCCAATTTCCACCTATCCTTGAAACGTCGGCCGTCACAGTCAACTTTCTTTTTATTGTTGATTGTCGCCATTTTAGTAATAGGTCACACGGGGTAATGTTGCTTAGCCCTTCAATACCTGCAACATGAAGCAATTATCAGAGAATGCCAAAATTTGAAAAATAAGGTCCTAATGAAACCATTTTTTCAAATTTGTAAAACGATAAGTCAAAATGAATATGTGTAATAAGCGCTCTAATATCTGTAACTCATGCTAAATCATGTTTTTTTTCTCATAGAACCTGCAAATGTATGTGTTGACTTGCATCCATGGTTTTTTTCTTTTTCTTTTTTTCCAAAAAGAAATTTCAAAATTCTAAATTAGTCTCAAAATCATGAAATTTTAGTTGTATCAAATGTGATACATTTGGCAATAAAGAGTTAAAGTGCTGCTGCCTTTTAGTGGTTAAATGAGGAGCAGCATTTCATGTGTAAGCTACTTGTGTGTAAACTATGCTGGTTGCAGTACTGCTGACCAATTTATTAAGTCTCTGTGTGGGCCAGATGTTATTGATTTTATGACAGTGGCTGGGGGCCGGATGAAATTTGACCACGGGCCGCATTTGGCCCCCGGGCCGGACTTTGGACATGTCTGGTGTAGTGAAACTACTCTTAGAAGTACATGATTATCTAAAGCAGAGGTCGACAACCTATGACATGCGTGTCAGCACTGGCACGCGAAGGGTTAACCGGTGACACGTGAGCGGACGGCCCAAAAAAAAAAAAAAAAGCCTTTTTACCTGAAATGAAGACATTTTCAGTTGCGCACCCTGTTACTTAGGGGCTTTACGGGAGCGCCCCTCCCACCCTCTCTGCCTATGGCGTTATATGCGAGCAATCATGTTTTTTTTCCCTCTGCGCTCTCAATTCAGCACAGGCTACTAACGTGTCACGAAGCCAACCAGTAAGAAAGCTGGCGGAAATACACTGTGTTACCAATCTGCACTTTTGGTAATGGCGGTGCTTTCATTGTGGACCGGCAATTAACGTGGCTCATTGTCGTCGATTCGTCCGGTGCTTACTCCGGAGAGGTGGCGATGTGTATAAAAACACAGTGGCGCGTCAGATGGCTTTTTGCCGGAGACTTTTGTTAACAAAACAAAAACCAGCGGGGGACACAGCCACTTTTCATGGCGCTCTCCGCGCAACTCTCTCTCGACACCTTGCTTCGCTGCCTCTCTTTTCCTCGCCCAGACGCCCACTTCTTCTTCTACGTTTAACTAGAATGACGGTCATATTTTAGGAAACAGCGGCCCCCTCGAGGATGCCGGTAACAACTGGTTGGCCGGTTACTTCCGCTAGCTCTGTTTGTGCGTTGCGTGTCGCACAACAAGTGTCAAACTCCACTACGAGACAAAACATGAAAATTCATGAAAAACGGGGCCAGGGATCACATTAAGTTTGGCATCTTTTATATTTGTAATATCAAATTTAAAATCGTGCATATAATTACCGTTTTAAGTTGCTAGTGAACAAGGCAAAATGTAAGAGTCTGCTGTTCTGCTTTTGAAGGTTAAAACAGCCCGCTCTGTACGGTACTGTGTAAGAGACCTGCACTGAGAATCACACCAGTTCCCCTTTTCTTGCTGTGTGTGTGTGTGTGTGTGTGTGTGTAATATGTTTACATAAAATGATGCTGATGTACAGCTGTTATTACTGTTGCACCTCTTTTCAAGTTTTGATATTTGCTACAATATGCTTTTATTCTTTAGTTAATTGATAAAGAAGAATGGTAGGTATACGATTTCAATGTATGTCCATGTTGTTTTTGTTTGGAGTAAAATTACAGCTCCGTTGGATGTAATGCGTCATTCATCTTGGTGTGGCACACTGATTGACAAGAAAATTTGAAAGTGGCACTCCGCACCAAAAAGGTTGCTGACCCCTGATCTAAAGGTTACTCAGGTAACGGAGGATATGTAACGCGTTACCACCCACCTTTAACAGTGGGCCACAATTTTTACATCCAAGAAAAAGCAAATGGTGCAAACTTCACAAGTGTGCTCAGAACCTAGAAGATTTCAGTCTCTCATTCCCCCGCTTTTGGCTTTTATGCCCGGCTATAAAGAGGTGGATTTATGTGCGAGCCTCACCGAACATGCGCGTGAATGAGATCGTGACCGTGGGGGAACGATATATCTTTGCAAACATATACAGTGCCAAGACGACGCGGCGAATGGAAAGTGCATTGTCGCGGAAACAAAGAAGGTCTGCGGGAATAAGGAAGATGAAGAGAAGCGGTCTTGTTTTTTATTTAATGGCAAAATCAGAGCAAAGTCATCGCGGTGCAGATCCCATCTGGGAATGATATCACGGGCCCGCGCGGCTCCAGTTGTTGCCGCTATGGGGCTTACCAACGCTTTAGTACCTGCAAAAAAATACTGTTTTATGTCATTTTGGTTCCCAGGCCGCTACGTTGCTCACCAATGACAATCAAGTTTCTTTTGTCATCGGAAATTTCCTTCGGGATCCATAAAGTAGCTGTTTAATCTAACCGGAGGCTAAAAATGCGAAACTGGATATGATTAAAAGTCCATCCGTTCTGAGCCAAATTCTGAAAATACAAATAAATATAAGTTACTAACTTTGCACAGTCATTAAGTCATACATTACAGTTAAGTATTCTTTTACATTTCCATGTTTATATGTATTTTTTTTTTTTTTTTTTTACAGTCCAATACTCAAACATGACACGCAGATTTCATCTTGCATCCATAATTTCTTTTGGAATCCATGAATACTACCTCTTATCCAAGACCTTAATGGTTTCACAGTTTAAAACGCTGACCCGCAAATGAGCAAAAGTGAATCAGACTGTAGCAAAATTTCAAAATTCCAGCAGCATGTGTTGACGCACTTTCAGTTTTGCGGTCTAAATGCAAAATACATTTTCGGTTATCCCTGGGATATATGCTAAACTAAGGCTGTGTTCAAACTGCAGGCATATCTTGATTGTGATCAGTTTCTTTCCTAAATCTTGATTTTTTTTTTTTTTTTAATCAAATCGGAATTGGACCTGTTCAGAATGGACCTGAGCCATCTGACGGCTTGAAGTGACAACAAAGGTGTCCGCCAGCACGTGTAGTGTTTGATGTCATACAATTGTGCCAGCAGCATCTACAAGGTATGGAATAGACGTTACGATTAGAGGTTCGACAATAGATCGAAAAGGTGATATATCGTGATACTTAGTAGTCCAAAAGATTATGGATATGTTTCGGCTAAGAATTGATATTTCGTTTTCAAAAAGTGTCACTGTTAAAAAAAAAACAGGTTGCGACCAAAATCCTCCAGTAGAATAGTGTATACATGAGCTCACTGGCTGCCATTGACGGCACTCCACATCTATTTCACTTTGAGTGGATTGGCCGTGCACTGCCAATGGGACTGAAAGCAGAGCATTCGCAGCCAGTCTTCCCGGTTTCTTTCTGAGCATTTACATGTCACTTCCTGTCCATTTTAGGGCATTTACAACGTAGCTCCTGTTGTTTTTGAGCCTCTGCCTTTTCATTCTCGAGTACCCAAAATCAACGGGAAGTGACCGAAAATCAACAAGAAATGACCTGAAATGCCCCAAAATGAACTCACTGCCTGGTATCGGCTGCCGCTGACGTCAAATCGGTTTGAAGTAGGACGAATGGCGGCGCTGCCAAATGCAAATGGATTGTACAGTGATAAACTCTAATTCATCTAATGTTTCTGACTGTGTGTCATATTGACTCTGCAAAGCCCTCTGAGACAACCTTGTTGTGATATAGGGCTATCCAAATCAAATTGAATTGAAACTCATTCCAATTCACAGTGGAAGTATGAAAAGAGCTTGTTTTTCTATTTGTTCAGATTTTATTCTAAAAATGGGATTTCTGTGCTGTTTAGACTACAAAAGAGCCATCCAGTTTCAATGTAAAAATGGGATTTTGGCCGCCAGTCCGAACAAGGCCTAAGACGCGTTTCGAAAAGTTACGTCACCACTGGAGAAATGCATTTTCGTTGTAAACAGCGGATCCGCTATATTTTCAGTGAAAATGCATAGTATGGCATCACGTGAATAAAATCCTAAAGGTATTGGTTCACATTACTTTCAGCAACATTCAGTCACAAGCCCCGTATGATATTTTCAGCGGAGGCGCGTTGAGCCAACTTCCTTGCTGTATTGGGGGATGGCGGGCGGGAGAAAGAAGGCAGGAAAAGAGGGGGAGGGAGGCAGGACAGAGAAATGCTGGAGGGAAGCAGGAGTCTGGAGTTAAATATTAATCCGCGGTGATTCATCTACTGTGGAAGCCTGCAGGCTTCCTCTGCACTTGGCCAGCTGTTGGCCGCCGCCGTCTCCTGGCCCTGGATGTAAGAGGCTGGGCCGCTGCCCGGTGTGCCCATGCGTGAGCTTCCTTGGCTGGGGGAAACGCGGCGGAGGCCAGGGCAGGTGGGGGACCTGGCGAGAAACACCGGACTGCGAGTTTGGCGTCCGTGTGGGGTTTTGGCCGCGCGCGTCTACGGCGGGACGTTACGCCGTATGAGCGCATCTGGCATTGGCCGGCCCCTCTGAGGGCAATGAGGCTTGACCACCTCAAGTTATCAGGGAAGAGAGAGACGCCGTAGGGCTACAAGGACGGAGGATCCAGAAAAGCAAAACTTTCTGACTCGCGCATCGTAAAAAGAACGTATACACGGCCCGTTGTCTCCCTATCTATCGTACATTATTGGAACTGCCATGAAATCACTCTGCAGTTCACAAAGGTTATGTTGTGTTGTCTCGACTAAAAACAAGAATTGCAATTAGGCTTCTCAGTCATTGTAATAATAGGTCTTCTCCATTTTGCAAACTTGACCTCCGCTTCTCGAGTTGAACACGAGAACAATCGTGAAGTCCTGTTCCTACTAGGTTAAACAATGTTGTTTTTGTTTTTTAATCATTTTTTCACATGACAAGAGGTGAGTAGTAACACATTTTCTCTATTACATTTACTTGCGCAAGTTTTTGAGAAAAATGTACTTCTAGGGGTAGTTTTAGCACGCCCTACTTTTTAAGTAGATTTTTGAACGCTACTCTTACTCTGCCACTTTGCACGACACGAGAGTCGTCTACATTTTTCTTGGATTTTGAGTTTTTTTGCCCACAGTTTCACAATAATCAAATGACTTCATTATACCAATAAAATGTAATAATACAATAGTGCTCATCTGACATGGCTGGATCCAGTTGCTCCTTGTTCAGACCAACATAAGGTTTTAAGTTTTTGTTTGCGCCAATATGATTGTTTATGTGTTCGTTATTTAGTTAAGAAGTACGTATATCTAGCTGTTTTTCTGTGGCAATGTGTTTGAACAATTTGTTAGGAGCACTGTAAAAAAAAAACATATATATATATATATATATATATATTTCTTTTTTAACATTTTATAGCATTTAAGATAGCCGACTTTTGCAAAGAAATTTAGCCAATTGGTCCTTCCTTGTACGTCGACCCTTGTTTTTTTTTTTTTTTTTTTAATACTGGCTAAGCTTGGGTATCTTAATTATAGCGCTTTTGAAATGAATGTGCAATTCTGCACAGTTTGAAAAAAACATTGAGATTTTAAGTTGTACTCGAATGAAATGCTCTTTTGAAAATCATCGTCTTACTGACCCGGCCGGTCATTCCTTTCAAGCTCGGGTCCTCTACCAGAAGCCTGGTATATATACATATATATATACACATATACATATATATACACATATACATATATATATATATATATACACATATACCCATATATATACATATATATACACATACTAGGGCTGTCAAACGATTAAAATTTTTAATCGAGTTAATTACAGCTTAAAAATTAATTAATCGTAATTAATCGCAATGAATCGCAATTCAAACCATCTATAAAATATGCCATATTTTTCTGTAAATTATATATATATTCTGTAAAATAAATTGTTGGAATGGAAAGATAAGACACGAGATGGATATATACATTCAACATACGCTACATAAGGACTGTAGTGGGCATATCACCCTACTGTCATTTAAATCTGTCTATACTGTCCTCACTCCGAAGCGTCTACTTTTTCCAAAGCTAGACAGCTAGTGAACGACGCCTTAATAATTAGACTTCTTCCTTTTTCATCTGATTTATTAATTAAATGGCCTCAAACCATTGTCCTCTTTAGACAGTCGTAAAACTACAAAATAAAAGTACACAAGCATTGCATTAGCAACAACGTTAGCTTAGCATGCTATACAGGTTCACTAAACATAAACAAAAAGCGTCTCATACAAAAAATATAACATTTCGCTTACTAACATAATATGTACATTCTTTACAACAACCATACTTACGGACAAATCTTGTCCAAGGATCATATAAGCACAACATTATCAGCCCGAGACGTCGTGCAGCCATAATGAACTGGCAAGAAAACGATAAACCATGTCGCAAAGCGACCACAAGAGTTCGCTGTTGGACAGCACAAAAAGCCTTGCTGTAAAACTTACCAAAAGGCAGAATACTTTCTGAGCGGGACACGTGCGTTAATGCCGTCAAATATTTTAACGTGATTAATTTAAAAAATTAATTACCACGCGTTAACGCGATAATTTTGACAGCCCTAACACACATATATATATATATATATATATATATATATATATATGTGGCGGAAAACACTCAGGTGACTTGAAGTCCCGCTCTGAAACACCCAATTTGGCCAAATTTCAAAATTGTCCGATATGCATGTGTGATACATCATTGGAAAGTTTAAAATCTCCATTTTCTGGGGGAAGAACAATTTTGAACAGGAGGGCATTTTAAAAAAAAAAAAAAAAAGTTTTTTAAACAGCAAAACCCTATCTGGACGCAAGAGCACGCGAGAGCAGAATTACAGACGGCATGACTTGAATGACATATTATTGAGAACTTACTTTGTCTCGATCCAAAAACTACATGTAGCATGTATCACTGAGTGTCAAGACACAGTTGTGACTGCCCACAGCTGGATTTTGGGGGGATTTTATGGGTGAAACATGGCAATATAAAAAGGGTCGCGATGCAGAAATCGCAGACATCAAGGAGTGGTCGAAATATTTTTTCATATATTTACCCCTTTTCAAAAGTTTTTTTTTTTTTCTCCAAATTTTCTTCGTTTGGATCAATTATTTAGCATCTAACATATCGGAGAAAATGTGACAGTGACAAAAAAAAAATACAATTACGCGATAGTTATGAAGATAGTTATATCCGTGACTTTTTTCACAGACGCCATTTTCTTCATTGTGAAGTCATTTGTTTAAAAGTTTAAAACGTGCGAGTGAATAATTTTTTAAACTGAATTTTTTATAAAATATAAATTTTTTTATAAATTTTTATAAAATAATTTTTATGAATAAGGTTTTTTTTTTTTTTTAAAACAAAATATTAGACATCAATTAATGATTCTAAGCTAAAAATGACAGACATGTTGAATGAGAAATATAATTAATTACCTTAGTTTTATGGCTGGGTTAAAACATAAGCGGTTGCGCGACGTCTGTAAATGGGGGTTTTCAGGGTAAAACGGACAAATTAGAATATTTCGGGGGCTTAATGCGCCATGAATCTGCTATGGCAGCATATAGACATAGGCTACGTTCATACTACAGGTCTTGATGCACGAATCCGATTTTTTCGTGTTTTTCCGACTCGAGTGAGGCATTAACTTGACGGTCTGAACGTGACAAGTCGCATAAAACTGGACCATTTCAAATCCGATCTGGGTCACTTTCGTATGTGGTTCAAATCCAATCTGGGCCACATTTTTCCAGACTGTCGCGGCGGTCTGTACTGTCCTCTCTCCCGAATCGGATTTCATGCAGCAATTACGTCATCAAATAGCGAGAGAGTAGCAATGCAGCTGTGCGTTATTAGCGCCTAGCTTGCAGTGAACACGGCTTCTGGGGAAGGGCTGGGCTTGACAACAGTCATAAAAAATAAAAATGCGTTGAGGATAAGCCTGAGAATGCTCAGTTTTCTCTCTATTCCAAGTGAGCAATATTTCAACATTGCCTACACGGCCGAGAGTCGGGGCAAACTGCCCGTATGTGTGTGTGTGTGTGACGCGCACGGACAGTGCGTGCACACTATCGATCCATATAAACTTTGAATATAAGCACAAACGGGGATTATTTATGTCTGTTATTTGTGTCCTCCTTTTGAAAAGCAAAATATAATATCCCTGGAATGACGGATGACGTGTGTCATTTGTTTTGATGCTTCTGCGCATGCGGGTCGTCTTGCTCAGCGCGTGTCGGACTGCGAATTAGTGCGCATGCGTAATACTTGAACGGTCTCAATGGACAAAGGCAGTCTGAACGGGCACGCCAAAAAAACGGATATGACAAAAAATCGGATTCGTGCATTAAGACCTCTAGTATGAACGTAGCCATATAGTTCTATCAAACACAACAGTTCTTTTGGCTTAAAATACAGCAGTTTCTTTTAAAGAGGAGTGCAAGAGCAGAAACTGCTTTTTCAGTCTTGTCTGTGTTTTCCGCCATATTTAAAAAAAAAAAAAAAAAAAAAAAACATTATATTAATATCTATTAATGTATTAATATTATTCATTTTATGTATTAATGTCAGATTTTATATAAATATTGTTCAGTCACGTGGCGTATTTAAAGTTCTGTAAAAATCTATACATGACTATATACTGTAGAGCGCTGCTGTCAACATTATGCAGATTTCAACCTCTCCCAGTTTTTATCTGGCACCGATAAACCACGGAAAATCGGAGATATGATTGTTTTCATTTCATGGTAGGTAGAGCACTCATGCCGTGTGAAGGGTTGATGTTTCATTTCTGTACATTTTTGTAGTTGGAATTCAATGATTTTTTATTTTTTTTTGGCTGTATATGGTCACGTAATAGGTAATAGCACAGTATAACAACAACAGCTCATACTGATGATGTTATGCTGAGGGGGAAAAAATCTGGGTTTCCCCTCGGATTTTTTGAAGCTGTGGTGGTGGGCTGCAAACAAGCAAAAAAAATGCCACATGGAAAAATAAGTCGGACAGCCTCACCATGTCGTGCCACGGCGAAATTGCGTCATATCATGACAAATGAGAATTTTTATTCCACAATTTTTCTCCAAAGGAAAACCATAACAAAGATCTATTTGAAGTATTTCATTAGCCAGGCTAATGTCGTAGGTCTTAGCTGCGGTACATGTACTGTACGTAAAATGCGTAGCGGATTACAGCTACGTTACTCGACGTAATAATACTGTTTTTCTCTTAACAATAGTAGGACTTACATGTCGTTGTCCTTCTTTTTCCTTTTATTTGGCCCTAAATTGGAGTGAGTTCGACGACAAGCTAAAAGTGTTGAAATCCATCGCCACCTTTAAAACGATGCTAAAAAGCATTCTGATTAGTAAATATTAAAATTCCAACATAAATCTCCTCTTCTAGGGAAGTATTTCTTTCTTTTGTGTGTGTGTGTGTGTGTGTGTGTGTGTGTGTATTTAGTGTTTAAAGTTATTGTTTTTCAGTATGTTATTGTATGAGGATACTATAATATGCGACAATTCACCCTTTCTCCTCTTCTTCTAATTTTTGTTATGATTGTCTTAATGTGGCTATAAACTTTGAGTAACTTCTTAGAGACCTGGCTCACACATGATCCTAGCTCAGCATTATGAGATGATTTACACATTGTGAATATGAATGTGTGCGTGAATAAATTGAAACGAATATGTACTAATTTACCTCAGCAATAATATTCCTTCTGTTAACGGACCCATTTCAAGGAGTAGGGGGGAATTCAAATAGCCGTTTTACTAGTTTCGGTGAGAAGGTGAATAGTTTTTTTTTGTTGTTGTTCGTGAACTACATTTCCACATAAACGGACATCGAGGTACCATTTAGCTTAGCAAGGAGCGGTATGAGAGTCATTTTTCGAGTGTCCCAGAGCTCGCGAAACCGTGATTGCGTGTCCGTCTGCCGAAACAGCCCGATAGCACAGATTTAAGTACGCGTGCCCTTCTGCTATTGGATGCGTTGTTGACGTTTGAAAATAAAGCAAGGCTCGGTTTTGGGCCCCGCCTCTCGGCACAAATTCATTCAAACTTGGCCGTTCCGTCCATGACGGCCATCCACCACTCACTTCTGTCGAAAAGTCTGATCCAAAATACTGTAATGCTCCGGATGGGGGGAAGGAGAGGAGTCTGTACTGGCCACTTTATTGTTGCAACAATAATAAAGAAAAACAATAATAAAAGAAAAGCAGGCTGCCGCGCCATGCGGCAGTTATCTCTCGCTATCTCGCCCGTTCTCCCATTTTTCCGACTCGCTTCCCACTACGTCACAGCTCTCCAGTCCGATCGTCTCTTAAGGGGCCCGCCGTGATTAGTTACGGACATTACAATACACAATGAATAGGTTGCCGCTGAGCCCTTCGCACTAGGCTGCCGCTGGTTTGAAACGGCCCTATAAAAAAATGTCATTTGCAGGGTATGGCAGCTTTACTTATGGTGTGGCGCAGGCCCACAACTTTTTATAAGTAGAGAAAACCCTGAAATTACCATTGTTAAAAAAAAATTGACACTGTAAGCAGCTACTTGTTAGGTTTTGTGTTTTTTTTCCCTCTTAGTGTGACTTGTCCCTGTGATTGCCCATTGATTTCACCTGTTTTGCCTGCTCCTAGTGCATCCTCCAACCTGCATCCTCCTGTGTCGCTCATCTGTTCCTCATTGTCTCGTTACCCCTTGTCTGTGTGCGTATTGAAGCTCCCAGTTTCTTTTCACTCCTTGTCGCGTCATTGTCGTGGTCAATCCCAGTGTGTCGATATCTACGCGTAAGCCTTTGTGTTCCTTGTAGTCTGTCTTATTTTATTGTATGTGTATGAGTGGTTGGGTTATCTGTATGCTTACCTGCTGTAAGACAAGTTACCCCTTCTTAGGGGACAATAAACTTAAACTGAACTGAACTTCCTGCATTACCTGTTTAACTAAGTTTTGATGCCTCTTATTTGATCTCCTGTCCTTTTGTTTGTACCTTGTGTTTTTGTTGATTAAAATTGAACCATTTTTGAGTTCACTGCCACACGGCCTTGCCTCCCTGCCTTGTTTTCGCATTTGTTTCCCCGCTTTTGGGTCCACGCCGCCTGCCCGGCCGCGTTCCGCGACACTACCCTTTTCACCCAATACTTGACTTTTACTTGAGTACATTTTTGGGATGACCACTTTTACTTTCGCCTGAGTAATATTATTTTCAAATAATGCTAAGCTCTCTCTAGTAAAAAATTTGGCCTACTCCACCCACCTCTGCCCTCCGTCTTACAGCGGGCCTTTAGATTGGGAAGGGTAAGGGGAATCTTGCTTCAGACAGCATTTAGTCTGGCCTTATCTGGTCACCTCGTGACCATGCATTGAATGTTTTTTTTTTTTTTTTGTCTGAATCAGTAACCAACCAGCGGGGCGGCGGAATTTGCGGGGGATTCGGTGGGAATCTCCACAGGGATCGGGGTCCCGGCGCGACCGCTTCCCGTCCGTCCGATTCAGGGCCGCTCGGCGGGCGCCTTCCCGCCTCGCCGTCCCGGACGAGGCCTCCGCGGAAAATGTTGCGCCTTTGTGCGCCGTGTCCTGAGCACAATCGGAGGGGGCCGCAGATTGCCTTTCAAAGAGGCTCCAAATATGAATATGCATATTCATAAGCTGTCCCCTCCCCCTTCTACCCCTTCCTATGTTATTCATCTTTTCATTTTCCATTCCAAACATGGAGCTCGGCAAATGAAAGGTTGCAGTGTCACACCCCTGAAGGCTTGACAATGGTAGAAAAATCCTAATTACACCCTTTTTTGGTGATTATTATGCTATGATTATTATTCCTCCGCACCGAGAATGTGTGGGCCGACGTTTGGCGAGTCTCCGCGGAGACAAAAGTACTTAACGGCTTCGCTTTAGAGGTCAACGGCATATTATTTTCTCTGAACTCTGCGCCAGAACACCAGTTTTTTCTTGAACTCATTCACTGCGATTGACAGCGACCCGATGTCCGTTCCATTTGAACCGGAAGGGCCGGTAATGAGCGATCGTGGTTCGTGCCATTTTTATCCATTGACGACAATAATCAACTAATCCGCAGGGTCTTTGAAATCCTTGGATTTTACTGTTGTGTGTTCAAGGTTTAAAAATGTTTGAATTTTGCCATAGGTCCTTGAAAAACTGGAGTAGCAGGGGCAGAACTCAGAGGGGTGCGACCGGACCAGTAAAGTGGGCACGGTTGGCCGAGGGGAGGCTCAAACTGAAAGGTTAGATGATGCGCGGAACTGTAATATAGTGTTTAAGTGTAAGAATATCTCTGCCGGCCGGTTGTCTGCAGGGGCCCGGCAAAAAATTTCCACACTAACTGGACGATCGTCTTGAGCTGCGTGCGAAAGTGTGGAGGGAGGGCCGCGCAAATATTTACGCACCCCCGTTGGACAGGTCCACTCCTGTTTATGTGCATGGCACTCGGGCCCCGTTTACATTTGTTCCGCCACTGTCGAGTAGCATCTAAATGTTTACATTTGCGTTTGCTGTGGTTGAGTACAATTTCCAATTCCTCTTTTTGTCACATTTTTTCTCACCACCTTCATACCCAAACCCGAGACAGTCGTCGTTTGATCCCATTGGAAGCCACTTCAGTCGGCTTTGTCGCCGTTAGGACTCAGCCTACTCGCGATCGACTCCCCTTGTTGCACATGAAAAGAGCCACTTGTCTTATTTTAAGGAGTAGGAGGGGGAAAAATTGTGCATGTGTGTGCTGATCTTGGAAGTCCTTAACAGAGGGACTGACTGGCAGCATATTAACTAATGGAATTACATTATTGGAGAGCAGAACAAACTGGGTACAAAGAAGAAATTGGAAATGATTTTTCTTGAGTACATTTGTTAGGAATCAGGATGATGTAGACTTTTCATAGTTGATAAAAATGTCTACCATTACTGTATAAGTGAAACCACATGTTTAGAAAAAAGGAGTGGACGTCCTTCAGTTCAAACCACAACGCTCACCTTTTTTTCCCCAAACTCAACAGTTCCAATCTCACACTTTTCCTTCTTCTCCATCTGCAGAACTCAATATTTTTACCGAGCATGTAAAATGATCGCCCTTTAGTGTCCAAAAGACAGCGATTGTTTGTTTACAGGCGGTTTATATGAAGTGATATTCTAAGAGCGTGATGACTCACATGCATGTGTGTAATCACTCGGCAGGAGACTGCTTCTGTGAGTCATGTTCTGTCGCAAAAAATCGCACAGAGAAGAAAGAATCGCTGCTCACACTTTAAGGCGAATTCAGAGATTTGCTGAAGTGGGTAAAGTAGCCCAAAACTTAACTCAAGAGTAGCGTGACTTCAAAAGAATATTACTCAAGTAAAAGTAGTCATCCAAAAAAACTGTACTCAAGGATCAGTAAAAATGAAGAAAGATCAAGTAATGAGTTACTGCTTACAATGTCCGATTTTTTATTTGATTTTTCAGCACAACGTCATCTATATGAGCTGCTATAATTATACGGTAGTACAACCTATTACATGACTATATTAGGACCCTCAAAAAGCATCCAATTCCGACTAGAAAAATCCACAAAAATGAAACATTGCCCGTCCAAAGAGGTCCAAAGGGCTCTCGAGTGGAGAAAATATTTCCTACCATGACATGAAAACGATCACGTGTCCGGTTTTCGGAGGTCTATTGGTGTTGAAATCCATGCTTTCCAGTCATGGTGACGGCAGCGCTCCATGCAAAATATATTTACGGTGCTATAAAGGCACCGCGTGATTGAACAGGCCGGTGTGATTATTGGTGTGACCTCCGACGGCAAGATTGTGCGTGGTCATGTGATTGTATTGTGACATATCGTATTGCACCATCTTACAGGGGTAAAAAAAAAAAATCCAGTTTTGTTCTTGGCTTGCAATCATTTAATTTGTGTTGCTGTGGTCGAAACGAAATGAAACTAAAAAGGCAAAAGTTTGGTTTTGCTCAAATTAAAGGCGATATTTCCGATTTTACGTCCGAGTTATGCAGAAAATATTTATGTTAAATGTGATTTCTTCCCGTTTCAGGTCAAACTAAATCTACAAAATACAGATAGAAAAGCATGAGAAAGTACAACAGTGAAGACAAGTGGAAAATTTCAAAGTCGTGAACACAAAGCCAAACTTTTTGGCCAAACAAAAGCGTTTTGATACGGCAATGCGAGGAAATAAACTAGGAAATACCACTTGGATCCTGGGAACAAAATATGTGTTACATGGTGTTATCTGATCTGACATACCATAGTCATGTGATTGTCTCATGGATGAAATTGGTAGAACCACAATGGGCATCGATGGCAAAAATCAAGTAGAAAAGAAGAAAAATGAAATGTAGTGGAGTAGTAATAGTGTTTCTTCTTCACAAATGTACTCAAGTGTGGTGAAGAAGTACATTTTTCTCAAAGTTACTCAAGTAAATGTGACTTCTTACTAGCCACCTCTGGAAATGTCTTTGACAAGAAACCACTACCCAACCTAGCCTTTCTTCCTTCCTTTCATTGTTTTTTCACTCTTTTTTGCTATTCTTACCCTTCTCTCAACGTACTGATGGAGAGCGTGTGGAATGATGCTTGGGTTTGCTCCGAGCGCCAAACTAGGCCAGGATTACTCTTGCCGGCTTGTCCCCAGTGAAGCGTGTGCACGCGGGGCTTGGGAGAGCGAGCGAGCGAGCGAGTCTGTCCGGCGCAGCAGTGAGAGAAGTGCTGGGCATATGGAGGCTGGCAATTGGGCCAGCAGGTATTTTTCAGCGTCCGCTCTCTCCTTCTTTGGCTTCAGACTTTCACGCACGTGGCTGCAGGAGGTCATCAAAGATAAATGACAGGCGTGCTTATTCTTCATCCTTGGCGCTTTTGCGGCATCTGCAGTTTCGCACATTTGCCGGTTGACTGTATTATGGCCGTTTACTTACAGGATTCCTTTGAATATGACGATCGGAGATTGAGAACTAAGAGGCAGTTTACATGGTGACGCCGCAACACCGAGACTCAACGACTGCGTTGCGGAATGGCCTCGCGTTTACGCCGTGACGGCGAAAAGCAAACCTGTGATTCCGGCCTCCAAAGCGGAACGATTCGATTGCTCCGCAACCGTATGAATGGAACTCTCTCGCTCCGAAGACGTAGGCGCTCGCACGCGTCACTTTGGGCATACACGGCGGAACGTCGGCTTGAATTGGCTGTTTTTATATTTTTAATTCAAATATATTTTATGAAGCAAAAGAAAAAAACACGTGGATGCCATCGCTTCGAGTGGGGGGCGGGTACGTTGTCTCCCGGGCTGAGGAGGTCGCCGTCAAGGAAGTGCATCACCGGCTGTCGCCTTGTAAAACGGCACTGCACCCTAGGGCCTGGCATGAATACTACGCACGTTTTTATGTGGAATTTCAACTTGGTTTGAATACAGACAGAACCATATAAATGCAAACATGAAATATGTCGTATTCTTGGAGCCTCACCGTGTCAACGGCCCTTTGATTTCTCGAGGCTCTGGGGTTGTAAAACATTTTGGAAGACGTTTGCATACTTGTGAGAAGACACCACCTCGTTGTAAAACGATTTTAAAAAATGATTAAAAAAAAAAACAAAAAACTGAGCGGTACAAGAAAATGGTCTTGAAAGAACCCTGCATATGCCATACTTCTTAGTGGGGTTACAGACAGGGAATCTGTTCCAACTGACTGTTGGCAGGGGGCGGGGTACACCTGAGACAAACAAACCATTCACGCTCACCTTCAGACCCACAGATCATGAAGACTGTTCAACCAGCCACTCATTCTTGTTTTTGGGGGTTTGGGATGTGAGAGGAAACCGAGGCACCAGGAGATAACCCACGGAGGCCTGAGGCGAACACGCAAACTTTAGGCAGGAAGGCTAAAACCTTAGCCTGAGCCACCATATACTTCTTTTAATACACTTTTATTTTTTTTTGACATATCACAGTTTGTTTTTCCCATTGCAATAGCCATATCGCAATACCACAGATGTGTGGTTCCTCTCACGTCTCTTCTACAGCATTGACCTCTAAAAGGGCAATTCTTGTCATTGTAGTGGAAACACCAGTCAACTGGTCTTGTGTATTCTGCGTGTCCATGTTGTAGCATTTAGCTTTTGAGGCTGTGGTGGCGAGGCAGGTGAAAGTGTTTAGTGGAAGCGTCCTCCTCGCTTGCGGGCCCCCCGCTTCTTGCAGCTGCGCAACATTACAATCTTTCCTTCTACCGTGCTTGATTGCTTCCCCGTGTAGCATCAGATTAGGTAGTAAGGAGGCACATATTTTTACATGACAACGTACAGTGCGCTATTTTTCTTCCCAGTAGGGGAATTAAAGAATGAGAAGCTTAAATCCTCAAAACAATTGTGCAGCGGACGTTTGAGTTTTGCCATTTCCGTTGACTTTCTTCCGATTCCAGCTAATTACGAGTCCTGTTATTCAAACCTGAGCCTTGCCAATGGTGGGATAAGACGCTCTTTGTCGGGGGAAGGCAAGCGTGGCGACTCCCAATCAACTGGGGCGGAAAACACCTGTTCTCACTACAGGTGCGCAACGCCAGCACATATGTGGCAGGATTCTCCTTCCCAACCTTTGAGGCTGCAACTACGGCCTCCTCTGGCACAGTATGTAGGACTCGCATTCCTGTTCTGGGACCAACCCAGTGAACAAAGACAACCTTCCAAAACTGCCATCAAAGGTGTGAAAATGCAATGACAATGACTGAATTCTTATAATAAGAGTGGAGAGACATGGTGAAAATAGCTGGTAAAAACCCATGAAATAAGACAAGAGATCTAACACTTATTGGTAAAATTGTCCAATGTTATCGGGTAGAAGATAATATTGGCCGATCAAAGCGTTTTAAAAGAATATCGACATTGGTTTTTACATGATCGTTTTTTTTGGCCAATACGCGTGCTTCCTACGAAGTGAATATAGAAGGCTTCTGCCTTTGTACAAGGGCTGGTCACAGTTTAGCACAGCAGTTGTGTTTATTGACCATTAGATGTCTCCAAACTAAGATGTTTGGGATCTTTTATGTGAGCCTTATCATTATTATAGCATCCACTGGGGCATCCCAATACAATTCGCCATCACATGGTGAGTACACGACCGCATATATTGGTATTGGATTTTTGGAGCTGGACAATATCATTTATCGGTTAAAAAGTCATAATCGGATAACTTATTGGTTGAAAAAGGGACAAGCAGAGACAGAAAAGGCAACAACAACACCGGAGAACGACCTGTTGTTAAAAGGCGAAAGACAAGAAAAAACGCAAATAACAACAACTGCAAAAATAAAGCCAGACACTACCTAGTTCATGAGAAGACATATTGTACAGAGGCAAAAGTAACAGGGGAAAATGACAAAAGACAGCAACAATAATGATGAATAGTTCTTGTTTTAAGTCTTAAAGCGGGGCAAATAAGAATAACCAATGGGTAGTTCTCTGTTTTAAAATCTGATAGACGGAGAATATGACAAAAATGAACGGGGGAAAAAAAATTAAAAAATAAGGAAAACATCAGACAGAGACGAAAATAAGGAAAAAACGGCACTGAAAGAATGACTAGAATATGCAATTTCTGGAGAACTGCGATGGTAACTTTGCTGCGATGGTTAGTATATCGGGTCTCTTCCTGTTGATTTTGGGGCATTTAGCGTGATATTGTGTCACTTGGTTGGAAATCAATTGAAGTGAATGGATGTTATTGAAAAGAATGTTGTATAAGGCTATTGGAAATGAATGGGTATGTTTTAAGCAGGCATGAAAATATCTCACCTTTCGGCGAAATTCGCCGTTTTGAAGTAAAAAAGGGCGACCTACGTGAATTGCGTAGATAGAGGAGAAATTCTTTTTGGGTATTCGGGAGGTTTTATTTAACTATTATTACTGTAACGAATCGAGTTATAATGTGGCGGGGGTGTTAGCATGTGTTCCTGAATGCACCGCATGACGTAGAGGGGTGAGGGAGGTGCGGGAGAGCGAGGGACGTGCCTTCCGTGTTTACGTTTGTTCTGGCGGGGGAGATATGTGCGTTGGCTGCGGCAGACAGCAGTCGTGTTGTTAAGTAAGTTTCCACAAATAAAGAATTGCAATCTGATTCAACGGTTGACTATTATCAACGTTACATTATTAATGTCATCATGTGATTAACTTAGTACGTAAACTGAGCACTTAAGAAATCGGTTCTTTAAAAAAGTGACACTTGGACAGTCAGCAAATCCTTCTAGATGCTTCGCTGACGAGAACCAATCATCGGCCCAAGCTGCGTTCCATTATTCCAAACGCGCGCACTCCTCATGGAGTGCTCGGAGAGCCTTTGGTTGCATTGCAAAGCTGCGAAAACAAAAAGGAGGCCTTATCCACACCGGGGCAGACCAGAGCGCAGCATACACACTTGCCTGTATTTGCCAGCAGATTGAATTTGGTGAGTAATGGTTTCAATCGTTTTCACATTTTGCGATATAAAAAAGTTACTGCCATTTGTTGCAGCTTGCGTTGAACACTGCCAGAGCTAGCCAAATCCCCCATGAAAAAAAATAGCTCCCGTTAAATTGGCGTCAAGCTTGTGTATTTAGCGGTAATATAAACGAAGAAGCACACTGTTGAGTCAAATTAAGCGGCAAGCTCTCGGATGGACGGGGGCGCCTCGCATCGCTCCCGTCGTCCGCCTGAGACGCGTTATTTTCGGCTGAGACTTGAGCTGACGGCCGGTGTCGGCACAACAACGGCCCGACGAGTGATGGGAATGAGTCCTGCTTCTTAAAGCTTTTCAGAAATACAGGGATCCCTCGTTTTTCGCGGTTAGTGGGGACCAGAACCCGCCGCAATAAGTGAAAACCGCGAAGTAGCGCCCCCCCCCCCCATTTTTTTGTGCGTGTTCAATGCATTTATTCAGATTTTACATTGGAAAAAAGATACATATATATATATAAGACGTTTTTTTCACTTTTTTCACCAAAGTATCATTTATAAATGGTTTTCAAGCACTTCAAAATGTAAGAATTATGAGAAGTTTTAAACATGTTACTGCCCCACCGAATTATTTTTAAACAAGAATAAAGTAGTAAGAAAATGCTTGGCTTGATTGAATGCTTCATAGTGAGTCTACTCAAACCCTCTCAGGCTTTGGTAAACGGTGATTGACACATGTGCAAAGTTTTTCTTTTTATATATATTTTTTTGTTTGAAGCAACTTATTTGATTGAATAATAAAGACACAAATGTCCTAGCCAAAATGTGGCCCAAACGCAAAACAACATTACTTCAATGGAAAAATTTGTTTCAATCAAAAAAAATAGTTTTCAAATGCTTTTTTTTGTCTCAAATTTATTTTTGCAATCAAAAACAATTTTTTGTATTGAAGTGACTTTTTGGGGATTAAAAGTATATACTGTGTTTTGATTGAAGCAACTTTGTTTTTGACAGAAGTAACTTTGTTTTTTGATTGAATAATAAAAACACAAATCTACCTCCATCGTTATTGAGGGAGAAAGAAATTAAGAAAGCTTTAAAACTAAAAGCCACCGGGGAGTCTGTTTTTTTGTTTTTTTTTAATATTTATATTTCATTACATAGACATGCCTCGTAGGGAAGGGAGATTGAGTGATAAAAAAAAGGAGTTAGATGAGGCTGCTAAAGGCAGTGGATACCTCATCAGCTGGGTGAATAGCAGACCTGGTAAGAACAAGTTTGCAAGGATAGTCGGGTATTAAATACAATTATAAACACAATTACAATGTTATTTTTCTATAAGATTTTATGTCATTGCTTTATTAATCATTAGGTGCTAGAGTTGTTAAGTATGGATAATAATGAAATAATAGTTTTAAGAAAACTGTGCTGTTGGTGGCTCAGTGAGCATCTAATGTGGTTTGTTCTCAGATGAACAAGTTGAGGAAGGAAGTTTTGATGCAGAGGTTGAAGGAAGAAAATAGGCAGACTGACTGAGTCACAGCCAGAAAGTGTTGATGACAGTTTTGATTTCTATTCACTGTTGCCCCCTCCCAATTAAAGTATGTCAGTCGCAGCCAATTATTATCTAAAGCTGGTTAAAATTGAAGTTCTTTTGATTTAAGGTGTATTAAATACTTGTTCATGTGCCCCTTTTGATCTACGAGCACCCGCCCCTCCACCGGTCTCTGCACGGCCCTAGCTGAAACACAGTGTGGGTCGACAGAGCTCAATATTTTGTTCGGGTGTACAGTGTACTGGAACATATTTCCTCCACACCCTTCTCACCTTTTTAACCCCTGACCCATTTTCATGCCTGTTTTAGTAAAAACTGGAAAGAATATTTGTGCCCCTTGGCATCTTGAATTTTTTAGTGTATAAGTGATGTGATTTGGATTAAAATAGTAACCCCCCCCCCCCCCTTCACAAAACCCACATTTTTAGGCAAACGGTAGTTTTTAAGGTGCCAAATGAAAAAGAACCCACATTGCATCAGAATTCCGGTCGTTTTGGTAGATGTACGGTGTCGGTGGGGCATACGGTTTTTGGCAGGGCGGCGGGCCCAAAAAAGTGAGCAGAGAAAAATTCAAAGAGGAGTAGAATAAGAATTTTAAAAAAAAACAGAATACCATAGATGGTAGGTTTTGTATGCAAAGCTACCATCAATGATAAAAATAAGGACAACAATCTAAGACAACCACTGCAACAATAACACTGGATGGATACATGGTGGTTTAGGATGGACACAGGCCTCAAGAACGGAACAAAACAGATAACCAAACAACCACAATATCCATGGCCAATACTTAGTTGTAGACACAGGGAGATAAAAATGAAGCGCAAAGAAAAAAAAAAAATGATACCAGAGCACAACAGCAGATTTTTTTTTTTTTTTTTGTCCTATTGTCCTCTGAAAAACTAAGAGAAAAATCAAGAGAATATAAGAATGCATTAGTGCTGCTAAAGTAACAAATCTGATGGTATCCACATGGCTCTGCAGTCAGATAACAGCCGTGGGCACCAAATGAGAAAAAGACAGAGCAGATTGATGGACTGATACCATAGACAGAGAGATCGCTGGATAAATGCACACACGCGGAAGACGGTCGCGCGCCCCGCACCCTTCTGTCTACTGCGTCTTCGTCAGAAACGGCCGGCTAGCGCAGGAAGCGGCGCGTGGCTAACGCGGTTACGCTGACGCACAGAACCGAGCAAAGCAGACCTTTCTGCTTCTTGTCAAGACCTTGCCACCAAAGTCAATTTGTCCATGCCCTGGCCGAGCCTAATAGTGCGCTAATCGCATCAAGCGGGAAATTACGTCGGCGGGTGTGACTGTATTGATACCGCAGGACACGATCGAACAATCGTTTGGAGCATGACGATAAAGCACTTAAGAAAACAACGAAAAGTGAAATTTCATTTCATAGCATGAAGTCTGCTACATGAGATTCAAATAGAGGTTGACTTGTAATAATAATCATGCCGTCATTGGCAAATACTGCGCATGAAAAATAGATGCTTTAGTAAATATGATCCTTACCACTTGCTAGTTCAGTTGTTTATTTAGGTTGTCAGAGGCTAAATGCACATGATTAAACGATGTAAATGTACCCAAATTTTCCAAATTTCTAGTTTTTATCATGCAACCTCAAAACAAAAAAATCACAATGCTAAAATTATAGTTTATAACATAATAAAATCGAAAACTGTTACTGTCATAAAATGGCACACCTTTATGAAACAGAGTGTCAGTGATGGTAATTACGAGTGTGTCCTGTTCATGTGCTTTTGTTGCCGTAGCAATTTTGAACTTTAAAAAAAAAAAAAAAATTTAAACAGCAAAACATGGCAGACACGGATTTTGTTTAAGTTTGCTGCACGTCCACTGTCATTGCAGTCATCAGCATATACTGTAAAGATGTACATTTACGTGAGTGCCCTCCTCAGACTTCCGACCAAGTGCTAACCCGTGCTTCATTCGCAAAATAAAAATGACCGCAAACACTTGGTAAAAAAGTTTTTTAAATGTGTGTTATGTTTGCATTGAAAAAATTAAATAGGCTAAGTGAAAATTGAAAATTGTTCGCACTCCGCCATTTCGAAAAGTTAAAGGTCATCCTAACTCGGAGCTAACCCTAATCTTAATACAATTCTACAATATAAAAAATAATTATTATTATTATTATACGACAAAGAAATTATAATACTAATAATAATTTCTTCGTCGTTAGCATCCTAGTCTAAACAGTGATAAACACAGGATACAGTGGCATGGGAAAAGTATCTGAACTTTTCCTTACATTTCTGCATAAAATCACCATTAAATGTGAGCTGATCTTTGTCAAAATCACACAGATGAAAAAACAGTGCCTACTTTAACCACAACCACCTAAACATTTATAGGTTTTCTTGTTTTAATGAGTATGGTATGCAAACAATGACAGAAGGGGGGGAAAATAAGTAAGTGAACCAGCACTTTAAATATTTTGTGCCCCCCAGGCAGCAATGACTTCAACCAGACGCTTCCCGTAGCTGCAGATCAGTCTGGCACATCGATCAGGACTAATCTTTTCCCATTGTTCTCTATAAAACTGATGTAGTTCAGTCAGATTCCCTGAATGTCTGACATGAGTCACTGTCTTTAGGTCATGCCAGAGCATCTCCATGGGGTTCAAGTCTGGACTTTGACTTGGCCACTCCAGAACGTGTATTTTGTTCTTCTGAAACCATTCTGAAGTTGATTTACGTCTGTGTTTTGGATCATTGTCTTTTTAGCTTCAACCGCCTGACAGACAGCCTCAGGTTTTCCTGCAAAACAGCCTTTTGAAATTATTCTTCCATTAATAATTGCAAGTTGGCCAGGCCCTGAGGCAGCAAAACAGCCCCAAATCGTGATGCTCCCGCCACCATGCTTCACATTGGGGATGAGGTGTAGATGTTGGTGAGCTATTCCATTTTTTCTCCACACATGACGTTGTGAGTTAATCCCAAACAATTCAGTTTCATCAGTCCACAAACTATTTTGCCACAACGTCGGTGGAGTGTCCAAGTGAGAAATGTAACAAATTCCAAGGGGTTCAGAAACTTTTTCCTAAAACTGTAGTTCCTCCCCTAAAAATGTGATTTCATGAATATCTATCCACTAGGAGTGTAAAGATACGTACAAGTCACGGTTCAGTACGAGGATCCCCGTTTGATTCGGGTTCAGCGCAACGGATAAAACAAAAGGCTTTTTTTCTTGTTGTTTTTTTTTTTTACTTTTATCGCAGCATTTGAAAGTTTGTTCATTTGGCAAAGACTAAAAAGCAGCTGTTATTAAAGTGCAAAATTAATAGAAGAAAACATCAAACTTTGGAATTGTGCTTGTAGTTTTCTAACATTCTTTAATTGACAGTTTATGTGCAAAAAAAAAAAAAAAAAAAACAACACACACTTTTATGTAGGGATCAACTTAGGTTACAGTTAAAGTCAGGTACCACTTGCCAACTTGGTAACTTTTTTATGAAAATGAGGTATAGTGATCCCTCGCGACTTCACGCCCTCAGTCCATCGCAGATTTTTTTTTTATTAATAAATAAATAAAGAAATACAGACGTGCCATCCAGAGCTGATCACGTAGCCTCGCTCTCCGTGCTCTTTGTTAGTCAAGCAGTGCACTGGAGTTGCTTATTAAAGTTAACGAGAATTAACAGACGTTAAGCTTTGATTTTACCACAGACGCCTGGAAGCCCAAGCTTCAAAGCGCCGCGTGCGTCAATCATCGTTAAAATTTTTAAACAGTTGCTGTGGCAACTCATTGCGTGTAAGTGAGCGGATTTGAGTTGACTCACTCAATGAAGCATTTAATAAAGACAAGCATTTTCCTACATTATTCTTGTTTAACAATAATTCGGCGGGACAGTAACATTTTAAAAACTCAATTATCACATTTGAAGCGCTTAAAAAACAGTTATTAAAATATATATATAAAAGTTTGTTTTTAATTATACTTTTGGGAAAAAAAGAAAAAAAAAGTCATATAGATGTGGTATATCTGAATAAATAAATTGATCACACTCAATTTTATTTTTTTTGGTGGGCAGGGGCCGCTATTTAATGGCTTGTCACTTATCGCAGCGGGTTCTGGTCCCTATTAACCGCAAAGAAACGAGGGATCACTGTCCTACCATTTTCATTGTTGGATTACACACAGTTAATTGTAAACCATTACCAGTGAACATACACTCCCCACATAAGATTTATTTTTATATTGGCTAAAATAAAACAAAAAGTTCAAACTGAAAATTCATCACTTGAGTGCAAAAATAAATTCTCAGTGTTTCAATGACCACACTACACCTCAGAAAGTGTTGGAAATACTCCATTTGATCGTTCCCATTATGTACATTCGTCATAACATTCCTAGCAGTGAGTTTATCTTCCTTTCCCGGAATGTTGTTTGTTTGTTTAGGTGCACCTCTACCGCCTCCTGGAGTAGAGGAGGACTAACTCCAACATTAATTGTATTTTGTTTTTTTCTGACTGCACGCACTACTCTTCCTAGCCACAGAAAATTGTAGGTTCACCATTCACTGTAAAATCTGGTGAATAAGCGATCCCTTAAAATTCTGCGATACAACAGTGCTTCGCAGTAATCTCAATATATACAGCATGCAGTAAAATTGCCGTTCCGCCTCCCTCTTCTCCATAGCGTGAGGAAAAGCTTGTTCAAAGTCTAACAGTCGCTATCAAAGGCTATTGATTAGCTTTCCCGCCCAACTTGGGTGACAAAGTGAGCATTAAAACCGAGCTCTACGTTCGAGAGCTTTCTTGCGGCGATGCCACCCTGGAAGGGGCACCGTCCACTACGCACATTGCGATCCTTTTCTCCCCACCTGCCAGCAGATAATCCATTTTACAGCCCAGGATCAAACACTGAGCCTTCTGGCTACCATAACGCACATACAAACTAAATAAACCTTCCCGGAGAAGTTACTTCCCCGCCTTGTTGTTCATTTTGGCTCCCTGCGCCACAGCCGAACACGACATCGCACCGACACAACAGTCAAGCCCTCCTTAAGTGCGTTTCGGGGTATCTCTTGCGGGGGCGCTGGTGCAAACGGGATGAATGGGTTATATCGGGTAAGTCGCTACATCCAAATTAATGGATGTCTGCTGAAATATTCATATGATTAACCCCCACCCCACTGTTCAAATGCGCGCGCGCGCACACACAAATCCGCAATGATGTGTTTGTGTTGTTTTCGCTCGGCTGCACTCTAATGGAAGTGCACTCACTCGCTTTCGGCTGCATGGCTTTATTTGCACTTTTAAAGTGGAATTTTGCTCCTCTGCATTGAGCTAATTATCTGAGTGCAAGGTTGAAAATGTGATTTTAAGAAATCAAAATAACATTTGACAATTGTGTAGGATTGTATTACAAGGTAGAAGGAAAGAGCTTGATCACATGTGCTGGAACCTTTGGTGGTAAATAAGTTCAATTCACAAGACATTTGTAGAATTTTGTGTGTTAAAAATACATTCTACTAAAAGGCATTACTTAAGGCTGTCTGTCTTTTTTGATAGATTTACAGAGATCCCTCGCCAATTTGCCCTGTGAAATTTGCGGTTTCAGTTATTTGCGGATTTTTGAGGTGCTCTGTACGGCTCCCTTGACACCCGTGCATTGAGTCGTCTTCATCGAAGTTCCTTCATCATAATTCTCTAGGGAAAAGGCGCTGGAGTCTAACGCAAGTGTTACTCTTTTAAAAAATGTCAAGATATATGCATGTACAAACCATTTATTTTCCTTTATAGATATGATCATTATTACATTTACAGTGCTTAAAAAGCATTTCTAAAAATATACATATATGTAAATAGGCCCCGCCTCTACTTTTTCCATTTTCGCGCCTTGGCGTCCTTATACTATTATTACATTACAGCTGCATCTCTAAGGGAAGTACGTTTTATCTGCGATTGAGTTGTATTGCATTTACGTTGCACAAACCTGTGCAATACTGCTAGTTAATTGACAAAAGTCTTTTCATGGAAAGCTCACATCTTTTCATTTATTTGACATATTGCCGTCATGCGAGGGATTGTTTTAAATGTGTTCAGCGAGTGCGGCGTGACAATGGTAAATATTTGTTTATTTTCATTTTATGTGTTAACGTCAAGCACCAATTAGAAGTGAACTCAGCCGATTTGCCGTCGTGTGACAACGAGACTGTATTTAGTAACTTACTAAGAGCTTACTCCATTTATTCATGATCCTAACCACACAGTCGGTCGGGGTGTGCGTGTGCGTTTGAGACGGATGTGAAGTGAATCATGAAATGAAAACATTTCAGTGCATCTCTCAATTAGGACGTTGTCTTTGCCAAGCAAGTATTACTATCAACATGAACCAGCTTCTTCTTATTGATCCTTTCGGAAATGTCCATTTTTGCAACCCTACTACAATCATGCATTCTTCCACTGGATGGCTGCTTTCATTTCACTTTCATTCCTGCATCATCGTGCAGGTACCTCACCATACCATTTGAGATACAAGGCTCTCCATCTCGATGATCTCACGATATGGCGATACAACAAACATCGACACATGGTTAAGGTAACGATACTAGGATATTTTATTAAACAACTATTAAACGGGAAAAACAGCTATTTTCATCCTTCTGCTGTGAATTGGAATGAGTATCACGAGTAGACGTCCAGTCCATTTGAAGTGGGAGGGTGGCAGCCGATAAGCATTTGTTCATTCGCTGCCATCCCTCCCACTTCAAATGGATCTGCAGTGCTGGCCAAAAGTATTGGCACCCCTGCAATTTTGTCAGATAATTCTTCATTTCTCCCAGAAAGTGATTGCAATTTCAAATGTTTTGGGAGTGATATCTTCGTTTGCTTTGCTTGCAGTGAAAAAACAAAAACGAGAATGGAAAAAAAACCAACAACAACAAAAAATCATTATCATTTTATACAAAACTCCAAAAATGGGCCGGACAAAAGTATTGGCACCCTTTGAAAAATCATGTGATGCTTCTCTAATTTGTGGATTTAACAGTACCTGTCACTTACCTGCGGCACATAACAGGTGGTGGCCATTAACTAAATCACACTTGCAGCCAGTTAAAATGGATTAAAATGGACTCAACCTCTGTCCTTGTGTGTACCACATTGAGCATGGAGAAAAGAAAGAAGACCAAAGAACTGTCTGAGGACTTGAGAAGCAAAATTGTGAGGAAGCATGGGCAATCTCCAGGCTACCAGTCCATCTCCAAAAACCTGAATGTTCCTGTGTCTACCGTGCGCAGTGTCATCAATAAGTGTCAAGCCCACGGCACTGTGGCTAACCTCCCAAGATGTGGACGGAAAAGAAAAATTGACGAGAGATTTCAAAAAAAGCTGGTGGATAAAGCACCTCGACCAACATCCAAACAAGTTCGACCTGTCCCGCAGTCTGAGGGTACAACAGTGTCAACCCGTACTATCCGTCGGCGTCTGAATGAAAAGGGACTGACTCTACGGTAGGATACCCAGGAAGACCCCACTTCTGACTCAGAGACATAGGCAACAAAGCCAGGCTGGAGTTTGTCAAAACTTACCTGACAAAGCCAAAAACGTTTTGGAAGAATGTTCTCTGGTCAGATGAGACAAAAGTAAAGCATTTTGGGAAAAGGCATCAACATAGAGTTTACAAGAAAGAAACGAGGCCTTCAAAGAAAGGAACACAGTCCCCACAGTCAAACATGGCGGAGGTTCCCTGATGTTTTAGGGTTGCTTTGCTGCCTCTGGCACTGGACTGCTTGACCGTGTGCACGACATTATGAAGTCTGAAGACGACCAACAGATTTTGCAGCATATTGTAGGGCCTACTGTGAGAAAGCTGAGTGTTACTGGCACCCCCAAGGAGCCGCTGTTACTTTTAATGTGACAGGCATTGTCAGTTGGAGCAGCGAGGAAGAATTTGTCGAGCGAGAGAAGAGAAAGTGCGCAGTTCGCGCAGACTCGAGTGCTGTGTCCCCCACATGCTTTTGTTTTGTTAATAAAAGTACCCACAAAAAGCCATCCGACGCCTCTTTGTGTTTATATGCACGCCCGCCGCCGCCATCCTGAGGAGGAAATCGGACGAACCGGGCCAACCGACGACGACGAGCCAACGTGAATCGCCGGTGCACTCTTCACCGTAAGTTGAACGCACTGCCAATTACCAGTGAGGGCAAATTGGTAACATGGGTCATGGACATTCCAGTATGACAATGACCCAAAACACACTACAAAAAGCACTAGAAAATGGTTTGAGACTTCTAGGGTGGCCAGCAATGAGTCCAGAATTGAATCCCATAGAACACCTGTGGAGAGATCTGTAGATGACACCCTTTAAATATCAGAAACCTGGAGCAGTTGGCCAAAGAACAATGGCCTAAAATTCCAGCGGAGCATTGTAAGAAACTCATTGGATACTGGATACTGGGAGCGGTTGTTTGCAGTTATTTTGTCTAAAGGCTGTGCTACCAAGTATTAGGCTGAGGGTGCCAATGCTTTTGTCCAGCCCATTTTTGGAGTTTTGTGTAAAATGATAATGGTTTAATTTTTTTTTTTTCGTTCACTTTTGTGTTTTTTCATTGCAATCAAAATAAATGAAGATATTACTCCCAAAGCATTTGTAATTGCAATCATTTTCTGGGAGAAATTGAGCATTATCTGACAGAATTGCAGGGGTGCCAATACTTTTGGCCATCAGTGGCACCAGATACCAGGCAAGAATTCATTTAGGAGCATTTCACATCGTTTTCTGTTCATTTTCTATCATTTCCCTTTACTTTTTGGTCATTTATGGGTCACTTCCTTGTTGATTTTGGGGCATTTATTAGTCACTTCCCTGTTGATTTTGGGTTACTGAAAAGGAAGTGACTTAAGAATGTCCCAAAAAGAATGGGAAATGACTCAAGATCAACAGGAGGTAAATGCTCTTAGATGAACAGGAAGTGAGCCACAAATACCGGTTTCAGTGCCATTGACGACGCAAGACCTCCAATCCAGTCAAAATAAATTGGATGTCTACCGCTGTCGATGGCAGCCCACTGTGAGCTAACGTAGATACTAATCTAATGAAAGATTTTGGTAGCAACCTGTTTTTTTAAACAATGACACCTTTTTTAAAACGATTCTTGTTGGGGGCATATCGAAAATCATTTGGGCTACGAAATATCGTGATATATTTTCTTTTCGATATATTGTCACGCCCCTACAAAACAGGCTTATGAAACATGAAACCTGTACTCATTAGCGCTCAACTGGTTATTTGTCATTTCTATACCGGTGGCGCGGGAAGTGGGATGCTGCAGCACCCATTGGTGTTGGGGAGGGAAAAAAGTGTTTTGGTTGATTCTTTTTTTACTTGTTGTTAATGTTAATGTTGTAAAAACACGTTCAAACAGCCGGTCATGGTGAATAAGGCGCTATTGGAAAACGTTAGCGTGACCCAAAAAACAAATTAGCATTTTTTTTTTCTTTACAAAAACAGTGACATTTTCTCAAATTCAATTGGAGGTTCAAAATGAAGATGGTTACGACGGTAGTTCTATAATAGTGCCCAGCGAGGAAAAGTTAGCTGAGGATTTAGGCCAAGCAGTCCAGAAATGAAAATCTACCTTGGTGTCTTCAAATACTGTAGGTAAGACATGCTTTCATTGTGGCCATGTTATTCATTAATTGTTGTTGCTGTTGAGCTGGCGCCGTGCAGAACACTCTTGGATATTCCTGTGCAATTTACTTTAGCGTAGTGAAAAGAGGGTGTTAAACCAAGGCTTATTGGACCTTTTAGTTTTCAAATGTGTCAGTGTGTCATTGCGCTGCCTAGATGAGGGGATTAGCATTATAATACACAGGCGCTTGTATTTCCAAAACAAAACCAACACACACGCTGGTGAAATAGAACGCTGTCTTTGTCGTAGCTTCGTCGTAGTACGTCGATTATCCAACTTGCGTGTTTTACTGCCACTGTGCACGTCCTGATATGGAGAAAACTCACGAGCGTGACAAATTTGGACCGAAATGGCTGATTTTGGATGCGAAAAAGGTCCTCAGCACCCCCTGCTGTGACTTCCAGCGCCCCTTATTTAAACTATAATCACATTGTTCAAAACGGATTCTCATTTGCTTCTAGACTGTTTTTTGACTTGCAAGCAAGTAGATCCTTTCCGATTCATTCATTCGTCATTCTCGCCAACCTCAAGTGTCTAGCCACTTCGCAGTCATCTGATGACCGAGCCAATCAGGAGAAAGAGGCGGGAGCAGCAGACGTGACCGGGACGGAACTATATAGTGGTTGAATACAACGTTGGAGTGCAAAGCGGTTCTTGGAGAATGGTCGTTTTGTCAGAGTTCATTAAGAGAAGATCAAAGAACGTCACAAAGTTTTTCTGACGGGAAACAATGTTTTGGCGAGTGTGACGGGAAGAGCCATCGTCCAAAGAAAAAGCTCTCAATCAGGTTTTGACCACATTGATATGTGTAATCAGAGGGGGTAGATGAGCCAAACATTTTTCTTCAGGTAAGAGTACTTCAAAATAATATTACTCAAGTAAAAGCAGTCATCCAAAAAATGACTTGAGTAAAAAAAGTATTCGGTTAAAAGAAAACCGTTCATTCAGATTAAAAAAAAAAAAAAAAAATCAGTCAGGATTAACCAGTGCTAATAACCTATTACATGACCGTACTAGGCCAAAACAAACCCACAAAAATCGTCGAATTCCAACGGGAAAAATCTACAGAAATGAAACTCCACTCATCTTAAGATTGCATTTCTATAAACTGTAACTCCGTCTGCTAATTCCCATTAGCATTCCTGGTGCATCTTGTCTATCCGTCCTGGGAGTGGCTCTCTCCTGACTGTGGTACTCCCCAAGGTTTCTCATTTTCTCCCAAAGACCCTGGAGTTGTTGGAGTTTTTCCTTACCGACATGGAGGGTCTAAGGATGAGGGATGCCCAGGACTTGGACTAGAACTTTTTTTTAATTCATCTACTGTTTTGACTGTGTATCATATTGCCTCTGCAAAGCCCTTTGAGACAACCTTGTTGTGATATAGGGCTATACAAATAAAATTGAATTGAATTAAGAGCGTGAGTGCCCTCGAGTGGAGAAAACATATTTACTTCTGTGAAATTAAAACGACATTTGGCGTACATTTAATGATTTTGTTTGTTTTTTTGTATATCTGTGGCTGAATGTGGTTATGTAACAGGTTATATCATTAACTACACTTGCTTTGTTGTAAGGCACTTTGACGAGCTCACGGGTTTTTATAAAGGGCTATATATATATATATATATATATATATATATATATATATATATATATATATATATATATATATATATATATATATATATATATAAATTTGATTTTTCTTCAAAGTATAATACTAACAGTTCATATAGATAACTGCTGAGAAAAATACCATTGTTAAAAAAATTAAAAAAAAACATGAGCAGTTACTCACAATGTTACTCATTACGTGAGTATTCTTTTTTTACTTGTACTTGAGTACATTTTTTTTGGATGACTTATTTTACTTGAGTAATATTATTTTGAAGTAACCCTAGTCTTTGGAGTAAAATGTTTGGCTCCTCTAGCCACCTCTGGTCCTACAGTATGGCTCACTTTGTCCTGGAATGGAACTCATTTATGTACTTGTTCATAAACTGGTTCTCATTTTGTCCTAAATGGGCTTTTTAGGGCTAAAGTTAAACAGAGTAATACATTGATTGTGAACGTCTTTATTGTCCATGCTTATTGGACGCTTACGACACACAACTGTATTTATCAATTAAACCTGAGCAGATCAGGCAAGTGGATAAACTAAGCACCTGTGTCCGAGATATAAATACCTGGATGAGCACTAATTATCTTTTACTTGACCCTGAAAAGACAGAAGTCCTTATAATAGGCCCAAAAAGTGTGAAAGACTCTTTTTAACTGCCCAGATAGTCACTGTAGACGATGTCAGTGTAGCCTCCAGCACCACAGTTAAAAACCTAGGAGTTCTATTTGACCCAGACTTATTATTCAAAGCTCATATTAAACAAACCTGCAGAACAGCCTTTTTTCACCTGCGCAACATAACCAAAATTAGAAATATTTTGTCTAAAAACGATGCAGAAAAATTAATTCATGCGTTCGCAGGGGTGAAAGTGGGCAGGAACGGTCAGTAACGCAGTTCCAGTATAAGATTCAGGGCCAGAACGCAGTTCCGGTATAAGATTCTGGGCCGGAATGCTGTTCCGTTATACGGTGCTTTGATTCCGAAAATATGATGGCAACTGTCGAAACGCTATGTAAAAAAAATAATAATAATAATAAATGCTAAGCTGCCACACATGCATTTCAGCTCCAAGAAGAAAACAATCTACCATCATCCAATGTACATACACAAATATTAACAACAAGCATAATAAAGTGCTTGTGTAGGGTCATCCGTTTCCACCGATATTTATTCATTATTTTATTCCATGGACGGCATGGAGGTTTCCCCAGCTGCTGCAGTTATCGGAGTCTGACGGCGACAAGTCACGTCAATGTGCGAATGCACGCAGCAAAGCAAAACGCCTGGACTCATTTATCCGTTCAATTGGCTGGCATACTGACATGTGATCAACAGAGATAGTTAGCTCTGATTGGTTCAAATGTGTTCAAATGTTTTCGGAAACAGCCAAAAAACAAAAGGGCAATGCAACAAATTGGATCAAATCTTGAAGAGCAAGGAAAGAGTTACCGTGGCTTATTTATCATATTTAGTTTATTTATCTGATGGGGAGGTTCAAAACATCTTAGCTGTCAATGTGCACTTTGGACTTATATATTTGTTCATTTATATTAGGCTACTTATTCATTTCCATATGATTAAGAAAGTCAATGTCTGCACGATCTTCAAAATATATTCCATTTCACTCTGCATAATATAAGTCATTTGTACTTATTTTTTCTGAATGTATGTTACTTATATCTTTATTCTTAAAAAACACAAAAAGTAAATGTTTACATCATCTTCAATTTGAATATACATCCTATGTTCTTAAGTAGTTAAAATTGAGATTTGACATTTAGTATATGAGGAAATGAGGGAAAATAAAATTAGGAGATGGAGGTTGGGGTTATAGCTGTTTGTGTGAACTTTTATTTTGCAAATCACTGAAAAAATACAATTTTGAATGAAAAGTGTTTGTATGTGTTATAGAAATAACTGACCAAAACAGTTTTCTTTGCATTTCACTACCCCCCCCCCCCCCCCCCCCCCAAAAAAAAAAAAAAAAAATCTGTCTCTGTGCCGACCGTCATATCGGGGAGTTCCGGCAAGAAATTCTAACCACTTTCACCCCTGTGCGTTCGTTACATCTAGATTGGATTACTGTCACTCCCTACTTGCAGCTTGTCCTAAAAGTTCTCTAAAAGGTCTTCAGCTAGTCCAGAACGCAGCAGCAAGACTTAACAGGAACTAATAGAAGAGAGCACATCACCCCTGTGTGCTCCAGGCCCTTCACTGGCTTCCAGTCGACGTTAGAATTAAATTTAAAACCCTCCTTCTCACATTTAAGACCATTAATGGTTTGGGGCCATTTTATCTTCCATACCGCCCCTACAGAACACTCCGTTCTCAGAGTGCAGGTCTACTGGTGGTTCCCAGGGTCTCTAAAAGTACAGTAGGAGCTAGAGCCTTTAGCCACCAAGTCCGTTTTTTTTTTTGTTTTCAGCCGCAGCCTCCTGACTATCCGGACCCCTGGCTGGATGGACGTCATCGTTGCCCCTCCATTTCAAACTGGACCTCCTGCTGCTAATACCCACCATCAGTCCTGGTGCATCTATAGCCTGTCCGTCCTGGGAGTGAATCTCTCCTGACTGTGGTTCTCCCCAGGTTTCTCATTTTTTCCCCAAAGGGTTTTTGGAGTTTTTCCTTGCCAAAATGGAGGGTCTAAGGATAAGGGATACCCAGGACTTGGACGTGAACTTTATTTAATTCATCTGACTGTGTATCATATTGCCTCTGCAAAGCCCTTTGAGACAACCTTTTTGTGATATAGGGTTATATAATTAAAATTGAATTGAATTATTAAAAATGAGGTATGCCGATGAAGATCTGTACGCTATTTAGATCATTTGGCATTTTTTTTAGCACTTTCCTCCGCCTTCAATATGAGCACAGGATCCACTTAACACCCCAAATATCAACCCAAATCATGATCATTCACTTTGCACAGAAGCTGACTTGACAGAGTCTACCGGTCTTAGTCCATGTTTCGCAGATCCCAGTTTAGCCCCATCCAAGTGCCGCTCCATCCTTCCTCTTATATTTTATACATGAAGCGAGCCACTTACAGTCCGATGAGCAAGTCTGGCTTATTAACGACACAGCGCCCAGCAAATACTCATGTAAAATTAAACACAATTTGTTTACACGGTGCCTCAGAACAGGCCACTCAGGACGCTTTCCTGCAAAAAGCTCTACCATTTTAATTAAGCATCAGGCGCTCTCCGCAAAGCGCGCGGAGCAGCCGTTTGCTGGGAAAACGCGGAAATGTTTGCGAAAGCCGATACCCGCTCGACTGTTAGGGATGTTCACACATGCTCAGGAATACTCTGCTTGAATGATGCCCTGAGACTTGCAACGCAGGCCTAACCAGAGCAGAAGGCTCCAGGACTCAGTGATGGCTCCACTTTGGGGGAATTATGCGAAGTATTATGATTGCAGCTGGTTTGGCATGGCGCATTTTTGGTAGAGAGCGACCAGCATTGGTCGCTTGTGTCAGATTACCACCACAGCACCCTCACACTCCTGAATGACAGTGGTATAGCCAGAGAAAAAACATTTTCTGAACAGTCCTAAATTGATTCTCACTTGATGTATAAATGTGTTTTGTTTGTTTTTTAAATAGGGTGCCATGTTTACCTAGTATAAATAAAGCTGTATTTTCACATTAGTTAAACAAATACTCATTCAATTTATTTTTTTTGGTGTGTCTTATCAATTGCCATCTATTATGAATTCACAGGTGCAGGCTACCACATTCTACTTTTTTTTTTTATTGACTTTACTTCTGGTAAAAGGTTGTTATGGAATTTTGTAATGTTCCGAGTGTGTTTCATTCAAATTCAGTCAATAAAATAATATTAGTAGTCATTATTGTATTGTCTTGGATAAACTATCTTTAATCATAATATACATTATTTAATTAATTAAAAAATAAGGTTTGTCCTCAGTGTCACTGTCCACCCTGTTAAGTTGTGTTAGTGTCTCATTAAGAAAATTCCCCATTTATTCACACCAGTAGCGGGAAATTCCACGGAGGTGGGCATTATACTAGCAAAGCTTGGCTGATGGATAACTCTGTTACATCCAAATGCCCCCCCCCCCCCCCCCCAAAAAAAGACATTCATACACACCAACAATATATATATATTAGGGCTGTCAAAATTATCACGTTAACGCGCGGTAATTAATTTTTTAAATTAATCACGTTAAAATATTTGACGCAATTAACGCACATGTCCAACTCAGACAGTATTCTGCCTTTTGGTAAGTTTTAAAGCAAGGTTTTTTGTGCTGTCTAACAGCGAACTCATGTGGTCGCTTTGCGACATGGTTTATTGCTTTCTTGCCAGTTCAATATGGCTGCACAACGTCTCGGGCTGACGCCTACGTGGTAATGTTGTGCTTATATGATCCTTGGACAAGATTTGTCTGTAAGTATGGTTGTTGTAAAGAATGTACATATTATGTTAGTAAGCGAAATGTTATATTTTTTGTATGAGACGCTTTTTGTTTATGTTTAGTGAACCTGTATAGCGTGCTAAGCTAACGTTGTTGCTAATGCAATGCTTGTGTACTTTTTTTTGGAGTTTTACTACGGTCTAAAGAGGACAATGGTTTGAGGCCATTTTATTAATAAATCAGATGAAAAAGGAAGAAGTCTGATTGTTAAAGCGTCGTTCACTAGCTTTGGAAAAAGTAGACGCTTCGGAGTGAGGACAGCATAGACAGATTTAAATGACAGTAGAGTGAAATGCCCACTACAGTCCTTATGTACTGTATGTTGAATATATATATCCATCTTGTATCTTATCTTTCCATTCCAACAATTTATTTTACAGAATATATATATATAATTTACGGAAAAATATGGCATATTTTATAGATGGTTTGAATTGCGATTAATTACGATCAATTAATTTTTAAGCTGTAATTAACTCGATTAAAAATTTGAATCGTTTGACAGCCCTAATATATATATATATATATATAAATATTATAAATATATACGGATATATACATACAGTATATACTGTATATAAACCCAAATGGCTTCTTACTTGGATTTTGCTCAGCTCAAAACTTGTTCTCATTTGGCTTTCCATTCATCCTAAACTGGTTCCAACTTGCTCCTAAATTTGGCTTGAAACCAGTTCTAATTTGTCCCAAGCTAGTTTACACTTAGTTCAAAACAAATTTCTATGTCTGAAACTGGTTCTACATTTAAGCTTCCTTGGTCTGGAACTTGTTTCTTTCTTGATTGCAAACTGGTTTTCACATGATCCTCACTTGGTAATGAACTGGTTCGAACTTTATCCTTACATGAAGCCACAACAGGATCTGGAACCGATTCTTATTTGGTTTGACCAATTACGTCATTTAAGTACATTTTTTAGTTTTACTGGATCTTGAAGCTTTGCTGTTAACCAGATTAATCTTATCATTAACATGGAATACAGCAATTCTACTTTTCCGAAGTAAGATTCCATTTGTCGGAGTTCTTTGACAAGTTTGTCAAGGCGGTAAAAAGATAATTATGGCGTCTGGGGAAATGCTAGGCACATTGTGATTGGGAGGAGATAATTGCAGTGTAGCGTATTGTACGGTAGCACAAATTAGACTTACCAATGGCACTAACCACCTGTCTACATGTTCACCCTGTGAGTTCCTGTGTTACGGCGAATTTCCCCTGATGAGAAACAAAATGATTTTCTATGCGGCGTCTTATTACTACCTACTCCGTCCAGAATAGACGCATTATTGGATCATTCAAAGGGGGAGCTGACGCCCGCCGTCGCAGGTGCGGAGGCAGTTTGTGATTTAGTTTGATGGACGACTAATCAGCAAATCAATTAGGCCGTGACCCAGAAAGTGAGACAAAGGGAAAAGCAGGAAATTCCATTTTTTTTCTCTCCTCTGACTGGTGGTTGTCTTGGCTCGGACCCTCTGGTGCCGCTGATGGCTTCAAACTAATCCTTTGGGCTCCAGAACCTGTAGTCTCTTTTTAATGGATCCATCTATCAAAATGTGTAGTATGAACAATGTGCACTAAAGACTGCTTAGGCCTTGTTCAAACTGGCCACAAAAATCGGATTTTTAACCCATCCAGATTAAAACGGGACGGCCCTTCTAGTGTTGTATCGGTCGCGAACGATTCGTTCTTTTTGAAGGAGTTGTTTGGGTGAACGAGACCGAACTAATCACCTCCTGCACTGATTAGTTTTAGGAAGTTGGGACGCAGGAGGGCGTTGAGAGGTACCAATATGTACGTATACATTTTTCTTAACAGACTAAGGAGAGTGGAAAGGCGACATCGTAAATAGCGGCATTTGACGATCTGAGATGAGGGGATCTGACTGGATTATTAATACCAGTGCAAAAATTCAATACGATCATCTTAATAATGATTTGCAATGAAACTGTCTGACATCAAAATGTAGTATTGTTTTCATTTCAGAGCAACACTTTTGACAACTAGCCATTTACACTTTAATTTGAACAATAATTACCAAAAATAATAGTGATGAGCATAAAAACAAAAACCTAACACAGCGCGAGGTAAATATGATGTGTTGGTCGTTCCATAGTTCAAGAAGTTAAACGATGCGTTGAACGATTTGTTTGAATGAGTCTTTTTACGGAACGAACCGGAACGGATTCGTTTCCTCAAGTGAACGACATATCCCGTCTCTGGGCCCTCCTGTAGTCCCAAAGCACAGAAATAGGATTTTTGCGAGACGGATTGAAACCACATTGGGGAATTCGTTTTATTTCAGATATGAACAAGATGCTTCTCCGTCTGAACAGCTCAGATGGGTTTTGACCGTCCGTGACGTCACTGTATGCCGGATGACGCTGTCGTTGCCACAGCTACCTGTCAAATGTGTCAATAATGTGGCCCAGATCTGATTTGAGGAGGATTAGGATTGGAATCAGATATCCCTGCAGTCTGAACGCAGAGACTACGGTCTGAATCTGACATAACGTAGCTATTAACATTGCACTTTTGGCAGTGATATCGCGGCAAATTCCAAACTTCACCGGGTTCTGCGGAAAAAACAAGGTCTTCTGATATGTTGCATACAGACAAAATGGACACATTTGATGTCAGCTAGAGGAACTTCGGGTGAACTCTGTCCACCTGGTAAATGTGTCTTCCTCTCTCCCTCCTCCCCACACATCTATCAACCCTCAGCTATGCCAGCATCTGTGAAGAACAGAGCATCTGTTGACAGCGGGCATGCTTCTCATGCCTCGCGGAGCCCCCTTTGTACAGCAGACCCTATAAACTGAGCCCCTCTCTGTCCAGTGCAACCAAAGACAGCTTGATTAGCTGCTAATTTACCTCCTGCCCCCGAGATGACTCGCAGGTAATGGCGGAGCAGGTTGGCCTCTTGAGAACATGACAATGGACTTCTCTCTGGGGCCTGGTACCACCCCCGCCCCTCCACACACTTTTTCTGAATCCCAAACCTGGAGGAAGGAGGCGGCGGCGGGCGGGCGGGCTGGGGGGGATCTCAGCATCGGGAAGCGAGCCAGCGTCAGGACACGAGGTTTGAAAGCAGGGGCCGGGGGACTCGCTGTTGTGCCTCTCCAATGAAATTAACCGCTACACAAAGGCGAGGCCTGAGGAGCTGACACTTCCTTTGAGAGTGTGGCAGCAGCTTTACACCGCAGTCACTGAAGGAAGCGACAATAGCGGGGACGATCCTTCTCCCAAGTTTAAGAAGACAGAAAACGGAGGATGGAAGCTGGGGATTTGGATGCTTTGCACAGGGAGTCTAGTGATAATATGTCTGACAAAGTGGGAAGGACAAGTTATTTACAAGTGGCAATCGCTCAGGACTGAGAAAGATTGCAGGGAAGATGATCAAAAACACTTTAGCGTGCCACCTTCATCTTAGCTACCGTTGATAAGTGAAAAATCTCCATCTGTTTGGAGACTAACATTTGGTGTTAAGGTTTAGACCAGAGATTTAAAGGTGCTATGAAATCTCGACCGTGTCAATAAATGAAATGTATCATTTTCCAGATGTCATTTTACATGTGGAAAATGAATTTGGCACTCAATCATGGCTGCTTTTTTTTTTTTTTTTTAAATAAACATCATTTCAGAGTTATTCCCTGGGGTGAAAGTGGCTAGAATCTCTTGCTGCAACTCCCTGACGTAAAGGTCACTGCGAAACCTGAATTTATTTATTTCTGGGGTGTCAAATCTCCTAAAAATGCAAAGAAAACCGCTTTTGGCAGTTATACCGACAAAACACAACGAAACACTACTAAATCTTCAAAATAAAAGGAGAGACTCTTTTGTCAATTTAGTGACTCCAAGTATCATGGGCGTAGGTATGGTCTCAATATTGGTAGGGACGATAACGATAGTCAAAGTGCAGCAAGAGCAGCTGTTGTCGCTATTAGAGGAAGTCAAACTTTTGCGCATTCAAAACACCGAAAAAGACCAGCGCATATCTGCTCTGGAGCGGCGGGTTGACGAACTGGAGCAATGCACCCGTATGAATGATGTGGTCATCACGGGAATTAAAATCAAGCCGCGTTCATACAAGCGTGCGGTGGCCGCGGACAGCGGCGAGCCCGATGAAGAGGAGACCCGCTCAGTGGAGCAACAGGTGGCATCCTACCTCCGAACCAAGGGGATAGACATGGACCTGGAGCACATTGAAGCATGTCATCCTCTGCCCACGAGGAGCGAGAGGTCACCAGCCGTCACCATGAGGTTTATAAGCCGAAAGAACAAGATGACACTCCTGAAACAAGGCCGCAAAGTAAAAGGAACGAACGTCTTCATAAATGAACACCTGACAAAAAGGAATGCAGACATCGCGAGGAGAGCACGACTGCTAAAAAGGCAGAGCAAAATCCAACATACCTGGGTAACAAACTGTAAGATCTTCATCAAACTGAACGGAAGTCCTGAGGAAGCTAAGGTGTTGGTGGTGAAGAATATAGAAGATCTGGACAAGTTCCACTAGCACTACTCACCAAACCCTAACACCTGCTAAGGTAACTTGAAACTACTTATGTCTCTACTATGCCTAACACAACAAAAACAGTGACTGCACCAAGAAACGAAATGGACATGCTTAAGGAAATCCTCCGGCTTAAACAAGTGGAACTGGAAACATGTGAATATGTTGAACATAGCACAATTGACCTAATTTCAGATCTTGATCCTGACAATTTTCTCGCAAATTCCATTAAGAAATGTGATTATTCTACACAAGAAAGTTTTACAAACAGTGTTATATTGGAAGGCAAGCTGTCCATAATACATTTTAATAGTCGTAGCATGTACAGTAATTTTGATTCTATCAAAGAGTATTTAAAATGTTTTGCTCCGCCATTTGATATTATTGCCATTACTGAAACTTGGTTTAATAATGATAAAGGTATATATTTTGAGCTCGATGAATATGAGTTAAGGTATATGAATAGAGATGATAAAACGGGGCGTGGAGTAGCCTTATATATTCACAAATCTTTCAAATTCACAGTGTTACCAAACATGACATTCACAGTACACGGAATCATGGAATGTTTAACAGTGGAGATCCAACTAGAAAAACTCAGTCATATTATATTGAGCAGTGTATATCGAACGCCTGGTTCAAGTATAGAAATGTTTAGTGAACTAATTGAAAAACATTTACCACCATGAATCACAAAAAATTATTTGTCTGCGATGACTTCAATATTGATTTGTTAAATCCAGCTAAACTGAAAACCATTGACGATTTTATTGATACCATGTACAGTTTATCTACAGGATTGGAGAACAATTTACAGAGAGACGAGTGTAAATAGTGCTTATAGTAATTTTTTAGACATTTTTACCTCTTTATGTAACAAATACTGCCCTGTAAAAGAATATTCTATAAATAAAAAAACAAAAAAAAAGTCCCTGGCTTACCAAAGGAATAATTAATGCATGCAAAAAGAAAAATAATCTTTACAAAGTATTTATTAAGCTGAAAACAGAAGAATCAGAAATAAGATATAAGACGTACAGAAACAAATTAACTGAAATTATAAGGGCAAGTAAGCAGTTAAATTATATGAAAACTAAAAGATATGAAAGGAACTTGGGATGTGCTCAATAATTTAATTTGGAAAGGACCTACTAAATCATCATATCCGGATTATTTTATTGGCAAACAACATAATATGAACAATATAGTAAGTGGTTTCAATGATTATTTTGTAAATATTGGCCAAGAGTTGGCTTTTGATATTCCGGATCATGGAGGTGGTGAAGGATGCATAAAAATTTATACTCACTCTTCCTCTCAGCAACAGACGAGCAGGAAGTGATAAATACTGTCCTCGAGTGCAAAAGTAAACGATCTACTGATTGTCACGACATTGACATGACGTTGGTTAAGAGAGTCATCTTTAATATAGCAAAACCATTAACTTATATCTTCAACTTATCATTTCAATCTGGGTGTTTTCCTGAACAAATGAAAATTGCAAAAGTGATACCGTTATTTAAAAGTGGCGATAAATATAGTTTTAACAATTACAGAGCAATATCGCTGTTGCCTCAGTTCTCTAAAATTCTTGAAAAACTTTTTAATTCTCGTCTAGATAAATTTATTGAGACACATAACATAATAAATGAATGCCAGTATGGCTTTAGAACTGGAAGAGCAACTTCTATGGCTATGATGGAAGCCATTGAAGAAATCACAAATGCCCTGGATCATAAAAAATATGCAATTGCAATTTTCTGTGATTGTAAAAAGGCATTTGATACAATCAATCACCAAATTCTAATTCATAAACTGGAAAAATATGGAATCCGCGGGGTTGCAGGGGATTGGTTAAAAAGTTATCTAAGCGAAAGGGTGCAATATGTCAAAATGGGACAGTATACATCAAAACAACTTGGTATTGCTTGTGGTGTTCCTCAGGGGTCAGTGTTGGGGCCAAAACTGTTTAATCGATACATAAATGATATTTTTGATGCATCTCAATCTCTAAAATTCATCCTTTTTGCAGATGACACCAATGTATTCTATAGTAATAATAATTGTAATGAGTTGATATAGGTCGTGAACAAGGAGCTAATTGCAATAAAAAAATGGATGGATATAAATAAATTGTTGTTAAATTTGAGTAAAACCAAAGCTATGATGTTTGGTAGCGTTAAAACTAATTCTGATTTGCACATAATTATTGATGGTATCCAAATTGAAAACGTAGATGTGAATACATTTTTAGGTATCAAAATTGACAGTAAACTGACATGGAAACCCCACATCAGACATATAAAAACAAACATTTCCAAGAGTCTCTCAATTATAAATAAATCGAAACAATTTCTTGACGAGAACGCACTCCGCACTTTATACTGCTCGTTGGTTCTTCCCTACTTCTCATATTGTGTTGAAGTTTGGGGAAACACCTATCAAAGCACGATAAATCCTTTAGTCACCTTACAGAAACGGGCTGTGCGAATCATCCATAAGGTCGGGTTTCTGGAGCACACACATAAATTGTTTATTTACTCCAAGCTGCTAAAATTTTACAATCTTGTAAAGTATAATACCGCAATAATCCTCTATAAAGCATTCAATAAATTATTACCAACAAATTTGCAAAACTTTTTTACAATGAAAGAGAGAACTCATAACTTGAGAGGATATGGAGACTTCAAAATAGCAAAAATTCGAACAACTCGTAAAAGTTTTTGCGTGTTTGTGTGTGGAGTGAATCTTTGGAATAATCTGGGAATGCAACACAAGCAATGCCAAACTATCTACAGATTTCAACGGTTATATGGTATGAAATTGTTTTTGGGTTTGGGTGTTACCTGTGGTAACTTCATGTCAAGGGACAACATTTGTTTCAAAAATGAAATTGTACATAACTGTTTGAACTGAATTTTGGTTGCCTACATTTTTGGAAGGAAGTAGCAAGATTTTTTTTTGTTCATAATTAAATGAGAATAGGGGTGGGATTAAATAAATTTTCTTCTTCCCACTCCTTTTCAGGCATGTAATTGATGTTGCTATGTTACTTAGTTTTGCTGCTCTTTTTGTTATATGATTACATGAGCTGTATATACTTGCTGTCTTGACAAGGAAAATCATGGCCTGAAATAAACAAATGAATGAATGAATGAACCCTAACCCTAACAACAACAAAAAAATACAAATGGAGCCTTCAAGTAAAACACTACTGCTTTTGTCCACAAGCACAGCCAAACTCAACAAAAAAATGAAAGCTCCTTTGGGCTCCTTAAAGACCACATACCCCACCTCCACAACATTGACGTCTTTTTACATTACTTACAGTGGCTGCTGCTGGCAAAAAAAAACAACTTGTAATATCAGTCGTCTTTGAAGGGGGCGGAGGAGGCGGCATGTTGATTTCTGTCGGGGCTGTGAATGAGAGTCTGTGTGTGTGTGTGTGTGTTTGGGGGGGGGGGGGGGGGCTCAAGTCATCAGCCAATCAAACGTGTTTGAGGGGAAAACATTCAGTGAAAGTGAAAAGGGCATCAATGTAAGTCTGAACATAATGAAAGTACTTTAATTGACTTAATAATGGTAAGGTTAATTCTATCCTTACAACATAACCTATATACTTAAAGTCGTGATATAACGTAAAAAGGTTGCTTGAAAGTTGGTGGGGACAATTTGAGCATCCTGAAAAGTTGGTCGTGTTATGTCCCTACCGTCCCTATGCTAACCTATGCCATTGCCAAGTATACTTTGGGCTGATATCACATCCTTTATGTAGCTGTATGGGGATTAAAAAAGGAAACTTGACACTACTGTATGTTTTGTGGAATTGAATAGTTATACCTCTCACCATACTTATAGTTTAACAAAGATATGATTTACTTATGGCAAACAATATATTTTTAAGTCGTGTGAAATTGACTCATTTTGTCAGCAGCTCGGTGCGTGCTGCAGAGCGGTCACCATAACGACCGAGTCACCAGTCTCATGACTGCCGTCCAAAGCCGTCGTCCGGTGAAGACGGCGTGTGTCCACCGGCCGTGAGGAGCGTCTCGAACGGCCAACAAAAAAAGACAAAAGACCCCGTCCCTGTTGCTGCTTTTGCCTGCCAAGAAGAGGAAATTCCATCCGTGGTCTTTTGGGCGCTAGCCTGACACAAACGTCACTGTCGCACTTAGCTGAAATATAGCAAGCAATCCAATTATTTTCAATTCAACAGTGTTGCCCTAATAAAGGGACTTGTATCGAGATTTTTCTGAAAAAATAAGAAATGGGACATTTCTAATCAATGAATGCTATGAAAACTATCAATTTACCTCACCACTGTGAACAGCTAGCGTTTAGTAGTCGGGCAGTTAATTTGTGAGTGTCGGTCGGTCGGTCTCCGTGTCAGCTGAACAGTCACTTACACTGGTATGAAAAAGGTATCTGAACCCTTTGTAATTTCTCACACCCTAAACCCTTCTCTTTGTCAAAATCACACAGACGGAAAAAAACAGTGTCTGCTTTAACTAAAACAACCCAAACATTTACAGTGGGGCAAATAAGTATTTAGCTAACCACTAATTGTGCAAGTTCTCCCACTTGAAACTATTAGAGAGGCGTGTAATTGTCAACATGGGCAAACCTGAACCATGGAAGACAATGTGGGAAAAAAAACAAAAAAAAACAAAATCACATTGTTTGATTTTTAAAGAATTTCTTTGCAAATCATGGTGGAAAATAAGTATTTGGTCAATTCCAAAAGTCCATCTCAGTACATTGTTATGTAGGTCCCCCATGCTTCACAGTGGGTATGGTGTTCTTCGGATGCAATTCAGTATTCTTTCTCCTCCAAACACGAGAACCTGTGTTTCTACCAAAAAGTTCTATTTTGGTTTCATCTGACCATAAAACATTCTCCCAGTCCTCTTCTGGATCATCCAAATGCTCTCTAGCGAACCGAACCGCAGACGGGCCTGGACATGTACTTTCTTCAGCAGGGGGACACGTCTGGCAGTGCAGGATTTGAGTCCCTGGCGGCGCATTGTGTGACTGATAGTAGTCTTTGTTACTGTTGTCCCAGCTCTCTGTAGGTCATTCACTAGGTCCCCCTGTGAGGTTCTGGGATTTTTGCTCACCGTTCTTGTCATCATTTTGACGCCACGGGGTGAGATCTTGCATGGAGCCCCAGAACGATGGAGATTATCAGTGGTCTTGTATGTCTTCTACTTTCTAATAATTGCTCCCACAGTTGATTTCTTTACACCAAGCGTTTTACCTGTTGCAGATTCAGTCTTCCCAGCCTGGTGCAGGTCTACAATTTTGTCTCTGGTGTCCTTTGACAGCTCTTTGGTCTTGGCCATAGCGGAGTTTGGAGTGTGACTGACTGAGGTTGTGGACAGGTGTCTTTTATACCGATAATGAGTTTAAACAGGTGCCATTAATACAGGTAACGAGTGGAGCCTCGTTAGAAGAAGTTAGACCTCTTTGACAGCAAGAAATCTTGCTTGTTTGTAGGTGACCAAATCCTCCTTTTCCACTCTAATTTGGAAATAAATTCTTTAAAAATAAAACAATGTGATTTTCAATTTTTTTTTTCTTCCACATTCCGTCTCTCATGGCTGAGGTTTACCCATGTTGACAATTACAGGCCTCTCTAATCTTTTCAAGTAGGAGAACTTGCACAATTGGTGGTTGACTAAATACTTATTTGCCCCACTGTATAGGTTTTCATATTTCGATGAGGATAGAATGTAAACAATGACAGAAGGGGGAAAAATAAGTAAATGAACCATCACAAATATTTTGTGCCCCCCCCCTGGCAGCAATAACTTCAACCAGATGCTTCCTTTAGCTGCAGATCAGTGTGGCACATCCATCAGGACTAATCTTGGCCCATTCTTCTCTACAAAACTGCTGTAGTTCAGTCAGATGTCTGGCATGAATCGCTGTGTTTAGGTCATGCCACTGCATCTCAATGGGGTTGGAGACTGGACTTTGACTTGGCCACTCCAGAACGTGTATTTTGATCTTCTGAAACCATTCTGAAGTTGATTTACTTCTATGTTTTGGATCATTGTCTTGTCGGAGCATCCGGCATCCTTTTTGGCTTTAATTGTCTGACGGATGGCTTTTCCTGCAAAACGTTTGAATTCCGTCTTCCATTAATAATTGCTTAGTTGTAACTTGCAAGTTGTCCAGGCCCTGAGGTAGCAAAACAGCCCCAAATCATGACGCTCCCTCCACCATGCGTCACGGTGGGGATGATGTGTTGATGTTGGTGAGCGTTCCATTTTTCCTCCGCACGTGATGTTGTGTGTTACTCCCAAACAATTCAACTTATGTTTCATCAGTCCACAAAATGTTTTGCCAAAACTTTTGTGGAGTGTCCAAGTGCCTTTTTGCAAACATTACACGAGCAACAATGTTTTATTTTTAGACAGCAGTGGCTTCCTCCATGGAGTCCTCCCTTGAACAACACCATTCTTAGCCACATACAGTAGTTGATGTGTGCACAGATATTGGACTGTGCCAGTGATTTCTTTAAGTCTTTAGCAGACACTCTAGGGTTCTTTTTTTATCTCTCTGACTATTCTGCGCTGAACTCATCTTTGGTGGACGGCCACTCCTTGGGAGAGAAGCAACAGTGCCAAACTCTCTCCATTTGTAGACAACTTTTCTGACTGTCGATTGATGAACATCCTGACTTTTAGGGATGGTTTTGTGTCCTTTCCCAGCTTTATACAAATCAACAATCCTTGATCGCAGGTCTTCAGGCAGCTCTTTTGGCAGAGCCATGATGCACATCAGACAATGCTTTTCATCAAGACAATTCTTACCACGTGTGTGTTTTATATTGGGCAGGGCAGCTTTAAACCACTCATCAGTGATTGGGCACCCACCTGACTGAAATTGTTTGGTAAAAATTGGTGTCAATTACTCTTTAAGTCACCTTAGGCAGAGGGTTCACTTATTTATTTTCCCCCCTTCTGTCATTGTTTGGATTCTATCCTCATTAAAATATGAAAACCTATAAATGTTTGGGTGGTTTTAGTTAAAGCAGGCACTGTTTTTTCATCTGTGTGATTTTGACAAACATCAGATCATATCACATTTGATGGTGATTTTATGCAGAAATGTGACAAATTCCAAAGGGTTGCTACTTTTTCATACCACTGTAGCTGGCTGATCTCTCTGTCGAACAGTGTCTTTGTCTGCCTCATTGTCTTCCCATTTGTCTTTCAGTTGGACTATCGGTATATAAAGTTCTCTCAGGCTGTCTGTCTCGCTGTCAGTCAGTCAGTTTCATGTTCGGTTGATAACTGTTTTGGTCGGTCGTTCCGTCAGTATCTCTATTTGTCAGTTGGTCTCTTTCTCTCTCTTTCTTTCTTTCTTACCGTCTACTCGGTATTAGTGATGTCCCGGTCCAATACTCAGCATCAGTATTGGCGCCAGGTATGACAATTTTTCCCAGTATCAGGTTTGGTCACAAGATGAGATCCAATCCTGTAGTCGCATGTGTTTTCAGTACCATCTGCTGTAAATCAAACCAAGAGGCAAACACGTCCACTGAGTGGGACTACTAGTAACAGAGTATCGTGTTATATTTGTAAAAACAGCACTTCTTGAGGAGGTTCAAGCAGGGCTCATTTTAATACAAAAATAGGATTTTCCATTCATTGGATACATTATTCGTACCGGTCTAAAAATATGGGTATCGGTTGTCCGGAGATTCTATTACACGGGTTAAAGGAGCGCACCATTTTTTTGAATGGCTCCGAAACCGCCTAGTATAGCCAGGCAATCCGTCTAATGATCGGATACAGAGGAAGTGACGTCACGGTCACCGTCATGTGTTGTAAACAATGGAGGCGAATGGTACCGATGCTGATCTCCTTTTACAACTGAAAAAGTTTTACGCTTGCATATTTCTGGGGAAGAACAATGCTGAAAAATGATAAGTTCAAAGGTCACCCGGGCGGACGATGACGTGTGGACAGGTATAAAATATTGTCCGAATTACAAGGCAAAAAAAAAAAAAAGTATCCATCCAGCTGTTGTATACATTATTTAGTAGTTTACTGTGCCGAGTGTCTACTTTAGTCAAATACTAACACTGACAAAAGGTCTTACACTAACTTGTTGAACAATGTTTAAATGTGGTGCAGTACTGATCACATCACCGCTTATCATTGTCCTCTGATCTGAATGGCGGTGAGAGACCACAACGCATCAGTCTTGACTTCAAAGGAAATACGGAGTGTAAGGCCAACGACGTTTAACACAAAAAGAGTGATGACAGGCCACGTGGACGTGCTCTTTGCATGTCTTTAGCAGCCGATGTGACACTGAGCCGGCACATAAGTCACTACATCGCCACGTCCCTTCATTCAAATGGCCACATTTAAACTGGGGATGACACGCCATTCACACCTCTGTAACAGAGCACAAGTAAAGCCACGCAGCTAGGGTAGCTATCCTCGTGACGTACTTTTTCACTACTTATGGGAACACTGGCCCAGTTGAGCCCCAATAGGAATCAGGTATAACGAAATTTTGGCAATGCTTTATCCAACTTTTGTTTGTCTTGTGGAGGATTCACCATCAAAACGGGAAATTTTTCAATTATCGTTTTGATGCCATACTAGAGGTGTGACAAAATATCGAAATGGTGATACTTTGTCTCCCAAAGGTTTATCGGTATGCTCCTGCCAAGAATCAATATATTGTTTAAAAATGGTGTCACTGTTCAACAACAACAACAAAAAAGGAACCCACAAGTTGCTACCAAAATCTTACACTAGAATAGTGTCTCTATTAACTCATCAAGCGCCATTGACGGTATTAGACGCCCATTTCATTTAGACTGGGAGGGGCCAATGAACGTTTGTTCATTCGGAATCAGAGCATTTGCAGCCATTCTTTCCGGTTTTCGTTGAATTTACAGCTCACTTTCTGTCATTTTTAAAGGTGACTTCCTGTTGAGATTGAGTCACTGCCTATTCATTTGAGGAGTCTCCCAGGTCACTTCCTGATCTGTGGCCCAAAATCAAGAGGGAGTGACCCAGAAATGCCCCAAGAAGTGACCTAAAATACACAGCAAATGACCTGAAATGCCCCACAATCAAACTAATCGGTTGCCATTAACGTCCAATCTGTTTGAATTGGGAGATGTGGCTGCCATACCTCCCACCTCACATGAACTGAAATAACGAACTAGCAATCGACTCACGATTCACAGCCGAAGGATGAAAAGAGCTCGTTTTTCTGTTTACGCCTTGTATTATCAAATATTGTAGAATAATTCCCTGTCCCATGTATCGAAAATTATCATATTGCCGTATTGTGAGCTAATCGTTAGCCTCGCGTGGCAAATCTTATCGTGAGCTACCCAGAGGTTCCCGCCACTATTTATTACAGTAAACTTTAGGCAAAATGGGTAATGAGCACTACTGTTTCGCCTGTGAAGGTTATCCCACAGCTATCTCCTCCGATAAAGTCGCAAAGGCAGTGAAATACAACTTTGGACTGAGAACAGGACCTCCAACCTCTTAATGAATATGACCTAAGAGTCCTTCCCACAATTCTCCAGGCTCCCATTACCCCGTGAAAAAAAAACAACCCTAGTGTATAATCATTCCAAGGACTCCGGGGTGAGCTCCGACTCTAATCAATGAAACCAATCTACGGGGGAGCCCGTATCCCTGACGACTCTGTTGCCAAGATAGTTGTGTTTGGCAAGCCCTCGGTCACCATAGTGACGAGTCCCCAACCGTCAAACTTTTCTTGCCACGTGCTGAACATGCAAAAAGATTTTCCTTAACAGGAAGTTTCAGTTTATCTTTGAAGGGTGCTTGGAAAGCCAGACTTTGAAATATCTCCATTTTTACAGTATGTCTGTCCTTTGTTATTTCTTTCTTTTATCTTGCTCCAAACCGGCACAGGTGTCAAAGCGATTCCAGAAAGGGCCAAGTGGGTGCAGGTTTGCTTTCCAACCAATGAAGAGGACACCTTTTCACCAAGAAGATCTTTTACATGTGTAATCAGTTCAACTTTGTCAGGTGCTGCTTGTTTCACTAGGAAGTTCATTGGTTAAACTCTCTGCACGGTATCGGTTGGAACAAAATCCAGCACCCACTTGGCCCTTTCCGGAATGGGTTTGACACCTGTGCTCTAACCTTTCTCATCGGAAGCGATTGCTCTAAGACTGCAAGGGAAGCTCAGCTTCCTCCAAAATGTCCCAAAATAAGTAATCAACTGTACACTGCTGCGTGTACATGACATTAAGACCACAGCAATGGATTTTTTAAGTAACCGATGAACCTATCAGTTCGAATCATCGGAGTAGGAATATTTAAGGCGTCGCAAAATACATTTTAGGAGATGTAAAACGAAGGAAGGCATGCTAAGATTGCACTTTCAAAAGAGCATTAAAGGCGAATGCGAAATAAAATTCTCGAGTGTTTGTTCAAATTATTTCACAGGAGCAATAAATACATTTATAAATAAATTTAAATTCCTGAGTTTAGACTCAAATGGTATAAAAAAACAAAAACAAATAATAAACGAGGATGGAAGTACAACAAAAGAACAATTGGCCAACTTGCAGAGCAAAAGTCAGCTAGCTTGAATGCTATAAAATGCTTTTTTTTTTTTTTGTTTTTCCAACAATGCTCTTAATTAATCGTTCAAACACATATTCCCACAAAAAACTGCTAAATAAACCTCGAAACTAAATTACAAATGCATAAACAATCATATTAGCTCAAACAAAAACTTAAACAATCTTATGTTGGTCTTAACAGGGAGCGGCTGGATGCAGCCATGTAAGATGAGTTGTATCATATGCGCCATTGCCAATAGAGGGCAGTGTTTCCACCCAAATCAAGAAAACTAAATGCAAACACTTTCAAAACAAACCATTACAATGCCACTCTAGTGCTAGGTTCATACCGCAGGTCTTAATGCACGAATCCGATTTTTTATGTGTGTGTGTGTTTTTCTGACTCGAGTGAGGCATAAACTTGGCGGTCTGAAGGTGACAAGTCGCACAGAAGTGGACCGTTTCAAATCCGATCTGGGTCATTTTCGTATATGGTTTAAATCTGGTCTGGGCCACGTTTTTCCAGAATGTGGCGGCGGTCTGAACCGTCAAGTCTGCCAAATCGGAATTTGTGCAGTAATTACGAGAGCACACAGCAAGAGCAGCAGGAAGGACGAAGGAAAATTTCATTGTTTTTATTTTACCGGATCAAATGATTCGAGTTAATCGATTCATTGTAGCAGCACTACTTGTCATTGACTAAATATGGGTTAAAATGTGCTCAACTTTTGTTCAGAATGAGCTTATCACCCGTAACGACGTGGCTTGCTTGTCATTCCTTCGCGCAGCTTCACAGTCCTTTAAGCGGTGTGGAAGCTGTACTTCTTCAGAGTTGAGAGTACATTGTTCGGCCACAGCGAAACAAGTCATCGGCTAAAAGATGGCGTTTATCCCGCCCATTGGACGGCGCGCGTCTCTGCGAGCGGTGGGTCGGGCTCGGCTTCCCCTCGTGAAAAGACCAGCGTCATGTACTGTAAGTTGATTCCCCCCCGTAAGATCGCCGGCTTTCCAAAGCTGGACTGTGTCCATTTTGTACGGGGAAGGAGCTTTGGCTTGTTCACCCCACAGAGGAAAATCCACCCCCAAGAGTGTCTTAAAAAAGGGAAGAGCATCTTTTTCCAGTGATCTTCTCATTGATGAAATGTTTTCTCTTCTTCTTCAATTATTCACAGCGTTTACATTGGAGAAGTCGCAGCGGCGCCCCTGTGAGATTTGCATCTTGATTTATTTGTCATATATCCTTTCTTGCGCTAAATTCTTTATACCTCTCCGGTGGTGCCATCCATGCATCTTTCATGGGGGCAAACACCGCCCACATTACACCTTGGATCTTGTAGGGCAGATAAAAAATGCATTTCTTTTTTTCCCCGACTCATTTTATTTTGTCAGGAGTGGCTCTTTTCCGCACTTCACATTCACGGCTGTGACCTGGAAAATGCAGCCCACAGTGAACGGGTGACACAATTAGGTGAAGATGACGCCAGCCGCCGGCGAGACCAGACTTTATTTATTAAGCGCTCTTTGATAAGTTGAATGGAAACGATAAAATGAAACATTGCAACAACAACAAAAAATAGGTGAAAAAGATTTTTGGTTTTGCCTACAAACGGGATTCCCAAGTTAACTTTAAACGCTAACGATGAGAAAATTTGTCAAACGGGATCCAAATGCCGAGCTCCAACATTCTCACCGCCGCTAGCCGGTTTGCACAGGATTGGTATTATCTGTGGACCTTTTTGGTAATGACCTCTACTGGTGTCAACAATAATCGATGCGGCGATGCATCCCGATGCGGGGCATGGACGATTCGATTCGATGCAGGCAACAAGCCGAATCGATTGAGCGCATTTGAACTCATTTGCCCCCAGAACCGTATAAATACGTTCTATTTTTAAATGCTCAACTGTCCCACAAACGTATTTATACGTCTTTTGCGTTTTTTTTTCTTTTTTCTATAAGAAGCATATATAGCTTCCGCTGTATCTGAGAAACAAAGAACAACGCTCCAAACCAATTTTAAAGCAATAAAACTGGCCACTGGAGGGCAGTAGCGCATTTTGGAAGACCAGGCAAGCCGATTCAACAGCAGTGAACGGCCGGCCAGCATTGTCAGAGCGCTGGCGGATTGAGCCCAGGCGGCGCTCCGACCGGACAAAACAACGAGAGGACGCCGGGCGCTGGACGATCGTGCAAAACGAGTGAAACCCCCCGTGGAGCGGCTCGCCAAGCAGACCCCGCAGAAATGCAAAAATAATCCATCTTTGTGAGACAGACAACGATGAGGGAAAAGTTTACACAGCTGACGTGGCGACAACGGCGTCATCTCGGCGACAAACCGTCATCTCTCAGTCGTTGTGTGTGAATAAATTGTTACTATGCTATCTAAAGCTCTATTTGTCTGGTTGTTCATGGTATTTTGTAAAAGGAAAACATTATTCAGATGTTTGGGATGTAACTAATGCAAAAAATAGCTTTGTTAAAGTCAAAGTTATGTTTGAAATGTATGCGTTTACAAAAAGCTCATTTTCTCCGTTTTTTCATCAGAAATGGGAAAATTGCTCAAACTAAGCTATTTTCTAATGCTGATTTCTAAAGAATGGAAAAAGATACGAACTTACTTTTTTTTTCTGCTGAAAGAAGAGAGTCTAATCTTTTCTTTTGGTGGGTTCAAAGTTTATACAGCAATAGAACAGAATTTTCTGTGGGCCTTGCAAAATCAGTCAAAATCCAGAAAAAACGTCCGGGAGCGAAGGGCCTTGCTCTGGTGAAAATGGCTGGGAGTGAAAGAGTTAAAATACAGTGCCTTGCAAAAGTATTCGGCCCCCTTGAATCTTGCAACCTTTCGCCACATTTCAGGCTTCAAACATAAAGATATGAAATTGAATTTTTTGTCAAGAATCAACAACAAGTGGGACACAGTCATGAAGTGGAACAACATTTATTGGATAATTTCAACTTTTTTAACAAATAAAAAACTGAAAAGTGGGGCGTGCAATATTATTCGGCCCCTTTACTTTCAGTGCAGCAAACTCACTCCAGAAGTTCAGTGAGGATCTCTGAATGATCCAATGTTGTCCTAAATGACCGATGATGATAAATAGAATCCACCTGTGTGTAATCAAGTCTCCGTATAAATGCACCTGCTCTGTGATAGTCTCAGGGTTCTGTTTAAAGTGCAGAGAGCATTATGAAAACCAAGGAACACACCAGGCAGGTCCGAGATACTCTTGTGGAGAAGTTTAAAGCCGGATTTGGATACAAAAAGATTTCCCAAGCTTTAAACATCTCAAGGAGCACTGTGCAAGCCATCATATTGAAATGGAAGGAGCATCAGACCACTGCAAATCTACCAAGACCCGGCCGTCCTTCCAAACTTTCTTCTCAAACAAGGAGAAAACTGATCAGAGATGCAGCCAAGAGGCCCATGATCACTCTGGATGAACTGCAGAGATCTACAGCTGAGGTGGGAGAGTCTGTCCATAGGACAACAATCAGTCGTACACTGCACAAATCTGGCCTTTATGGCAAGAAGAGTGGCAAGAAGAAAGCCATTTCTCAAAGATATCCATAAAAAGTCTCGTTTAAAGTTTGCCACAAGCCACCTGGGAGACACACCAAACATGTGGAAGAAGGTGCTCTGGTCAGATGAAACCAAAATTGAACTTTTTGGCTACAATGCAAAACGATATGTTTGGCGTAAAAGCAACACAGCTCGTCACCCTGGACACACCATCCCCACTGTCAAACATGGTGGTGGCAGCATCATGGTTTGGGCCTGCTTTTCTTCAGCAGGGACAGGGAAGATGGTTAAAATTGACGGGAAGATGGATGCAGCCAAATACAGGAACATTCTGGAAGAAAACCTGTTGGTATCTGCACAAGACCTTAGACTGGGACGGAGATTTATCTTCCAACAGGACAATGATCCAAAACATAAAAAGCCAAATCTACAATGGAATGGTTCAAAAATAAACGTATCCAGGTGTTAGAATGGCCAAGTCAAAGTCCAGACCTGAATCCAATGGAGAATCTGTGGAAAGAGCTGAAGACTGCTGTTCACAAACACTCTCCATCCAACCTCACTGAGCTCGAGCTGTTTTGCAAGGAAGAATGGGCAAGAATGTCAGTCTCTCGATGTGCAAAACTGATAGAAACATAACCCAAGCGACTTGCAGCTGTAATTGGAGCAAAAGGTGGCGCTACAAAGTATTAACGCAAGGGGGCCGAATAATATTGCACGCCCCACTTTTCAGTTTTTTATTTGTTAAAAAAGTTTAAATTATCCAATAAATGTTGTTCCACTTCACGATTATGTCCCACTTGTTGTTGATTCTTGACAAAAAATTAAAATTTGTTATCTTTATGTTTGAAGTCTGAAATGTGGCGAAAGGTTGCAAGGTTCAAGGGGGCCGAATACTTTTGCAAGGCACTGTATATAGGACTAATAACCTAGATCTTGAGCCGTAACCCGAACCCGACCCAACTAGACCTGAATTTCGGGCCGAGTTGGGCCCAAAATGTCAATGATTTACGTTGGGGTCGGGTCGGGTCTGGCCGGACTTCTCGCTTGCTTTTTTTTTTGTTAATTTAAATAAATATATATTTGTATACTAAAACGATGTATGGATGTTAAACTAAGGATTATTTGTCATAAAACAGAGAGAAGGCGCTTTGGTAATCCCAAACATGAGCCGCAGCAGAGCCAGTGCATTGTTTGCGCACATGAACGCCGTGGCCCCGCCCTCCTTTTAATCTTCCTCTCGTGCTTTGGCCTCTCCGCGAGTCTGCAACTGCATCCTCGTATTTCCTTTTCGAATTATATATATATATTTAGGGCAGCAAGAGGTGAAATGCAAACTAAAGACAGGGGGATTGAAAAGGTAAGAAGCACGAGTGGTGTGTGGAAAGGATTTAAATCGATAGTGGAAGATGCTACAGAAAACCATGTCGGCCTTGCCGAATGCAACAAATGTGGCGCTTTGCTCTCGTATGAAAGCAGAAAGACTGGCACCTTGACACTGAGCAGGCATTTTAAAAACTGTACTGGCCTAAAAGATGATATCAGTCAAACATCGTTATTATCATTTGTTTCGAGGGCTGCACCTCTTCGTGCTAAGCAGGACATCGTGTTGTTCCTTTAAATCAGAGGTGGGCAAACCGGTCCTCGAGGGCCGCAGTGGGTCCTGGTCTTTGTTCCACCTGACCCAGCACAAATAGTTTAACCAATGCGGTTTCAGCAAAAATGAGAAGCACCTGACTGCTATCTACTGATTGCACTTCAGATTGGTGAAAAGGTGTCTTCTTAATGGGTTGCAACAAAAACCCGCACCCACTGCGGCACTATGTGGAATAGTTTGCCCACCCCTGCTTTAAATGTTATTATTTATTTTGTTTCAGTGCTCCTTAAGGCAGGTTGTTCTTTTGTGTGTTCTAATGAGAGTCATTAAAATAAAGAATGTTGTTTAAAAGTATTGAAGGGAAAAGGTACCGTCATCGCACACACCATATAATTGTTTGCATTAGTCTAACACATTCATCTAAGTATTGTTTAAGCAGACTCCACTACATGCCCTTTGACAAAGTAAAGTGAATTACCTTTTCCGGGCTACTGAGGGGGAGATGAGAAAAATGGTACAGTTTCTCGTAGGCACCGTCTAACTGTTTGCATTACTCTAACACGTAATATAATTAATCAGGAAATACAGTGGTACCTCTACATACGAAGTTAATCCGTTCCAGGACCTTGTTTGTAAGTCGAAATGGTCGTATGTCGAGCAGGATTTTCCCATAGGAATACATTATAATTCCATTAATTCGTTCCACAGCCCAAAAACCTGCACTAAATCCTTAAAAAATACTGCTGGTGCTATTACAAATGGCAATTACACGTAGCAAAACAAATAAATTATAAATCAAAATTGGAATAATGTAATAAAAAGAATAATAATAATTCCTGTAATAGTGTAACGAATCGGGTTCTAATAAGGCGGACGTTTTTTTGTGTACCTGAACGCACCGCGGGGCTCACGTGCCAGAAACAGACCGGTGAGCTTGAGTTTCACTTTCACTTTGAATGTTCTCTTGAGAACACCATCATTTGAGGCAGACAGCAGGCGTTTTGTGTTGAATAAGTTGTAAAAGAAATGATGAAAACGTGGCGAAGCTGGCGATTTCTTTGGAGACAATAAGAATTGTCAGCTTAATTTATAAAGACTGGCGAACGATGGTCGGAGGAGGACCGTGGAGATGTATTGTTGAGCCATTTCACGGATGCCCACCCCACGCTCATATTTTTCTGTCATTTGCATCTTCATTTCGAAGGTAAGCATCAACTTTTTCCTTGTTTCACCACCTGTACCAACCTTTTCTGAAACCTGTGTTGATTTGTCACACAAGAAAATCCGCCGTGCATTCGTCTGCGGTGCTGCCATTGTCGTCGTATTTCGAGCATGTCGTCGGATGTAGAAACAAATGGCGAGTCAAATTTTACGTCGGATGTCGAAAAGTTCATGTGTCGAAGCGATCGTATGTAGAGGTACCACTGTAGTATCATTTTCATATTTACGGTAGGACTGCACTACTAATATAAAATAAAAAGCACACCATAGTTTAACGAGAAGAAATAGAAGAGATACACAATGCCATCTGATCACAGAAGCCCAACGCATGCGTCACGAACAAGATTGATGCACCAACTCTTGCAATCAGCTCTCCCAGCGAACTCCAAGGACAAAGCGCTTTGTCCTAAAACAAGTACAGCCAGCCCGGACAACAAAGTTGATAGCGGGCGTCCCATCCACGCACGAACCTAAGCCGCCCAAAACTGGCCAAAGAGGGGAAGACACCAAAAGCAACGCCCAGACACACCTTCGGACACACCTTCGACACGGCCCGCTTCACCAAGGACTTTAAAAAGACTGGACACTGAGACAACACAGATTTTGCTGCTCGGAAACATGTAGCCTTGTTTTGGATCCAGAATTGTCCCTCCGTTGTCTGTTTTTTGCCTTGTTTTTGACCATTGTCGACGAATCAATTGTCCACCGTCTTTTTCAAACTTTTGGAACATGGAGTCAGTACAAAGGGTTACAAAGGGTACAAAGGGTCAGAGAGAGCGCGCGAAGTTCTGCCTTCCCGGTTGACGCGCGTGCGGGGGCAGTATCGGCCGAGCGGCACTTGTTTTGGCTGTCGCTGTTTCCGTGCGTCTTGGCCGGGGGGGCGAATTTCAACAGTATTTTAGTTTATTTTTGTATATGCTGCTGTTCCTCTCATTGTCATAGAGGCGCGTAGTGAGCAAAATATCCCACACAGAAATATATTTAACAAACCTTTCCAGCGATATTTCGTTGAGAAAATGCATTTATAATGATCAGAAAAATAGGTAGACTATTTAAACATTAAGAAAACGTGTGTTTTTTTCTGCCAACTTGACGAAATTAAAATAAATGTCTATTGCATTTTGCCGAGGAAGTGACCCATGAACTATCCACCTAATAGACACGAAAATATAAAAGATAGAAATGTTTATTGAATATGGATCTTACAGTCTTGTTTAACTGGGAGAATTTGTTACAAAAGATGGGCTTTCATTTGTTATCATTATGCACATGGCATCGTCACAAAAAACGCAACCACACATCGCATCCCCGCATTTCCTTCTCCACCTGAGTCCTCACCAATAAAACGGGCTGGGTCCTACGAATAAAACATACTTTTTTCTTTTTTTTTTTTTGTCCAGGCGCGGGCCTACAAATAAAAAAATGAAATTTCGGGGTTTTTCGGGCTCGGGCCTGCAAGGTAAGTTAATTGCTCGGGCCTGGTCGGAGTTTAATATGCGCGGGCCGGGCCGGGCCGAGCTGAATTTTTTAGGTCCAAACTAGGCTCTAACATAAGTACGTTCAAAAATCTTCCCTGCGCATTTCCGGTGATGCAACGGATTTGGTTTCCCCATTTGTATCATTATTCTCATGTTAACCTGTAGAGGAAGCTACTTTACATTCAAAGCAATGCAGGGGGGACCAGGAACCCCAATCCGTTTCCTCACCGGAGTAACGTCACAGACAGTTGCAATCGTGAGAGCAGAGAGATGGGACTGAAGCGGAGAAAGAGGGAGTGCTACTGTGTGTAAAAAAAGAGAAAGCCCTGGTCTCATTCAAAGCACAAATAGTTTCTGCCTTTTTTATGTTTTTTTCATGTTGTAGTTTCTGTTCCTGTGTTATTTTGATGTCATTTTTCTGTTGGTCTGTGTGATATGGACACCCTGTGTGACTCCGGAATAAAGATCATACAAATTAAATGCTGTGATGTTTTTTTGTTTTTTTAATATATATATATATATATATATATATATATATATATCTGAAAGTATACTATTTTCATTTGACTTCAACCAGGAGTGACACAAGAGCCAATCAAAAGTTGTTTAATGTCTGACCGCTTGTGTTGCCTCATGATTCACGAAAAATATGCTTTGCTTTAGAATTTTAATGCATCCCAGGCTTTGATGCATCGCGATGCATTGCCGAATCGAATCTTGACCCTCTGAATCGAATCGTAATCGAATCGAATTGTGAGGGCAGTTCCGATGCACACCTCTAATGACCTCCCAAACTCTGTGTTAAGTGCAGCACATTCGTACAGGATAGAACTACTACGATGCCAGCTGACGTACAGTATGGAAATGGCACGCATTGTGACAGAAACTATGTGGCATTTTCGTCCGGTCGTCGTCTCGTCAGACCAAAACTGGCATTTGTCTCTTTTAGTCTCCCGAGCCACGTTTTTAGCTCGTCGTCGTGAAAAAAGATTTGTCGACGAAATCTTTTCGTTAGCCTCGTTGTTGACAAAAGCAACAGCGGTTTGAAAGAGAAAAGAACGCAGAGAGCAAACTAACATGGAGGAGGCCTCTAATTACACTAACAACCACTAAGATGTAGATTCACACAGGACTTGTATTATCACCAGACGTCATTTCTAGTGGAATCTTTACATTACATATAACAGATAGAGTGCTGGCAAAAAGTATTGGCACCCCTTACAATTAAGTCAGATAATGCTCCATTTTTTTCCCAGAAAATGATTGCAATTACAAATCCTTGGGTAGTAATATCTTCATTTATTTTGCTCGCAATGGAAGAACACAAAAGATAATGGGGAAAAAATGAAATCATTATCATTTCACACAAAACTGGGCCGGACAAAAGTATTGGCACAATCAGCCTAATACTTGGTAGCACAACCCTGAGACAAACTAAAGGCGAGCATCCGCTTCCGGTATTCATCATTGAGTTTCTTCCAATGCTTTGCTGGAATTTTCGACCATTCTTCTTTGGCCAACTGCTCCGGGTCTCTGAGATTTGAAGGGTGCCATTTTCAGATCTCTCCACAGGTTTTCAATAACATTCAGGTCTGGACTTATTGCTGGCCACCAGTGTTGTTAATCTTACTTTAAAAATGTAATTACAAATTACTTCTCCCAAAAAGTAATTGCGTTAGTAACTCAGTTACCTGAATGAAAGAGTAATTAGTTACTTGGCAAAGTAACTGGTTGTGGTGACCCTTTATTGTAGGACAAATTCACCCACCGAACTTGTGTGTGGGTGATGTTGTACATCACACTCACGTGACATAGACACTACTTTATTCATTCATCTTTGTTTGCATATTGTTTGTCATATTGACTCTACAAAGCCCTTTGAGACAACCTTGTTGTGATTTAGGGCTATACAAATAAAATTGAATTGAATTGAATAGATTACTCACTACCAAAAAAAAAAAAAAAATAACGCCGTTAGTAACGCTGTTATATTCTAACACCGTTATTAACAACACTGCTGGCCACTACAGTGCTTTCTCTCACACCATTTTCTAGAATTTTTTCCCAAGTGTTATTTTGGGTCATTGTCCTGCTAGAAGAACTCTGAGGGAGAGACAGCTTTCTCACACTGGGCCCTACATTATGCTGCAACATTTGTTGGTAGTCTTCACACTTCATAATGCCGTGCACACGGTCAAGCAGTCCAGTGCCAGAGGCAGAAAAGCAACCCCAATACATCACCGCCATGTTTGACTGTGGGGACTGTGTTCTTTTTTTTGAAGGCCTCGTTATTGTTCCTGTAAAATTAGAAATATTTTATCTAAAAGCGATGCAGAAAATTTAATTCACGCGTTCGTTACATCGAGATTGGATTACTGTAACTCCCTACTTGCAGCTTGTCCTAAAAGTTCTCTAAAAGGTCTTCAGCTAGTCCAAAACCCAGCAGCAAGACTTTTAACAGGAACCAATAGAAGAGAGCACATCACCCCTGTGCTCCAGGCACTTCACTGGCTTCCAGTCAAGTTTAGAATTAAATTTAAAATACTCCTTCTTACATTTAACACTAGAAGTCCCAGAGAATTCTGCTACTCCTAACAGTCCCAAGCAATGGCCAATTTGGCCTCTCCTCCAAAAAAATCCAGAGGTGGCCTAAATGACCCAAGTGCTTTTGAATTAGCAAGTCGTTGTCGGACAGACAACAGCCGTTCATATGGAAATGCAACCACTTGTGTTGGTATGCGGCCCAAATGGAGGGGAACACACAACAGTAGAACTATTCATGTAATTTTATGTGTCAGTTCAAGTCAAGCTACATTTATGGGGTTTTGCACATTTTAATAATGTGTATTGTTTTACGATTTTACTGTCGGAAAAAATATCTCTGACAGTGTATTTATGGGGCCTTTATATGCTAGCAATATTTGTTATAACAGTATATTTGTGATGCCTGCAGAAAATAGAACATTGAATCAGTATCAAATGTAAAACTGAAATAAGAGTCTGACAAAGTTATTTTTTGTCTTTTCTTCCTGGTATTTATTGATGCACAGGATTCAAACAAGAGTAATCATAGCAAATCAAAACTATCAAGTCAAAACGATGAAATACTATAGGAAACACACATAAATGTACCTCTAATACACCCCTCCATCCTCTATACTGGACTTGTTGAAAGGTTATCAAGAATTTTTTGTTTTCCTGGGACTACTTGGTATACAATGAGGAGCAATTATTTGCACTCCTTGTGATTTTGCAAGTTCACCCACTTTGAAAAGAGGTGGAGTTCTGAAATTTCAATCATAGATGCATTTCCACTCATAGAGACAATCTAAAAAAAAATCCAGAAATCACATTGTATGATTTTTAAAATTTATTTGCTATATATTTTTATCTACTGGGGTTCAGTTCATGTATTTGTGCACCTGAGAATCAGCAATAATTATGACACTCAAAGAGTTGTCATTCTACCTTAAAAAAAGTCCACCTTTACCCCACCCGTTTGAGCTCATCATTGTCACCTGTGCACCCCACAGTCAGTTATAATCCACCCGCTACCATGGGCAATACCAGAGAGATTTCGAAAGGCACCAGATAAAAAAATTGATTAGCTCCACAAAGCTGGAAAAGGCTACGGGACAACTGGAAAGCAGCTTGGTGAGAATAAATCAACAGTTGCAGCAATTGTTAGAAAATGGAAAAGGCTAAACATGACTGATAATCTACCTTGGAATGGGGCTCCATGTAAAATCTCTCCTCGTGGGGCATCACTCATGATGGGAAAAGTGAGGGCTCAGCCTAGAACTACATGCTAGGAGCTGGTCAATGACCTGCAGAGAGCTGGATGCACAGTTTCAAAGGCTGCTGAAGCCAGTACATGTAAAGGCCTGTCTGAAGTTTGCAAGGGACCTTCTGAATGATGCAGAGGGGTCATGGGAGAAAATCATGTGGTCAGATGAGACCAAAGTAGAGCTTTTTGGTGCTAACTTTACTGTCGTTTGTGAAGGGGGAAAAAAGGCAGAGTACAATCCCAAGAACACCATCCCCATTGTGAAGTATGTAGGTGGAAACCTCATGCTTTTCGGCAAAGGGGACAGGACGACTCTATAAATCAGAGGATGAATGGTGCAATGTATCGTCAGATTTTGGGCCATGACCTCCCTCCCACAGTCAGGGACTTGAAGATAAGTCGTGGCTGGGTCTTCCAACATGACAATGATCCGAATCACACAGCCAAGCTGACCAAGGAGTGGCTGCGTAAAATGCATTTCAAGGTTCTGGAGTGGACTCCAGACATCAATCCAAGAATCCAGAAAATCTTTGGATAGAGCTGAAATTTGGTGTTTCTCAACGACAGCCCCGAAACCTGACTGATCTAGAGAAGATTTGTGTGGAGGAATGGGCCAAAATCTCTGTTTTCATATGGGAAAACCTGGTGAAGAACTACAGAAAGCGTCTGACCTCTATAATTGCAAACAATGGCTGCTGCACTAAATATTAGCAATGATTTTCTCAAGGGTACAAATACTTATGAACCCCAATAAATTACGAATAAATTATTGAAAAAAAAATCATACAATAAGAGTTCCGGATTTTTTTAAGATTATCACGAGAAGTCAATGGGGTTTTGGTGCTCTCTAATATTACCAAGGGTGTCCCATTTTGGGACACCCTGGAGATCCGCCCCGAAGCTGAGCCTACCCTACCGCAAGCCGCATCCAATTTCTACCCCTTGGCCCACCCCTTGGCCTTTCAAACGAAGCAATAAGGGGTAGGGCTTGAAACATCAGCCCTACGAATTGGGACACCTCTTTACACTCACGTACGTCATAAGTCCGTTCGGAAAGTTGTTACGTAACCAAAAGCAATGACAAAAAGTGCACTGAAAAACAAAACAAACATTACAAATGAAGAAACACAATGAACAATGAAATAACATTACAATTAGTGGTGTCGATTTTTTATTTATTATACCCCTAATTAGTGCAATTTTATCGTGATTAATCTTTTTTTAACTATTACTTTTCTGACAGAAGAAAATGCATTGAGAATAGATAATACTGGTCATCAGCTGTTAGAATATTGTTTGGATGTATCAAGCTTGTTTCATTTAATTTAAGCAAAGCAAACAAAACAAACACTGGTAACTAACGGAAGGGTCCATAACACATGCACATAGATGTGGAGCACTAGTTCAGTTTAATTTAATTTGGTTTCAAATTCAATGTAATATTTACACCATTGTATGAAACCTGAATGATGGCTTGTTTCTGAAACATGAGTGGGATTTACTAATCTTGCATATTTTTTTCCCAGCAATTTCATGTGTGGTGCTCTTCATTTCACCACTGTGTCTTGGTGTGCTTAGTTGTATTATTTCTAAATATCTATGCACATAAATGTATATCCACAGCAAATTGTTAATTGATCTTTTTGAAATTGTTTTTTTTAACATGTAGAGGGTATTCAAACAAATACATCCGAATGAATTAGAATTATTAAAATACTGTTATTAAAATATTCTCAGAAGTTTAGCAGTTTAGTGTCAAGTAAGAAATAAGTGTCTGAGTAAGTCAGGCTACTTTAGCTGAGGCGGGGGTTGGGCGAAAAAGGCTAAAGTCCGGCTACCTTAGCTGAGGAGGGGGTTGGGCGAAACCTTGCTGAGTGAGGCTGCTTTCTCTTTCGCCCAACCCCCTCCTCAGCTAAAGTAGCCTGACTAGTAGACACTTATTTGTTACTTGCCTACTGTAGGTTGATAAATTTGTAGGTAGATTTGTGTATGTCTTAGTCAATCCAAAAAAAAAAAAGGTTCGATAAATTTGTAGGTAGATTTGTGTATGTCTTAGTCAATCCAAAAAAAAAAGGTTCCTTCAATCAAAGTATATATTTTCATTCGAAGAGCACCACACATGAAATATATATTATATATACGGTATATATGTATGTATATATATATATATATATATATATATATATATATTTTTTTTTTTTAATGCAATTGCTATGTTATGACAAAATAAACACCTGATCATTTTACCACCTTAGGAAAGGATCGGCATACATATTGTTCCTTTGTTTTTTGGTGAGACTTATTAATTAGGACTCAAAATAAATAATTGAGGAGGGCGTAGGGACCAGCCCTGAGCAGTTGCTTTTGAACACACTGAAACAATGACTGAATGTTGAATTATCAGTCCTACTTATGAAGATGGTATGTCCTGTATCAGAATTCAAACAAATACATATAAAAACAAATTTCCCATTTATTTTCAATGGCAAGTAATCAAAGTTCCTGTAATTTTTTTACCATTTATCATGACAGCCCAATGAGATTGTATACCACTAACTCTCATATAGGTGAATTTAAAAAAAAAAAAAAAAAAGTAAAAAATCTGACTTACGTTTTTGGGGGAGGAATGAAAAAATCAATTCAATCAGTTAACATAAACATCTTTGATGTGAAATGTTTTCTATTGCATATTTGTAATAACGTGTAGAACATGAAAAGTAACATGAGTTTTTTTGCTGAGTAATAAATTACTCTTACAATGAGGTAACTGAGTTACTTCTCCCAAAAAGTAATTTAGTTAGTAACTTGTAACTAATTACTTTTTTAAGTAAGATCGACAACACTGTGCAGTATATATTCCCTTCATAATAATTAGGACTATTAGGACATTCAGTCATTGTTTCAGTGTGTCAAAGAAACTGTTCAGGGCCGCTCACTTCCACCTTCTCATGACACAAATTCTGTTTGTTTTTCTCAAAGGTTTTCTACACGTTTTCTCGTACTAACTTCAGACAAAATGGCCACAATTCATGCTCCATTAGATCCAGTCATTCTAAACTATATACATGATCTCGCTTTAAACTCAAATTGCAGTTCTAAAACGTTTCAACGTACACATTTGGGCCATTTTTTTTCTGTTTTTCTGTGTGGAGTATAGGAGAATTAAGTTAAAAGTTTGTAAAAAGCGTAAAACTCCATAAATAAATGTAAATTAATAAATGTAGCTTGACTTGAACTGACAAAAACTATCACATTAAGTGTGCAACCGTGGTGTGTTCCCCTCCGTTTGGGCCCATTCTAACACAATGTATGTCTAGTGGTTGCATTTACATATGAATGGTTGCTGTCTGCCAGACAACGACTTGCTAATTCAAAAGCACTTGGGTCATTTGGGCCACCTCTGGGTTTTTTAGGAAGAGAGGCCAAATCGGCCATTGCTTGGGAATATTAGGAATATTTGTCTTGAGGAAGGGCCGAGTCGGCCTCTGCTGGGTTTTCTAGTGTTAAGACCATTAATGGGTTGGGGCCATCTTATCTCACCGATGCTCTGGTTCCATACCGCCCCAACAGAACACTCCGATCTCAGAATGCAGGTCTACTGGTAGTTCCCAGGGTTTCTAAAAGTACTGTCGGAGCTAGAGCCTTTAGCCACCAAGCCCCTGTTTTATGGAATCAGCTTCCAGCTAGTATTAAAGACGCCGAGACAGTCTGCACATTTAAGATTAGATTAAAAACGTTCCTATTCGACAAAGCTTATGGTTAGGCTAGCTGAAGTCGGAGTAGACTCACAGTTTAGTCTAAGCTGCACTAGAAGCTATAATGCTGGGGGAAGTACAGCCGCTGAGTTCTATCTCCTTTTCTTACTCTACCTACCACTTGTCTTACTTTATTTCTATTTTCCAATGTTAATGTCTAGTTGTCTAGTCTCTTCATCACTAGTCACCCGGTGTCCCCTTTCCCCCCTCCCCAGAGGGGAGGGGTTATTTTTCAGCTGCAGCCTCCTGACTGTCCGGACCCCTGGCTGGATAGACGTCCTCGCTGCTTCCCCCGTCTCATCTGGCTAGATAGACCTCTTCTTGCTCCTTTATTCCACTGTATTTTTACGGACTGTAACTTCGCCTGCTAATTCCCACTAGCAGTTCTGGGGTTCCTGTCTATCCGTCCTGGGAGTGGATCTCTCCTGACTGTGGTACTCCCCGAGGTTTCTCATTTTTCTCCCAATTGACTCTGGAGTTTTGGGAGTTTTTCCTTGCCGGCATGGAGGGTCTTAAGGATAGGGGATACCCAGGACTTGAACTGGGTATCTATTCATTTTTGTTGCTTCATTTCTGTAAAGCCCTTTGAGACATTGTTGTTGTGATTTAGGGCTATTCAAATAAAATTGAATTGAATTGAATTAAACTCTACTTATGTCTAATCTGACCAGAGAACATTCTTCCAAAATGTTTTTGGCTTTCTCAGGTAAGTGTTGGCAAACTCCAGCCTTGCTTTTTTATGTCTCTGGGGTCTTCCTGGGTATCCTAAGATAGAGTCCATTTTCTTTCAGACGCCGACAGATAGTACGGGTTGACACCGTTGTACCCTTGGACTGCAGGTCAGCTTGAATTTTTTGGGATGTTAGAAGAGGAATCTTTATCCACCATCCACACAATCTTACGTTGAAATCTCTCGTCAATTTTTCTTTTCTGTCCACATCTAGGGAAGTTAGCCACAGTGCCGTGTGTCAGGGACGCAGGGCGGGCAGGTGGTGTGGACCCAAATGCAGGGAAACAAAATACGCAGCAAGGCAGGTGACAGTGAACTCAAAAAAACATTTTAATAATAAATAACTAAATCACAAAGTACAACCAAAAGGACTAGGGATAAAAAAGACAATGTTCAAACAAAACTTACTCAATAGGAGGGACGGGTACACGAGGGCATGGACAGGACTTGACTTCAACACTGACAATGACGCAACAAGGAGTGAAAAGAAACAGAGCTTACATACACACACGCAGACCAGGGGTAACGAGACAATGAGGAACAGCTAGGTTACCAGGGGGATGCAGATTGGAGGATACACTAGGAGCAGGCACAACAGGTGAAATCAATGGGAAATCACAGGAACACACTAGGAGGGAACCAACTCAAAACCTAAAACCGTGGGCTTTACAGTTATTGATGACACTGCGCATGGTAGACACAGGAACTTTCAGGTCTTTGGAGATGGACTTGTAGCCTCGAGATTGCCAATGATTCCTCACAGTTTTGCTTCTCAAGTTCTCAGACAGTCCTTCTTTCTTTTCTCCATGCTCAATGTGGTACACACAAGTAAACAGGACAGAGGTTGAGTCAACTTTAATCCATTTTGACGGGCTGCAAGTGTGATTTAGTTATGTCCACCACCTGTTATGTGCCACAGCTAAGTAGCAGGTGCTGTTAAATTAGAGAAGCATCACATTTTTTTTCAAAAGGTGCCAATACTTTTGTCCGGCCCATTTTTGGAGTTTTGTGTAAAATGATTCTCCCCGCATTCTCTTTTGGGTTTTTTCATTGCAAACAAAATCAATGAGGATGTTACTACTGAAGCATTTGTAATGCTGCAGGGTTACCAATAGTTTTGGCCAGCCCTGTAGGTTGCATGGATTGGATGTCTATCGTTATCAATGTGAGTCATTTAGGTTCATTGACAAATAAATAACAAAAAACAACCATTTGCACTAAATGAGAACAGAGCACCAACAGAAAATTCAACAAAGCGGAGGAAGTCGAATCCCTGAACCTAAAAGCAGAAAGGCCACTAGCTGCCCTACTATACATGATATTATTATTATTTTTTTTTTTTAAAAAGGGGGCATTGTTGTGGCAGACCTCAGGGATTATTTTCCTCTTTATTTTGTTTGGCTGACAGACAAAATCCAGCAAAGAAGACGAGTGGGTGACAAAGCTTTGAACCGGCGTCACGCAGTCAACACTTGAGCCGCCGGATGAGATAAACATGTTTGCCACGGCGTACATTTTATTCTCGCATATACGTTTCTCTCTCTCTCTCTCTCTCTCTCTCTCTCTCTCTCTCTCTCTCTCTCTTCGCCATTCCCGACGGACTCATTTCCTCTCAATTACCGGCCCCCTCCGCTTCTCTCTCTGGATTAATAATATTATTATTACTTTTTTTTTTTTTTTTTTATGCCGTCGTTTGGTAGCCCGGCCTTCGGCCCCCTAAGTCCGACAGATCAGGATGTGGGAAAGTGACGTCAAGGCTAACAATCCCCATCTGCGTGGCCAAGTTGGAGATGAAATACGGCAGAATGATGGAATGCGTATTAAATATACAGCAGGATACAGAGAACATGTGGGGAGAATTTCTTTTTTTTTTTTTTGCATCATAGGTTTTTGTTTAGCTATTGCTCTTTCTTGGTCTATTCATTTATTTAAAAACTTTTTATTGAGCAATCATTGAATTAATACATTTATGGCGGAAAAAACTCAGGTGTGACTAAGTTCTGCTCTGAGACCCCCAATTTGGCCAAATTTCAAAATTGTCCTATATGCATGTGTTATACATTATTGAAAAGCTTAAAATCTCAATTTTCTGGGGGAAGAAAATTTTGAACAGGACGGCATTAAAAAAAAAAAAAAATTGTCAAACCGCAAAACCCTAACTGGAGGTGAGAGCACGCGAGAGCATAATTAAGGACTCCATGATTTTTTACGAGATATTATCGCGTACTTACCTCTTTTCGATCCAAAAACTCCACGTAGCATGTATCGCCGAGTGTCAAGACACAGCTGTGAATGGCAACACCCAGATTTTTGGGGGGTTTTACGGGTGAAACATGGTAATACAACAACGGTCGCGATGCAGAAATTGCAGACATCAAGGTGTGGTTCTTTCTCATATATTTACCCTTTTAAAGTTTTTTTCCTTTTTTTTTTCTTTTCTTTGTTTGGATCAATTATTTATCATCTAACATATCAGATAAATGCGACAGTCACAAAAAAATAAAATTAGGCCATATTTAGGAGGTAGATATCCTTGACTTATTTACAGACGCTAATTTTTTCATTGTGACGTAATTTGTTTAAAAGTTCAAAATATGCTAGTGAACAATTTTTAAAGTTGTTTTTTTATCCTAAACTGAATATTTGACATCCATTAATGATTCTAAGCTAAAAATAACAGGCTTTTCGAATAATAAATACAATTACTTACTTTCTTTTTATGACTAGGTTGAAACAAAAGTGGTTGCGCGACGTCTGTCAACAGGGGTTTCCAGGGTAAAACGGACAATTTAAAAATAGTTCGGGGACTTAATGCGCCATAAATCTCCTAAGGCAGCATACAGACATATTGTTCTATCAAACACAACAGTTCTTTTAATGTAGCAGTTTATTTTAAAGAGGGGTGCAAGAGCAGAAATAGCTTTTTCAGCCTTGTGTATACTTGTATTAGAGGTTAGATTTTGTGCCCGAACCCGAACCCGACCCGGTCGGGCCCACAATTTAAGCATTCACGTTCGGGTCAGGTCGGGTCGGGCCGCCATGCCGGACTAATAAATTATTAAAAAAATAAAAATAAAAAAATGGAGAGCATGCTCTCTGTATTGCGCTTTTGCTTGTGCGTGTGCACGAACGCCGTGGCGCCGGCCGCTTTTTCTTCTTGTCCTCCCGCTGCACGGCCGAGGCGCCGCCCTCTCCTGTTCCCTCTCCTTGTCAGAGAGGCGCGTCCATGTGAGAACAATATCCCACACACTCAGAAATATGTTTAACAAACTTTCCCAGCGTTATTTCGTTGTGTGAATGCTTTGATAATTCTAAAAAAAATATGTAGATTATTTAAACATTAAGAAAACTTGCGTTTTTTTCTGCCAACTCGAAGAAATGAAAATAAATTGCTGCTGCTGCGTTTTTTCCGCGTCACTCAAAAAAAAAAAAAAAAAAAAAAAAAATCGGGTTTTTCGGGCTCGGGCCTGCAAATCTAGTTAAGTGATCGAGCTCGGGCCGGGTCGGGCCTCAATACCAGCGGGCCGTGTTGGGTCGGGCTGGATTTTTTAGGCCCGAACTAGGCTCTAACTTGTATATATCAGGACTGCAATACATTACCTTGACATTCATAATACCAGTATTAGATAAATTACACTCTTTTGGTGGGGGGCGGCGTTGGGTGGGTGGGAGGGGGGGGGGGGGTTTAAACAGTCAATAGCTTTTCAGTAGAGGTTTTTAATATTGTTTTTTGCACAATTTTTTTCAATATCTTATGGAAGCAAAAATATATTTAAAATAATATAACTATAAGTATATATGTAAATTAATTTTCATGGGGCAAAATACAAAAGATAATACAAAACATAGTTTAACTGAAAAGCCATTTTTTGTCGGCAAAGCAGTTTGTTAATCCAAAATATACAGATGATTATATGGTTTGATATTTCAAAAATATGTGGCAAAATAATAAAAGGAGATTTAAAATCGCTATGATGTTGTTGTTTTTTTATACGAGAATAGGTTGCCTATGTTTTTGTTTTTTTTCCTTACAAAATGAGCTTTTGGGTAAAAAAAATGTTTTTTTGAAAAAAACAATAGTCTTTTTTTGGCAACATTTCCTTTTTCAAGTGGCCATGTTTGTTCTCTGTTTGCTGTGTTGTGTTTAATTTTTTCATGCGTTTTTAACCCATTTACTGGAATGTGTTTTTTTTTTTTATAGGTGCCATTTGTTTGGCCTGGAACTCCAGTCTCACCGCTGTTCCAGCGATTGAGTCTGGCGACCGTCCGGCGGATCAAATTCCTAGGGCGGGGCAAACCGCAGCAAACAGACAGCGGAGTGGATCGATCGGCGACGGGCGGACGTGAACTTGGTAAAGTGACAAGAAACTAGCGCGAGCGAAGAAGTTTATTCAACGTGGCTAGCCCGAGACGGACCGTTGTCAATGACTTGTATCGATGGGTTTTTGTTCATTTAAAACTGATTTTACCGCGGATCGGAACATATTCTCGGCTCTCCCGTTCGCCATCCGTGTTGTTGCGGAGATGACTTCCGACACGCAAGAGTGACGTTGCCCGTTAAGAACACGTCACGCAAATAATCGAATCCGATTGACCGGATCATTTCGTTCGCTTCCAGAGGCCATTAAGGAGCTGGGTCCCAAACTATTCTCACATTATTTGAAGAATACAGGGAGAACAGTCTGGCCGCGCCAGGCAACCATTTGTGACCCCACTATAATGAAGCTGTATTTTCACAAGTTAGGTTCATTATGTTTTTTTTTTTGTGTGTATTATTAATTGTTGTGTATTATAATTTGAAGCGTACAGGCTCCTAAATTGAATTTTTAAAATTCAATTTACTTCTAGTAAAAGTTTATTATGGAATTTTGCTATGCCCCCAGAGTGTTTCAAATTCAATATATAAAATAACAAATAAAAGTACAAAAACCCCAAAATAATTATAATGATTTTATTGTCTTGGATAGAATATCTTTGATCGTGCGTTGCTTTTTAATTAAAACATTTATTTAAAAAAAAAAAAAAACATTAATCCACAGTGTCACTGCCGCTTTAAGAAAATTTCCCATTTATTAATGACATCAATCTTTTGCAATAACATCACAACAGTGACAGGAAATTCAACTGTGGTTTGAAGCAGTTTAATTTTTGACCTTTCAAAAAAAAAAAAAAAATCTGTTTTATCAAGTATGTTCAGTGTGGTTGATCATGTGTCCAGTCTGTTAAAGACATATTGAAGAAATGAATGGAATTGAATCAAATCATTTCAAAAGGTTTATTGGTAAAATGATGAAATTTCTCATCAAGTATCCAAAGTCCTGTTAGCTATTTTGCTAAGGGCCAACTGAAAATGTCCCGTTATTGTCCACTGTTACAGTCCTACAAAACGACCCTGAATGATCACAAAAAACTTTGTGAGGGGTTTCTGTAGATAAAGTCATCTTCCTCAAAGGTTTAAAAAAAAAAAAATATCCACAACCTAATGCCAAACCTCTCATCTTTAGACTGTTAAAACGTCATTTCTTTCATCACTTATTTTACAGAATCCCCGCTGAAGCGTTTCACTTAAAAGTGGACACTCCCCGCGGGTCCACATTTTGCCATTTTCATGACAGCACGCTAATGCCTTGCCACATCTTGGTCATGTTTGGCATCCGATTCACACGTCGGCTGAAAAGGAAATCGGATGGTAAAACACGAAAACTCCGTGGGATGACGGTGTCGGCAAGTAAGGGGCTATGTGGGTCACGTATTCGTGTCCGGATCCCCCCACCCCCCCAAGTTAGAAGGATGGCGGGCTTCCGTCACGAAACGCTATATACTGTGTGTGAGTGTGTGTACGGCTAGGTAAGCCTGACTGCAAGAGCGTGTTGCTCTATTTTTAATTCATGCTGCACCACCTGGCTAATGGCGTTTTTGGATCCACCCTCCTCTCAGAACAGAACTTGCTCAGTATAATCAGACCTGCACCAAATGCGACCAAATTATTCATGTGGCCGTTCGCATTATGCGCCCGCCGCTGATCAAAATATTGGAATATTCAAGCGGAAGGAGGAAAACGTCAGGTGGCATTAGGCGCTCCGGCTGCGACCTATTGAAAAGTGTTATGGTTTTTGGCTGCCTTTATGTGGAAAACCGTGGAAATTTTTAGGTTAGCATTATAGGGAGCAAAATGATGAAAATGGATGGTCCTTGAAAGTGGAAAAGAAGTGCATTTACCAAAATCTATAGAACACGTCTGTCTTTGAAGGACCCCTCCAAATGATATCATTTCCGTCAAGAAATGTGCGGAATTCCATTGTCTTTGAGGAAATACTTATTCAGACTTTTACATTTATATATTAGGAGCGTAATGATACACACGTCTCTGTACTTCGGTACAGGGGTCACGGTTCGGTACAAAAGGGCTTTTTTTTTTAATCACATCATTTGAAAGTTAAGTTTGTTCTATTGGCTAAAACTAAAAAGCTGCTCTTCTTACAGTCCAAAATAAATAGAAGAAAATATGAAACTTGCGAATGCGTTTTTATTGTTCTAACATTCTTGACTTCCGTTTATGAGCAAAAATAGATAACACACCCTTTTTTTTTTTCTTTTTTTTTTAAGGGAGAAAACAGTTAAAGTCAGGTAGCACTCGCCAGCTTGCAACCTTGGTTACTTTTTATAAAATGAAGATACTATCATGTTCATTGTTGGATCACAGAAAGTTAACTGTAAACCATTAACAGTGAAATGAAGTATTTTTAAATTTTCTAGAACAAAATAAGAAGTGCAAAACGTTTCTTGAATTAGTGAAAAACAAATACTCAGTGTTTCAATGACTTCAGCCTTGGAGAAACTAAGTTAACATTTCCTGATTTGAAAATATGACACACTATAAAAGTTGTTAGTAATAAAGTACTGAATTTGATATAGTTCTTACTCTGTACATTAGCCATAACTTTCCTAGTAGTGATAATTTTGTTGTTGTTGTCTGTTTTGGTTTGTCTTCTTTTTGTTGGTTTAACCACATTACCTCTACCGCCCCCTGGATTGGAGGAGGGTGAAATATTCTTTTCCTTTCAACTTTTCCCTTCGGGCATTGACTGATTGATTGAATTTATTTTATTTGGTCCGCTACATAATCATCAGCATGAATCAGACAACAAATACAGTTCACAACATTTCAAAGTGACTCACCAATTTCCTGATGCCTAAAGAAACAAGGTTGACATCACTCAACATTTTCTCAACATAAATGCTGTCGTTCATTTCTATAGTTGCAGAAAAAAACATGCTCAAATTAGCGCTTTTTTAGGTCCTCACTAAATCTATTTCGCAAGTCCACACCACAAATTGAAGGACAAAAGCTCTTTTTTGTTTACGGCGAAACTGCGTTTTAAAGTTGAAATCCCTTCTCGGATTATAACCTCCTTGTCTATTTGAAAACAAAACAGGCAATGTGTTTTCCGTGCCTTAGCGGGATCCACATAAAGGGAAAGACATGTAGTTTCCTAAAAGATAAATTAGTATAACTCGTACTAACATTTAATATTAAAACCCCTCTTCATGTTTTCGTTTGAATAAAATTGGTCAAATTATTTGAACTCGTAGGTCGCCACGGTTGTTGACATCGCAGGGCGGTGACGTCACGGACCTGTAGTGGAAGTCCGGCGGCGTGTCCGTGTGGCGTCATCGCGCTGCGACGTCAACAACACTGGCAACCTACGAGTTCAAATAATTTGACCAATTTTATTCAAACGAAAACATTAACAGGGCTTTTATTATCAAATGATTATAACACGTACTCACATTTCTCTTTTAAGAAGTACATGTCTTTCTATCCTTGGATCCCTATAAACAGTTTTCAATTTGACCAAATCTAGGAATTTAAAGTCCTTGGATTCCAGGAACAATTTGTTGGTACAGTATGTTCAATGTATCCAGCCTTATGCATTATTCTTATCACCTTTTTGTGAAGTACCACAAGTGACTGTAAATTGCTGGGATACTGTATGTATTGCTCCAAACCTCCACCGAGTAGTATTCAAATCAGTACATGCTTTAAAATCCCTACACTGTTGATTTTTTTTTTTTTTTTTTACTCTAGGCTAATTAAGGGCTCAGGTTATTGTTTACCATATGATTTTTGAGGTTAGGGGGAAAAAAGGCAAGAAATGCAATCTAATGTGACATTCTGTTGACACAAGTCAACTGGATTCTTAATGACGAATTGTTTTGCCCCTTCCTAACAATATATGTTCAGCGAGTGACAAGAAGGGAGCAACGATTAAAATCCAAAGTTGCACTTTGCCTAAAACGCTGACAGTGACATGTGGGCTAATCCTCTTAGGGCAGGCATACTGTAAAGCTTTGTTGGTAAATAGCGTATCAAGTTTGTTGGCATGTCTTCGTGTTGACAGTGCGGCGTTTTCACACGCACGACACGGAAGAACGCTCGCAAAACTTAAAGCCTTGTTAAAAACTATTCCGACCTTGAATGCGGAGCCTTCGTGGAGGTTGCCGGTCTCTCAAAACGCTCAGCAATTGAGGTCGAAACGTATCGTGTCGCCGAGGCACAGATAACAACTGCGATAATCGCTTTGGCAGACTTGGGTTGATAACTTTGTCTTTGCGTTAGTCTCATTTTACACTCCATGTTAATCAAGATAAGAGTCACTCATGAGTAACGCTTTACATCAATAGAAAAGTGGTTTGAACAAAGCACAACCATCATTTTTTTGGGTTGTATTTGGGAAAATTCAGCCCCTAGAGGCACTAGGGTTCATTGGCTGCCATTGACGGTAATAGACATCAAATACGTTTGAACGGTCAACCATCTTAGGCTCCAAGTTTGGCCTTTTTCACAGATCTGAACTCGTCCTACTGAAATATTTCGCCCATGAAGCAGTTTCACTTAGCAACGTGGAATATTATAAACTGACCCGCGAAAAAGTCGAAAGAACCCATGCCATAAAAGATAAAGGTGGGTTCGAAGCGGCCATGTTACGTCATTGGCATTTGACCTCTTAGCCAAATTCCGCCTGCGCCGCGCGTTATTGTTGTGTGACCGTTATCTGCTCTAACAAATACTTTCTAAAAGGTTGACTATTTAATACGAGACAGTCAAAAATAACAAGAACAATAAACACTGTCAGGCAAACGGGGAAAAAACTCGGCAGCCGGAGAAGTGTCGACTTCTGACGGAAATGTTCGGTCTTCTTGAAGTTGAAGGGAGGCGGGGCGGCGAATTGGTCCGGGTGTTGATCGGGGTGTCGTCAGTTTTGGATTAGGCAAAAGAGTTCACGGTCAGCGTTTTTGGGGCGACGCTGATGATCTTCTGTCAGCGTCGACCCGGAGTGGGCCAACCGGAGGGAGTGCACGGCGTCAGCTTAGAACTTTCTATCCATCCCTCCGATTTCAATTCTTTTTGAATTCTCTTGATTTTTATGTATCATATTAATTCCGGTTTCAATTGAACTTTCTTTTTGATTTAAAATGAGTTTTACCAATCATTTTAGTTTTTATTTAGGGTTAGGTTTCCATACAAACATTACACATTATACGTTACATTATGTTAGAATAATGCAAACAGACGGTGCCTCCTTCACTTTTGAATAAAAATAAGATGCTACCATTTTCAATGTTGGATTAACTATAAACCACTACCAGTGAACATTCACTCCCAGATAAAGTACTGTAGTTCCAAAACTGAAAAAAAGTATCTCTTGAAATAGCGCAAAAAGAAATACTAGTGTTTCAATGACTTCAGCCTTGGGCTATAGCAATATAAACCAATTCCGGATTTGAAAATCTCAACTTCAAAAAGTGTTAGTAATACAGCATTTGATAGTTTTCACTCTGTACATTCGCTAACACTTTCCAAGTAGTATGTCAATGATAATATCTTCTTAGTCTGTTTGGGTTCGACCTTTTCCCCATAACGCTGGTTGTTGGTATAGGTGCGTTAACTCTACCGCCCCTTGGATTGGAGGAGGACGACTTCTGACACGTTTTTTTTTTTGTTTTTTTTTGGTCAAACCTATTCGCCATCTGACTACGTGTGCACCAAACCCGTAGCGTAACAGTACGTGACAAATATCGTTACACTCTTCATGGCTGATGTGAAATTACTCAATATTGCCATTTTCACCTTTGCACGTGTCAGACCATGGCGGCTAAGTTTGATGAGATATAGCTATAGGTAGATAGCTAGTTAAAGTAAAAGGAAACTTAATACCTCAGAACGCACTCGGGTCAAGATAGCCACAATTGAAGTGGTTAGCGGTCCATTTACTTTTCCATAAGACCCCTCTTATCAATATTTCATAATGAGGTCATACTATGTACCACGGATTAATGCCCTCATGATATGTTAAAGCGACAAAATCATCGGGTGCGAGATGACATCGCAGGTTTGTTTTTTTACCATATTTCCGATCTCCTCACATTAATGATGAGAATATAGCTTTTTAATATCAATTGGCGTGATTTCAAAATGATGAGGTGAGAGTTAGCGCAGTGCAATTCTGCAGGAAGGCCTTCGTTGTCATCATCTTCTCCCGCGCTTCTCGTCGATCCATTATTTAGCACAATTAGCCAGCATGGAGTTATTTTTACAGGCATCTATAAGGGAGACTCCATGTACACAACCGTGAGTATTTCACGGACGGTTTATTTATTTATTTATTTATTTGGCACGTTAATGTATCTATCGACGTAGCTTTTATAGCTTCACTTATTGAGCTGGGCTTTTGTTGCCAAAGCATTGCTATCGTCAAAAGCAAAGATGACTACATTGGCTTGTTTGTACATTCACTCTGTAGCGCCCTCTGGAATTGGACCAGAAATATTTAACAATCTAATATAATATATATTGTACGCTTCTGTGAAATGCTTTAAATTGCTTGGATTTTACTGCAGTGTTTTCAAGGATCAAAAAAATGCTTGAAATTTGCGTAAAGTCCTTGAAAATGCTTCAAAGCGTTAGGCACTCAGTATTTCTCGGCACCCTGTCTAAAAAATGTCAATTATAAAACCAAGGAAAAAAATAAATAAATTGGCTTCATCGCCACTACACGGTCGTTCTGAAGTTGCTTTCCCTTAATGTCCTGCTTCACATCATCGCTCCTGAGAGTACGGTACATTTGAATCCGTAGTTTGCAGTTTAATCAAGCTGACAGACTTCGGCGCTAGGGCTCAGCCTACTGACCTGGCTCTCGGTCGACTCCCCTTGTTGCATAAGAAAACAGCCACCTATCTTATTTTAAGGAGTAGGAGTAGGAGAGATTGTAGTAGCCTTGTAAAGCGCTTTACGAGTTTCGAGTCTGAATCATCGGATTTTTAGGATCTGCAAACCCAGGGTACCGATCCGATACCTCCTCAATTTATTGAAGAGGAAAAAAATAGCATATCCAACTGTAAAATATTTCCATATTGCATACATTATTATGCTTCCATGATGCTATGTCAACATTAGCTTCCTATGACAGCTCGCGTAACGTTTCCCTAACGTTTATTTGTAATGTTGCGTAGTACTGTACAATACTTTTTGTGTTGTGTTGCTTTGTAACCCTTAAAACAAACATCTTAAAACCCGATCTTTTTCACCCGATTCCAATCACGTGATCGGATCGGGGACATCTCTATACATACACGTGCACAGGTCGGAAATAAAGTGAATAAGTGACTGTACTAATGTCATTTTACAGGTACAAAACACATTTGCCGCTAAAATATGGTTGTTTCTATAATAAAAGGAGAAAAATAAAGCTTTTGAACAGCAGTCCACTGGAACCACCACGAAAGGGTTAAACCTCTCTCCCGCCTAAGAATACGTCCTCCCCAGGGAACCCCGGAGGCTTTGATCCACCTATGCACATCCCCAGAATGCACCCCACTTATGAGAGGGGGTCAGAGGTAAGGCTGCTGGAGATGAGAGGAGGAATGAAAGGGGAAAGGGAGGGCTGGGGGGTCTTGTAAAGATCAACTAGGGTTGACTGAAGGGGTGGATAAGTGGAAGGGTGCGGGCTAATGAAGCCTCTAATACCCCCTTCCACACACACACGCTGTACTATCCTAATTACCCGCCTGATCGGGGGCGATGACGGCACCTGCAAGGCGGGGTCAAAGAGCACATGCGCGAGGTGCCAAGAACAGCGCTAACGAAGGCCTCATGCTAATGGAAGCTAATCACGCCGTGTGTTTAGCACATTGCTAACACCGACCTAAGAAGATCACAAAACGACGAGCTTTTTCATCTTGAAAGCAGAGCTGCGACGCTGCCGGCCGGGAGCGCTTCGCCGGGCCCGCCGGCGGCTCGTGTGCCCGAGTTGTAATCGGACTCATTTGCATTGGACGAGGAGAACGCGTGGTCGTGAGACGCCTCCTCCCAGTTCAAATGGATTTGACCGCTATTGCCGTCAATGACGGCCATTCAGTGTCTGCTTTTATTACAAGTGGTGTGTACTTAACACGTAAAAAATGTGCTTTGGGGTAGCAGGAAGTGCAAAGACAACATATCAAAGCACTTCATAGATAGAGGCACGCTCCGCTATCTCATCATATCAACGCTCGCCCAGATAAAATGGCACTCTGATAAAAGAGTGGCTGTGTGTGTGTGTGCGTGTGTGTGTGTGTGTGTGTGTTTAATCCTCACTTCAAGAGCGTGGAAAAAAAAAAGCAAACAGTGCCTGAGGCCCCAATAGGAATGGAGGCCAGGTTTTTAGGGGGGGGGGGCATAGTGGGCGCAATTAGGGAAAGTCGAAACATTAAGGACATCCGAATACATCCGAAATTTCTTTGAGTCATTTTTGTATATATAGTATCTATATTTTATACATACAACAGTAAATGAAATGCTACAATTGATTATTTTGAACCTGTCCATGATATATATACACACATTATATATATGTTAGGGGTGTAACATTACACACAAGTCACGGTTCAGTACAACAGGGAAAACAAAAAGGCTTTTATTATCACAGAATTTGAAAGTTTGTTCTGAAACTGAAAAGCAGCTCTTGCTCAAGAGCAAACTAAATTGAAGAAAACATCGAACTTGTGATTATTTATATTTTGATGTATGTAACATTCTTTGACAGTTTATGTGTAAAAATAGACAACACACCCTTTTTTGATGCGATACACCGAGGTAACATTTAACGTCACTTAGCACTCGCCAGCTCAGTGGCTTTTTAATAAAAACCAGATGCTACCATTTTCAATGTTGGATGACACCAGTGCTTCTCAATTATTTTCTGTTACGCCCCCCCAAGGAAGACGTAAATGTTTCGCGCCCCCCCCAAACTCTGCTGCCACTGTAAATAGTATCATTTGTCTATAATATTACTATTATAAGTACACCTCTGCCTCACATTGTATCCTCTTTTTTTCTATTAGAGAAAATAACAGAGATCAACTTATAATGTACAACTTTATTAACATTGTTTTGTTCGTAACAGAAAACACAACGCGCATCAATTTGCCTGAATTAAAAAAAACAACAACAAAAAGTCACATCCAAACTGTAAAAATACACTCAAGGTAAATTTTTGACCATTTGATACTGAAAAATGAAATCAGTAAATAAAAACAAATTCAAATTGATTAGAAACATGAACTCATGAGGACAATATGCCCAAAAAATTTGACGGAAAAAACAAAACTGAATAGAAGAGGGGGAAAAAAGGTGTCTTTGGACAGAAGGACAGTTTTTATTTTTGCTGCTCACAGTTCACCTCCAGTTTGCAATGGTGTGGGGTTATTTTGCACTGAGCATGCTAACGTTTCTCACTGGTTTACTGATATAACACTGGACGATTGTTGGCAATATTCGGCACGTTTTCGCTGAAAAACAACCAAGCGGCTTATCAATGAGATTGGGGTCTAATATCTTTAAGTGGCGTCTTAATTGATTTGGCTTCCGGCTGTCCGCTATAATCATTTTTAGACACAGTAAACAGTGGTCTTTCCTCATCTACCACTGTATTAAATGTCAAAGGCAAACGGCCCGAAAAAAGCGCATTCTCGGCGGCCGAGGGAGAACCGTAGGTGAGGGCGGTCGTCGTGATGATCCCAAGCCGAAAATGGCACTTCTCGGGCGGACACGTGAGAACCGGAGAAGACAGTGGGTCGCTGCGTGAGTCCGGCCGGAAAACGGCTTTCGAAAACGGCGCACAGCTCTCTCCAGCTCTTCATGAGTCTGTTCCGTGTGCTCTTGCTTACTTCAAAAATACTGCGCGCACTTTGAAAATGAGAGCGCCACTGCCATCCACTGAGTGGATGTGCAAGTACACTTTATTCTAGTACGGCAAAAAAAAAAAAAAAAGCATGTTCCCCGAGGTCACACGCGCCACCCCTGGCATCGCTCTGCGCCCCACTATTTGAGAAGTACTGGATTACACACAGTTAACTGTAAAAATCATTACCAGTGAACATACACTTCCACATAAGATATTGTATATTAGCTGAAATAAAATGAAATTGCAAATACTGTAGTTCCAAAAGTTAAAAAGCATCTCTTGAAATAGCGCAAAATTCAATACTCACTCAGTGTTTGCCTAGGGCTGGAGCAAAATATACCTGATTTGAAAATATAAGGAATATTTTTCTTTTCAAGAGGCACAAAGAGGAGGTTTTACACTTTTGAAGTAAACAATACCTCTCAAGGAATTGTCAAAATATGAATTTAATAGTTGAGTTGTTTTCGATTGATAGTGACATCCTGACACGGTAACTGCTTTACTCGTAACAAATAATGCCCAAAAAATATAATACTCAAAGCTGGCAAAATGGAATTCACTGGTGTGTGCCTTTATTGATCAAATAATATGAAAAAAGACCCATAAACATGGTCATCACCCATTATAGCGGACCCTAGTGGGGTGTGCCCAACCAAGAGAAGCGAAATCTTTAATCCCCCTAATGAGCAAAATGAGTCCCTCCTTCACCCCAACCTGTGGCTGCTTTCACCTTAATGAGTTTTGCATCCATTTGAAAGCCATTTTGTTATTTTGCTTGTGCTGGATTTGTGCGAGTGGCGTGATGTGTATTCAAGATGACAGAAGCATCCAAAACAACAAAGTGCTCTCTTGAGGCTGACAATATCCTCCGTGTCTTTTTCTCTGTGTGTGTGTGTGTGTGTGAAATCAGGGGCAGAGGGGGATGACAGGCGCAAACGCTGATACGCTGTGGCGGCCAGAGCACATCCGAGAGCGCGTCGGCGGCGGGCGTCCGACTGGGAGCAAAAATGATATTCATTGGTCTTAAACGGCCGGGGACGGACGTGTCGCCGCCGCCTGTGTCATGTTGCATTATGGCCTGACTGGCAGGAAGATGAGCAAGGTGGAAGAAGGATGAGTCGTCATTTCAATAAATACAAAAATAATAAAACGCAACCAAATACGGCAACGATGATTTTGTATTGACAAAGCGAAATATCAGGTCATTCATTGATAATAAATTGTGCAAACTCAGTGAACTCTAAAAAAAAAAAAAAATCTTAACCACAAACTACTTGATTTCAAAGAAAGTGTAGTACCGTCATAAATCCTAACCCTATGAGTCATTTCTGTGTTATTGTTAAACCTTCTTGTCATGCTACAGGTCTAACTGACGTCATTTAGTATTAAACAACACATATTTTAGAAATATACAAAACAAATGAAAATGTTTATTCAGCCATAGACGTTTGAAGGAAATTTAAAAAGTGTATTTTATTTTGCTGGCGTAATGTTTCAATATTCACCGAATCAATCTGGTCTTCTTGATATATGAAGTTGATCACGTTTTAAGAAAACTATACATTTTTTTTAGAAATATTTTTTCCACACAGGAGTACAAAATATCCCTAAAATGATGAATTTCATCCCATTCGTGCACAGCAGCAACAAGAAGAAAGTGATGTTCGCCCTCATATAAAGCCTGTCGTGGCTGACAGGATCCTTCTCCCCGGTATCCAAATGAGACGGTCTAGCCTTCTTCGGTGAATTTCCTGGTCCAAGCCACAGCTTAGTGTCAAGCTTGCACTAACGCTCATGTTTTAACCAAATGTTGGTTTAATATCCATCGCTGGACCTTTGAAAAAGTACACGCCCTACGGTAAAAACATATGTGATGCAATCATTTCATTCATACATCACCAGTAGATCCTGCCATTTAAGATGATTTCTTTCAAACGTGGCCGCAGCACGAAAAGCATTCCGGGATACAGCTATTAGCAGAGTGCGCTAGCATCGTGTCCGTCACTTGCCGATGATGACGAGCTGACGGATCGCTACGGCCCGCGCGCGAACCGAAGTCACGAACTGCTTGCCTATCGGTTGGCTACGTAACTGCTAATGCTACGTAAATGCTAACGGCTAGCTCTATTAGAGGCGTGCAAAATTTCCGATTCTTGGCTGTTGTAGTGAACCTTCCGCGCGAACCTAATATTTATCTAAAATACTCCTAAATTGACAAAATCTTGACTTGGATCTAACTTTGAATGATGAAACAGTTTTAAAACTTTCACATGTTGAAAGTAGACAGAAGGGAAATGATTGAATAACGGGAGCAAATTTAACAACTATAATGATTGATTCACAACCTTAATTTAAGGATGGAGGATTTTATACTTTTTTTTTTGGTTACAGATGTAAGAAACACTAAAAGCAGCTAATTGCTGGGGGGGCAACAATAATTGATTTATAATCGAATCGTCCCACCTCTAAGCACTGATGCTAAGGTGGATGTTATTTGCCAACATTAACTCCAAATACTGATCATAGTCCGCAACAGCTGTTAGTGGCTACTCGTTGGATTTTGTCAATCACCCGTTCTGCACTTTTTTGTTGTACTTAGCCGTGCGCAGGCAGACAGTAGCTCGTCCAGGGGTCTCCAAACGGGTCCTCTGCGGGTTCTGGTTTGTGTTCCTCCCGATCGAGCGCAGAATCTTTTCTTCTTCTTGTATTTACATTAAATATGGAAAAATCCATAACTATTTTTTAATCTTATTTTTGTATTTATAGTCATTTTTAAGTTTCACTTTATTTATTTAAGTTTCATTCTGGCAGCTTGGAGTGTTGATGGATTGGGACAGGCCTTCACACGGGCTTGTGGTGTTCCTGGCATTTAAATGCAATCTTTGCAGACACTGAATTGTGACACACAGTAGCTAAGCTATAGTTGGTCAAATGGCCTTATTTAAAAAAAAAAAAAAAAAGAAGAAGAAGCTTTTGTCAAAATATATTTTGTGTAGCACTTCACATTTGTCGATGAGCAATTTTCATATAAAATCTAGGTGCATACATATAGGTTTATACTCTCATGTTGTTTTGAGGTTCTATACAAACTTTGCGTTTGTGGAGCAAACACAAAGCATAACAGCCACACAATGACATCGGGCTAGAAACAATCGGCTCGCGATGGCATTGAGCGGTAGACGTTTGATTGCGACGAGGAACAGCTGTGCTGCCTTGACAAAAAACAGCTCCTCCTTTGTCACCTCCGCTTGTCATTATGTTGTTGTTTTTCAACTGATTTTTTTTTTTCTCCAAATGCACATTGTTTTGCAGTTCCAATATCTACCTTTCGATCAAGCACTTTAGTCATTTGAAACTCTAGGACAGGCCGTCTTTAAATGTGATTTATAAAAGCCTTGATTATCCTAAAAACAATGACAGATACTTGCAACTCTGTTGTTCTCATTCAAAATGTATTTATGTAAATATTATAAATTAATTAATAATTAACTAAATTAATATTATTGTTAAACCATGTTATAATGACATACCTGACATTTATTACTCATGTTATCATTTGAAATATTATGATTTTACTTCTTTTCCTTACCGGCTTTTCCACAGCCAATCAGCGGTCTCCTTGTCCGCTGCATTCTCTGCTCTCACACCAACTACCGGTACCTTCATGTCCTCTTTATCTCCAAAGAGGAGGTTTACATATGTAGGTAAAGTCAGGGAGGCCAGACCGAGACGTCCATTCGAGAGATAGTGAGTACATTGGCAAAAAGATGCTCAATTTCCATATGCAACCAAATCTTCCTTTTCTGTCAACTGAATGGATTTTAATTTGTAATTCGCCACAACTCCCGCTTACGCTTTTAATTTGGTATATTTCCTGTTCCGAGTGTTTTACAATGTTGGAGTGTGGAGGCGGGCAGAAAGAGCTGCAGCAAATGTAAGTGCTTTGGTCACTTCTAGCCCCCCCCGGAAGAGGCAAAGCTCTTACGTACTAGAAATGAATTAGAATTAGAGGTGTCCGCGATCTGATCACCAAATCCGAAATTGGGCCCAATCTCGTCGTTAAGTATTAACTCATTGACAAGGAAAGACGTCCGGTCCACTTTGACTGTAAGGGAACGAACGTCTGTCGCCGTCAATGTCAGTGAAACGTGACCACCGGACGCAGCCTTACCAGTTCGAATACATTTAACATGCGTCGCTGTCAATGGCAGTGCATGAGTTAAGGGTTACAAGCGACAAAATAATTCAGAGGTATAACAATTAGGGACGTCCCCGGTCCAATCACCGGACGGTCCGGAGTCCTTCATTTTTAGAAGATCAAAATCGGGTTTTTATTTAAGGGCTAGCAACAAAGCAAAAAAATAAATAAATGTCCAATGTTATCATAAAGAGCAACAAACAAACAAAAATGACAACCTTTTAAGATCTTTTTCATGATTTAGGCCTATATAAATAAATTTGAATATTACAGCATATTTAAATATTAGCAAATACAGTTAAAAATGTCTTAAAATATGTCAATATTACATTGCTTACCCTTTGTACCGTAATTATCGGACTGTAAGCTGCTACTTTTTCCCCTCATTTTGAATCCTGCGGCTTATATTCCAGTGTGGCTTATTTGTTGATTTATTTGGGCTAATCGGTAAAACTTTCTTCCACAGAGGCATCATAAGGCATGATTATGGGCATTAATGACATGATGAATTGTGTCAGTAACTGCATTTATGCCTAGCTCGGAACGTTGCATCCATAAAAAAGTGAGATTAGCTGGATGACACAAAATGACATCTGTCAGACACATTCATTAATGCTAATGGCAGTCTCATATCATAATTATGACGGTCCTTTGACAGTCTTACGGCGCCACCGTTAAAGTGTTACCAAATACCGTAAAGAGCTATCCATGAAACAACTGGAACAGTACCTGAAGAAATAATCAGCACAAAATATGAATTTGGATTGTTATTTACACACACATCTTTAGCGCTGCAACGCATGTTAGGAGGCATGTTGGACGACAACGAGATTGGCAGCAGTGGTTGACCGTCTCCCCCAAAGAAGCAGTGGTCAAATGAAGCTTTGCAGCCAATTGGTTCAAAGCTTCATGGTGGTTCAGTTGATCTTAAGACAGTCTTATGATGCAGCTGTCAAATATAGTGTTACCAACTATTATCTTTTGGTGTAAATATCCCATAATACAGTGAGCACAGCTGTGGCTTATAGTCCAGTGTGTCTAATCTATGAACAAATGCCATTTTTGTGCCAAATTTGGTGGGTAGTGGCTTATAGTGAGAACATTTTGGTAGTTCCGTTTAAAGAAGGCAAATTCTTAGACAACAGGGATCGACTGAGGTAACAAAGTCAGGTAGCACAACTTTTTTTTTTTTCTGGTCCAAATAAGATACTACCATTTTCAATGTTGGATTACACGCAGTCAACCATTAGCAGTGAACATACACTCCGAATACGATGTATTGCTAAGCATTTGGATTCAAATGTCTTACAGTCTGCCACCTTTATTTATCTTTAGGTGTGACCTTATACATTGATTATTTATTGTGCATTTATGTGTGCAAAAACCACATTTTTGCGGTTTGCAAGGGGGGGGTCGGGCCGCCGGGCGATTTCTCGCTCGGAGCCCCAAAAGACCCTTGCCACGCCACTGCACGGTGACGGTTGAGAAGCCATTTTCTTACTAAATGCCAAAATTGCACTTTACTCCCGGCAATTCAATTGGTATCAGTATTCGGCGATACGAGACAGCTGGGCCGTGATACTTTAGCAGAATTCAAAAAAACAAGTCCAGCCTCCGAAAACTGGCCCAGAAGTCCATCGACGGTGAAAAGCGAAGCTGCCTCATGGTTTATTGAGTTGCGCCTTGTCCCGGCGGCAGCTTGCGCAACCAGAGTCTCCAGATTGTTGCGTCCTTTATTCATACCCGTCACGGCCCCGGCGGCTTATTGGAGGGAGCGGGGCGGATGGAGAACACAGGTGCACAGATGTCGGCGCAGCTGCGAGCGAGACGGCGGGGAGAAGCGCCACGGGATTCTACACCTGGATTGTTTTTTTGTCTATTTGCGGGTGTGGATGGAATTATAGCAACAATATAGTGGACGTCCCATCTATTTGAACTGCAAGATTGGCAGTGAATAATGACGTATCATTACCACGGCCGGTCGAAATGGATTGAAAGTTTATTGAAAATGGAGAACACATTAGCTCAGCTAAAAAAAAAAATCAAAGCCTATTAAAAGCCAGTAAATAAATCATTCAATGTCAGACAATGAGTTAATACTTGGGCACAGTTTAACTGTATTTGTATTGTCCATCATCATCAGTTCGGTGCACAAATAGGCTTGCCACACGTCCCTTGAAATACGGAATCGTTCCGTAATTGGGAATTCAAAGTTTATTCCGTATTTAACAATTGTCCCATGGGGCGACCCCGCGCGGCTCCGGTGGCGGCCGGAGGTGCGCCCAGCCCCTGCACGTCTGTCACACACAAACAAACACCTCCTGCGCTCATGAGTGACCACTGAGCCAACAATAATGAACAAAAAGGGCAGGAGATATTAAAGACAGCAAGATAGATTCCGGGTTCGCTGCCTAGTTACCTCGCTCGCTCTGTTCGGCGCACCGCCCTGTGCGTTTTCAAAACAAAAATGTCTTCTTCAGCAGCAGAAGCTCAGGACACCCCACCTCATCCTCAAATTGGAAACGTCTCCAAAAAATACAGTCGAGTGGGAAGAGGGGAACTCGTGGCTCGATAGAGTCACTGATGATGATTATAAGGCGAACTGCAAGGCAGGCAGGAAAGTTTTTGCAGCGTCTCACGGAAGTGTAAAACAACATGCTGCAGGGGACCTCCACAAACGGAATATAAGTTCCCAGAAGAGCCTTCGTCACAATTATTTGTAGCTGAAACATCCCCTGAGATTGATTTGGTATGTTATTATGCTCTTGTATATGGATAACATATAGGCTATATTTTTTATATATACCTTCATACATCTTGCATTGATAGGAGCATAGTGAGGCTATTTCAGTTGCTACTATGGTTGATTATTTTCAGGAATGTTGATTTCTTTTTTTTTTTTTTTTTTTTTTTTTTGAAACATGCATTCATTATCACTCAATATGGAATGAATTTATGTACCCATAAAGAACATCATATTTTGTTACGCTAACTAATGCTCCTCATTTGGAATCATTCCTAGTAGATCAACTGCAAATAAAAACTGAATAAACAGTCCTACTGCGGATATATACTATCTATTGATTGATTGATAGTGAATTTGAAATCATCCCAATCCTACCCTCTAAATTACTGCAGCTGAGGTGACACAGGTATACCACACAGTAAAACGTAGCCAGCCAGAGCTACAATAGTACTGACTGTGGACACAGGCTCAGTCAGAAGATTTTTGTGTGATTCCAAAATGGTGAAGAAAATGACTTTGGGGAGAACAAAGCAAGAGGCACTGTTGAAACAAGTCCTGGGTCCAAAGGCAGTGGGTGATGTGCTCAAGATCTTAACGTCACCCATCCCATTCTCCATACAGACCGATGCCTCGAATAAATTGAGCAGGAAGATGCTTCCTCTTGCTGTCCAGTACTTCAGTTCAGAGTCTGGGCTCACCAACAAAATGCTGGACTTCATAGATAATGCAGACGAGTCAGCTGCTGGAATTGTAGCTCTCCTGGAACATTCCCTTAAGAAATTTGGCTTGTCAATGGATCACGTGACCGGATTCAGTGCCGACAACACAAATGTTAATTACGATATTCACAACTTCTTTTTCACTAACCTGCAGAAAAAAACAAAACAATCTGCTGCAAGGAAACTGCCATGCCCACATAGTGCACAATACAGTGTTCTCATCTAAAAATAGATACATTTCTATGCATTTTAGGAGTTTTGGGGATGCCTGTTTTTTTTTCGCCCGTAAGGCTTTGGGCGCGAGGGGGGCGTCCCTTATTTCTGAAAGGTGGCAACCCGATGCACAAAGTCAGTGTTTGAGTTTAAATGTATATACAGTAGTACCTCTAAATACAAAGTTAGTTGGTTCCAGTACCTTGTTTGTAAGTCGAAATGGTGGTATGTCGAGCAGGATTTTCCCATAAGAATACATTACAATTCCATTAAATTCGTTCCACAGCCCGAAAAACTTAATATAGATGTTACTATTGCAAATATCAATTACAAAGAGCAAAAAAAATAATGAAAATTTATTAGACTATTATAATAATACCTGTAATAATGTAACAAACCGGGTTCTAATGTGGCGATTGTGTTTACGTGGTGTACCTGAACGCATCACGTGGCCGACTTGACGGAGTGAGCCTTTTTACTTTCATTTTGTTTACTTGCTGGGGGGTGGGGGGGGGCACTAGGCGTGTTGTGTTGCACAAGTTGATGTAATAAATGATTAGAAACCGAAGCTGGCGATTTTTTGGCGATGTTACTACAATAATAATTGCCACCTTAACTTATAGAGACTGGCGAATGGAGGAGGACCGCCGAGATAGATGGTCTACGGTTGTCTTGTTCAGCCATACCACGAATGTGCACCCCACGCTCATATTTTTTTTCTATCCTATGCATCATATCCATCTTGCCATCGATGGTAAGCATCATTTTTTTCCTTTTTTTCACCACCTGCACTAACATTGTTGGAACCCATGTTGAAATATAATATGAAAATATGCCGTGCGTCCGTCTTGCGGGAAAACAAAGAAACTGCGGCGCCGTCATAGATCGTCGTACTTAGAGCATGTTCTCGGATGTAGAAACAAATGCCGAGTCAAATTTTACGTCGGATGTCGAAAAGATCGTGTGTCGAAGCGATCGTATGTTGAGGTACCGCTGTATATTTGTCCGAGTTAGTCCCCCTCCAAGGTAATGCGCCTAAACCAACAACCAAGATTACGGGAAAAAGACAAACCAAACAGAAGAAGAAGTCTTTATGGCAAATGTACAAAGTGGGAACTATCAAATGCAGGACTACTAGCAGTTTCTGAAGTGTATTTCCAAACCAAGAAATGTTTATTTTGCTCTAAACACTGAGTGAGGATTTATTTTTGCACTATTTCAAGAAATGCTTTTTCAGTTTTGGAATGACATGAAGGGAGTTGGTGTGAGAGCAGAGGATGCAGAGGACGTCGTTAGATGGACAACTGATTTTCTGTAGGGACCCGTGAAGGCAAAAGCCGAGAGGAAAAGAAGATGTTTACTGGTAATGATTTACAGTTAACAGTGTGTAATGCAACATTGAAGATGCTAGTATTTTCTATCTAAAAAGATAAAAAAGTTACCAAGCTAGCGAGGGCTACAAGACTGTCAATTCAGTCGATTCCAACAAAAGTGGGTGTGTTGTCTATTTTTGCACATAAACTGTGAATGAAAGAATGTTAGAAGAATAAAAACATATTCACAAATTTGGATGTGTTTTTATTTTTGCAGAGTTGCTTTTTAGTTTTAGCCAATAGAACAAACTTTCAAATGATGTGATAAATAAAAGCCTTTCGTACCGAGCCATGACCCCCACACCGAGGTACGTACAGAACCGTGACTCGTGTGTGTACTGTTACACCCCTAATACATGTATACTGTACAGGCCAAAGGTTTGGACACAGCTCGTTCAATACAACGCAAATGAAGGTCCCAACTACATCGATAAAGTAATAATCAATCCTGAAAAGGCATAGGCTACCTGTGAAGTCAAAAACCATTTCTAGATGACTCCCATCTTGTAGCTCATTGAGAGAATGGCAGGAGTGCAGAAAAGTCATCAGAGCAAAGGGTGGCTACTTTAAAATACTATGCATCTTTTTTGTTAATTCACCTCCCTTTGTAATTCCACATGTGTTCATTCATAGTTTTATTACCTTGAGTGAGAATTTACAATGTAAATAGTCATGAAAACGCACGAATAAGAGGGTGTGTCCAAACTTTTGGCCTGAACTGTATGTATACATGTTTTACGGTGAATGGGGATCAGAACCCCCCTATGAAAAGTGGAAAAACCATAACGTAGGATTTGACCCCCAACCCCTGAAACACATCAAAATAAAGACCTTGTGTGCTGTCAAAGCAGGTCAAAATTGAGAAAAGTGCCGCTTGATATCCCCTCGGCGGTCGTGGAGGTGTTTAGCGGTGTAAAAGTTGAAATTTCCCCGGAAAGTGTTGGAGGTGTGTACTGGGCTTTTGGTGCTCTATAAGTGGGTAAAAATATTCCTGGAGGTGTTTGGCAAGATAGAGTGCCCCATTTTCAAGTAATAAATGTCAAACAAACAAACAAACAAAAAAAAAGGTTAAAATTCCCCACGGATGTTTTGTCGTGGGCTTTGGGTGCCCTCAAAGCTTGTGAAAGTACTAAAAGTGAGCCTTGAGGTCTTGTTGAAATCCTTGCGAAAGATGACATAAAACAAGGTAAAAGGCTGGGCGAGGCTACGATGTGTGCAGCCAATCAGCTGAAGGAATAAATTATTGTCGGTCACAGTAGAGGTGGCTTCGATAGTGCTCATTGGACTTGTTGGACTACTGTATGTGTCAATCTCACACCAGCAGTGTTGTCACAGATTACTTGAAAAAGTCATTTAATTACTGATTTCGCCTCAAAAAAGTAATTTAGTTACTCTATCAGTTACGATTTACCAATTTTTCTCCCTTTGCCGCCTCAACATAAGAATGACAACAGAAAAATGTCACCACATGTAATTGACTTTCCCATGATTGCATTTAAAGGGGAAAATCAGAACTTTTCACATAAGCACCGTTGACTCGCGCTAGCTTAGCCACTCCGGAGTCCTGAGACTAACAAAATGAAACAAATATCTGACAAACTGCTTGGAATTTGTTGAAATCAACTCCACCGACCAGTTAAACCCCGCTAACTCTAAGAGTAAGCCTAATGTCAACATTTCTGAATTTCGGGTTATGGTTAACAGCATATCAGTGCCAATGTAAAACAATGCAAACTGACTGCACAATAATCAACAACACACAAGTGGATTGTACCGTGCAATGAACACAAAGGTGGTGGCGGGGCGCCGATGCGCACGCACAACCCCGAAGCACTCCTCTCAACACAAACGCGGTCAATTTGGCCACAAAACGTGGCGGCAACTAAGCACTTTACACTCAATCGGACTTACAACACATCCCACAGATGCTAAACGAACAAATCACTTCGCGGCATAAATGTGCAACACGCATATGATGTAAACAAAGCTTGCCAACTTGGAGCGATGACTGCCCGTCGTTGCCAAGGCCAAGCTACGAAACGGCCGCGCATGTAGGGGGTCCAACCTTTTGCTGATACCCTCCAGAATGAAGGAAAAAAATACACACTTTCATTCATGGATATCCACAGATCAACATTCCCTCGCAACATCTCAACACTCGGCTCGGATGTCCACCCGCCTGGCCCACGCCTTTGTCAGTCCCACAACACGTGTGACGCGAGACCAAAGCAGGAAGTAGCTGAGAAGTTGTCATGGAAACACGTACCAGGAACCTTTCATTTGAGCATTTTCTATTTAAAATGCTCTTCATACATGACTGCAGTATTCTTCGTTCCACATACATTATGAGGCAATGAAAAAATAGTGACGCAGAGACACTAAGGAAACTAACTTTAATCAGATTACCGGTGTAGAAAAATGAACTCGTTAGATTACTCGTTACTGAAAGAAAGTAATCAGATTACAGTAACGCATTATTAACTAACGCATTACTGACAACACTGCGCACCAGAAACCAATCGCACGCTTCGGATGAGAGCTCGTGGCTACCTACAAAGCCCTTGAGTCATCTACAGCGGTGTTTTTCAACCAGTGTGTCGAGATCCCGCGAGATTGTTGGGCGTGCTGCGAAAGTTCTCGCTCGTGTCGCGTTCAAGAACTGCTCGGATTTCTAGCCATCAGCGACGTAGCCGTCCGCGACCATGTGGACTCCGGCACGTCTACTGCACATCATTTGGTTAGACTCCTCATGTGTCAATATACTCAAAAGCTTCCTTTCTGTTTTATCCATATGTGATGACCGTCAATGCTCCCAGGGTTTTATTCCAACACATTGTTGAGGACAGCAAGGTGGCTATTGGCTAGAAATCCGAGCAGTTCTCGGACGCGACACGAGCGGCTATGCGACAGCGCCGCGGTGCCGAGCAAGTTTAAACGTAGTCTCCGGACGAGACGCCCGTTGCTTCAAAACAAGTCGATGGACTATTTTATTCGCTTTCATGAAAACACAGAGAAACGGGCAACTTTTTGGAGAAAAAGTACAAAGGTAAATGAGAAAGCCTTCAAAGCCAGTTACCTTGATGCTGAACTTGTTGCTAAATCCAAAGAGTCCCACACCGTGACAGAGACATTAATACTACCTGCCTGCAAAGCCATTGTCTGCTAGATGCTCAGCCCTGATGCGGTTAAAGACATTGCTCAAGTCCCCCGTCTGATAATTCTGAGCTTTTTCAAGCCTAACTGCTATTAAAAAAAATTTTTTTTTTTAAAGATTAAAAAAAGACAGAGCTTTTGAAGAATAAAGATATTGGCTTTATGTTCATCTAAACAGGCTCAAGTTTCACACGAAGTATGCATACTCAGAAATGATTTTATAATTAAATATACTGTACAGAAAATAATCTTGGAACATTTTTGGTTTGTGGTGTGCCGCGACATTTTTTCCTATGTCAAAACGTGCTGTGACACAAAAAAAGTTGAAAAACACTGATCTACAGTATGTTTTGCTGCTATGAAGTAAGTACTCTTTTGTGCCTCAAAATGAAATGATGCTTATTTTTTATGGATATTTTCAGAACCCCATGAGTAACTGAAAATGAAAAATTGGCGAGGGCGAGAAAAGGAGTCCTTCAAAAAAAAAAAACTTTTCCCACCATAATAGCTTAAAATTCACCTTCTGCAGGCGGTTTCATTCAGCAACCAAATTTGGTCGCCATTTTCCTCAAGATTTTCTCGTTGGTCTGATCATAAGAAGCGATGTCTGAAAATGTACCGAAAGTTCGCTTTTTTGCTTTGAAATGGCTATCAAACCAAAACTTACCAACAAGAAAAAAAGTTCAAACCTTGGTGCACCTCTTATAGTGTGACACCAACTCTATTATTGCCAAAGACAAGTGGTTATTTTGTGTGTCGGGAGAGGCGTTTGCACAAGTGGGTTGGCACTGGTGCTCGCCAGCCTCTGTGGGCGGGGCCACCTTAATATGGTGCGAGGCCGCTAATGGCTTTATGATTGGATAATTAGAGGTAGGTGGGTAGCTAGGAGCGAGTTGTGTGGGCAAGCTTGGCTCGGCCCACGCTGCAGCCGGCGGGAACAGGACGACTCCCCGTCGGCTGCTCGAGGGTGTTTATGTGTGTGTGAAAGTGCGTGTGCACTCGTGTGTGTCACCACCAGCAGGATGGGCCATTTTGGACTTCCCGCTATAGTAGAAATGGGCAAGTTTGGTACATTTAGTAGGTTCAAAGCATATATGTCACTTAAATTGCAATATGATTTATTCCAAATATAATACAGCTCTGATGTGATTACCATAAAATGATGCAATGCTTAGTCCAGTGGTTCTTAACTCGAACCCCTGGGTTTCGGTGAAGGTTAAGAAACTCAGAGCCATAATTTGTACACTGACTAAATCTGGCAAAGTGTTGTTTTAGACAAGGTTTTGGAATGGTTTGCCCTCAATTTACAGGATTTATTCTATTTATTTTAAATACCAGCCCTCAATCTAATGGGAGGAGAATATCTGTTTGCTCAGTGGAAGGTTGACTGGCAAGTATAGCAGATCTACAGACAGCGTGATCCAGGAGATCTTTTTTTTAATTATATTTTTTAATTGCGTCATTTTATGCCATGAAAATAGTATGTGATGCAAAATTGCGACAATAAAATGATAATGTAGACATGAAAACAAAACAAAAAAAAAAGAAAAGTGAAATGAGATGTTTCATTCAATTTACCAACATGAAAATGAACAGCAAAAGGCAAAATTATTTGTAGTAAATTTGAAATCTGGAGCAAATTTGAACAGGAATTCACTTAGATGTTAGCCTGCTAGGTTTTGAATTCATAAAAAAAGGTTCTATTATGAAATTCCGATGGGCTTTGGTACTGTTAGCAAGGTTAAGAACCACTGGCTTAGTCATTTCAATGGATTTACTCCACTTGCCAAAACAATGCAATACAATATAACTCGTTTTACCGTGACATGAGCTATTATATAATCAGAGCTGGGTAGAGTAGCCAAAAATTTGACTCAAGTAAGGGTGGCATTACTTAAAAAAAAAAAAAAAAAATTACTGTAATTTCCAGACTATAAGCCGCTACTTTTTTCCTTCATTTGGAATCCTGCGGCTTATTTATTTATTTGGCTTAATAGGCAAATGCCTCCTAGTATGCATTGCAGCAGTACAGATGTAAATAACAATCAAAATTCACGTTCTGTGCTAATTATTTATTCAGTTACTGTTCCAGTTGTTTCATTAATTGCTTGTTGCGGTATTTGGTAACACTTTATTTGACAGTGGCCTCATAATAAGACGGTCATAGTTACGACATGACACTATCATGGGCATTACTGAATGCTTATGAGGAATGTCATTAAGTGTCATCCAGAAAATTATGTTACTAACTCCATTTATGTCCAGTTTGGATCTTTTACATCCATTCAAAAGTGAGATCATTTGCCTGGTAAAACTAAATGACATCTGTTATAAGCATTCATTAATGCTCATAGCAATGTCTTGTCATAGTTATGACAGTCTTATAAGGCCACTGTCAAATAAAGTGTTACCAAGTACCATAACAAGCAATTAATGAAACAACTGGAACAGGAACTGAAGAAATATTTGGCATAGAAAATGAATTTTGATATTTACATCTATAGCGCTGCAATGCATGCTAGGAGGCATGTTGGACGACAACTCTGTTGACAGCAGGTGGCAGAATAGGTTGGCTGTCTCCCCCCAAGGGAGTAATGATGGCTAAATAAAGCTTCTTGAAGCAATAAAGCTTTGCAGCCAATTGGTTCAAAGCTTCATGGTGGTTCATTTGGTCTTATGACAGTCGTATGATGCCGCTGTTAAATAAAGCGTTACCGGTTAGTATCTTTTGGGTGTAAATATCCCATAGTCCAGTGCAACTTATCATTGAAGAAATGCCGTTTTCGTGTCACATTTGGTGGGTGGAGACTTATAGTCAGGTGCGCCTTATCGTGCCAAAATTACGGAACTCAAATACAGGTAAAAAAGAAAACTCAAGTAATGAGTAAGTGATTTGTTTTTTTAAACAATGGGATTTTTTTTTCTTGGCGCAATTTCATTTATTTCAATCGTTATGATTATACTGTTCTAATAACTACATACCTGGCTATATATTTCAATCTACCTGCTTTCTATTCCTCTTGTGCTTATCTCCATTGCTGATTTCAATTATTAGTAGTAGTAGTAGTTTTTGTTATATCTTTGTTTTATTTTTATTTATTTTTATTCTATTTGTGATTAAATGCGATCTTTTGTCTTGGTTTTTACGTTGTATTGATTTAAATGTGATTTTTATGATCTTCATGTGATGTTAAGCACTTTGAATTGCCTTTTGTTGAATTGTGCTATATGAATAAATTTGCCTTGCCTTGCGTTGCCTACTATAAGACAGCAGCGGAACAAGTGTGAAGAGGGCGCGAATGCAATGAGCGTAAACAGGCAGAGATATTTTAACCCTATATTCCAGCTCCGACCATCGTCTTACCTTTCTGTGACCCACCACCCACTTTACGCCTGCAAACTGGGCCCCATCCACCACTGCTATAATGTATTACATGACTGTATTAAGCCAGAAAATACACCATTTTTTAAAATCAAGACTGGAAAAAAAATCTACAGAAATGAAAAATCACCTGTCCAAAGAGCATGAGTGCCCTGAAGTAGAAAAAAAACATGTGCTACCATGAAATTGAGACGATCATATCTCCGGTTTTCACATGTCTATCGGTGCCGAATAAAAACTGGGAGAGAGAAATTCATGATTTTGAGTAATGCTGTAGGCAGCGCTCAATGCCAAATAGTTTATTGACCAAGGTGCTTTAAAAACATCACATGATTGACTTTCAACTGCAAGCCCTTTTGTGCTCATGTGACTGTGTTGTTACGTCTGATTGGTATAATGGAATCGTGATTGTTGTTGCCAACCTCTCATTGGTCAAAACGGTAGTGGGCATCTAGCAAAAATTTAAAAAATAATGTGTAGAATGAAGCGGAGCAATGTAAGAGTAGTTATTATTCTTTACAAACTTACTAGAGTAAAAGTATACAAACTTACTAGAGTAAAAGTAAAAATTATGGTATGTAGATTTTTTTCCCTCAAATAGTTACTCAAATGTAACGCGTTCCTTTCCACCTCTGTATGATGCAATACTCTTCATATCAATTTCAATGTTCTTCCCCTCTTAATTTGTTGTCAAGGAGAAATCAATCTCGACTTGACAGAATCAAATGATATGGTGTTGTCATTTTTTCCCCCAAAGTGTACCTATTTTTGCCCCCCAACCTAAAAATTGAGCGTAAACGACACAGCAACACTAACGAGGTCTCCCTTCCCGTCCAGCATCATTAAAAGGCGAGGCTCTAGCCGCGGGCTTCCCGTGAAACCCTCCTTCAAACTGTACACTTTATCTATAATTCAGCCCCCCTCTCACGCCTAAATTATTCACGCAAATAGCGAGGCAAATAATGGAGTTCACAGAATCTTACTTACACATCAAACTACTTAAATGTTGATTTGAATTTTTGAGGCGCTCTGATGCGGTTGTCAGTAGGTGGTTAAGGAGGGGGGCTGACTACGTAAGTCAGGAGCACGTGTGGCCTCTTTTTCCCCGGATCACATCGGGGAGGTAAATGAATGAATTTCAAATTATATTTACGCTCACGTACCGGTCACTGCAGAGCACTAATGCAAGGAATTGACTATCCAATCTGAAGATGTATAAACATCTCAAGTTCTGTCCACAACCACAATGACATTTTTTTTCAGAATAAATGAGCAACAAGAAAAAAATGAAATGAGACGTAAAAAAATATTTTAAAATACCCTTCATTTTCAAAGTAAAATAGAAAAGCAGACAAATATGGAATTTTAATTTTGAAAACGAATTGAATATGAGCAATTTAGGCAGTACGGTAGCTGAGTGGTTTGCATGTAGGTGTCACACTTGGATGGAACGGAGCGGACTCACGTGCAGAATTCAGTTCAGTCTTTTATTTAACACAAACAGTAAGAAGCAGGAACAAACTGAGGGCGCTCCAGAAGGAGGAAATAACGAGCTATAAAATAAAATGATACAAACGAGAAACAAGAGAGCCAGGCAAAATGCACTGGAGTTTACAACTACAACTAAGGGCCATGCATGAGGCACAAAATAACAAAGATCTATGGCAAAATACTATGCGCAACTTACAACTTAGAATATCTTGGCTATGGTCTGGCTTTGGTGGCAACAGAGGGCGAAGACACTTTGGCACGAGACTAGGGAGTAACAAACAATTTAAGCACATGAGGAATGGGGCACAGGTGGGAACAATAGGTAATCATAATCAGTGACAGGTGAGACGGCAGGAAGGGTGAGTGGTGGAAACAGGAGGGTGAGGCTTCAAAATAAAGCAGGAAGAGACAATATACCAGGACGTGACAGTAGGCCTCACACTTCTGAGATTAAGGTTCTATCTCCGACCTCCCCGTGCCTGTGTGGGTTTTCTCCGGGTGCTCCGGTGTCCTCTGACACCTCAAAAACGTGCACGATCGGCCGACTGATCCGGATGGTACTGAAAGAGTGTACTTTAATGGATGTTTGTCCCATTGTGGCCTGCGACCAATTCAGGGTGTAACCTGCCTATTGCCCACAGTTGGCTGGGATAGGCTTCGGCATCCCCGTGAGGAGAAGCGGGACGGAAGGTGGACGGATGAAAAATTGATGAAAAACCCCCAATTATGAGCAAACCAATAAAATCAAGGATCACGTGTTAACTGTTACATTGAATCCAAAAAATACGTGGGAGAAAAAAAATCATAATTTATTGTGGCCATTTATTTACTTTCACAAGGCATATTGTCCTGTTTTTGTTCACGAAACTTCTTTTGCCTATAGTGGACCCTCGTGATACCTTACGAGCTCCATCGCGAGAGAAAACGATTCTTATAATGCCAGCAAATTTTCTCAATACGAGCGGGATCCAGAAAAGCCTCTCTCGCGCTCGCTCGGCCCTCTCTTTCGCTTCGTCTCCCCGATTGTCCCGGCGTCACGCTGCGGGGCGTACGAAAATCAACAGCATCTGCCCACCGGCCGGTCGTCCTCGTCGTCTCCGGTGATACATTTTGTAACCAAACCCATCCGAATAATTTTTTGCTTACAAGTGACCATTAACCATGTCCCCCGGTTTACTGACACCATAAATTTTGTTAAGTTCATCTTCTTCTATCGTTTCATCTAAATTGTTATGGCATATGTATGGCTGGCCTTTCTCTCTCTCTCCTACTGCTTGGCAGGCTTCCAATTTTGTTACATTGCTAGACTTTAGCGTCATGGTCAGTGCTCGTATAGAAAAAAAAACATTGTTTTTATTTGGCATGGAGGGTCTTAAGGATAGGGGATACCCAGGACTTGAACTGCATCTATTCATCTTTGTTGCTTCATTTCTAATTGTGTATCATATTGCCTCTGTAAAGCCCTTTGAGACTTCTGTTGTGATTGAGGGCTATACAAATAAAATTGAATTGAATTTGGTTCTCAGATGATTGAACCTTAAAAATGACACCTTGAATTATTATTTAGTAACACGGTGGGTCATGGGAAGTTATGATAGGCATGAACTGCAATTCCTTTATTTCTTACAGAGAAAATAAATTCCTGATATGAGCACATTCACGTTACGAACTTGGTCACGGAACGGATTGCGCTCGTATCGTGAGGGTTCACGGTATTAGCATAGCCGTTAATGTCACAAATTCAACAACCAACAAGAATCCACACAGACATAAAGAAGAAAACTTTTTTTATGATATCGTGACAGTAAGAGGGGGAAAAAATTGCAGATTGTGTTCCACAAAAACAACACCAAAAATGCTAAGAAATAAACAATACTAATAATAACAGTAGTTCAGCCATTGGCATGGAAGCTAGCAGTACGTTTGATCGCTTTCCACCTGCTCACGCGACACCCCCATGTTTAAAAGGTACGGGAGGCTAAATGTAGCCGTGGCCCGGACTTGATACCGTATCAGCAAAAGGCTGAATTAACACGCGTTGCTTACTTACCATATCGTGAATCATTTACTCCCCTCGGAGTGCAACGAGGCCATGCAAGTTTTATAGCGGGAAAAAGAATCAGAATTCCCGGGATGGCGGCGCGCGGGTGGCTCATGCATAAGTCAAGCGTGCGCGCTACATGCTGCCACTAGAACCTTGCTCGGGGGGAGGCGGAGGTTGGCTGCCGCCTTTGAGTGCGCACTACTCGAAGAGGTTCACGGGCTGTTCTATGGACTATTCGTTGCTTATAGTACAAATATTTTGTTTTAACTTAATCACTGACGGTGAAAGACATCAAATCCATTTAGACTTGGACAGCTAGAAGAGAAAGATGGCTCTCATGTAACTTCCTATCACGGTCTGAAGGCCAACTGCGAAAGCGCATTTTCAGGGTCTTGGTCTCAATTTCCAAAGGGTCTCGGTCTTGTTTCGGTCTCGGGTAGCGTGGTTTTGAGTACAAGACTAGGATTGAAACAATATTGATTTTAAGGACGACCACAAATGATTACAGTACTTTTATAGTCAAAAAAATAATGATTCAAAATAAAAATGATAATCAAATATTATCTTTGCAAAAATATAATGATTTGGCTTATACTGTACAAAAAGTCATGCCATTTGCTGTTGTATAAATCTTGGTTTAAAGGCTCTGAGCTGTAAATATGCCTTAGAACTAAAAACTCTTAGGAAAGTTGGGTAATGAGTAGTGTAACTCTAGTATTATTTTCCAAAGCAAAGGCTCACGAATAGGGGTGGAAACCTCACGATATGCAATACAAGAATCTTGATAATGGGTATATTGTCAGGGACGAGGTGTACCCAAATGCAGGGAAGAACAGGGAAAGCAAGGCAAGGGAGGGTGTTGGTAAATTTAAAAAATGTTTTCATTTGGATGGCAAAACGCAAAGTGCAAACCAAACTCAAAAGGAGAACTAAGAAAGAACTAGGATTCCAAACTGATTTGGGCATACCGGAACAACTGGGCATGGACCTAAAACATGAGGAGATCAGACAGCACATGGGGTTCGTAAATACCCACACGACAATGAGGCACAGGTGGGTGACACAAGAGGCCGCGGATTGGTCAAACACAAGGAGCAGGCCATAGCAGGTGGAATCAATAGGTAATCACAATGACCAGACACACTTGAGCAAAACCTTAAATAAACTCAAGGCATGAAATATCTAACGATTTGGCGATACAATAATTATCGAGATCACAATACCATTTTACGATATTCCACAAAACAATAAATAAACAGAAAAACAAGCTCTTTTCGTCCTTCTGCTGTGAGTTGGTATGAGTTTAATACTAGTAGATTGGAAATGAAAGGGAAATATTGCTAATTAGAAATGAATGGGTATATTTTGGTCGAACCGTACATTTTTAGCAAAAACGTTTCTGCCCCTAGGCATTAAGATTCGTTTCATGAATACTGTAAATGATGTGATTTGAGTCACAAGAGCAAGTAGTGTTTTGAAATTTCACTTTTTTTCAAAACAACAAAATTAAAACAGCATTTATGGTCACGATGGGGGGGGACGAGGTTAAATACAAACACGGGGTAACAAAACAATGAGGCACAGGTGGACGACACAAGAGGCAACACACAAGGAGCAGCTCCAACATATTCATAGTTAGTTAGGGTAGGCGATTAATGTATTTCTTGTTGTTGTTTGTGCTTCTTCTGTCTCTTTCTCCCTCGTTTCTTTTGTTCTCCCATAACCCCTACCTGTTCGCTGCTTTTTCTTAATAAACGAGGTAGGTTGAGTGATCACAATGGATGTCTGCTATGTGATACATTAAAACTGTTCAGATCAATCGGACACTCAGATCTCCATTCTCCATGTCAAGCAGCTGAACAGGACAGGTTAAAAAAAATAACTGAACCCAAGTCTAGGCATGACATACTGTATCTTATGATATAGCAATACAACAATTATCGATATCATGATGATATTCTAGAATATTCTACAAAAGAACTAATAAACAGAATTATCTCACTAGTAGACGTTCAATCCGTTTGAAGTGGGAGGGTGGCTCATGGTTCATTTGCATCCATGCAACCACTTTGCAAGTGTCAGTGGCAACCAGTGAGCTAACATACAGTAGATAGTATTCTAGTGGAGGATTTTGTTAGCAACCTGTCGGTTCCTTTTGAAATTGACACCTTTTTACAACGATATATCGATTCTTGGTGAGTGCATTATGGATAACCTTTTGGTCTACCAAGTATCGCGATATATCACCTTTTTGATATATTTTTACACATTTACTTGCTAATATCTATTTTTGATTCATTCCATAGATAAGCGATTATTTCTACACAAGGATAAAAGCCGTTGTAAATCACTAGTCACGCACGGGTGAGGGAGGGGGCGTCAAACGAAAACTGGCAATCGTCTCGATATGTAACGGTGATCCAAGACGCTTTTTTAGCTCATGAAAAAAATCTTTGTCAAGGGAATATTTTTATTTTCGGCATCGTTAACGAAAACAACGCTGGTGCTACATCTTGGTTGTTTGATTCATGAACTCATCCACTGCCATTGCCGGCGATAGACGTCCAATCCATTTTGACCGGAAGGGTCTAGCTCCCATTGCGAAAGGAATCGGAAGTAAATGAGTTCATTTTAGGAAAGGAAGAGAGGCGTGAGATGGCGTCGGGGGCAAAAGATCACGGACGAGCGGAGAGCGAGGGGGCGACAATCAATTAGACACATCGGTACCGAATTCCGCCGGCGTCTGCCACCCTCAACGCGTCCATCCAATTTGCCGTGGGAAACGGGCCTTTTCTTCTATCTGTCGGATCAAGGAAGGGTAAATGTGTATCGCCGCTCATGCGCATTTTTGGAAAATTCTTGCCAACAAGTGTGAGTGGGCCAAGTGCGTTTCGGGGGTCCCGCAGTCTCCCGTCAACAAAGCCAGGTCGCAGCGGGAGAGCTTGAGTGGAGCTGAGCAAATTCTTCCTGCGGGTTTTTCAATCTTTAATGCCGGTGTAGCGGCGGTGCGGGAATATCCTGGTGCGTGCCCACATTCAGCATTCTTCCCAAATGCTCGCTTGGAGTTGTGCTTCATACAGTACATGAATATTGTTCATGAAATACTTAGTGCGACGTTTTCTTTTTCCACCATAAAACCAGAAAGAAAGACAGTTTCATACTGAGAGCTCCTTGTGTCAGCCAAGCATTATACTGTATGGACAAACGCTCCAAAAAATGACCGAAATAGAACATATTAGCGCAGCGGACTGGAGCTCTCTAACAAAGGTATACATTGTGTCATTAAAAATAAATAAATAAAATAAAATAAAATAAAAGGTTAATGGAACAATGTTCCCATATGAAATGACGTAGAAATGGATAATCGGTTCCATTTGACGCTCAAAAATGTTTGGACTAATAGGATATTAAGTAAAATAGAAGTTGTATGTGCACAGAAGAAGACCAAATGCTTCTTTGATAGTGTCATTAGAAAATGCAATTTCTGTAAGAATTGCAATGGAAGCTTAGCCGTGATGGTTTGTGTATCGGGTCACTTCCTGTTGATTTTGAGGAATTCCCGGGTCACTAACTGTAGATATCGGGTCACTTCCCGTTGATTTGGGAGCATTTCAGGGTCAGGGTCACTTCCTCTTGATTTCGGGGCATTTAGGAATAGCTTCTTGATGATATAGAGTCACTTGGGTTGGAATTAGATGGCAGTGAATTGAAATTTTTGTGCCATTAAAATGAATAGCGAACAGGGCCATCGGAAATGAATGGGAAATTTTGGCCGTTAGAAATGAATTGGCATGTTTTTGAAAAAATTTTGGTCGAACCGTACGTTTTTTGCAAAAACGTTTCTGCTACTTAGCGTTCTATTTTTTTTTTTTTAATTTTTAGTATAAACTATGTCACTTTGGTCAGCAGTACAAGTAGTGTTTTGAAATGTCACTTTTCTCAAAAAAAAAAAAAAAGTGTCAAACGAAAGAGATACCCCATCGCGTAAGAATTCGGGTTGTTTTGGTGTATGAATGGTGCCGGTAGGTCATTTGATTTTGGCTGGGCGGTGCGCAAAGAAAGGGAAAAAAAACTTTCATTCAGTTTTTGCTAAAGTAGTAGCAGTTTGGTCAAAATTAGCCAAAAACATACCCATTCATTTCTAAGGGGCAAAATTTCCCATTCATTTCCAATGGCCGTATTTGCAATTTATTTCAATAGCACTAAAACCTCCATTCACTCCTATTGATTTCCAACCCAAGTTACTCAGATACCAAAAGGGAGTGACCCTGAAACACCCCTAGATCATCAGGAAGTGACCCTGAAATGCCTCCAAATCAATAGAAAGTGATCCAATAGGTGAACCTGAAATACCACTAAATCAACAGGAAGTGAGCCCTAAATCCTCAATATATCAACGGGAAGTGACCTAGTATGAACAGAAAGTGAACTGGAAATACCCCCCAATAATCGGAATCTGACCTTTTATCTAGACCGGACCACCAGAATCGCGGCAACCGAACCGCCGGACCTGCGCCGGTGCAGTTCCAACGACCCGGGCCGTCGGCAACCCGGCAATCTGGCCTAAAGAGCAAACTCCTCACGTTCACCGTAGTCTTTGTACTGACTCCATTTTGAAAGGTTTAAAGAAGGCTCACCGAAAACAAGTTGACAATTTATTCAGGTCAACAGTGATCAAACAGCAAGGTGAAACAGAAACAGACTCAGGCGGGAGGCAAGACTCGCTCCAAGGTCACCATAACATAGGTCAACAAAAGGTTCCCGATAAAAATGACCACAATTAGTTAAACATTCAGTCTTTGGAAGGCTCTTGCTCTTCTCTGATTGATAATATATTAAGTGTGTTAGAGTAATGCAGTACTTCTCAAATAGTGGGGCGCAGAACGATGCCGGCGGTGGCGCATGTAACCTCGGGGTAGGATTACTTTTTTTGCCGTACGAGAATAAAGTGTACTTACACATCCACTCAGTGGGTGGCAGTGGCGTTCTTATTTTCAGAGTGTGCGCAGACAAAGAGTTATGAAGAGCTGTGCGCCATTTTCCGGCCGCCGAACACCGAGCTCAGGCGGCTACCCACTGTCGTCTCCGGTTCTCACGTGACACGTGTCCGCCCGAGAAATGCCATTTTCGGCCCTCACCTGCGGTTCTCCCCGGGCCGCCCAGAATGCGCTGTTTTCGGGCTGTTTGGCTTTGACTTTTAATACAGTAGGAGACCAGGACAGACCACTCTGTTTACTGTGTCAAAAAATGTTTGTAGCTAACAGCGAGAAGCAAAATCAACTAGGCCTGCAAGCAGGACTGAACGGGCCCTCGCAATCTAGCACAACTCGTACGTCACGCAACTCGTGCAGGTCAGGGTGGTGGCAGATCATCCTCTCTAATCATCTCATTAGAACCTAACATGCTCGAAAGTCGCCCCTTTACATTCACACACCTAAGAGATAAAAGCCCATACTGGAGAGAGTACTACAAAAAAGGAGGCACTACTGAGCTGTGCAGCCAAGCCCTTATTCAAAGCCAAAATGAATCTTCTAACTGGGCAAATTCGACCAAGTGTGCCAAATTCTGTGGCTCTATAAGCTGCCTGAGTCTCTGAAAAAAAAATTTCCTTTTAATGGCGAACAAAGGGTCGTCACGGCAACAGACAGAGACATGTGAACATTGGCCGTAAAATAAGTATTTCAAAAGGTCTTGAAACTACAATGACCAACCTGACAAGAACTGGACATGTATTGGAAAAACGAGTGACTTTCTATTGCCACTAGTTGGTGCTGTAGGGTTGATGCAAATGACCCCTACAGGACCCTTCAGAGTATGACTCAACAAGCACGAGATGTTTGGCGCAGATATGTTGTAGATCTTCCAAGTAATGACTGTTCAAAACTTGGACTTGGTGAGACAAAATGGCTTCAGTCATGTTCACTTCTCCTGCTGGACCCTTCTGCTTCAACCAAACCTCAGTATTTTTCATCAGGCACCTGAACACAGGTCTTAAGGCTCCCCTGATGCAGGTTTGAGGTCAACAGATCTTTTTCCCTTGGAGGAGGAACCTGTCTCGTAAAAAAAAGGCATTTCCTGTTCTCACTAAGGGGCGCTAGGCCTAATGGGTAATATTTCAATGCACTCGTGTTAAGGGTGGGATACCGCACATACATGCCAGATATGAAAAAGATTGAACGTTTTGTCAAGGAACTATTAGTCATTTACTGTATTTGTCATTTTGCCGAAAAAATGGCCGACTTTGGCACCACGCCCAGGTCAGACCCGTGAATGAAAACGCACCATTTTAAACAACTTAAGATCTCATATGTCTCCTGAACAGTCTCACCAATTTTGAAGATGATCCAACTAACTCCCTTGGCGAAAAGGTCTCAAATGTGCACCCTGTAAATCGATAAAAAATTCATATTCGATCCAAAACAACCGATTTCCTGTTGGTTTTGGAATATGGGTGCCAATGCTTTTTTGGAGCGGTTTTGGACAAGGTATAGACTCCCCAAATTTGCTCTATACTGACAGACCCTAATGTTATAGGCCAATTTTAAAATTTCAAGGGGGCGCCACTGAGCCATTTTGTTACTTTTTTTGCAACGTTGCAAAATTATCAAAATTTACAATTTTTCGCACGTATGTGCAAATTTTGGTGACTTTTCGTGCATGTTCAGGCCTCCAAAATGGCCGTTTTCATTTGCTCTGGGAAAAAAAAAAAAAAAAAAATAGTAATAGTAATAATCCTTTGCAAAACAATAGGGCCTTCGCACGCTTAGTGCTCGGGCCCTAATTAAAGATAATAGACCCCAATCTCATTGATAAACCACTTGATTGTTTTTCAGCTAAAACGTCCCGAATATTGCCAACAATCGTCCCGCTTCGTCAGTGTTACATCAGTAAACCATTCAGCACTGTTAGCATGTTTAGTGCAGAATAACCCCACATCATTGTAAACATTGCAAATGAGCTGATTCTGTTAGCAGCAAAAATAAAAACTGTCCCTCTGTCCCATGACACTGTCATTTTTCTTGTATTTCGGGTTTGCTTTTTTTGGTCAAAGTTTTTGGCATATTGTCCTCATGAGTTAATGTTGCGAATCAATTTTAATGTATTATTATTTATTGATTTCATTACATTTTATTTATCAGTATCAAATGGTCAAAAATGTACAAAAATGTGTCAGTGTACTTTTACAGTTTGGATGTGATGTTTATTTTTTTTATTTAGGCAAATTAATTTTTTTCTGTCACAAACAAAATGTTAATAAAGACACACTTTATTATAAATTCATCTATGTTACTTTATTCCATAATAGTAAAAAAAGGACACAATGTTTGGCATAATAGCCATTTCATAAACAAATGATACTATTTACAGTGGCGGCAGAGAGTTGGGGGTGCAAAACATTTCCGTCTTTGTGGGGGGAGGGGGCTTACCAGAAAGTCATTGAAAAGCACTGGAGTAATGCAAACAGTTTGACCGTGCCTACAAGAAAAGGTACTATCTCCTGCATTCCTCCTCAACGATCCTCGACAGGGGATCGTTAAAAAATGATGTCGGTCGTGGAACTTAGCCTTAGCAAGTTGTGAAAAAATCAGCAAGTCCCACTCAGGGTTCCTGTTATAAGATTCTCTAAGAAAATTAGATACCACAGTTATTCGCGGGGTCAAAACCTCGGTGGTGTCTGGTGCCATGGCTATAGGTATAGCTCACTGTGCTCATCTTTGTATCTGGCATAATTCCTTCCAGTACAGGTTTATTAAGAACAATTTGTGCATGATGAATTAGACGGGCTACCAATCAAGTGAGTCCTTAAGTTAGGAAAAATGAGAAATGAAGTGAGAAAAATTTGGCCCAGTAAATACATTTTGGTCTCGGTGACAAGATATTTACAAGAAGTCGGAGATGCTTCTAAAGTAACAGGAAGTTGGCAAACATCAAAGCCAAGCTGCCATTGCAATTTCTCAGAAATGGTATTGTCTAGTTATTCATGCTATTTCATTATGGCGCCGCTATCATCTATTCTATCATATATTCGCTCAGTCGGCGTGATAGATTGTCGTCTTTCTTGCTCAACTGCCGTACCGCCAAAAGGTCTGTTGATGTCTCATTGAATGTAAACCCAAGGACAAATGGAGGTATTGAGCAGAGGTCGGAGGCTAACTTCTTGAGATCCTCCTCCTCCTCTTTTGGAAAAACATTGTCTAACCTTTCACTTATTGATTATCTGGTTAGTAAAAAGAAAGCGCCACTGGCATTAGGTCCTAATGATGAGTCATTTTAGGACCCCAGCTGGTTCAGGGTCCAGACATATTGGCCTTTGATGAGCTAAAGTGAGTCCATTTGCACACCGACACATATGCATAATGGACAAATAATGGAATCTTCTAATCATTTGTTTTGGGCCACGGTGGGAAATGACATGAACCCTGTGGCCCAAACACCATTAGAATTTCAACGATGAAGCCTTTGGTTTTTTTTTTTCGTCTGTAGATGGATTATTGAGATTTGCCGGCATGGCTTTTTGCTCTTTCTGCAACATTCCCTCAGTGTGACACGTGTCTGCCAATCACTTTGACGGGCAGCTGACACACAAAGCGCAAAGACTGTCCGTTTGCGCTTGAGTGACACCTCCGTGCGAGGAGACCTTCTCCACGTCATCCAAATGATCTTATTATCAATACGTTGCTGTGCATCATTTGTCAGTCGAGCGGCCCGTTTAAGTCATCGGCCGCAATCGACCGCGATAGACCTCCGATCCGTTTCCGACGTTCGCGCTCTATCGCCGCCATTGGTTTTGGTTTGTTTGCCCGGAGCGGCCATAAACACACTTGTGATGATGTCACGGCTAGATTTCCATTTTGGAGCTTTAGCTAATCTCTGTGTTGTGAATGAGGCCCGCTGAGAGGCAATAAAAGTTGTAACAGGAGCCTTATGCGAGGGTGCTAACCCACCTTCCCTCTCCTCCTCCAGTGCGGGAGATTAACACTCGTGTCGTATTTGACTCGCTGTGCCAGAAGTGGATCTCACTGTCACGCCTTCTTTCGGAAAACACACGCCATCTCATCCTTGTATTTACAAGGCTCGTGTCAACTATTTGACTTTTAAGAGTTATTTTAAGATTGGGTAGGATAAAATCATTTCCACATACAGTTTGTGTAGGATGACCATATTTTGATTTCCAAAAAAAAAAAAAAAAAAAAAAGGATACTCGGCATGGCCTCGAGATACTTGAAGTTTACTCAAAGGTGCCTATATCACTTGCATGTTTTTGAAGTGTGCCTCCTCTGTCTGGATAGAACATTTCTGTTATATATATATATATATATATTGCCACATAGTATATATTGTATACTATATGCCATTTTTTTTTTACTCAACAGGTTACAGGTTACAGGCTTTTTCCTAAAAAATAAACGAGAGAGAAAAAAACACAATGATGAAAAATAATCATATAATGTAGATTAGGCCTGAACGATATTGGAAAGAACTATTGCTGCGATTTTGGGGGGGGTTGCGATATATTGCGATATTAAAAAAAAAAAAAAAAATTATATATATATATATATATATATATATTTTTTTTTTTTTAAAGAAATTTTTACTAGATGACTTGAATAGCTGTTTGGAAAGACTTTGGATGACTTGTCATGACCACAGTGTGCAGTATTCCATTGTTTTTCGCGGTTAATAGGGACCAGTTCTCGCCCTGGTAAGTGAAAAACCGAGAAGTAGCGCGTACCCCCCCATTTGTGTGTGTGTGTGCTCCATGTATTTATTCAGATCTAGCACTGGAAAGAGATACAAATAAGACATGTTTTTTCTCACTTTTTTCCCCGAAGTATGATTTTAAAAAATGAAAAAATAAAAAACCCTATAAATATATCTATATTTTAATAAATGTTTTTTAAGCGACTTAATTACTCTCTTGGGTACATGACCATTTGATTATACAGTATACGTTTTGATCGTAAAAAACTCTTAACAAGGCTCTCTGGGAAAAGGTCACAGGCAGCGCAGTATTCTGGGCAAAGTGTCAGTCAATTTCGACACACGCTAATTGTGAAGAAATACTCCGCCGTGTCAATTTGGAATTTCCTTTTATTAACAAAGATGATGGAAGCCTGAGGCATAAGAAACACAGATACTTAGGATATAACACTAACATCCCACCAAATACACGAACGCAGAACAATACAACAAACTGTATCTGTCTGTACACCTATAACCCAATTTACAACAGAAGACCCATGACAGATCCGGTTCTTCCTTCGAGTGGATGGCGCAGTGTATAAAACACATGGACGCGTCAGATGGCTTTTTCAGTGGTGACTTTATATTAACAAAACAGAACCAGCGTGGGACACTGCTACTCAACACGTAGCTCCCGCGCAACTTCCACACCTGCCTCTCTCTCTTTCGCTCTGCCCAATTTCTTCTTGTACGCTATATTTGTAATACCAGTCACATTGAAAAAAGGATAGCGGCCTCTCGGGGATGGAGGTAGCATAAACGTCTCTTAGAACTACTCCTTCTCCCCCCCTACTAGTAGGAGCCACGTCAACGCAGGCAGGCGCTGCCCCACAAGCGGCCGGAGGGATTCTCTTCAAATTGGTCCCGTGGAAAAGCACGAGAACCGGAGGGTGTCACCAATTTCTAAAACCCGGCCGGGCGATACGGACAGGACGTGAAAGTTGGACGTCCAGGCAAAAGAGGACGTTTGGTCACCCTACGCATTTTGCATCCCGTATTTTTGGTCAATTGCCATTTTTTCACGACCACAAGGCGCACTAAAGTCACGCCCCCCGGTGGGTAAAAGTGCACAACACATACAGGTTTGTCTAAGGTGCCTCAAAACGGCCCCACGAAAAGCTCACGATGCACAGTTTATATTGCAAGCTATCAGTTACGCAGAGGAACATGGGAATGGAACAATTGCAAGAGAATTCAAGATCAACGAATCCATGGTTGCAAGGAAAGGAAGCAGTGTTCTTGAAAATAACCAAGCTGATCATATCAAACTGTACAAAATTGCTCCAGGAACAATGTGTTGCGCGAGTGTCCACTTACTCACAAAGACGGGAGAGCGGAGCTCTTGTCAGACGCGCTGCATCCACGAATACTCGGGTGAGGCTGGGACTGTCCTCTTGTGGCGTTCATTTGGCTGTTTTTGTCTTAATGTGATCTAATGTATTATAAACGATCACGTGACTATTGTAGTTTCATTTTGACACTTCCCCATCCGCACACACATTTGTCTACTGCATATATGTGCACCGTGATGGTGTAGAACTTAAACACATACAAAACCGAGTCAATCAAACATAAATGTGTCAAATGGAAGCGTACCAATTGGAGGGAATCAAATACGATCGGATGAGGTACAAGTGGTCAACAGAAAACGGGCACTCTCTTCCTACCTCAATCAAACCTTCCCAGGAAGTCACAGGTGATATTAATTAGGTGACACACCCGCTCCACGCACACATACTCATTAACCCTTTGCAACACCAAAACAAATGGTGCTGAATTTCCTGCCTCTAACACTATGTATATAAATTTGTTTCAGGTGACCACTGGAGTTGTTAGCGATTTTTTTTTTTTTGAAGGTTTTTCAACTTTGCATTTTTTGGGAGAGACAGTGAGAACCAAAAGTGGTATTTGCCATGTGGCAAAATGGATTTTGCTATGTGTCACTTTTTTTTTTTTTTTTTTTTTTAACATGTTGCATTTTTTCCCATGTCATTTCAATTTTGCCACATGGCAAAATCAATTTTGCCACATTGCAAAATCAATTTTGCCACATTGCAAAAAAAATGCCCCATGGCAAAACCAATGGCAAAATCAATTTTGCCACATGGCTAAACCAATGGCAAATTCCATTTTGCCACACAGCAAAAAAAAAAAAAAAAAAAAGCCACATGGCAAAAAAATGCCACATGACAAAATCAATTTTGGCCTATGGCAAAAAAATGCCACATGAAAAAATCAATGGCAAAATCAATTTTGCTACATGGCAAAAAATGCCACATGGCAAAATCCATTTTGCCACATGATGAAAAAAAAGGCCACATGGCAAAATCAGTTTTTCCAAATGGCAAAAAAATGCCACATGGCAAAACCAATGGCAAAACCAATTTTGCTGCATGACAAAAAAATGCCAATTGCCAAAAATAAATGCCACATGGCAAAACCAAAGGCAAATTCCATTTTGCCACACGACAAGAAAAAAAAAAATGCCATATGGCAAAACCAATGGCAAAATCAATTTTGCCCTATGGCAAAAAATGCCACATGATAAAATCAATGGCAAAATCAATTTTGCCACATAGCAAAAAATGCCACATGGCAAAATCAATTTTTCCACACAGCAAAAAAAATGTCAAAATCAATTTTGCCACATGACAACAAAAATGCCAATTGGCAAAAAAAAAAAAAAAATGCCACATGGCAAAATCCATTTTGCCACATAGCAAAAAACTCCCAAATGGCAAAATCAAGTTTGCCACATGGCAAAATCCATTTTTCCACATGACAACAAAAATGCCAATTGGCAAAAAAAAAAAAAATGCCACATGGCAAAATCCATTTTGCCACATAGCAAAAAAATCCCAAATGGCAAAATCAAGTTTGCCACATGGCAAAATCCATTTTTCCACATGGCAAAAAAATGCCACATGGCAAAATCCATTTTTCCACATGGCAAAAAAATGCCACATGGCAAATCCAATGGCAAAATCAATTTTGCCGCATGATGAAAAAATGCCAATTGGGAAAAAAATGCCACATGGCAAAATCAATTTTGCCACATAGCAAAAAAAATGCCACATGGCAAATTCCATTTTGCCACAAGGCAAAAAAATTGCCACATGCCAAAACCAATGGCAAAATTCATTTTGACACATGGTGAAAAAAAAAAATCTGACATGGCAAAATTAAAAAAATGCCACATGGCAAAACCAATGGCAAAATTAATTTTTCCACATTGTAAAAAAAAATTCCAATTGGCAACAAAAAAATGCCACATGGCAAAATCCATTTTGCCACATGGTGAATAAAATGCCACATGGCAAAATCAATTTTGCCATATGGTAAAAAAAAGTGCCGCATGGCAAAATCCATTTTGCCACATGGTGAAAAAAATGCCACATGGCAAAATCCATTTTGCCACATGGTGAAAAAAATGCCACATGGCAAAGTCAATTTTGCCATATGGTAAAAAAAAAAAAAATGCCGCATGGCAAAATCCATTTTGCCACATAGCAAAAAAATCCCAAATGGCAAAATCAAGTTTGCCACATGGCAAAATCCATTTTTCCACATGGCAAAAAAATGCCACATGGCAAAATCCATTTTTCCACATGGCAAAAAAATGCCACATGGCAAAACCAATGGCAAAATCAATTTTGCCGCAAGATGAAAAAATGCCAATTGGGAAAAAAATGCCACATGGCAAATTCCATTTTGCCACAAGGCAAAAAAATTGCCACATGCCAAAACCAATGGCAAAATTCATTTTGACACATGGTGAAAAAAAAAAATCTGACATGGCAAAATTAAAAAAATGCCACATGGCAAAACCAATGGCAAAATAAATTTTTCCACATGGTAAAAAAAAATTCCAATTGGCAACAAAAAAATGCCACATGGCAAAATCCATTTTGCCACATGGTGAATAAAATGCCACATGGCAAAATCCATTTTGCCACGTGGTGAAAAAAATGCCACATGGCAAAATCAATTTTGCCATATGGTAAAAAAAAATGCCGCATGGCAAAATCCATTTTGCCACATGGTGAAAAAAATGCCACATGGCAAAGTCAATTTTGCCATATGGTAAAAAAAAAAAATGCCGCATGGCAAAATCCATTTTGTCACATGGCAAATACCACTTTTCGTTTTTGGCCCTGCTATTTTTTTGTTTGTTTGTTTGTAACAAATTGTCCCTACAGCCCGATGTTTTTGAGTACTTTTTTCAAATTCTTTCTTAATTCTTAATACGTTATTTCCACATTTCATGTGATAAAATATATATTTTAAAAACTATTAATTTTAATTTCCCATGAATTTGTAAATATATATTTCTATTTAAATTATTTTTCAATTGTTACATTTTTAATCCCAATATTTGTTTGTAATAGTTTTGTTTTTTTTTTCTATTTCTTGTTCACGTTTTTCCACCATTTATACATTTTTCTTCCAACATCTTTCTCTTCTTTTGCCCAAATCATTGCATATTTTTCATCTCTTTTCCTCTAGTGACATAGAAACCTGACTTCTGATTAGAAAACAGGCTGCTGCCGTTTGGAAAATCTTTCAACCTTGCGTCCTGAGCGCATGTGTCTGGGAGAAATGTGTAGCACTGGAGAAGCTTCAGAGGAGAGAGGGTGAGCCAGCGTGTTGCAAGTATATTGCCGCATTTGCCCGAGAGAAACCAAAGCGGGCTTAGTGTACTCAGAGGCCCGGTGGTCGGAAAGCTCCTCTGATATGTAGGCGCGCACGTGCACGCTAGACTCAGCTGTCCGGGCTCATTTTTCATCTCGTTGCAGCAAAGCCACTGATGGAAGTGAAGAATTTCAGTGAGAGGGTTAACTTTCATGCGGCTGTAGCGGTGACCGTTTGGCTTCCGTCATCTACGACAATTTTTGCGCAGTCGACCTATTGGGGGGGGGGGGGGGGGGGGCCTGTCGATGACCACGAAACGTAGTGTCAGCAATAAAATTATGTATATGACGCTGTCATAAATGGTCGTATTTCCAGCATTTCGTCGGACGTAGAAACAAACGGCGAGTCAAATTTTACGTTGCAAAGATTGTGTGTCGAAGCGATCCTATGTCAAGGTACCGATGTATATTGTTTTTTTCCCCGTTTTTTTAAGCAACTCTTCCCTCACTCTCCCCCCATCTTTCCTGGTAGGCTGGGTAGCTAGCTGTTCATATCAAATTCGGGTCCGCTACCAAAGGTCAAGGTTTATTCATTTATTTCTCTTTATATTTATAAATGGACTGATTTTGGCACTCCTGCGATTCCGTACATTCGGTTACTCTCATATTATTAGGGTTTACCATGATGAGCCTCTCTGACTTCTGAACTTTTTCTCTTTTAGAGTTGTCCCATCCATCCGCTGGTTTCAGGGATTTACCTCGTGGATCCCACCAATCAAGCAGAGGATGCTTGCCCATTGTGCCCCAATCAATGCGCTTCCCCCTGGGGTAATCCCTCCATCTGAGAAAGAAGAAAGTGAAGATGGGTTGGGGGGATCAATTCAATGATGTGGTTTATGGTCTTTTACTGTCTTTATTCATCTGTTTATTCTTCTATTGAGCCTCTCTCTAAGCATCTTCGTCGCTTGATTGACACATTATAAAATAGATGTAATTAGCAGCATTTGTCAGGGTCGTGCGACGTCGGCGTTACGGGTTGCAGATAAGCCCCAGATTTTTTTCCCATCGCTTTCACCGTTCCGCAATGCGTGACAGGCATTGTGTCGAGGCTTTTTGACGATGATCGGCAAGTTTGCGTTGCTTGTTTGTCAATTGCCATCTCCGCCTGGGAGGTGGATTATACCGACTACAAATCTACGGGCTGTCAGATTTCCAGCGAAGCCGTTCTTGTCGCTAGGAGACTTACTTAAAATCAATCTTTAGTTGCTGAAATTGGTTAAGACTTTGATACTTTGGAAAGATTTGAGCCCTGCCGAAACCGTTTGACCCACCGACATGGTTCGTACACCATGAAGACCGCAATTCTCATGCGACACGGGCTCTTTTTCGGTTGACACCCCAAAAATGACCGTTCGTGGGTTTTTGAAAAGAAAAAAGAAAAATCAAAACGATACTTCATTCACACTCATTCATACCTCAAAAAATTCAGGACGCTAAGTTCTACTTAGTTTCACGAAAATTTCCATTCACTCCCAAGTTTGACTTTTGGAGCGGGGGGGGCACAAAATGTTGATGAACCCGAAATGCAGTTTCAGCAATAAAATTAACTTCCAAGAATTGTATAATAATAAGTTAAAACATTTTTTGGTTCCCATCATTTTTGGGGAAATTCTAACTCAGGCTGCTTAGGACAACTATACTTTTCGCCAAGATAGTCATCCATTGAATATGGTACGCTTGCCGGTGTTAACAGGTGTTTTGTCAAATTTTGCACCCCATCAGAAATTGCAACTTTGTGTTATAAATGGCCGCAAATACAGCGGTTACTCAGTAAACAATACAAGCTTTCTTTAAATAAAGGAATATTTACTTACGTTTGATCTGACATATAGAAAAGTTCTCAGACACATTCTGCCATGTTAGCTGTGGCCTGGCCCCCCTGCCCCCCCGCAAAATCCACTTATGACTCCCGATTGATTTCCAACCCAAGTGACCGGATATCAACAAGAAGGCTTGGTTCATACCGCAGGCCTTTATGCACACATCCAATTTTTTTTTCTCGTGTTTTTCCCGACTCGAGTGAGGCATTAACTTGACGGTCTGAATGGAACAAGTCGCATAGAAGTGGACCGTTTCAAATCCGATCTGGGTCACCTTCGTATGTGGATAAAATCCAATGCGGGCCACATTTTTCCAGAATGTGGCTGCGGTCAAGTGTCCCGAACCGCAATTCAAGCGGCAATTATGTCGGCAAAGAGCGAGAGAAGCAGGGAGGACGTCAGTGATGGAGCTGTGCATTAGCGTTAGCGCCTAGCTTGAAGTCTTTTTTTATGTAGGAGGCGGGCTTGACCGCAGCCATAAAAAAAATAAATAAATAAAATGAAGAAAAAGATAACCCTGAGAATGCTGGGGGGTTTTCGGAGCGTCAAATAAGCAATATTTCAATGTTGCTTAAATGGCCGAGAGTTGGGCAAACTAACAATATGTGTTTGTGTGCATGCATTTTATCAATCCATATAATCTTGGAATATATGAATAAACTTTTTTTTTTTTTTTTAAATAAATAAAGATTATGCCTTTTATTTGTATTCTCTTTGGAAATCAAATTATGATCACTATAGAATGACATAGCACCAGCATGTGTATTCATTTGTTTTCATGCTTCCGGGCATGCGGGTCAGTCAGTTTGCTCAGCGCGTGTCGGACTGCGAGTTAGTGCACAATACACAAACAGGCTCAATGGAAAAAGGCAGCCCGAACGGGCACGCCAAAAAAACAGAAACATCGGAATTGTGCGTCAAGACTTGCGGTCTAAACCTAGCTGAAATGCCCCCATTTCAACAGAAAGCGACCCAATATGAACAGGAAGTGATCCTGGAATGCCCCCAAATCAAAAAGAAAGTGACCGTAAAATGCCTCATAATCAACAGGGAGTGACCCGATATGTACAAGACGTCAACCCGAATTGCCCCCATATCAACAGGAAGTGACCCGTCTGAGATTCCTCAAAGTCAAAAGGAAGTGACCCGATAAACCGACCATCATAGCAAAGCTGCCATCACTATTTCTTTCTCCAGCAATGGCGTTTTCTAGTTTCTTAAGGGATTGATTACATTATTATTGCATTAATGTTGAAGGAATATGACCTTCTAGCCAGACCGCCGGAATTGCGCCAGCCGAACCGCCGGACCCGCGCTGGCGCAGATCCAACGAGCCGGGCCGGCGGGAATCCGGCCAAAAAGGCAAATTCTTTACCTTAGTCTTAACCCTTTGTACTGACTCCATTTTGAAAGGACAGAGATCAAAACGGCAAGGTGAAATAGAAACACTTAGGCGGGGAGACAAGTTCGTTCCAAAGTCACCGTATCAGAAGTCAACAAAAGGTTCCCGAGAAAAAAATGACAACGCATAGTTAAACATTTAGTCTTTTCGCGGGGCAGGCCGTGGCCAGGAAGAAGGGTGCGTTTGGGATTATTGTCTGTTTGTGGATCGGACAGGAGGATTACTGTTGTCCGAGCAAAGAGGGTTGTGGATTTTGCCACTTCAGTGTCAAAGTGGCTCTTGGAGTCTTGTCAGTCATGTTATCAGTTGGATATCGGGCGTTCTCCGGTGCTCCTTGTGTTGGGACAGACCGTCCCGCTATTTGTTCTGGACTGTCCGAGTGAGCTGATTGGGAGAGTCGGTGCGTCAATCTTGCTCATGACGCGCACGTTGGGCTTCCGTGATAAGAAGGCGTTGTGTATCTTTTATGCCCTATTGTTTTCCTCAAACTATGGTATAAGTGCTATTTATTTTTTATTGGGTGTGTTAGAGTAATACAAACAGTAAATTCGAGAAATGCTACTATTCCGATTGATTATATTAAGTGTGTTAGAGTAATGCAAACAGTTAGACGGTGCCTACGAGAGAAGGTACTATCTCCTTCAATGTGCCTTACACCGTTCATTCCGGTTTGTCGTTTTAATGCCCCTGGAAAACCATCTTTTTTAAGCTGTGGATTCAATAATTGCTGTCCACAGAATCTGAGTTAGTGTCTACGGACTCGCAATTGTCCGATGATGTGATGCTTTTTGTGCTATCACAGTATGAATAGTTTAATGAATATAGGATTTGAAGCTCTTTCTGGTCCGCAAGGTACATTAAGTGCACCTTACACAAAGTGGCTCACCTTACATGGAAGGCCTTCACATTTAATGCGTTATCTATACAGCATAACAGCTATTGATCGTTTTCAATGGTAAATCCACCATTGGAGTGCTCGGCTTAACCGTCGCGGTGGAAATAGTCAAGCGTTGTTTTCCGAACGATACGGAAAGTTCGTCCGATTTGGCCGGCGGCGCCGCGCTCGTAAAAAGCGCATTTTCCAGTCTGAGGCGCTCTGAATAATTTTGCTGTGTCTGGGCCGGCGCAGATGTCGGCGTTGTGTTTTTTGGACGTCGGAGCGGCTTTTGTGTTTTGTCTCCGCGGCAGCTGCCGTTTCTGGACCGCTCAGCTCAAGACACTGAATGATTGTGTTAGAGTGCCTTTGACGGAGACGGACGTCCGTTCCGTTTGGACTCCCGGTTCACATGGATCAAACGTCTACGTATCATCGTCAGTAATAGAGAATGAGTTCATTTTTTCTTGTTCTTTCAAGCTAGTTGGTGTTTCTTTTTTCAAATGTTTGATGTTACGCTCTGGTAAGCATCTAATATATCTTTTCCACACGAGTCCATTGATGTCGTGTAACCCAAACTTCTATGAGTCAACTCTCCTCAATTATTGTCATTGCCCGCAGCCTCCGCAGCGCATAACCTTTAGCGGATTTGTGAGCTCCTCCGGCGCAGGAAGTCAAAATAGACGAGTGGATTTCGTGGGAGGGGGATCCCCGGGAGACTCATTAGAAACGGGGGTATCAGAGGACCCGTACCAGCTGGACCGGCTTCTCTGCATGTGTGATACGACAACGAGAAACAGCGGGTTCGGGCGATCGAGAAAAATGTTAAAAAGGGCTTTACGGCCAGGGCGTATTTAATCGATCGAGCGTGGTGGAAAAATGTAGCTCCAGTCATGTTTGTCATACTGCAAACAGTCTCTCAAACAGAGTCTGATGTTAATTCGTTAATGCAAATGTGCAAGAACATTCATAGACAAGAAGCATATCACTCACGGACAAGTGATCCTTGAACCCTGCCAAAAAAATGAATCTACTACTGTATATGTTACTGTCAATGCTTTTCTCGGATGCGCCTTAGCCTCCTCGTATACAGTGTACGTACGCAGACCTTGCAAGTGAAATTAAGGAGCGTAATGGGGCAGTTGATCATTCCATTTAGTCTTGTGGCAATAACCGCGTTGGAACCCTTTTTCTGAAGGAGGGTGGGGTGCCAGCCATATTTTGGAATGCTGTATTTTAACCCTATAATGCAGGAATTACGAGAGCCCCAGACAATATATTTTTCTGAAGAATGTACTATTTCTTATATTCAATAGAAACCCTTTTATTATACTTTGATAAACTACACATTTGGGGAAATTTCACCACTATAGGCACAGTATATAGGCCTGAGCAGAAAACCAATGAAGTTGTGACTCCTACACCTAAGCACCGATGTCTGCCTCTGTTGTTGTCTGGCAGCCACTTGTCATCACTGTTGCCACTACAGTCATCATCACTAAAGCTGGATGGAATTTCCTGTAAACTGCCTTGTTCTTTGCTGATTTGAAGTCTACAAAATAAGATCAAATGCACAAAGTCATGCAAACTGCAGTTAAAAATATATTTTTTCATGCCGCTCACCCACACGAGGGTACCGGAGCCGATCCCAGCTAACTGCCGGCAGTAGGCAGGGTACAACCCGTGAACTGGTTGCCAGCCAATCGAAGGACACAATGAGGAAAACAAGAGTTCACGCACACACTCGTACCGACGTACAATTTGGAGTGTTCAATCAGCATGCAAGCGTGCATGTTATTGGGATGTGGGAGGAGACCCCGGAGGCATCCCCGGAGAATACCCACGAATGCAGACTCCACACGGGAAGTGCCGGAGCCTGGTATTGAACCCTTGATCTCAGAACTGTAAGGCAAATGTGCTAACCACTTGGCCACATTTTAAACTAACGGCAATTACGTACTAGTTTAAACAGTCATAAAAACAGTGACGTTTTCAAAATATACTGGGGTGATTCATGATGTCCACTTCATTGGATAGGACACATATGCCACGTTTACATGGAGCCAAATATTCCAATTACAATCGGAATATTTGTTCAAACCGAATAAATGTGTTCCATATAAACATCTCATTCGGAATGAACGGGCCCAAACCGAATGGAATTTCATTCCGATTCACAGGGGTGGAATATTCTTTTTCCAAAACCGATTAGAAGTAAAATTATATCATGTAAACAGGGAAGCGGAATGGTGTCTGGTTGCGTTCTTTCTGCACATGCTCTGAACTGACGTGGTGACGTCACTTTGTGACGTAAGTAACGTCACTTGCAACATGGCTTCTAAGCACAGCGCACCTAATTGAGGTCCGGCGGAAAGCACTCCGACGATCGATCTCCATGTTTTGCAACGTGACGCTTTGTTTTGATTAATCTGCGCATGTCAGACGGCAGTTGTCAAACGTCCTTTTGGAATAAAGGCAGTCACATGTAAACGCTGGATCGGAATAGATGAAGTGACATGTAAACAGCTGATCTGAGATTTCCATTCGGAATGATTTGAATCGGTATGAATAAAAGTCAGCATGTAAACGTGGCTACTGTTAACCATAAATTTCTATATATTCTACACAAATATTTCATATTCCAAAGCAGACCCGGCGGCATTGGCGGGCTTTCGGGGGCCGGGCCCGCCCTGAGAGACTGCTGTGCCTGTCCTAGCTCAATTAGACTGTACTGTGTAATTTATTTATTTATTATTTTAATCTTCCACAAAACCACACACACACACGGAGAGGACGAACCCTCTATTCATTCTATCTTGATCTGTCATCATTCAATTCAACCAATCTGAGCAGCGAATGAAGGCAATTTCTAGCCAATCACATACCTGTCAAGTCGTACGGTTTAGGCGTAATTTGTACAAGTGAGCACTGATTTTTAAATGAGTACGCCGTACGTTCAAAAGCTGTACGTTTTTCGTGCATTACGTTTTTTTTTTCTCCGTTTGGATTTTGTCACTGTTTCGGCAACGAGACAATGTGCGTTACTACGTTGATTGAATAACACGAGAAAAGTCAGAGACACGGAGAGCAAAGTGTTTGTTGTGACGCTGTTGCAAACGCGATGCTAGGCTAGGTGGCTCCAATATGTCCTGACTGTAGCCGACAGCCTATAATGTACGCCTAGATATCTCATGCATATAGAACTACATGCGAAATGACAGCCTCGGTGGCGTTAGTAAACCGCCGCCATTTTAGAGCAGTACACTTCTCAGAATGGCTCTGTTGTAGTGAACCTTCCTGGCGAACCTAAGGCTAGGTTCATACTACAGGTCTTAATGCACAAATCCGATTTTTTGTCATATCTGTTTTTTGGGCGTGCCCGTTCAGACTGCTTTTGTACACTGAGACCATTCAAGTATTACGCATGCGCACTAATTCGCAGTCCGACACGCGCCGAGCAAGACGACCCTCATGCGCAGAAGCATCAAAACAAATGACCACACATGCTGGCTGTCATCTGTCATTCCAGGGATATCACATTTTGCTTTTTAAAAACAGGACACAAATAACAGACATAAATAATCCCAGTTTAGGCTTATATTCAAAGTATATGGATCGATAGCATGCACGCACTGTCCTTGCATGTCACACACACAAACGGGCAGTTTGCCCCGACTCTCGGCCGTGTAAGCAATGTTGAAATATTGCTTATATGGAGCAGACAGAAAACCAATCATTCTCAGGCTTATACTCAGCCCATTTTTATTTTTTTTATGATTGTTGTCAAGTCCGACCCTTCCTAAAAAGCCGTGTTCAAGGCAAGCTAGACGCTAATAACGCCCAGCTGCACCGCTACCGTAAAAAAAAACATGAAAGGTAACATCAATTACTTTGCCAAGTAACTATGATTACTCTTACAATCCGGTAACTGAGTTACTAACTGAATTACTTTTTGGGAGATGTAATTTGTAACTCGTTAACTAATTTTTAAAAGTAAGATTAACAACACTGGTCATAAATATGAAGTCTACAGAATGAAAAGTGACGAATGCGGAGATTTTCTTCTGCCAATTTGTTGCCGAACACAATTTGCAAAGATTGCATCTGTGAGTTAATTTTATCAATTGACCTTTTTCATTTATAAGTGGACACACTAACGAACTACCTTCAAGTCAAGCTGAATTGCGAGCTGAAGTGCAGCCATCAAAAGACACGATAGAAATTGCCAAAAGTGCTACATACAGTACAATTACAACAAAAGTCACTGTTAAATTTTAGTAATCATGATGGAGCTGAAGATATTGTTCTGTGATTGCTCCAGGTTATATGTTACAATGTTACCAATAAATTCATATTATTTAAAAAATTGAGTTTTATTTTTGTTTTATATTCTGCGCTATATGCAACGTTGTAGGATTAGTCATAAATTTGTGAGGGCATACGTCATTATTTGTAAGATTTCCAGCAGCCTCGGGCTGACAGGTATGCAATCACAGATAAGGGGGACGGGCCGAGTAGCCGGCCATTGGGTACTGCGATTGGATAGGGATTGCTTTGGTTACGGAAATGGCGTTTGAGCGGCTCCTCCGTTGCTAATTCAAATTGGAATAGACATCCGTGTTTTTTTGTGCTCTTTAGATGCTGTAGTCACCTCTTCAAGCATGACTGTTGATTTCACCGCTCATCTTGACATCAGTGCAGATGTTATGTTTACGCTGAAGCACTTTAGTTGAATCAATACACACAGAACTGCACCATTGTTTTTCGTTTATAGATTTTACGATGAACTACCACTTGTGACTTCAGTGACAGAAAATATTTCGGTGCACTGATGTAGTAATGTACGGGTAATAATGCCACTGTTCAGGCTAAATTTAGGTTGAAAAAGTGTGCCCCCCCCTCCCCCCCCCCAAAAAAATGTATTGCCCCCCCTGTAATTTCTTTCTGCAGTCGGGTCTGTTCCAAACAGTTATTATCTTTGCCCAGATGTTACTGTATAATATACAGAAAAAAATATACAATACAATATACAAAAAAAGATGATATACAGTGTATATCATCTTTTTTTTATTATTTTTTTTAAATCACTTTAGCTCTTCGGGCATTGAAGTATTGACAGGATATGCCAATTGTAGTCGACACAGGTTGTCAGCTTTATCTTGGATTCAGAGGATATTTACTTGCAGTTAAACCAACTGACCACTGAATTGACCTCAATATAGAATGTCAGCAGAGAGCACTGTTCGGGTCCCTATGCAGTTAAACCATAGAAACCAATGCATTCAAGAGAAGTATCAGTCGCTGTCCACTAGTCTACTCTCCAGTGGGTTAAGTTGCTTCTAAATAGTATTTTGTTGCATTGCCTTTGTTGCAGCGGCGGTTTCTCTTGAAGTGCAAAAATACAAAGATCGATTCGAATCTTCCAAGCGTTGAAAGGAAGTATGCTGCACATCTTTTGTATACTTTCACTCATCCAGAGTGCATCCACGTGTGGCCCATATGCCGCTGGCCGTGATGGATGCTGTAAGTAATTGTGGCACGCTGGGATACGGCACTCAAAGGTTTACGACTTGTGAAAAGAGGGACAGCACCATCACCTGCTTTCGCCCCTATGACGCCATGCTCATTGGTACTCACCAACACGGGACTGCTCCCAATCCCTTGCTCCCTCCCTCCAAAGGCCGCTTTCAAGCCGGGATCAAGTGTTCCCCCACTTTAAGGAGCAAAAGAGTTTGATGTGGATGAGCAACTGCCTTAATCTGCAATGCTGTAATGTATTTAATTTCACACCCTCTCGTGCCCCCCTTTTAGGATTACCCGTAGGAGGGGTGGGGGACAGTTGGGGGGTGCAGGCACAAGGACATGGCAGCGAAGGGGGGAGCCGAAACATTTAAGAACAATTTCACTTGTTCCCAGCACTGCTGTTGACAATCTATTTGAACTGGGAGGAATGACAGCCTGTGATCATGTTTCTGTGTCACTGACAGCGATAGACGTCCAATCCATTTTGACTGGTAAGGAAGGGTCATTTGATGCCAGCCCGTGCCGGTCAAAATGGATTGGATGTCTATCGCTGTCAATGGAAGCCAATGAGTTAAGAAATACATACTATGTGGGGGTGTGCCTGTGTGTAAAGAGTGTAACGATATTTGTATTTGTCCCACTTGCATTTGTCCCTCATGAGTGTGGGGGGCTGAAAAAGATGGGAAAAAGCCGACCTGATCCAGAGGTAGCTTTTTTATCCTGCGCATTGCCTTACGCCACTGAAAATGACATTCTCCTGTTTCAACAATCTATCCTTTACCACCATTTGCCCTGTGTTTCTTATATCCTGTGGTTGTCTTACGTCTCTGACCTTTCTTGGGGGTAATTTATATTGCTATTTTTGTGTAGCGATCGCAAATGCTACTCAGTGAAAGCCAACAAACACTTTGTTCATTAATAACTATTCTTAATTCCATTAATGGGTTAGGGTTTAGGGTTAGGCGGCGGCGGGCATAGGAGGCCGGTTGACCGTCTCTTTGTCCTAAACTAGGTGGTGGCCACTCGGATGGGGCGGGGTACCGCCCTGGGTTCTGGAGCGCCGATGGTGTTCCATCCGCTAGGACTGCAAGTGGAAGGGCGTGCCGTGCCAACTTCCCCTTCGGTGGTCTCGCGGAGGCGGCGCTATGCCTACTAAACGGCTGCTGCACAGCAGTTTAAATTTCTGCATGACTAACACACATCAGAATAGGTACACACCAGGGCGTTGCTTTGCGCAAGGACATAACACAACCAACTTTTCAGAATACTTCAATTGTCCCCACCAACTCTTTTAAGAAACCTTATTTGCTCTGTATCATGACTTCAATTACATAGGTAATTTAGGATTGTCTTCCCATATGTTGTAAAGAAAGAATGGACCCTACCATTATTAAATGAATTATTTTCATTATGTTCGGACTGACATCGACCCCTTTTCACCTGCTGAATGTGCCAGTCCATTTTTTCCCCTCAAATGTACGTTTGATTGGCTGATGACTTGACAACACACAGGCACTCACAGCCCCGACTGGCATGCCATGCACATTTACATACGTTCTTTTTCTATCAAGACCTACGTGAGCAGTGTTTGTTCTCGTTGTCCTTGTGTAACTTTTCCGAAAGGAAACTTTCCTGTTATTCCCTGGGAGAGAGATGACGAAATATATGTGTCGTCGGACCAAAGGGTCCATGGGGGGAGGCCGGACAGGAAAAGAGTGTTTATAAGAGAAGAAAAGCAGAAGAATGCCACTTAACAATTTGGAATGCTTGTATTCAAACGGGAGCTCGCAGCTGGAAAATCCCATTGTGCGGCTCGGGGAGCGACGGATCCACTCTATGAGATGAGCATCTATGCAGCCCAGGCGCTTTCCTAGCCTGCGGGTTGGGGGGGGAGCGGCAATAATTCCCCGGTGACGGGAGCGCACACTTGCCCTTTTATATTTGCCCCCCCCCCCCCCTTAAACCCGCCTAATATCCAATTTACGGGCTCAGGACGGCAGCCAGCGTGGCCCTCCAGAACGCGACGCCAGGCCGAGATGGAATTAGGGCCAAGTTGTCCTTCTTTTGCCAAAAGTTGGAGGCTTGCTGAAATATGAAACTCGTTCCCTTCTTCTCACTCCCTTCGCCCACTTTTGCTTGGAAATCGCCGAAGAATAAGTAACTCATAATCACATTAAAAGCCACTTTATGCTTTTTTTCCCCCTGCTCAAAACAACTCAACTGTTTGTGTGACTTGGAGATTTGTAAAAGTGGGGGAGAGGGTTAAATTGAGGCGCAGTGAGGAGAGTCCATCATGCTTTGATGAGTGGAGGATTTATTTCGGGCCCCTCCAAAAAAGTAAAAGTTAGCAAGTGTATACATGCTTAAGAGGCGTGATATCCCCCCTTTTGCTGAGCTCCTTATCCTCTCCTTAGCCCCTCTAAGCACGCACACATACCCTGGAAGCTTGCCTCCAGCTCAGCAAGCCTGTGGCTGTATTTACTCATAACAAGGGCTTAGGTCAATACGAAGATACTGTATGCTGATTTATGCTGTGACCATTCGTGTGTGTGCGTGTGCGTTTTTATAAATAACATACATAAACAGTTGAATGATCGTGTTACAGTGCCAATGACGGTGATGGATATCGAGTCAATTTCCAACTGAACCGTGGACTGCCATTCCCGTCAATGGCAGCCAATTAGTGAATTGAGCTTTCGCAAACTCCGCCCCTAAAATGGCCATTGACCAATCATACATTCCAGCGATCAAACTCAAACAAACAAAGTGGGCATTCCCGCATTGTCCCCCATGAATTATTTTAGCGCTCTACTGTAAGAGTTACCCAACTGCCATACAACTTTACAGAAGCCCCGGACAAGCTGCGGATGTCCAAGATGGTGAAGCGGTGTGCCTATGCCGTGTGTAAATCAGACAGGAGCTACCCAAAGAGCGTATCTGGGGTTGTGCAATTCTTTCCTTTTCCAAACGTTCTACCAGGGATTAAACTGACAACCAAAGTACTTTCGTGCGCTTGTTTAGATGCATACACAAAGAACATACTGAAAAGTCACGCTACACTCCAACCTCTTATCTTCCATACGCTTATGTCTTCCATTATCATCATGGCAAGAGACAGTACCTCGACCAATAAGATAAGGTGGATTTGGTATTGTCATTGTCCTGTCAGCTCATTGGTCAAAAAGCAGGAGAATCCCTGCATATTCTTGTAAAGCACCATACCAGAATTCGTTAGTTCGACAAATGAGACACTATTTTCGAATTTCACGATAATACGGGACAAAATGCGTCCTTTGAAAATCTCAATAGGGGAAAAAAAAACGTACTTTGGTTTCTGAATACGGGACAAATCCGTTTTTCAAGGGGCGGTTGGCAACCCTACACCAAGCTAACGCCAGAAGCCAACTAGCTAGCCTGCTTACATTAGTAGAGGCAGAAACATTCATAAAACTCAATATCAAAGTTTTTGTTACTGTTATCGGATATATTATCTTAGGTAATACAGTGCTGGCCAAAAGTATTGGCACCCGTGCAATTCTGTCAGATAATGCTCAATTTCTCCCAGAAAATGATTGCAATTACAAATGCTTTGGTAGTAATAGCTTCACTTATTTTGCTGGCAATGAAAAAAAAAACAAAAGACAATGGGGGGGGGGGGGGGGGGGGGGTGATTTTACACAAAACTCCAAAAACGGGCCGGACACAGGCATTGGCACCCTTTGAAAAATCATGTGATGCTTCTCTGATTTGTGTAATTAACAGAACCTGTTACTTACCTGTGGCACATAATTGGTGGTGGCAATCACTATATCACATTTGCAGCCAGTTAAAATGGATTCAAGTTGCCTCAGCTTCTATCCTGTGTCCCACATTGAGCATGGAGAAAAGAAGACCAAAGGTCTGTCCGGGGACTTGAGAAGCAAAATTGTGAGGAGGAATCGGCTATCCCAAGGCTACAAGTCCATCTCCAAAGACCTGAATGTTCCTGTGTCTACCGTGCGCAGTGTCATCCATAAGTGTAAACCCGCAGCACTGTGGCTAACCTCCCTAGATGTGGACGGAAAAGAAAAATTGACGAGAGATTTCAATGAAAGATTGTGCGGATGGTGGATAAAGAACCTCGACAAACATCCAAACAAGTTTGAGCTGTCCCGCAGTACGAGAGTACAACAGTATCAACCCGTACTATCTGTCGGCATCTGAATGAAAAGGGACTCTATGGTAGGATACCCAGACTGACGCCACTTCTGAACCAGAGACATAAAAAGCCAGGCTGGAGTTTTCCAATACTTACCTGAGAAAGCTAAAAACATTTTGGACGAATGTTCTCTGGTCAGATGAGACAAAAGTAGAGCTTTTTGGGAAAAGGCAGGCACCAACATCAAGTTGACATGGAAAAAAAGAGGCCTTCAAAGAAAAGAACACGGTCCCCACTAGGGGTGTGACAAAATATAAAAATGGTGATGCATCATGATATTTAGTATCCCAAAAGGTTATCGATATTCTCCTGCCAAGAATCGAGATATCGTTTTAAAAAGGTTTCAATGTCTAAAAAAATAAAGAAACAAAAAGGAACAAACAAGTTGCTACCAAAATCTTCCACCATAATAGTGTCTCAGTTAACTCTAAGGCTGACGCCCAATCCATTTAGACTGGGAATGTTCGTTCATTCAAAACCAGAACATTCACAGTCATTCTGTCTGATTTTTAGGGCATTTACAGGTCACTTGCTGTTCATTTTAGGGCATTTACAGGACATTTCCTGTTGAGTTTGAGTCACTGCCTATTCATTTGGGTGATTCCATGGTCACTTTCTGCCCTGTAACTCAAAATCAACAGGAAGTGAACCATGAAATACACTAAAATTAACAGGAAGTCACTGAAAATCAACAGATAAATGGCCCAAAATGACCTCACTGCCTGGCATTGGCTGCCACTGACAGCCATAGACGTTTGAAGTGGGAGTGATGGCAGCGAATGAACGAATGTTCATTCACCCTCCCGGTTTAAATGAATTGGACGTCTAGTAGTGATAAACTCGTTCCAATTCAAAGCAGAAGCTTGTTTTTCTGTTTTTTAGTTGTTTGTAGAATATCCTAGAATGATTTCCTGACCAATGTATCGATAATCGTTGTATCGCCATATCGTCAGATCATCGTTATCGTGAGCTTTGTATCGCAAATCGGATGGGATCGTGAGGTACCAAGAGGTTCCCACTCTTAGTCCCCACAATCAAACATAGTGGAGGTTTCCTGATGGTTTGGGGTTGCTTTGCCGCCTCTGGCACTGGACTGCTTGATCGTGTGTGTGGCATTATGAAGTCTGAAGACTAGCAACAAATTTTGCAGCATAATGTAGAAAGCTGGGTCTCCCTCAGAGGTCATGGGTCTTCCAGCAGGACAATGACCCAAAACACACTTCAAAAAGCACTAGAAAATGCTTTGAGAAAAAGCACTGGAGATTTCTAATGTGGCCAGACCTGAATCCCATAGTACACCTGTGGAGAGATCTGAAAATGGCACCCTTCAAATCTCAGAGACCTGGAGCAGTGGGCCAAAGAAGAATGGTCTAATATTCCAGCAGAGCATTGTAAGAAACTCATTGATGGATACCGGAAGCACTTGTTGGCAGTTAAGATTGTGCTACCAAGTATTAGGCTGAGGGTGCCAATACTTTTGTCTGGCCCATTTTTGGAGTTTTGTGAAAAATGATCATGATTTTTTTTCTCATTCTCTTTTGTGTTTTTTCATTGCAAGCAAAATAAATACTACCAAAGCATTTGTAATTGCAATCAATTTCTGAGAGAAATTGAGCATTATCTGACATAAACTGCAGGGGTGCCAAAACTTTGGCCCAGCACTGTATGTACCTACAGTTGAGTAATATGTATTCACAGAATACTAAACTGTGGCTACAGATTAGCTATGAAAAATATAGGTAGGTAGTTCGGTTTCCCTACCGATAGAATTTTGCACCTAAAACCAATTTCAAAGGGTTTGGTATTTGGTTGGCAACTGCATAAAAGTGGACCCGCAAAAATGTCTAAAGTACCCATACTCGAAAAGATAAGGAAGTTTGCCATTTTGGTTGAAATGGCCATTATAGGGTCATATTTCCCCACTGAAATATTTCATCCTGTGCTTCCCAGGAAATTTGATTGGTACATTTATCATTTGTACATTTACAAAAAATGTCAAAAGCAGTCGTGCCCAGGAGACTGAAAAATGGATTGGACGTGTTTCTGTGTCAATGGCACCAAAAAAGATAATAATTCACGACCAGCTCTCTTGTTCAAATTTGATGTCTAGCGCCATCAATGGCAGCCAATGAGTTCAACGGTCTGGTTGTTCATGTTATTGTACTTGCCAAAACTACCAGGAAATTTGACACAAATGAGATGACCGAGTCAGGGAGGAGGAATACGGCGAGGTGTCGACGATGAGCAAAAAGGGGACCCGACGAAGAGCGAGCGGGGGCCGGCGCAGTGCGACGGAAGGTTGCTGCTAATTCTTCCATATCTAAGCCTCTTTGCACAAACTCCCTTTGTCTTCCAAGTCGCAGTCATTAGAGCCTAATCCTATCAAGCAGGGGCTAATCTGAGGCCACGGGGTTCAGCCCACTCAACTCTGCCGGACGGCCCCTTACATGCACGCACGCACGCACATCTACAGAAGCCTCTAGACACTCAAACAACAGCTTGTCCTAAAAAGCCGCAGCAGTTCGTCAGCAAAGTCCCTCCGTTAAAATGGACGAGACATTTTAGGCCCTGGAAAGTTTGAGCAATTGAGTGGCTGTCATGTTTTTGTACCACCAAAAATGGTAAATGGGCAGTACTTATATAGCGCATTTATCTGCATGGTTACCATGCTCAAAGCGCTTTACGTTAGCACACATTTACCCGTTCACGCACACATTCACAAACCAATGGGGCTGCTGCTATGCAAGGCGCTGTCAACCCACTGGAGGCAAATCAGGGTTCAGTGCCTTTGACAGTGGGCAGTCGTAGCCAGGAATCGAACCACTGACCCTTTGGTCCAAGGACAACTCCGGATACCAACTACGCCATGGCCGCCAAAAATACAGATTTTTATCATCTGCGTACAAGTTTGGGAAAATATGTGAAACGCTGTCATCGTAAGAATATACTGCACATTTGGGATGTGACAATATATCGAAAAGGTGATATATCGCGATACTTTGTAGCCCAAATCCTTATCGATATGAAAGAATCATTTTAAAAAGGTGCCGCTGTTTAACAGGCGGGATCCTGCCGGAAAACCTCTTGATTTTGGCCTCGCTGTTTTCCGGGACTTATTTGGGAAGATCCGGCACCTCTCGTGTATAGAAAATAATAACAATGATATAAAAACATTTTTTAAAAATGTATAAAATAAAATAATAATATGCACAATTTCATTTACAGAACAAATGGCAAGAATTGCATGTTGTTTATAGAAACTTAACGTCATTTGAAAGAGTCAGAGATATGTTGATGGACTGAAAAGCTGGACCAACAAATCACACCACTGACATTAAAAAAAAAAACAAAAAAAATTGCGGCATCTGGGGAGCAAGCAGCCAGGATCAAACAGTATTTCAACATGCCAAAAAGACAGTTGCATTTTCTGACTTTTTTTTCAAAAAGAAGGATGATGCTTCAAAACGAGTTAGAAAAGCAACAACCGGCGATGAGGGCAGCTGCAGCGATCATGCTAACGGGGAGGACCGGGCGCAGCAGGAATCTAGCCAGGTTCACGGACAGCCGGCCGAGCAGGAGCTGCCACGGTAGCGGCTGGTTCAGCGAGGACCGGCTACAGCGCCGGCAGTCAGCCAGGTGGGCCGCCAACAGCCTGATTAACAGGCCAGTGCCCTTATGGGAAATTCGGGTTTGGGCCGCACAATTTGTAAAGTGGTGGGAACTTTGAGGCCAGGGAATGTCATGTTCTGCTGCCGGTTAGATTGTTTTGTTGCAGAGCCGATTGTGGGGGCGTTCCCGACGTCGCACCTGCACCCGATGCAGGCTCATCAACACTGCATTTCAGCACGGGAGATCTCAAAGACGGCTGCCGAGATATTGCTTGCTGATAGCTATTTGATTCTCGCATTACAGCCTCGCTACATTCGCGTATCCCCTGCCTAGTATTTTCGTTCGTGTGCTGCCCGCCTTTGAATTATCTCTACCTTGTGCAGGTATTTGAGTATTTGTTTTTTCTGTGTTTTTCGGCTCTCTGCCTATTGTCTCTAGAGTACCCTGGAGTTTGTACTATTGAGCCCGGTCGACCTACTGTCACGGACCCCTTTTGTTTTTTCCTACCTTTCCGCAATCGCGTGTTGTTTTTCGTTGTGATTAATAAACCCTTGTACGCCATTCCCCCTTGTTGCCTGCTGCTTGGTGTCACGTGGTGCGGGGCAGGCAAGCGGTGTGTGGACCCAAATGCAGGGAAAGTGAGGCGAGGCAGGTAGACAATTTAGTTAAGGCTAGCAAAAACAAAGAAATCAACAAATAACACAGGTCACTAACAAAGGCTGGATATCAAAAAGTTGGACACGAGGGCTTGGACAGACAGGACTTGAAACTGGCGTTGACATAGACATTGACGGAGACTGACATCGACAAGCACATGGGCATTGACACTGACAATGACGCAACAAGGAGTGAACAGAAAATGGGAGCTTATATACACACATGCAGACAAGGGGTAACGACACAACGAGGAACAGGTGAGCACAGGAGGATGCAAGTTCATAGATAAACTGGGAGAAGGCACGACAGGTGAAATTAATAGGCAATCACAGGGACACACTAGGAGGAAACCAACACAAAACCGAACACTTGGTCCAACCTTATCTCCGCATTCGCAGACCCAACAGGGAAGACAGGGGGATGAAACTCACAAAAGAATGGGTTTGTGTTATTTATTGTAATCTCCATTTTTATTTCCGTTTTAGATCCGTTGAAAAACTAATTGCTGACTGTGTGGGACTAAGTCCCACCGGTGCTTATGTGGGCAATTGCCCATGCCGTGCAAAGTATAGCCGAATAATTGTAAATTGTCATCATAACATTTATACCATGGATATGATCTGAAATTGAGGCTTGTAAGTCCCATAGCATGGCAGGTGGGCATTTGCGTCTTGTTTTCAGCACCGTTTTCTGCGTATGTTCCGGGAACTGTGCCCGTCTCGTCATCCCTGCGCTCTCACGTGTACTTTGCACCATATCATTTACAAATTAAGCTCTGCTGTTTAAAAAAAATAAAAATAAAGGAACCGACAGGTTGCTACCAACATCTTCCAATAGAAGAGTGTCTACGTTAGCTGCCACTGACGCCAATACACATCCAATTCAAGCAGCGAATGAACAAACGTTCAAATGGATTGGATGTCTTCTAGTGATAAACTCATTCCAGTTCACGGCAGAAAGACCAAAATAGATCATTTCTGTATCGCCATATCGTGAGATCATCGTTATCGTGAGCCTTGCATCGCGAATTGTATCGTATCGTGAGCTACCCAGAGGTTCCCAACCCTAATACACAGATTGTCATCTCAGTACATTTTTGTTCCTATTACGGTGCAGTTCTGATATAGAAATGTAGTTGTAGTAACCAATTTGCTGCCATTTATGACATTGTTATTCATCTGAAATGTGAGGGCGGCTAATAAATGATCATGTTTCAGTGTCATTGACTATTGCAGTCAATAGTAGCCAATGAGTAAATTAACACATGATGTGAAAGTCCAGATCTAAACTTTTCAAACTGTGTGAACCTTAGTGTGTGTGCGCGCGCACGTGTTGGAGTTGTGGCGGCGTCGCATCAATTCCCTTCGCATTCCGGCACAGCTCGGTCTCCCTGGGCCATCATCATCACTCTGGTCTTTATTTCAGCCCGGACGACGGGCCCGAGATTAGTTATTGATCAACCGGCATATAAATTATGCTCAAGTGAAAGCCGGCGACACAGAGACTATGGATCGCCTATTGACCCGCTCCGATTTATCATCCCATTTCCGCAGCGCCGCCGACACCCTGCCGGGGAGGCCGAAGGGACGGTGGAATAATGAGAAGAGAGGGACGTTTACGACTTAGCGTGCACGTTCGCTTTCACCTTTCACACGCCAGAAAATTCTGACAATAAAAAAAAAAAAAAAAAATCCAGCGCATTCAAACACAAGGAAGCTTGAGGGCAACTGCAGCAAACTGGAGACTATGGAGTATCACAGCAACAGGTTAAGTGCACTTATATATTTAACCATATTTACGTCATCATTGTTTTAATATCTACATAAGTAATTTAGCGTATTTTTTTTGGGGGGGGGGGGGGGGGTAACAATACTGTATAGCGATCTGGCTCAATTGGTCCAATCAAATCGGTCGAAATGCAAATACAGTTACTGAAGTTTTACTCAGTTACTCAAGAAATGAGCGAGTGCTTACAAAATCAGATTTTTTTTTTCTCATAATGTCATCTATATGAACTGTTATTATACTGTACTATAAACAGTAATACCCAGCGGTTCCCAACCTTTTTGCACCATGGACCGAGGTGATGTGGGCTGTTTTTTCACATACTGGCAATATGTGGCAGAAAAATACAGGAAATATAAAAATACTACAACGGGACTAAGAACAGCCTTTGAATGCAGGAAAAATGTAACTCGGCATTTAAGAAAAAAAAATATTTAACAGCGGCCTCTCCTAAAACTTGACGGCAAATATCCGCAGGCATAATGAGTTCTGGTGGCAATGGTGAAAGGTTTCTTGGCTTTTGCAATAACGGTTCGCCACGAATGCATTCGCATATGTTGATGTGGTGGCTCTCAGTCAGTGTTTGTGTCCTTCGTGCTTTTTTTCTTTCAAAAAATGTCAAAGGCTTATCGATTATTCCAGGGTGCTTAGTCTACAGTGCTGGCCCAAAGTATTGGAACCCCTGCAATTCTGTCAGATAACGCTCAATTTCTCTCAGAAATTGATTGCAATTACAAATGCTTTAGTAGTATTTATTTTGCTTGCAATGAAAAAACACAAAAGAGAATGAAAACCAAAATCATGATCATTTTACACAAACTCCAAAAATGGGCCAGACAAAAGTATTGGCACCCTCAGCTTAATACTTGGTAGCACAATCTTAACTGCCAACAAGTTAAGTGAGTTTCTTACAATGCTCTGCTAGAATTTGAGACCATTCTTCTTTGGCCCACAGCTCCAGGTCTCTGAGATTTGAAGGGTGCCATTTTCAGATCTCTCCACAGGTGTTCTATGGGATTCAGGTCTGGCCACATTTCAAGTCTCCAGTGCTTTTTCTCAAAGCATTTTCTAGTGCTTTTTGAAGTGTGTTTTGTGTCATTGTCCTGCTGGAAGACCCACGGCTGAGGGCTTTCTCACACTGGGCCCTACATTATGCTGCAAAATTTGTTGGTAGTCTTCAGACTTCATAATGCCACACACACGATCAAGCAGTCCAGTGCCAGAGGCGGCAAAGCAACCCCAAACCATCAGGAAACCTCCGCCATGTTTGACTGTGGAGACAGTGTTCTTTTCTTTGAAGGCCTTGTTTTTTTCTCCCCTGTGAATTCTCTGTTGATGCCTTTTCCCCAAAAGCTCTACTTTTGTCTCATCTGACCAGAGAACATTCTTCCTAAACGTTTCTGGCTTTGTCAGGTAAGTTTTGGTAAACTCCAGCCTGGCTTATTTATGCCTCTGGGTCAGAAGTGGGGTCTTCCTGGGTATCCTACCGTAGAGTCCCTCTTCATTCAGACACCGACGGATCGTACGGGTTGACACTCTTGTACCCTTGGACTGTGGGACAGCACCACAGACACCAAGGTAGATTTTCATTTCTGGACTGCTTGGCCTAAATCCTCAGCTAACTTTTCCTCGCCGGGCACTATTATAGAACTACCGTCGTAACCATCTTCATTTTGAACCTCCAATTGAATTTGAGAAAATGTCACTGTTTTTGTAAAAAAAAAAAAAAAAAAGCTAATTTGTTTTTTGGGCCACGCTAACGTTTTCCCTATAGCGCCTTATTCACCATGACCGGCTGTTTGAACGTGTTTTTACAACATTAACATTAACAACAAGTGAAAAAAGAATCAACCAAAACACTTTTTTCCCTCCCCAACACCAGTGGGTGCTGCAGCATTCCACTTCCCGCGCCACTGGTTTAGAAACGACAAATAACCAGTTGAGCGCTAATGAGTACAGGTTTCATGTTTCATAAGCCTGTTCTGTAGGGGCGTGACAATATATGGAAAAGAAAATATATCACGATACTTCATAGCCCAAATGATTTTCGATATGCCCCCAACAAGAATCGTTTTAAAAAAGTGTCATTGTTTAAAAAAACAGGTTGCTACCAAAATCTTTCATTAGACTAGTATCTACGTTAGCTCACAGTGGGCTGCCATCGACAGCGGTAGACATCCAATTTATTTTGACTGGATTGGAGGTCTTGCGTCATCAATGGCACTGAAACCAGTATTTGTGGCTCACTTCCTGTTCGTTTTAGAGCATTTACCTCATGTTGATCTTGAGTCATTTCCCATTCTTTTTGGGACATTCTTAAGTCACTTCCTTTTCAGTAACCCAAAATCAACAGGGAAGTGACTAATAAATGCCCCAAAATCAACAAGGAAGTGACCCATAAATGACCAAAAAGTAAAAGGAAATGATAGAAAATGAACAGAAAACGATGTGAAATGCCCCTAAATGAATTCTTGCCTGGTATCGGGTGCCACTGCTGGCCAAAAGTATTGGCACCCCTGCAATTCTGTCAGATAATGCTCAATTTCTCCCAGAAAATGATTGCAATTACAAATGCTTTGGGAGGAATATCTTCATTTATTTTGATTGCAATGAAAAAACACAAAAGTGAACGAAAAAAAAAAAAAAAAATTAAACCATTATCATTTTACACAAAACTCCAAAAATGGGCTGGACAAAAGTATTGGCACCCTCAGCCTAATACTTGGTAGCACAACCTTTAGACAAAATAACTGCGAACAACCGCTCCCGGTATCCATCAATGAGTTTCTTACAATGCTCCGCTGGAATTTTAGGCCATTCTTCTTTGGCCAACTGCTCCAGGTTTCTGAGATTTGAAGGGTTTCATCTTCAGATCTCTCCACAGGTGTTCTATGGGATTCAAGTCTGGACTCATTGCTGGCCACCCTAGAAGTCTCAAACCATTTTCTAGTGCTTTTTGTAGTGTCTTTTGGGTCATTGTCATGCTGGAAGATCCATGACCCATGTTACCAATTTGCCCTCGTTGGTAATTGGCGGTGCGTTCAACTCTTCATCGTAGTGAAGAGGGCACCGGCGATTCACGTCGGCTTGTCGTCGTCGGTTGGCTCGGTTCGTCCGATTTCCTCCTCAGGATGGCGGCGGCGTGCATATAAACACAGAGAGGCGTCGGATGGCCTTTTAGTGGGTACTTTTATTAACAAAACAAAAGCATGTGGGGGACACAGCACTCGAGTCTGCGCTAACTGCGCACTTTCTCTTCTCTCCACTCTCTCACTCTCGCTCGACAAATTCTTCCTCGCTGCTCCAACTGACAATGCCTGTCACAGTGGCCCCTTGGGGGTGCCAGTAACACTCAGCTTTCTCAAAGTCGGCCCTACAGTATGCTGCAAAATCTGTTGGTTGTCTTCAGACTTCATAATGCCATGCACACGGTCAAGCAGTCCAGTGCCAGAGTTAGCAAAGCAACCCCAAAACATCAGGGAACCTCCACCATGTTTGACGGTGGGAACTGTGTTCCTTTCTTTGAAGGCCTCGTTTCTTTCTTGTAAACTCTATGTTGATGCCTTTTCCCAATGTAGAAGCCATATTCACTGTCACAATACAGTGAGTGCATCAATGTGTTTATTTTGAAACTGTGTTATTGTTTTTGCCACCAGCGGGCTCCACCAATGTCATTAGGTATTTTCCTATAAAGGTGCGCCTAGAGAGCCACTGTTAATTAGTGCACCTGGTGGACACGGTTTTTACCATAGCACGCCATAGGATGAGCTGCATTGGAAAATGGACTGTTTGCTGAATGACTGGAATAAATCACCAAACTAAAACCATCCATGTGGGCAGTTCATTGCCGGTATAGCCTATGCGTACATTCAGGTTCCGAAGGTGTACTCATTATTGGCTTGATTTTGAGTTTGCTAAATTGCCAATAGACCCAAAATGCTTTACTTTTGTCTCATCTGACCAGAGAACATTCTTCCAAAACGTTTTTGGCTTTGTCAGGTAAGTTTTGGGAGACTCCAGCCTCGCTTTTTGTGTTTCTGGTTCAGAAGTGGCATCAGTGTGGGTATCCTACCATAGAGTCCCTTTTCATTCAGATGCCGACGATTGGGTTGATACTGTTGTACCCTCGTACTGCGGGACAGCTCAAACTTGTTTGGATGTTTGTCGAGGTTCTTTATCCTCCAGCTTTCGTTGAAATCTCTCGTCAATTTTTCTTTTCCGTCCACATCTAGGGAAGTTAGGCACAGTGCTGTGGCCTTGACACTTATTGATGACACTGCGCACGGTAGACACAGGAACATTCAGGTCTTTGGAGATGGACTTGTCGCTTTGAGGTTGCTCGTGCTTCCTCACAATTCTAATCAACTCTAATCCATTTTAACTTGATCTATTACAGTAATTTAAAGACGCCTTGCCGTTGAACAGGCCGGCGTGACCTGTGACTGCAAGCTTTTGACTGTACTGTTATGCCTGACGAGTATAACGGAGTCATGATCATTCTCATTGGTGAAACTGGTAGAGCCACTGCCAAAAATCCACTATTTGGAATGAAGAGGAGAAATGTGTTGCACAAAGTAGCGAAGTAAGAGTTTGTGTTTCTTCTTCGAAAATCTACTCAACTAAAAGTAAAAAATATTGATTGAGTGGTAAAACTACTTTTTGAAGTACATTTTTATCTAAAAGTCACTCAAGTAATCGTAACAGAGTACTCACCTCTGCAATTTAGCATATTTATTGTCTATATTAAGCGGTTAACCATCGATTGGTTGAGCAACGATCAGTCAAAATGCAAAACTTCACTCAACATTTTTTTTCAAGTATAGTTTTCACTCAAAATTGTCAAACAAATGTTTTTCATTGCTTTAAGTGAACTGCAACGGATTGTGGTAACTGTCGCATGACATGAATCGAAGGACGTTGAATCGATTTGAATCCTCGCAGCCTTTGGAATATCGGCAAATATTGTCCAAAGAATCGGTCGTTGTATCTTGTAATTGGTGATTTACACCTGTTGTATTTCCAACACTTGAAATATTCTTGACATATCTTGATGTGTGTTTTGATGTCCAAAATCAACACGACAATGGGTAACAGCTGGAAAGGAAGAAAACACATGTTGCAGGTGTTCTCATTGACAACTTGTGATTTTTCTTTTCCTCAAACGTGCCCACGCCGTTTGCCGTCTCAAGGATAGAACCCAGGCAGTGTAATTAAAGCCACGCAGGTGCGCATCCATACAAAGGACTTCAAGATGCTGGAAGCTGTCGCACGTTACTGACATTTGTCATAATTAACGGGATGAACAAATCAAACCCGGGGATGTCTGACAGTTGCCGCGGAACTTTTGTGAGGCGCCTCGACCGGGATGCTCTGAGCTGTCTTTGCCTCACGCTTGGGAAGATTTCTGATTGGGGTCTTGTCACCGCCATGCCGCGCCAATTTCGACCTACGAGTCAACTTTGGAAAGGGTGGCATTTGGGCACAATGTTGGGTACGCTGGAGACAGATTTTTAAAAATCATCCACTCGGTAGTTGATGAATTTGAGTTCATGAATTCTGTACCGTATTTTCTGGACTATAAGTCTCACCAGCCAAAAAATGAAAATGAAAAAAACATATGTCGCACTTTTGGGAGCAATATTTTTTCAATCTATTTCAAACCAAGAGAGATACATTATATGTTAAATTAATAATGGTCAAATGAAGAACAGCAGCTAAATGTGCTTCTGTTAATGCAATATATAACGTTTTTGGAAAACTACAGTAAACATAAAATACAGTATATATATAGTGGTATGAAAAAGTACCTGAGCCTTTTGGAATTTCTCACATTTCTGTATAAAATCCCCACCAAATATGAACCGATCTTTGTCAAAATCACACGGATGAAAAAAGTGTCTGCTTTAACTTAAACCACCCAAACATTTGTAGGTTTTCATATTTTAATGAGGATAGCATGCAAACAATGACAGACGGGGGGGGGGGGTGAACCATCACATTTAATATATTTTGCCCCCCCTTGGCAGCAATAAATCAACCAGACGCTTCCTGTAGCTGCAGATCCGTCTGGCACATCAATCAGCACTAATGTTCTTTACAAAACTGCTGTAGTTCCGTCAGATTCCAAGGATGTCTGGCATGAATCGCTGAATTTAGGTCATGCCACAAGATCTCAATGGGGTTCAAGTCTGGACATTGACGTGGCCACTCCAGAACATGTATTTTGTTCTTCTGAAATCATTCTGAAGTTGATTTACTTCTTTGTTTTGGATCATTGTCTTGTTGCAGCATCCTTCCTCTTTTTAGCTGCAACTGTCTGACAGACGGCCTCAGGTTTTCCTGCAAAACGTTTGAATTCATTCTTCCATTAATGATTGCAAGTTGCCCTGAGGCAGCAAAACAGCCCCAAATCATGACGCTACCACCACCATGCTTCATGGTGGGGAGGAGGTGTGGATGTTGGTGAGCTTTTACTTTTTTCCATTACACATGACGTGCGTTACTCCCAAACAATTCCACTTTGGTTCCATCAGTCCACAAAATAATTTGCCAAAACTTCTGTGGAGTGTCCGAGTGCCTTTTTGCAAACATTAAACGAGCAACAATGTTTTGTTTAGACAGCAGCGGCTTCCTCCGTGGAGTCCTCCCAGCAACACTATTCTTGGGCATATAGTCGATGTGCGCACAGAGATATTGGACTGTGCCAGTGATGTCTGTAAGTCTTTAGCGGACACTGTAGGGTTGTTTTTTACCTCTCTGAGTATTCTGCGCTAAACTCATCTTGGTGGACGGCCACTTCTTGGGAGAGAAGCAACAGTGCCAAACTCTCTCCATTTGTAGACAACTTCTCTGACTGTCGATGGATGAACGTCCAGACTTTTAGAGATGGTTCTGTATACTTTCCCAGCTTTATACAAATCAACAATCCTTCAGACAGCTCTTTTGACCAAGCCATGATGCACATCAGACAGTGCTTCTCGTCAAGACAATTCTTACCAGGTGTGTGTTTTATAGTGGCCAGGGCAGCTTTAAACCACTCATCAGTGATTGGGCAAACACCTGACTTAAATTGTTTGGTAAAAAATGGTTTTAAGACCAAAACTTTATTTGCAAAAAACTAAGGTTTTTCTGCTTACATGCAGGAATGGAAAAAATACAACATAAAGCGCTCCAAATGGAGGAAAAAACACAAGATGAAAACCAGAAAACAAGATTGATGTGAGCAACGAGGGGTGGGAAAACACAAGGCAAAGGATTTATGCACAAGAGGTGATGGGGACCAGGTGGAAACAATAGGCGATTAGCTGACAAGGACACAGAAATGAGAATAAAGCCTCCAAAATAAAAGGAAATGACACGACACACCCCACCATGATGTGACAATATATTTTGAGATTTTTTTTTTTATGATAACTAAGACCAAGAATTTAAAAAAAAAGGTAGATTAATCCAAAACAATATTAAACGTTTCTGGCTCTGCACCAATTAAGATGATTATAGTATTAGTAATATATCACTATACAGGAAAGCAACAACAATTGTGAGAGGTTACCACTATTTAATGTTTTTTTTTTAAAGTCTGCATCTGCACCACAATTTACCGGATTTTCCTCAACAACAAAAATAACCATCACACATTTCAAGTTTTTCTAGTTAATATTGATTGAATTCCTTACCACGATGAATCATATGATTAATGGACTTTTTTCCATTCATAATTATCATCTATTATAAATTTTCTAGAATGCATGAACTGATTGACAGCAATCGACATCCAATCAGCTACTCAATAAAAGCTGTGCAACACATCTTTCAAAAGGCAAAACCCATTTATTATCAATACATAGATCCGATCCCGAGAATATGAAAAATGTTTTTGGCCAGACTGTCGTTCAATTTAAAGCCCCGAGGAACGTAAAGCCCGCCCCGGTTGAATGGGTGTTCTCTAGCAACCGCAAAACAACAACAAAGAGCGAAAGGCATAAAAACTGCAAGCGGTGACATAGTACGGCTGTAAAAAAGCCGATGAATACGCCGCTTCATTTTTATATTTTCATATTAGCTGAACAGTCTTCCAAAAATAAGAATAATCTGGCATTTGCTTTAAAGAGCCGTCTGCTGCCCGGTCGAGCGGAGGGGCTTTAAATATGAAATTATGACTCGGCTTTGGAAAATTACAAATCTTTCCCTCCACTTAAAATAGTCAGTGACCTGCTCAGCCATAAAAACTCTGAGCTTTTTTGTTGTTAAAACTTTTATATTAAGAGTATTATTCAAGAGAATTGTATAGTATGATTGTTGACCCAGATATAACAATAAAGTGATTATTGTTAGACTGAAAATATAATGTATTACCTAATTCGCTGTAACTAAAGAGGTTTTGTTTTTTTAAACTTCAATATCCAAATGACATAAAGTTTTTGCCACTGTAATACTTTATGGCCGATCAATATCAATTACCATTCCGATGTGATACAAAAAGTGTCATTCAAAAGTTTTGATACAAGGCAATGCGATACGTGAAGCGATGCGATATGACCGCTCAGTTTAAAATACGATAGATTCCAGTTCCGTATTCTATACGACGATGCCAACGAGGGCAAAATCGCATGAAGCGTACATGCTTGCAATTATTTTTAAAAATGAAGTTAATTTGCCCCATCTGAAAGATCTTCTATTTTTGTGACAATATCCTATCTGAACTGAGATCAGGTGGGTTTTTTTTGTTTTTTTTCATGACTGCCAGTCTTTTGCCACTCACACTCGCCACCAATAAAAGATGAGTCTTCACACCCCCCTCCTTAACTCCTCATGTCCTTCCTCACTTTCCTTTCTCACTTCTTTCCATCCATCTATCCCTCGCTCCAAGGTGCTGATCAATTCACAGCCTCCCTGGGAGGTGTGACCACCCCTCGCCCGACACCCGTCCGTCCTCACCCTCGACACTTTTCGGGAGGCCGCGGGGGCGGGCGACAGATAATCTTCCGGCGTAAGGCCATTAGCGCACCTGAAACAAAAGCTGCATTTTGGGAGGGGGCGGACGGTGAGGCTAATTCAGCAGTCCGCTATGACCGTCGCTACCATGCGAGAATGGATTTTATTACAATTTACCATAGGTCTCATCATGGAACTGCACTAGTGCGGCTCCATCTTCGAGCCTGCCAATGATCGTACGTTTAACATACCATTTATTCAAAGTATAAAATGATACGATATGATAACGTTACGACATGATACCGTGCAATTCACTCCAGTTACAATGAAATGCGAATGACACATTTGGACATGTGCAATACGAGTCACTTCAATTTCAAAATGATACGTTACAACTAAAGATGCAAAGATACCGGTATCGGCGGGGGCGATCCGGCCCGAAATGGCGTTATGGGTATCGGCGAGTACCAACAAAGAGGGCGCCGATAACATTTACCGCTCCAGTATTATAACGCTTGACCGCAGCCTTTTTTTTTTTTTTCTCCCGACGCTCACTACACTCTCTGTTGTGCGATGACACACGGGATCACTTTGCACGCTAAGCAGCTATCGCTATTGGCCAGACCAATAAGAGCGGGCCAATAGCCGCTCTTAACCAATGCCGGGCAGCTTTCTCATATGTAGGGAAAACAAAAATGTCGGCGGTCTGGACATATTTCAGTTTATAATCTCCGTCCAGTACAATAACTGCATGCAAGATTTGCGGCCCGAAAGTTTGGAGAGGTGGAGTTAAATTTGCCAGTTTCAATACCTCCGACCTGATAAAACATTTGAAGACGAAACGTGAAAGAACAAAAAGAGTTTGAGGCTACGACAGCAGCAACTGCTACCAAAAGAAAGGTCAGCTCACTTAGTCTACTTTACTTTTATTGAAAGAAACGCCGCAGTCTTTTGAGACCTGTTTCGTTCAAAAGTGCTGTAGAAGTAAGCTAAGCTAAGGGGCTAAGTGTGTGTTGCTGGCTGCCGTACCACAGAGAGGGAGACTGATAGAGAGACAGGATGCTGTAGTCAATTATTATTACTACAAAATGGTAATGGTATCAGTATCGGCCGATACTGCACAGCCAGGTATGGTATCGGGGCCAAAAAATGGTATCGGCGCAACACTAGCTACAACATGATTTGAACCGGTAAAAACTAGGGGTAAAACGGTACACGCAAGTCGCGGTCCGGTACGTACCTCGGTACGAAGGTCACGGTTCGGTTCGGGTTTGATACAACAGAGGGACAAAAAACAGGCTTTTTCTAATCACAGCATTTGAAAGTCAAAGTTTGTTTTACTGGCTAAAACTAACCTGTCAATGGACCTCGGGCCTGACGCCATCAACAGGGACATGCTCTCTACTACCTGGACCAGCATCCTGGAAGAGTGACTGGTCAGCAGAGGACGTGATTTGACAGGCGAGTCACGCCTCATCCATCAGCTGATAAAGACGCGTCACACCGACACCAGTGACACTCTGATGAAGGCGTCGCCCAAACATGTCAGGTAATTAAAACAACCTAAAACAATTGTCTGGGATAAAAGAACAAATCAGCTAATAGAAGAAAACATCCAACCTGTCAATGTGTGTTTTTATTGTTCTCACATTCTTTAATTCACAGTCATAGACTTCAAAACTCTATTGACCTGACACTTTGTCATTCTTTGCCTTACCATAGGGGGCTGAGCTTCATTTAGTTATAGTCATTCAAAGACAGCACACGCTCATGTCCAAACTGGATTTAAGCTTGGATTTTTAAAGAAGTACAAAAGCTGTAACACATACAAACAGGAAGGATTGTCACAGGAGTGATTTGTTCGAGGATTCAAGGTAATGATGATATTTTTCGTCCCATGCATGCATTTTGAAACGTAGTGGGAAAAAAATCAATGGGAGAAATCAGCCACTACTGCATTCAAATCAACACTAACTGCACAGTTTTTTTTTTTTGCTTTTAACCAAGAATTTAAACTGTTTTACGTCCATATCTATGAAGAATTCGGGGATTTGTCCACAAGAATTTTCACAAGAAAAGCTCTGTTTACATCAGGCGGCCACTAGCCTCATTCACTACAACTCTATAACTAACTATACAACTGTAGAACGACAATAAGGGGCTATTCTATTCTTTACTATAATAAGTTGTGATTGCATAGAGGATTTATTAATAATCTATTTATAAATTATTTATAATTGATTCTGCATGTTTTCCTCAAGTATTAAGGTTCTGATGTGAAAATTGAGTGATTTATTAGTTGTTGGAAAAAAAATTAAGTTGCTATTTTGGGCAAAGACTTATATGATATGTTAAGTATTGCTATTGATCCAGAAAATATAGGTGATTATCTCTGCATTTGGTGATTTTTGTGTATCTAGTGTAAAATCGGAGGATTTTATAGCCATTTTGAGTTTTGCTATACTTATATAACAAATAATGAATCAGGATTTTATAAGGGAAGGACTTTGAAATTTGATGCCGCTGCTTATGGAGACTCATATATGGCTAAGGTAGGTGTCCGTTTTGGTTTTAGGTCGGTAGCAGCTTTGGTTGTGAAAATAGCCCTCCAACGGATCGGCCCTGCGCCACGTGTTATGTCAGTATATTATGAAGTCTATGTTCACAGTATATGTGCAAAAACAGACAACACGCCATTTTTTGTAGGGATCGACTGAAGTAACCGTTAAAATCAGGTAGCACTCGCCAGCTTGGTAACTTTTTTTTTTTTTTTTTTTTTTTTTAAATAAAGATAAGATTTTCACACAGTTAACTGTAAACCATTTCCAGTGAACATACACTCCCACAGAAGATATTTTGGCTAAAATAAAATAAAACGAGTATATAGTTCCCAATCTGAAAAAGTATCACTTGAAATAGTCCCTCAGTGTTTCAATGATTTTAGCCTACGGCTACATCAAAATATACATTTCTTGACTTGAAAATATGAAATAAATGCACTTCAAAAAGTTGTTTGTAATAGTGCTTTTGATCATTCTCACTCTGTATACTGGCCAAAACTTTCCTAGTAGTGAGTTTGTCTTCTTTTTCCTGGTTTTGGCGCATTACCCGGAGTGGAGGAGGATTCACTCCGGCAAGGATTTCAATTTTTTTTTACTCCCAACATATTTGCCGTCTGACTGCATGCGAATACAAATACCCTGACACTCTTAGTAAAAATAGTAACGCAGTACAATTTACTGGAATGTGCAACGGACTAATGTTTTGTACCAGTGTTTTACATTTCACATGAGTTACAACATGATGCACTACAATCACTTTGTCATTCTTTCCAATTCTAATATGATATATGTGAATGTTTGCTGAATTTCTATTACCTACCGTGCCGTGCGTACGGTACCATTCATCTCAATTACAATGAATGCACAATTTACTTCAAACACAATACGTTATGATTCACTCTCATGTTGCAATTCATTTCAATTATGATTTGACTTTGCGCTATGATATGATGTCACCGTTTACCCCAATTAAGACACCATATGTTTATGTTAAAATTAGGGCTGTCAAAATTATCGCGTTAACGGGCGTTAATTAATTTTTTAAATTAATCACGTTAAAATATTTGACGCAATTAACGCACTTGCCCAGCTCAGACAGATTTAAATGACAGTAAAGTGAAAGGCCCACTTGTTAATTGTGTTTTGCGGAGTTTTGCTGCCCTCTGCTGGCGCTTGGGTGCGACTGATTTTATAGTGTAAGTAATTATTGCCATCAACAATGGCGGGCTACTAGTTTATTTTTTGAATGAAAATTTTACAAATTTTATTACAACGAAAACATTAAGAGGGGTTTTAAAATAACATTTCTATGAGTTGTACTAACATTTTTCATAAAGAACTACAAGTCTTTCTATCCATGGATCACTTTAACAGAATTTTAATAATGTTAATGCCATCTTGTTGATTTATTGTTATAATAAACAAATACAGTCCTTATGTACCGCATGTGTAATATATATATATCCATCTTGCGTCTTATCTTTCCATTCCAACAATAATTTACAGAAAAATATGGCATATTATATAGATGGTTTGAATTGCGATTAATTACGATTCATTAATTTTTAAGCTGTAATTAACTCGATTAAAAATTTTAATCGTTTGACAGCCCTAGTTAAAATGCAATATGTGTGTAAATCCAAATTACAATTCTTGACAATATCATCATTTTTATGAATGACGTTTCAATCCTCTTCGGGCCTCTGCCCCTCCCTCCTGCAGGTGTGCATGTTTTATCTAGGATGGACCTCAGTCGGGTGGAGGGGCCACAGGTGCGGGCTATCACCATCTTTAAAAGCCAGCGGACGCCAGATCACCTCGTCAGTTGCTCGCTTACATTTTGTTTATGATTCTCGGCTGGTGATTTTTGTTTTCGTCCCAGGGCCTGTTTTCCGTCCGCGCACCCTGACAAATACTATACACTCCAATCAGGATGTAATCTGACTTGATGTTTTTACTCCAATTATGAAGCGATACTTGCAACACTATTGTATTCTGTAGTGTGATGTTTTACGATTCACTACCTTTATTGAAGGTTAGCATGCGATGCGAACATTGGTCTACTTAGGCCTGCGCAATCAGTTTGTGTTCTTTAAATGTTACTCTATCACTTTGATCACACCTGAACATATTTGTAGACAAAGAGAACATTGTGCTTACTTGGGTGCCGTTCTTCATAATCTATACAAGTATATGTGTCTTCGAGCACATGTGAGACATATACGGGTGTTTGCAAGTGTGTAAGTGTGATGCACTGGTGTCTTGCACCTGAATCATCAACGAAGCCACACCTCTTACAGTGTGTTTAACGCCTCCCTCTTAGCCATTCATTTGGAATTGGCATTTCAGAAATAAAAGCCTATTAACAACACTGTGTGTGAATGATGCAATTTTTTCTGTTTGTTTGTTATTTTTGTGAGAGTCAACAAGTTCACCTCATGGATGCACTTTAGATTTGTAATCAAAAGAAGACACAAAAGAACAACAAGAAGCTCCTTTAAGATTTCTTTTATTTGTACTTGAGATCAGAAGAACAGTGCTTTATTGACAATAGCCAGACTTTCTATAAGGTACACAACGACATACAAAAACATGGCTTTTTAAAAAAAAAAAAAAAGATTTCAATACCTTTTTTTGTTTGTTTGTTTAAATTACAGGATACATTCAAGAATACACATTCACACGAGCACTATTTGGACATAGAACAGTATTCCACATCATTGCTACCTGAGTGATTGGTTTAGGCTTAGTTCATTCGTACATTCAATTTCCGAGCCGCTTATCCTGGGGAGGGCTGTGGTGGGGGGCTGGAGCCTATGCCAGAAAACTATGGGCATATGGCAGGGCACGTCCTGGATTGGTTGCCAAACAATGACAAGGCACAAGGAGAAAAACCGTTCACTCACATAACCAAAGTATTCCGAATAGAACTTGTCACTTTTAATTGTTTATTATCGTATTGAATGTTTTAAATACTAGCATTCATTTAATTGGTTTTACTATACACGAATACCCTGTATCATTTCATATTTATAACGTGCGCACTTTATTTCCATTGGAACAAGATGACTTGCATTGTGGCTGTTATTCTCAAGTGGTGCGCAAGGAGGCGCACTCGATTAAGTATTCATATGTGTGAGAAGCGAGAGGAGTCCAAAAAGACTTGTAAAATGGAACTCCGAAACAATAATGGCATCATTTAAAACACGACAGTGTTGATTGAGTCACTGTCATTAAACCGATACTTTAAATAATATATTTTACAACTATAAACGTTGTGTTTTAGGACCTAAATATTGTTCACTTTGAGTCCATTAAAAATCCAACACGTTGAAAAATCAACAAATTCCTTTTTTTCACCGCTACTTGAGCAACAGTTATTTTTGACTTGTTTGAGAATAGTTTCTCTTTATAAACAGGTTCAGAGATTGAAATGTTTATATATTTGATTGCATTTTATTTGTGTTTTTGGATAACGGCTGAGAACTTTGGTGTGAGGGTCGTATAGCGCGTGTTTGTAGATCTCGACGCGTTTGACCTCCATTTGACTCCTGCTGGCGACCAGTTATTCGTGTGGTATGTAAGACATGCGTCATTTTATTCATTAAGACCAAAATGATCTATCTCCTAAAAATCACATCTTAAACGCCCCACATTTATGATTCCCTTATTAATATAACTTGTAGTTCAACTTGATCTTTATGGAAGCCATTGCTGTCATGTTAAAGCCCCTAATCGAGGCCGGAGAAAGTGGAGCTTAGCGTTTATAGACGCTAATCGAAGCCACCTAATGAATTTAGAATGCCTTCGGCGTTACTTTACTGCATTGCCAGCTGCTCAGTGGCCCCCCTTTTATGTTCATGTATCGCTAAAATGCCACTATAAAAACTCTCAAAATACATTTTAACCAGTCGTTCGTATTTGGAAATGCTTAAAAGAATTAAAAATTTAAAAAAAATCATACTCACCATTTTTTCCCCCCAAACTTGATGATGATGAACGCTTAAGGTTGTGCGTCAACGTCCGTGTACGCTCGGCTCCGAAAGGGGAAGTGAAGGGAGGAGAAGAAAAAGAAGGATCCCTCTGACGCCTCTTCGCCGCGTCTCATTGCCCTCGGCCCGGCCCGGCCCGCTCACCGCCGGAGTCCCGTCGAAAGCGCGTGAAGACTTCCAGCCACGCACCGAAGCGGCAGCCAACAACTCAGGCCCCCGCCCCCGCATTAATATCAGCATAATTATTATCATCATCATTAACACATACATAATAATAATAAGAAAAAAACATTAAGATGACGGAACACCGATGATGACAATTATTTGCACTTATCTTACATTAATACTGCACTCTGGGAAATTTGAAGATGCCACTTCTTTAAGTCATTCCTCTCTGCAATAGTGCAAGTAAGAGATGTGATTTCCTCATTGATTATTCCGAACAAACTATACGGAACTCACACGTATATCTTACATCTTACTACTACTATGCATATACGAAGAAATGTAAAGACGTCGCTAATTTCTTTCAGCTCTTTATATTTGTTGCACATTTACGTCTCTACCTTTTCGCGCAGGCTTGAAACTATGATGACATCACTAGTTCAAATGTTATACTGTATTTAAATCTATAAATCACATGCATAGCATTTTACCTCGAAATTTCTACATAGCAGAAATGCATATAGTAGGGAACATATCAGCATTGTAAGTTCTAAATATCACAATAATTGACTTCTCCCTGCGCGTTTACAAATTTACACTCAAGCAATAACGATGAAAAAAAAATCACGTCAAAACTTGGTCTTATCTAGTATCATAACATGAGGTTGTGTTATCGCAATGCATGAAATGTACCAACGATAGTGACAAGAAATTTTAGTTGTTGTTTTTTTTTAACCGTTGATCAAAATGAGTCCAGTGGCCTTAAAGATACATCACACACAATAATGTTAATATGTATAAACAATCAAATGAGCGTGAATGCTGTTTAGTTGGTTGGATCATCTTTTTTAAAACCTGTGCATTATTTAAACCACAAAGTGGCCAGAAACAAGCCGCGCAATGTTGTAAATACACTTAAAGTGTGGTTTGATGATAATGATGTGTTTGCTTTCGCACCTAATCGCCAACGTGGCCTCGCACCAATCAATCAATCAATCAATCATTCCGCAGATCGATCGGTGAAGCCGGCCAATAAGAGAACCTCCCTCCAATAGCCCCCTCCGTTTGAGAAGAGCTGCCATTGGCCAGGGCGATGGCCCTGACTGGACTGACCCATTGGGTTCACCAGCAAGGGGTGAAAAAGAGAAGAGCCAGTTGGCAAGCTACTTACCACTTGCGATTTAACAACAAATGAAGGCAACTAAACGCTTCCTGTCACCTTCGTATCATTGTCGTCATACCAAATGTTTGTAAGCTGACACATAAACACCAAAGAAAACGCTGTCCCGCGAGAGCGAGGGCCCCCGAAACCGGCCGGACAGGACAGGCGAGCGAGTCAATGGCGGTGGGTGGCCAGATTGTCATTTATACAACCCGCGTTTTACGACAACTCGGTCGTGTTTTGAGTTATTTAGCAATGTTGAGTGAAATCGAGTCATTGGGCGCAAATTTCAACGACTGACCCGACCGACGACGCAAATGAGCTCATCTCGGATTTTAAAAGGACTGTTTTTTGTTTTGTTTTTTAACTTCTCCGCTCCCCCTCGTTGCGCACGCCACTTGCTGCGGTCCTCGTACGCAAGCTGTTTATGGCCAGCACTACTTCCGGGTTCGAGCACACACACACACACACACACACACAAACACACGCTCGCTCGTCTCGCCGTATACACGCCGCACGTCTCCTTTAAGAAAAGCCCCAAGCCAGAATGATGAACCCTCCTCCTCCTCTTCTTCTTCGTCCACCACCTCCTCCTCCTTCTCCTCTTGAGCTCTTCCACACGTCTTTGCATAAGTAAATCAAGCCGCGGGAGGGAGAGCGGGCAGCCAGCAGCCAGCGTAGCCAGGGAGAGACGCTTCCTTCCCGGCCGTGAGCGGGAGCGCCGAGCCGGTGTTCGTGCGCGCCAAGGAGGAGGAACGCCACAGACGAGCGAGCAACGTCGGGCACGCGGGGAACCATAAAACCGACCATGACAACCACCGGGTGTCTTCTAAGGCTTTGAATTTGTTTTTAATTTTGTCGGGGTGGGGGGGAACTCGGAGCGAGAAGGAGAGCCGCGGAACGACTCTCCTCTGCCGGGTCAACTTGGCCGGCAACGCGGTGACTGGCCCGAGGGGAAAAAAAGAGCCCCGAAACGACAAACCCGAAGGATTTTCCTTTGCTGTTATTTTCCTTTTTTTTTTTTTTTTTTTTTTTTTAAATGTAAGCCCCCCCCCCACCCCCATTTTCATTTTTGTTTGGATTTGCTAATTTGCCGTGCAAGGCTGGCTTCCGAACGGATTTAAGTGGGACTTGAATCACGAACGGCGGGCAGCGAGGAGGCTTATGGCGCAAAGGGTACGTACAAGCAAAGCGAGCGGCAAAACTCGTGCGCTTATTGGAGAAAAAAGTTACTTTTGCTGCACCCGCGTTACGCACGGACGAGCTGCTTTTGCATCGCCACAAATCCACATACACTTCTTTCTCGGACGGACGTGTTTTTGCAGATGACTTGTGACAGCACTGCGCGCGTGGATATTCTGGGTGACAAAACGCCAACGTTTGTCTCGTGACTTGAGCTCCCATGCACGCGTCACTTTCTTGAATAAAATGCACTCAGACGTCTAAAAATCCATATTGCGCTGCGACGCGACGACAGTGAGATTTGATTTATGATTTGATTTATACGTTGCGCGCTGAAAATCTGGCGCACTGACTTGCTTTTGCACCTCGTCGCCTGGGGGCTTTGCTACTATTGTTTTCCAAATAACTTTCCAATCAATATTGGAACACTTTGATTTCTAAATAAATCAGCACTCTGTTAAATGCAAGCAATGATATAGTGTCCGTAAAAGTAACGTGTCAAATTTAAAGCCAATAAAATACGGGGGTGCTTTTAGAAAACGGGTTATCACTTTATAGTTAATTGCCATAATTCCAAGAAATTAGCGCATTAGCGCAAAACAACGTGTCGAAAAGTTCAACTTGAGAAATAAACTTTAACAAAAGGAGCAGTCGCTATTTGTATCACTTGCCGTGTTATCAACTTTGGCTGGAAAATGTTTTTGTCCTTCCTCATGCACCCAGCTTTAAAATATATAAAACGTGGGACTATTTCAACGATTTGCTTGTGATAAATGCTAATGAATTGTATTTGTGAGTAGTGCGTTGGTTTGTCGGTGTCGTCTAAACGGTGCATTTATGTTTCGGTGCAGTACGAAGACTTGCCCCACTACGGGATGGACGGGGTGGGCATCCCGACCACCATGTACGGAGACCCGCACGGCGCGCGCTCCATGCAGGCCGTGCATCTTAACCACGGGCCCCAGCTGCACTCGCACCAGTACCCGCACACGGCGCACACCAACACCATGCCTCCCAGCATGGGCTCGTCGGTCAACGACGCGCTCAAGAGGGACAAGGACGCCATATACGGGTATGAGCTCCGGGGGGGATCGGAATGGACTTCCGTGAGTTTCAGCGGGGCGCTCGGCTCGGCCCGGCCCGATTTGCCCGGGGACAGCGAGGGCTTGTCGCGACGGCTCGACTCAAACGGCGCTCGCCGAGTCCGAGTGGAGCTCTGTTTACTTTGAACCCATTCACATCATCAAATTGTATTATTAGGAGTAATACAGACTTTTATAAAAGTAGTAATGGAGTGAAAATAAATACAATCAATTCGTAATTTAAAGAATCGTAGCCCATTAAAAATGAAATGTTAGACTGTTAATGCCTGCATGTGCATTAAAAAAATGGTGGGGCTTTTTGGGATTCACATATATTTTATTAACATGAAGTAACTGATTTTGTAAAAGCAATACTTTACAGAGCGACTCAACCTGTTTGCCTTACCTCCTATCAGTACATAATAAACGTACTGTACGTGTACACAACGTGCAGAATTGTGTTGCACTTTGCAGCTTCGCTGCATGCTTGCATGCATCCATGCAGAGAAGATCCCCACGGGCGAATCGCTGGGAAGGGGGAAAAAAAAAAAAAAAAAAAAAAGAAAGAAAGATGGGAACATGGCTGCCTAAATCCAGCCTGCAGTCGTCTTGACCCCGGCGCTGACATTTGCTATTGTGTGCTTATATCTAAATGTGTGTGTGTGTGTGTGTGTGTGTTGCCATGCAGACACCCCCTGTTCCCACTGCTTGCACTGATTTTCGAGAAATGTGAATTAGCGACGTGCACCCCTAGAGAGCCCGGCGTGGCGGGAGGGGACGTGTGCTCGTCGGAGTCTTTCAACGAAGACATCGCTGTGTTTGCCAAACAGGTCAGCGAGCAACAAAACACCCCAAAAAGAAACTTTGGATCTCATCATCGCATATCTCCTTTATTTTCGTAGATTCGCGCAGAAAAACCTTTATTTTCATCAAATCCAGAATTGGATAATCTGGTAAGTCATTTATTTGTAATGCACCTGTTTTTGCATCATTTCAAATGTTCGTATCGGTTGAAAAGCGCATGTGTCGTGCTCACGCGTAAAATCTGCCCAGCCGTTTTGCATTATTAAATAGAAATTAAGATAGTAAAATGGATTTTTTCCCCTTGCATTTCTGTAGATGATTCAAGCCATTCAGGTGTTACGGTTTCATCTGCTGGAGCTGGAAAAGGTAAACAAACACATTAAAAGAAAAAAAATCTGATATCGTATCTCGGCATGCCTCTTTACTCCTAATTTGCATAACTTTATTTTTGCTCGTCGCTTATAATTAGCGTTCAAATCAATCACGGGTCCTTTTTTTTTTGCCTTCATCGTGCGTGTTAATCAGTATTACTAGACCGGTTCCAAACTATTTCGCTTCATGCTGTGTTGGTATTATTGAGAAGAAGGAGGAAGAACGTCGAAAAGGGCACCAAATCTGAGCGTCACGTGGGGTTGGTTTCTGTCTTTTTTTTATTTCTTTTTTTTAACACGCATGTTGAGTGCGTCGTGGCCCGTGTGAGCCCTCGTGTCACTGCCAATTTTCGGGGATATCTCCATCCTCAGGGAGCGAGAGGGGGTGGGTGGTCGAGATACAGCCCTGGCCACTTCATTAGGTACATCTGCCACCGGGAAACGCGCAGCCACAATGTGTTCCTAATATTTAGTCCACCTCTGACTAAACATTCGTGCACATTTTATGCACTCGATCAAGGTGGGATTTCTTTCGAGCCTATAGAAATGGTGCGGCACAATATGTTGACTAATAATGGGTTTTTAAAGAAAAAAAAAAGTTACTTGTTTAAAAAATATTTTGGTTGTTTATAAAGACATACTGTAAGTACAACGCTTTGTAAAGTTTATTATTTTTAGCTCACCACATAGACGTGCATCATTTTATGATTTAGGAAAAAATGTTTTGCTATCTACTGGCTTTTTTATGAGAGTGGATTTTGTCTGAGTCAATTCGATTGTGTGGCTTGTTTTATTTTGTTGTGCATGAGCGCTGTTCCTAATAATTGGGTTGAAAGTTTGATTGAGTTTTAGCTCAAAAAATGCAGTGCAAATTTGCTTAATTTCTTGACAAGTGATTGGTATTCTTTTTGTAACTTTTTTGAGGGTTGGAAGTGATGGATGGAATGCTGAATTTCATCTCCTCTCTATTTGGTGTTGTATACATTTGAGTAATTTCTTGTAATCTATGGCATTTAAGGGCTGTTCCTAATGTTTTGAGTGGTTGAAGATATTTTGAGCATGTCATGCACAATATTTTGACCAGTTGTGCTATTAGGGTTAGCTGTCTTTCTAAATTCCAATATCGTGTTTGCATCATCACTCTTTAAGATACATTTTTACAAAGAATTACTTGCAGCTTGGTTTTGAGGCCTGTTCCTAATATTTTGCTTGTGGCATCGGATTGGGATTATTTTGACTTGTAATTATTTTTATGATTTGGAGAAAAATATTACTTGAATGCATCTACTCTTTCTGTCTTGAATTGAATGAGGTCATTTACTTCAGCTAGGTTCATGCATGAGAAGGAGGTTCTTGATATTTACTTTAACTACATAAGGATGGAAGTTTATTTATTCATTATCTTTCTTATTATATAATTAGGTCATGAAATACTGGGTGGTGTCCCTATTATTGTGGCTACTAATTATTGGTAGAATGTTTGTGCAAGATTTTTCTGTGCGTGTCCAATTTCTCGCAATATTCTTCGTGGTTTGAATGCTGTTCTCAGTATTTTGGAAAATATATTTTGGGCTTCTGAGATACGGGATAGGTTGTTCAACATATCTATGTTGGTATTATTATGAATTTTAAAAATGTTTGCTTGGATACATTACTCTGTGTGAGTAGATGAATTAGTGGGTAGGTTTTATGCTCATGAGAAGCACTGCTGGTGTACCTAATATATTGACCTGACAATTTTTCTGAAATGTATAAAGCGCTTGGTTGAATATTTCGTTGTAAATGAAATACATTTTTATCAAGTATTTTAAAAAAAATAGTTTTTCTTCCCTACTGTTTTGCGTCAGACTAGAATGAAACTATAAGAATGAAATAATACATTTTTAGCTCACATAATACAGTGCAGGTTTACTTCATATTTTGACCCGTAATTGTTGTTGTATTTTATGATTTTTTTAAAAATGGTGCTTGACTGTTGGATGCTCTCCTATTTTAAGTTAAACAGTTTTTATGATTTTTTTTTTGTTTTGTTTTTTGAACTGGCTTTTTGACCAATGTTGATCATTTTTTGTGATGGCGTCCTCTCCGATGTGGCAGTTGTAATGTTGTTTTCTATCACCTGTCTTTTGGCTCGCACAGGTCCACGAGTTGTGCGACAACTTCTGCCACCGCTACATCAGCTGCTTGAAGGGCAAAATGCCCATCGACCTGGTCATCGACGATCGCGAGGGGGGCTCGAAGTCGGACAGCGAAGAGATCACGCGCTCCTCGGTGGCCCTCGACCAGGTACGCCCCCGCCCGAAGCCCGCCTCTTTTGCTCCAATCGTCCCCTCCGTCGGAACGAGACATTTTCTGCATAAATGCTCTCGATGGCTCGTGAAGACTCGACCCGTTTTCCTGTCCATTTTCCTTTACGGGGGCCGTCTCGCAGAGCGCGTCGGTAGCGGGCCGGAGTCCCGAGCTCCTGCCCGTCCCTGCGTTTTTTTGTTTCGTCTTTCCTCCTCCTCCTCCTTCTTCACTGTGTGCACGCTTCATTAGGCGTCTTGTCAGTGTTTCTCCTCAGACATGAGTGCACATTGCTTATCGAGAGACCCCCCCACCCCCCCTTCACATCACAGCCTCTCTATATGCATTGTGCAGAGAAGGAGAGGTGGTAAAAATACTTACTTAGTACTTGCTGTAACTCATTCTCTTCAATTGACGGTGAATGACGTCTATGGCAGCCATTCATGTGGAGAACAAAGTGATTCTTGTATGAAAGCAACATACGTACGAGGAATTTAAAGTGATACGTTTTTCCAAGACCTAATTGCAACATGTACTGTAGTATGCGTGTGTTGGACGTATGCTGGCCTATTAAGTGACATCATCTACAGGCCAGTTAGTCAGCGTTTGAGCAGCTTCTCACTAGGGGTGCACCATCTAAGGCACCCCTCGATTGGATTCGATTACAATTCGACTATTGAAAGATGATCACGGTATTAGCGATTTTCAATGCATATTACCTTTCTTTTATCTTACATTGTGGCTACTTTATACTTTTAAGCAAGATCTATTTTTCAGTCTTCACAAAGCAGCCAAACAAATTGCGTTTTATTACCAATCACCGACTGATCCAACGGAAACTTGCCCATACGACTCAAAGCTTTCCCGAGGCTGCTCTTTTTCATAGGTCGGTGCGAGTTAATTAGCAGTACTTATTTCTCTATTACAATACAATTCTCTGGTGGAATGAATTCCACATTTTCTGGTAAAGATTAAACATACAGTCCCTTTAGACCTAAACACGACTTCTACTAACCAAAATACTTTCTTTGCACGTATGATATTTCTGTACAATTTGGCATGTTTGTAGTGTTACCGCTGTACTTAACCCTGGTTCATATGCGTATATTCTAAGCCTTTTGCAATTTGGTCGACTCGTCAGCTAATATAGAAATCGGGTTAAAGGGCTGAAAGCGATAGATGTCACCTGTATCATGTGCATCCCATCAGAAATAATCTTATTTAACATAGTGACGAAACAGAATATTCTTTTTGAGATGTGTAAGAGCGGAGAAAAACAAATAAAAGCCCATTTTTATATCCGTACTATTTTAGCTAATCAAATGCAAGCATCTCAGAATGTCCCACTGTGCTACGTGCGTCTATGAAGGAAAAAAGCTTTCATGGACTCAGCGTTCGTCATCTGAGCTACTTTTGACCTGTTTTGGGTGGAACGGTGTTTATAAGATGGACACGCGAGGTGTTACCGATGTCACACAATGGCTGCGCTCGTAAGCGGTGTCAGTTTTTGATTTGAAACATTATTTTCTCCATTGTCAGAGGTCTAAGACATCAACACTTTGTGCAATCGTCTTTCACGTGAAGTTGATTTATCCTGGGTGCTATCACTTGAACTGCTTTTAAGTGCATTGGGAACAAAAAAGCTGAGAAAACTAATCATTTCCTTGTTTTCCAAAGCAAAGCAGATGCTTGTAAGCATCGAAAAAAAAAAAAAAAAAAATCCAATTAAATCAAATAAAATAATATTCACTGTTTTTCTACTTGTTAAAATAAATAGTTTTTCAGGCCAACAGTGGCTCTAAATGATGAATTGACTTTGAAAATAGTTATCAATTCATTTCAAAATCAATTACAGTGCGGCTCAACGTTCATGCCCTCAGAGCATCACAGATTTTTAAAAATCTTGTTAGAAGTACAGCGATCCCTCGCTACTTTGCGCTTTAAACTTCGCGCCCTCAGTCCATGGAGGATTTTTATTTATTTATTTTTTTTCAATTCAAAACAGAAAAATGCAGACAAGCTGTTTCGACCCGATCGTGTAGTCCATCTCTCGCTCCCTCCCCTGCTCATCCTGCTCTTTGTTCGTCAGGCACTGCACTGGAGTTGCTTATTAAAGTTCACCATTGTCACGGATCGCGGGCGGGCGGGCAGGTGGTGTGGACCCAAATGCAGGGAAACAAAAACGCAGCAAGGCAGTTGCCGGTGAACTCAGAAAACGTTTGAATAAATACTAACTAAAACACAAAGTACAACCAAAAGGACTGGGATCAAAAAGGCAATGTTCAAAGTCTAGTGATGCACGATAATACATTTTTCAACCGATACCGATAACCGATAATTTCCTCCTCATTCCAACCGATAACCGATAATGTCAAGCCGATAATTCTATTAAATGATTTATGTAAAATTTTAAACAAAAGAAAATATTACTGTACAAAAATATAATTTATTGCTCTTTTTTCAACATAAAATATGAACAAGTCGTCAGTTCAAACATCTAAATAATGACAGATTGTCTAACATTGTGTAATGGTAAATTTTTGGCAACAATTACTTACAGAGTAAATACCTATGTTGCACAAAAATGCCTTTAAAAGTAAGCCATTCCTAACATATATAACATTAATACACTGCAAAACACACCTCCTTAAAACTAGTCAGTTTTAAGTGTAAATCTATTGGCAATAAGTGAAATTATCTGCCATCGCTTCAATTGTATTTCTCTCAGATTTCTTGGAAGAAAAATAGCTAGCTGAAAATAATCTTAACAGCCTTGTTTTAAGCAATACATTATTATTCTTAATCCTAAAAAAACAAAAACTTGGAAGAAGGAAAGATTTTGAATAATATTTGTGGCTACAGAATGTTGATTTAAGAATTTGATTATCCACTGTGACTGTAATTGATCAGAGAAATAAGTTAAATAATTTGAAAAGTGATTGCTAATGTTATATGCTTTGTTGCACACTGTGAAAATGATTAACTCAAAAGAGCGAGATGTCATGTACCCATTCTGCAGCGCTTTGTTTACATTGGCGGCTTTCGCGACATTTGCTTTACAGCAGCTAAACTGATACACGGCAGGACTATTTGGACGGAGTTGGAGCTCGCATCCGCGTGCGTGTTGTTTTGTGCCTGAGTTTTGTTAAGGCAGCGTTACAAAGTCATCTGACCGCTCGTCATTTTACATACTGAATGCATTATTGGCTGGCTGGCTGACTTCATTTTCTCCATGTTAAATGATCATCGAACCACTGTGCCGTCATGATAAGTTTGCTTACTGGACATCACTTTATCATGAAGAATGGTGGTCCTACAAACTGCATTATTTTTTTATCCAGGGCTTTGGTTCTCGGAACATTTCGGTAAAAAAAACAAACCGTGTCTCGTCTCGTCTCGGCGGCGGCGGCGGCAACTACGTTCGTACCGGATAATCCGCACGCTCCGACTGGTTCGCCGTGGCGTATTCGGGTCCTGGCTCAGAGGCTCGCACGCCGTGGGGGAACGCTCGAGAAACCGGGGTGTTCGCCGGAGGTCCTGAAGCCGGGAAATCGGGCTCGGCTCGGCCCGGCCTGCCCCGCCTACGGCGAGGCGGCCTGCCGGACCGTCGGAAGACGGCTACTTGCCGACTATCGGTCTACAGTCGTGCCGGTGTTTAGCCTTAGATGCAAATTTACCACCCGCCTTGGGCTGCATCCCCTAACAGCCCGACTCTGTATTGTCACAAGCCCTGTAGTTTAGCTTGTCTTGACAATAGCCTTAGCATTCCCGCTAACAGCAGCCTCGTATTCGTTCCAAAAATCTTTGTGACGCAGTTTTAAACGGCTGCTGGGTTAGTGGTTTTGAATGAGGACGCTTTCTTTCTGCCTGGAACTTCTACGGTACATGTTTCGCAGATGGCGAGAGCGTTGTTTTTTTAGTAACAGCCGCCATAATATTCAACTACTTCTTGTCGTGTAACTCCGCCTCCTCAACCCTTCCTCCCTCAGGGGCTTCAGAGAGGGGAGGGGTTGAGGAGGCGGCGTGCTGAATTCTTCGGTTGCGCACATTTGGAGGCTAAATCAAGTACATAATTATCGGATTGCATTATCGGTTGAATTTTTTTATTATCTGGATTATCTGTGTGACGTCATAATTGCCATTATCGGCCGATAATTATCGGTGACCGATATTATCGTGTATCTTTAGTTCAAACAAAACTTACTTAATCGGAGGGACTGGTACACCAGGGCTTGGGCAGGACTTGAAATTGACATTGACAATGACGCAACAAGGAGTGAAAAGAAACTGGGAGCTTACATACACACACGCACGCAGACAAGGGGTAACGAGACAACGAGGAACAGCTGGGTGACACAGGAGGATGCAGGTTGGAGGATACACTAGGATCAGATACAACAGATGAAATCAATGGGCAATCACAGGGACACACTAGGAGGGAACCAACACAAAACCTAACAACCATGTTAACAGATGTTTGCGTTTGATCTTGCCAGAGTCACGGTCTTCAAAAGCGCCGAATGCTTCAATCATCGTTTAACTTGTTAAACAGTTGCTGTGGCAACTCATTGTGTGTAAGTGAGCAGCTTGAGAGGATTTGAGTTGACTCACTATGAAGCATTTAATATAGCTCAGCATTTTCATACTCTTTTATATATACACCTTTTTTAAAAACTATATTTTGGGAAAAAAATTGAAAAACATGTCTTACATGTATGTCTTTCCAACGCTAAATCGGAATAAATACTTTGAACAGGCACAAAAAACTTTTTTCACTTATCGCGGCGGGTTCTGGTCCCCGTTAACCGCCAAAAACGAGGGATCACTGTATCCTGTTATAGGAATAAGAGCGTTCTTTATACTCACTTTATGTACTTACTGTATGTATATACACTTACACACAGATATCGTATGAGAGTGAGAGAATGAGTGCACAGTGTGTATTATTTCTTTTTTATTAATATTTTATCCACGTTTCAAACTATAATGTTCTAATGATAACATGCATTTATAGGGTTTTATATACACTTATTGATATTATATATATATATATAAACAAAAAAAATATGGTAAAATTGGGGAGCTGACACTGCTTGACGGTTTTTCCCTTTTACGCGGATGGTTCTGGTCGCCATTAACCGTGATAAGTGAGGGATCACTGTAGTTCTCAATGAGCGTTAGCCTTAATTGTAACAACAACAACAAAAAAGTAACTTATAGGTGCATGAGAGCATTCAAATTCTTAAAGGTGCTTGCAAGTCAATGAAATTAACGGCGCTTGCGACACTGAAAAAGTCACAGGGCTAAATAATTGAAATCCGTGCGGCATCCATATGGGTGAGTGGCTGGGAGAGGCTGGATGGCGGAGCTGGCAGCGAAGGCTTCGGGGCGGTAAAGGGGGGGGGGGGGGGGGGTGCTCTTCTGTGTGTGTGTGATTATGGAAATGAAGATCAGGCAGCAAAGATAACACGGAGCTTTTTAATCCAAAAGGAGAATGAAATAACACACTAAGTGTCTCTTTGAGGGGGCTCGGCGTAGCCTCTCGAGGATTCCTTTTTTTTTTTGTAAGTGCTCCTTTTTTCAACAGACGATGCAGGTCAGCTGAGGGTGCCGTTGTGTCACGGGTCAAACGGATCCACTTGAACTCATTTGACGGCAATAGACGTCCAATCCATTTGGCAGCAGTTAACGGTACTAAAACGAGCATTCACTGCCAAATCCTCTAAATTGCCAATGTTTAGTTCAAAAATTCACGTGTCATCAAACCTGCGCTGGGTCCAACCGACCCCTTGACGTTTTAAGTTGTAATGAAAAAATGATTATTTAGATCCTCCTATCATGTTTGCTTTGTTTAGTATACCAAAAATGTTCATGGGGTCCATATGACCACCTCTTAGTGCATTGATGTTTTTTTAAATGGGACATTTCTGCCAAGCCAATAAATCTATTAGAAAAGTGCTAAACATATCATCGCTTTTCCATGACTGTATGGTGGCGAGTGACCTGGAGAAGGATGGGAGAGACAGTTTCACACTTGCTGCTCCCGTACCTCGTACACCGCACGACCCCAAGGGAAAGCGCCTTTATTGAACAGAAAACACCAGAACATGACAACGGCAACCGCCGCTCTCGGCCACGGTTGCCTCAACTACCCACGAACCATTGCAGGCGTAACACATAATAATAACAATGAATCCCTTAGTGATATTCCGGAAAATTGGCAAAAAAAAAGTGAAATCCAGCATCTTGTTGTGGAATACTCAAAGACACAACGTATCAGCAACAGCACATTTAAGTTTGTACGTGAAAGAGTATAAAGCTTGAAAGCAAACTGTGACATTGCAATCACAAAAGATGCGTCTTCTGCCCAAAAGATGGCCACCACAATCAGGTCGCATTTTTTATGCTAATTTTTGGTGTTTTGAAATAATTGTCCACACATCAAACCCATCTAAGAAAACTCCCAGCAACATAAAATACAACTGTGTAGCATGACACCCCCCCTCACAGAAAGTTCCATTTATATATAACAATAGATAAATATGACGTTTTAAACTAAAAAATCTGATATTTATTTTTATTTGTTAAGAAAAATCAAAAGAAATGTAAATAATTATGCAAACGTCATAACAGTCAATTTTTTAAATAATGGATTAATTGTCGATTAATGGTAGAAAACCTAGTGTAAGCCTGTCGCAATATGTCAAATTATTGCACGGTAAATAAAAATGAGGGCGGTTATTTTCCCGGCTGCGATTTGTCGCCGCGTGCGTGCATACATATGTGCTTGCGTGTGCCGAGTGTGTGTTGATTGCATATGAGACTCCCGTAGCTTTCACAGATGTTTACTGGCCATCAACACGCTGTAGAATCAAAATTCAGACATACAAAATAAGGAAACACTTCTATATTAAACGTTGTAAAACGTTAGCATCGCTACATTGAGGCTAATGTAAAAAAGACACTTTACTAATCACTTTAGTCTTCTATAGAATATTACTATACTTTGAATAAAAGTTGTACCACAGGGCAAACTATGGAGAAAAAAACTGCAGCAGTTTGTAGTTTGAAAAATACGGTGGTGGTCGTAGTAGTAATGGCTGCTAGTCCCCCCAAAAAAAAGAATAAAAAAGGTTTCTTGAGACATTGCATATGCATACTTGCAAGCGTCTATACATTTATTTTTATACAATTTTTGACTCTATTTTTGCGTGACGTGTTATCCGCACTGGTGACACCCCTAACGAATTGGCCTAGCGTATTATCTCACCCTCCCTCCACGTATGTATTTTTAATATATGCCCCCGGGCATAAAGTTGAAGAGCGAGAGCGGCCCGCAAATTTGCACAAAAGCAGCAATGTTAACAAGAAGGAACATTTATTCATAAAGCAATTTATTCCGGCGCGAGGCGAGTGTAGCAGAGAAAAGAAAATGTCAGGGAGAGCAAAAAAGACTTTGAATTTATTCTTTTTTTTTTTTTTCCTTTTACGAGGCTCGACATGTGTCGGGGAATTACGCGTCCGGTGTGCGCGTGTCACGCAGTTAATACTCGGAATATTTAAACCGCGTTGTTCTTTGCCTGCCCGAGCGGGCCGGCGTACGAGGCGGAGGTGAAAAAGTCAGAGGAGGCTGCTGAATGCCACTGACTGAGCCAGTTTGCCACAAGTGCGCCGAGACTGGCCTGATAAATGCAGCACCCCCTCAGGTGCAGTGTTGAGCGGAGCGACTAGCTAGCACCGGTTGGACTGAGTTAACCCTTTGCCCGCCGCTTTGGCTTTAGCTCCCTGGAGTAGTTCCCGACCCGTGTTGCTACTCGATGCCTCCAAAATGCTTGAATGGCAACATTGGGTATTGAAAAGTCCATTTACCAAGTAGTCTCCCGGCGCTTCCGCAAAGTACTGTTCTCACGATACCAACATTTTCAACTCGGTTTTGATACTATGGCTGTCCCAAACGACTCATTTTCTCCCGATTAGTCAGCCGACTATTTTGACAATTAGTCGACTAATCTATACATTTTTTTTCTTTGACTAATTTAGCAATGAAATTTTTGTTGACGCTTATTCATTCACAAAAACATTTTGGAACACTTTTTTATTAAAGTACAAATAAACACGTAAATAACAATAATAAATGACAAATGAGGTCAAATGCTGATAGCATTAACTAGTGCAAAATAATAGAAAGAATGTAAACGGATTCAGAACATGAGTTTGCCTTTCCAACAGGATTCAAAACAATTCTTAAAAATATCTAGCATTGATATGATACTATATTACTATATATAATAGTATTATAATCATTGCCAATCAGATTTTTCATAAAGGGTGTCATTTTAAAGCTATTCCAATTCTGAAGTATGTGGGATTAGCTCCAGAAATCGTTAGTTATACGACGAACATGACGTGCTTTTATTTTGAAATGTTCACCGGAAGTACGTTCGCTAAACCGCTAACTTAAGCTTTACACTCCGCAAAAAAAAAACAACAACTCTTTTTGTCATTGCAATAGATTAATTTTTCATGTTTGAAGTGTCACCTTTTAATCACAAGTTTGCATTTTGGAGAAGACTGCCAATGTTTTATAGCGGGCTAAAGTAGGTTGCCTTTTTTCCCCATTAGCCTCACTGTAGCAATGCTAACGTTTACAGTGTTTAATATAGATGTGTTTCCTTATTTTGTATGCATGAACTAATTCTACAACGTGTAGATGACCAATAAACATCTGTAAATGGAGTCTCGTATGCCATCAGCACCCATGCACAACTGGTTGCGCTCGCGGTGATCAAACGCAGTCATGAAAATGGCTGCCCTCATTTTTATTTACCGTGCGATAAATGAACTCATTGCATATCGCATTAGCAACTTCAATAAAACATGTCGTTAGTTAGTGAGACGGACTTACGATCTGCCGGCTTGTAATCGTCTCCTGTCGTCATCCAAAATGACAACTGGTTGACGGCGCTTTAGGTGTTCGTTCACGGCCGACGTGCAGCCAAGCTTGGCATTGAAGAGACTGGACACGACAGTGTACCTTGCTTTGTTTCGTTTAAATAAGTCAATGTTTTAGCCACTCTGGTGCACTTTTTGGGCTTTGCAAGTCAGGCGTCCGACATTCTGAACTTTCCACGCATACATTTTTTGAACTCTTCGTTAATCGTCAACGGGATGTTGTGCTCGCATTTACGCCATCGATGACGTCGACTAGTGCAGGGGTCCCCGTCTGCCGGGCCGCGGAGCATTTGCTACCGGTTCGCACAGAAATAATAATAACGACCACATTCTGGCCGAATTAACACTGTGCCCCTGCTTAACACACCAATATCCCTGTCTACTCTAGATATAATACTAAGGGATAGATTAGAATGTCGTCATAGAAATCCATTGATTGGACTGCTAGCAGTACGTCTAGTTTGTGTATATAATATAGCTATGTGCGCTTGTCCTCGATAATAACGTATTGCTAGGCCGCGGGCGCAGCACATTTGTTCCCGGAAATAATTAGCTCCCCACACGAGCAAAGATGACTGAAAAACAGACGTCTTTGGAGATCTTTTTACGGCGAAAAGGGCACCTGACGAGCCAACAACTTCCAAGACCCACGAACGGCAAAGGAGTGGATTCGTGACCCGTTTGTGAATAAACCGAGTGATTCGAGCATGTCTGTGCAACAGGAAGATCAACTTGTAGAGATCGCAAATGACGGCAACCTTATTAAACGTACATTTGAGACAACAACTCTACAGAGGTTCTGGATAAAAGTCATTCCGGAATATCCTGACATTGCTACGAGAGCATTGAAAACTTTGCTACAATTTCCAACATCGTATCTTTCTGAAGCGGCCTTCTTAATTAATGCTTAACGACAAGGTGAAGTCGTTAATGGTGAAAGAGCGCCAGCGGTGTGCAGTTGCTGTGTGCAGCTTACATGGCAGGATGTATCTGAGGAGAACTTTTTTACCAGTCCTTCCATGATCAAACGTAAGTTAATATTCCTTTCTTTCAAGAAAGTTTGTAGTGTTTACTTTGGAATCACTGCATTAGCGCATTTTGCAGCTATGTTTAATGTTACGCGCATGCGCAGAACCGCATCGTTGCAATTTTTGATGGGTTGCAAAATTTGTCAGAACACCGGTCCGTGGAAAAAAAAAAAAAAGACCCAAATAACACCGGTCCGTGGTGCAAAAAAGGTTGGGGACCCTGGACTAGTGGGGACAGCTGTAATTGATACTCAAAAATAGTACTCGTTTTCGGTACGGCATGAAAAAAAAGCCCGAAATTGTTACAATTATTTTGATGAACTCTTTGATTGCCATTGACGGTGATAGACGTTCAATCTTGTGGCGCGTAAAAAATAAATTAAGTTGATTTCAAGTATAGGTTATTCAATCATTAGTAGACGTTGAAACGAATGAACATTTTGTTCATTCAACATCAATGGCAGCCAATGTGTTTACAAGGAAAAGGCAAAATGTTACTCCATTAAAATCAAAAGTATTGCAAAATCAAATTTCTGGTAACCTGTGGTCACGCAAACACAATGAGTATCGAGTTTTTTTCTATCAATTATTGTTTAGCGATACAACATTTCAGTATCTACGCTTTGATACCTTTCTATATTTTTCATTACTTGTTTATGGTATTATTCGGGTTAGGAAATGCTATAATAATTCTTTTGTAGTCTTACTATAATTGTTATAGGTTGGAAAAGTCTGTTTGTGCTTGAAAGACCTGGTATTATTATATATATTTGATATTGAAATGGACACTTTCAAATGTTGCCGTTTGTCCATTTTAATGACCTTATACATGGAAAGAGTGCTGTTTGTCCAACTCAAAAGAAATGCCCAAATCTGTATACATTTCCAACGGATTGCAGCTGTGGAACAGTCGAAAAGTGATTTAATGGTGTTTGAATTCATTCTTTCTACAAATACCAATTGGTTTCAGTTCAAATGCGATGCGCTGCGCTGGAAATTCTCAATAGTTTCTTTGTCGGAGCAGGGTCTACTCAAGCACCAAATGTACTGCTCCTTAATTTCATCTCGATGTTAAGTGTATTTATACTATGTAAAATTGACATGAAGGTACTGTGAAAAATTGACCTAAAAATGTCTTTATTTGTATTTATGTATGTCCCGATCACGTATTTTTGCGTCTGAGTCACCTGATTTTTTTTGCCAATACATGGTCTTGGGTCTTGATCCTATACTGAAAAAGTCTTTTTGATTTAAATTTTTTTTTTTTTATCGAAGGTTCCAAACATGTTACAGTACTGTACCGTTTACAGTACTTCATCATTTGTTTTTTCCGGGAGTGTTGCGAAATATAAAACGTTAAATATTTCTGTTTCTTTTGGCAATGCTATCGTATTTCTGGATTGGTTTGTTAACTTTGAGCCCTAAAAAGATAATAATAATGAATGAATAACTGGCTGATTTTCACCCGATTCCGACAAAATGACCCGATCGGCCCGATTTTCGATCACGCGAAAATCGATCGAGCCGTTTTGGAGTCGATAGGAAACGAACACACACGCAGACAAAGAGTTGGGTAGTATGTATTGTAAGAATTTTCATAGTTGTTCTAGTTATATTTGATATCCTTTTTCAAATTTTCAAGTATTTATTTGGGCAGTCAATCATTTCAATCAGTTTAAATAATGTTTTCAAAACTTAACATGCCGCGGGTCCGGGAAAGCCGACTATCTTTCGGCAACAATCGGCTTGGCAGTTATGCAATGCGTCTTTCCAGGTCAGCAGTGTTGGTTTAGGTAACGCCGCTGGTCAAAGGTTGACCCCCTGAGCGGGGAGGGGGCGCGCCATTTTCCTAATCGGGCCGGGGCTGTTATCGCTAATCTATGAGTTTGTCCCCACCGGAGTCGCTTTTTGTGCGCCTCAAACGGCTCCCCTCAAAGCAAACTTCTTCTGAGTCGCGGCAGGAGGGGCGCCATTCGGTAATGGCGGCTTTTGTGGCGGCATAAAGGGGTGGTTTGACCCCCGCCGTCCTCGCCCTCCCCCTGCCTTTCGGGGCGGAGGATTCAACAAGTGGCACAAAAGAGAGGCGACCACGTGACTTGTGTGCGTCTTAGCCTTCTGGAATAGCAAGTAGGCGCATTCAAAAGAGGGGGTCCTAACAGTCAACCTCTCCCCGGATGAGAAAAATGGAAAAGTCCGTTTTGCACTTCCAAAGTTATGACCACCGATCTTTGAAGTTGGGGCAAACAATAATGTTGCTTGTGCGTACTTAGCTAATGGAAAGACACCCCCTATCTGTCATTGGCCTCCAACGTGAGTGAATGAGGAAACATGTCGTTCACAAACCAGGCCTTTTCCATGCAGGGGGGCTGAAGGTGGTGCAGCAATGAGGAAGGCTAGGCTTTTGTGGGCCTCCTTAGATGTAAACAAACAGAGAAATTCAAAAACGGACCCAGCGCCCCGCGTTTGCTTTTTTTTCCGGGTTTTCTGTCCCGCAATCCTACACCCGAAAGGAAGCCAAGATTATACACGGGAAGAGAATTGTGTCATGTGGCGGCGACGCTAATCTTACCAGCCTATTTTTAAGCTTTCGTGACCTTTATGAATACGGACATATATAAACTCATCGACAGCGATCGACATTGGATTGGACATCCGTCGTCAGCAAATGGAACGAATATGTGCAGTCGGGGTTGAAAACTTTATCAGGTTTGTGGAATTAAAAATAAACACAATGTTACATTGGTCTGCAAGAATCGCCATTCCATATGCTCCCACCAAGAATCAATAAATCGTTTTATAGAGATGTCATTGTCTAAAAAGAAGAAATCTGACCCTTTAGCCAGACCGCCGGAATCGCGCCAGCCGGACTCGTGCCGGCGCAGCGCCCCGGCAATTTGGCTAGAAGGCCAAACTCTCTGCGTTCACCTTAGTCTTAAGCCTTTGTACTGACTTTATTTTGAAAGGTTTAAAGAAGGCTCACCGAGAACAAGTTGGCAATTTGTTCGGGTCTACGGCGATCAAAACGGCAAGGCGAAACAGAAACACTCGGGCGAGGAGGAAACTCGTTCCAAGGTCAACAAAAGGTTCCCGAGAAAAATGACAACGCTCATTTAAACATTCGGTCTTTTGACGGGGCGGGCCGTGGGCAGGAAGAAAGGTGTGTCTGGGATTATTGTCTGTTTGTTGATTGGAAAGGAGGATTCTGGAGTTACTGTTGTCCGGGCAATGAGGGGTTGTGGATTTTCTCACCTTGGCGTCAAAGGGGCTCTTGGAGTCTCCTCAGTCGCGTTATCGGTTGGATATCGATGTTGGGACAGGGCGTCCCGCCATTGGCTCTGGACTGCCCGGGAGAACTGATTGCGAGAGTCGGTGCGTCAGTTGCGTGACGCGCGCGCTGGGCTTCCGTGATAAGAAGTTCATCTCTGATAGCCTATATTCTGCTTGTTTTCCATAAACTATGATATAAGTGCTATTTATTTTATATTGGGTGTGATAGAGATTATACAAACAGTTAGACGGCGCCTACGAGAAAAATCTCCTTCACTAGCAAAATCTTTCGTCGGAATAACATCTACGTCATTGACGACGCTAGACATTTTGACCGGATTGGACGTCTAGCGCCTTTAATGGCACCAAAACCAGTTCATTTTAGGCAGGGGTGAAAATGGTTAGAATTTCTTGCTGGAACTCCCCGACGTGAAGGTCGCCACAGAGACAGAATTTTTTTTTTTTTGAGGGGGGTGAAATGCAAAGAAAACTGTTTTGGTCAGTTATTTCTACAACACATACACACACTTTTCATTCAAAATTGTATTTTTTCAATGATTTGCAAAATAAAAGTTAACACAAACAGCTATAACCCCAACCTCCATCTCCTAATTTTTATTTTCCCTCATTTCCTCAAATACTAAATGCCAAATCTCAATTTTAACTACTTAAGAACATAGGATGTATTTTCAAATTGAAGATGATGTAAACATTTACTTTTTGTGTTTTTTAATAATACAGATATAAGTAACATACATTCAGAAAAAATAAGTACAAATGACTTATATTATGCAGAGTGAAATGAAATATATATTGAAGATCGTGCAAACATTGACTTTCTTAATCATATGGAAATGAATAAGTAGCCTAACATAAATGAACAAATATAAGTCCAAAGTGCACATTGACAGCTAAGATGTTTTGAACCTCCCCATCAGATAAATAAACTAAATATGATAAATAAGCCACCGTAACTCTTTCCTTGCTCTTCAAGATTTGATCCAATTTGTTGCATTGCCCTTTTGTTTTTTTGCTGTTTCCGAAAACATTTGAACACATTTGAACCAATCAGAGCTAACTATCTCTGTTGATCACATGTCAGTATGTCAGCCAATTGAACGGATAAATGAGTCCAGGCGTTTGCTTTTCTGCGTGCATTCGCACATTGACGTGACTTGTCGCCGTCAGACTCCGATAACTGCAGCAGCTGGGGAAACCTCCATGCCGTCCATGGAATAAAATAAATGATAAATATCGGTGGAAACGGATGACCCTACACAAGCACTTTATTATGCTTGTTGTTAATACTTGTGTATGTAAATCGGATGATAATAGATTGTTTTCTTCTTGGAGCTGAAATGCATGTGTGGCAGCTTAGCATTTATTATTATTATCATTATTATTTTTTTTTTTACATAGCGTTTCGACAGTTGCCGTCATATTTTCGGAATCAAAGCACCGTATAACGGAAAAGTGTTCCTGGCCAAAATCTTGTACCGGAACTGCGTTCCGGCCCTGAATCTTATACCGGAACTGCGTTCCTGACCGTTCCCGCCCACTTTCACCCCTGATTTTAGGGCATTCACAGGTTGATTTTGAGTCACTTCCTGTTCATTTGGGGACATCCTCGAACCACTTTGGTTTCAGCAACTCAAAATCAACAGGAAGTGACCCATAAAAGGAAAAGGAAGTGACTGAAAATCAACAGGAAATGAACTCGTGACGGCCATAGACGTTCAATCCGTTTGAAGTGTTCAAATGGATCGGATGTCTACTCGTGATAAACAAAGCAACGGACCGATTCTTGTATCGTACGGTACCCACCCCTGATCTCCACCGTACAAGAAAAGGACAACAGCTGCAAAGCATTCTGGTAGACGTAGTCTTGTATGTGTCATCTTTGATTCACTTGTGCTGCTGTTGAAGAGTTAATACGTATGTGGTAGGATTATGTATATTTATGCCCGTGCTTCTTAAATATGCGCATATGATTATTCGTGGCCGGCCGCCTGTAAATAAGCGGAACGTTTCAAAAAAGAAGATTTTGGCATCTCAACCTTGACTGTTGTTATTATTATTATTATTATTACTACTGCAAATCAATTGGCGAGACGACGCTTCTCCTTGCGCGAGCGCTCGTGAGGAAACCCCACGCACGCAGACACGCAACGACGCACGCGGCGGATCGGAATGCTGAAATCCGGTGAGAGGAATCTTTTCAGGGTGAATTAGGGAAGAAAAAAATGATGATAAAAAAAGAAGAAAAATTGCTTAAGTCAGGATGGGGGCGGAGGGTCCTACGCTCGCTTCCCTGGGCGGCAGATTTAAGAAGTTTAGTGAAAAGCCAGGCAGAACAGAAGCAGGAAAATTGAATTTACTTGACAATTAAGCAGCGGAATACAACCTAGTGCACATGCAGCAAAGAGAGAGAGAGAGAGAGAGAGAGAGAGAGAGAGAGAGAGAGGGATTTGGGGAATATGCAGAGCGAGGAGGAATGGCGGCTCATTAGGAGAATGCGGAATAAATCAAGTGTGTCACTTTGTTGCCGTTTTTTGTCTGCTCACGCTACGTCTGGGCTTGCCTAACTTTGATATTCTTCTTCTGGTGGAATAAACACATGAATAGCAAGCTAGTTATGGTTGAATTTCAAAACTCGTGTTCAATACAGTTGCACTCTGATCAGGGCCAGCCCAGGCCATTTGGGGGCCCTAAGCAAAATAAAGCAAAAGGGCCCATATTTTTGGCCCACCATTTCGTCACAGTGTACTGTGAAACCCATATATGCAATCCAAGCCATACGTCCACATTTTGTAAATTAATCAGATTGTGTTGCACTGCACCCCACTTCTCACCCCAAATGATTGTCAGTACTTACAGTAGATAGCGCCAAACATTTTTCTAAAAGGGGAAAGAAAGAAGTTAAGGAAGAACTTATATTTTTTAAGCTTGTAATCAAGTATCAACACTCACAAAAATCAAATAAAGCAAACTGTAGCAAACAAAATAGAATATAAATTAAACAATTGCCAGATTGGGAGCCCTCTAGTGGTCAGGGGCCCTAGGCAGCTGCATAGTCTGCGTATAGGCTGGGCCGGCCCTGACTCTGATGTTGGAGCAAATAATGTTTAAATATAAAAAAGGGGAGCCATTGTGCGATGAACATGATGTTAGTCACGCCACGTGCATACGCCACTGAAACGTTGATATACTTGAAAGAGTTCAAAGTAGCTGAAAAAAAAAAAGGTCCACACTCTATGAATTTTGTCTACCGGTTCAATATGTCGCTGTCTTCTTCTTTCTCTGTTTGATACTGACATAAAGCCTAGCTCACTTCCTGGCTCCATTAAAGCTAGCCGTGCATACGATGTACAGGATGTCCACAAAGTCCGAGTACATAGAAATTTGACTCTTTTATTTATTTGTAGACCTATAGACCCTACTCACATGACGTCACAACCACGCCTCCGCGCCATGTTGTCCGTCTACTTGTCGTGTATACGCATTACCGCTACGTAAATTCCTCCTATTATGGCGTGTTTTTCTGCTCGTTAACATTAATAATCATAATGGTGAAGGCGTGTGTGGCGGTTGGTTGCAGTAACAGAGAAGATAGACGGAGAGACTTGAAGTTCTACCGTATTCCGAGAGACCCGGAGGGGAGAGTGAGATGGACTGCTGGCTGCAATTCGACGAGAAAACTGGCCACCAAACGATCACCACAGATTATATAGTAGTCATTTTATATCTGGTAAGATGCATTTAGTATATATTTAGAGGGTTTTGGGCTGAGAACCACAATTAAGATCATTGCGAGGCTAATCGCCGACAACATACAGTTTCAAATTCAAGATGCTTATTTCTTCCACCATCATTATTTTTTGAATCATATTTAGCTGGTACCAAGTGAAAGAAGCTGGCCTCGTCTACGGATCATCAGTTAAACAGGTGTGTCCAAACCCTTTGCAAAGGGGGCCAGATTTGGTGTGGTAAAAATGCGGGGGGCTACCTTGGCTGATTTACATAGAACAATATATTTAAACAAATTTTAGCAAGCCCTTCTGTGTGTCACATTTGCTTTATTATTATTTTTAATTCATAATTTCAACAATCTCGCCTTTGTGGTGTTCTCTTTCGACACTCGGGCTCTTGCGAAATACTGCTGCTGTGAAATTAAACTAGCTTCTAGTTGCTATAATTTCTCGCTGCGTATCTTCCCTGTAATGTCGTACATGTCAGCGTGTCTTGTTCGGTAATATTATCGCGTGCGTCACATCGAACTCTTTAAAAACAGCGACTGTCTCTTTGCAAATGAGGCACAGTTGTTGCGTGTTTTATTGAAGAAATAGTCCAATATCCACCTATCCTTGAAGCCATCGCAGTCAACTTTTTTTTTTTTTTTTTGATTGTCGACATTATAGAAATCACACAGGGGAATGTTGCTTAGAGTGCTGCTCTTAAAGTTTTTCAAACTTTTGTGAGAATAGGCTGGTTTTGTGTGGACAAGACAGTTGTAGATATCAGGGTAGCAGAGAGGGCGAAGACAGCGGGTGGAAAAATAACGATTTAGGCATCAAATATGGATCTGGCGAATGGATAGACTGAAGCTTTTCCACATAACGCCTTTTATGCAACGCATCCAATGAGTTTACAGCGTCTGAAAGCACCGGGGCTTCCATGAATTGCTCTATAAACTGAACGACTAATTGAAACCATTGAGAATAGGGCTAAACAGACGGATACAGCGACACTCTGTCATTCTGTGACGTCGGTGAGTAGGGTCTATTCAGTCGACTTCACCTGAATTTTGCATGGCGCATCAAACCTCGAAAAAGTTCAGGTGAACTCGATAGAATAATAAAACACTTTTTAGATACTTTGTTCACGTCATATTCATCTTAATTTAAATGCTAAGTGTCACTTTTTTGACCGCCCGCACTAACCTTCATGTGGATTTCTCTCAAGAAAATTCGCCGAAGCGGCGACGCTGTCATAAATCGTCGTATGTCGAGACAAATGACCAGTCCGGTTTTACGTCGGATGTGGAAAGGATCGATTGTCGAGGCCATCGTATGTCGAGGTACCACTTTATAAATTTTTTGAATATCACATAGAAATACTTTTACACTCTATGATATTTTCAGCTCTTTATTTTTTGTTCATTTTATGACTTTACTATTGTATTATTTTTAGATGGTTGATATAAAATGACATATTTTATAACCTTTTCTAATGCAATTTCATCAAATAAATAATAATTGTACAAAAACAAAATCATGACAATCCGTGTGATGTGACTAATCATATCAATCCAGGTTTTCAGTAACTTTTGTTGTTGCTACATGGCAAACAAGATACCAGTAGGTGAAGTAGATTCTTAGAAAACCCAGTATTTATGATATGCACACTCTTAAAGGGATACCACAAATAGAAAGATTAAAAGATAAGTACGAGTTATAGTGATTTGATATTAAATCCTCTCTTAATGTTTTCATTTGAATAAAATTTGTAAAATTAGTGGCTATTGTTGTTGACGTCACATGGCCACGCTGCCGGACTTCCACCGAGTCACTCTTTAATGACATTAACGTGTCCTCAGTTCTGCCCTTCCAATTTGAATCCGAGCAGTTAATGTGAAGGGATGAGTGGAGGAGAGTTTATATGTCAAGTTCTATAGTGACAGCCCTCCCCTGCTATAGTGACGAGAGCAGGAGAGTCAAAAACTTCACAGTAAACTATTGTGTGATCCAACTTATTCCAATATTATTATGGAGATAGTTAGCATCCAGAGCTGCCGTGTGCTTTACATACACCTGATTAGGGTGTACAGTGAAACACGTCAGTGTTGATTATTTTAGCCGATAGCCCGGGGCCGTGCATCACAACACACCAAAACTACCGAGACGTCTAATGACATCTTACCTTTTTTTTGTCACGTAAAAGCAGTGTCGATCATCCTGCCGGTCGCTTCCCGGTGAATAAGCGACACGTAAAACAAATAAATGTATTACTGCCCAACAGATTACGCTATAATGATGGCTTATTTTGCACATTGAGATCTAAGAGGCAGAGAAAGGCGAGTGGACAGAGGCATTCATTGGACAAAGTATATTATATTGAAAATACAACTAAAATAATATTCATATCTTTAAAAAAACAACGTTTACATGAAGGAAAGCACTTCATCCTGTATTAATGAGGCCCTATTCTCACACACAGGTAAACAACATTGCAAAGAGAACTGGCATTCACAATCAAGTTGTCCAAAATACACATAAAACTTAAACTTTGGTAAGATTAAACATTTTATTTTAGCAACAACTCGTTTAGGTTTACAATTACTCTGGATGGCAATACTTAGTCAAAATATACAAACTAGGATGCTGGAAGCCGTTATCGGGAGTCTTGTACGTTGTGAAGACAACACTCAAATGAACGTAAGGTACAGTGAACCCGCAGTATAACAGGAAACTACGGCGTCAGTCGAGGAACAGAACGCACTTGTTGGCTTGATCTCTTTCACTCGCCATTGATACCTTGTGGTGTATTTAAATCACTACTTTAGATAGTTAGTGACACTCTGGAAGGCGGCAGGGAGCCCATGTGACGTCACCTTCTGCGATGTCAACAACAATGGTGAGCTATTAGTTTATTTTTTGATTTCAAGTTTTACAAATTTTATTAAAACGAAAACATTAAGAGGGGTTTTAATATCAAATTATTTTTATTCGTACTAACATTTATCTTTTAATAACTACCTGTCTTTCTACCCGTGGTACCCTTTAAGGCTGTGCAATTGGGCAATTAGTTGAGGGGTGTGTTTAAAAAAGAAAAAGAAAAAAAAAAATCAAAGTAACTCAAAACTATTTTGTACAAACTTTTTGTTTCTAGGATTTAGCAATCCTATGAATCAGTAAACTAATATTTGGTTGTATGACCATATAACGGCTTAAAATCTGTGCGTCTTTCAGCGCTCCAAAATTCCTTAACGACATTCTACAATTCATTAACATATCTCGCTTTTGCTTCTGAAGCAGCATTTTTTTTTTTTTTTAATGTCACCCCACAAGTTCTCGATTGGTTTAAAGTCTGGGGATAGGTCTGGCCACTCCATGACTTGAATTTTGTGGTTTTAGCATGTCCTCTTTAGCATAAGGCAACATGACCTCTTCAAGTATTTTGCAAAGCGATGCATGCGATATCACATATATAATACAATAGTTGATTTGGATTAAATCTAAGTTCTTTTGCCATTTTTCCTGTCTTCATTTTCCTCTGTAGTTTTCAAATGCTGGCTATGTTATTTTTTCATGTTAATTTGAGAGAATCTAAAGCTCGCTTGTCCCCCAAAAATCGATAAACAACCCGCTTCCTTATAAAAGCGTTATAAAATTGTGTGCGCAGGGTGTGTAAATGTCTATATAACTACGGTGCGTGTGGACTTTGCGGATAAGGTGTGTGTGCGTGCGTGCGTGCGTGCGTGCTTTTGTTAAATAAAAGGAGGTGTACAATTCTCTCTTGTATAGAAGAGCCAAGAGTCTCTTGTAATGTATTTGCCAATGGGTGTGTGAGCACACGCTGTGTGTGTTGGCATGTGCGTGTGCGCTCTCAGCATTAATTGCGCGTCAGATCAGCGCTTGCGTCTAAGGGTTGGCTTGTGTGATTATAAATAAACCCCCGTCCCCGCGGAGATGCCGTCCGGCCCCCGTCGCAAGCGGCTCTCTCCCCCGCCCCCTTTTCCCATGGGGACGTGCGGCCACCTCCCAGCAGGCGCCGTGCTCTTTTGTTCAATTACATTTAATGCACAACTTTGCCTCCCCGCACTCCATCCGCCGTGTTGTAATGATATTTTCAAATGATAACACAAAGAAGTTAACACGCAGCCGGCTCTCGATTTTGCGATGAGCACATCTGTCTTGGCGTTAAGATGAGCTTTACCGTTTAAATCTGGGTACTTTCTTGCACAATCCAAAAAACATGAATGGACATTTGCTTCTTTTAAGACAAAAAAAATGAAACGTGTTCAAGTCCCATCTAATTGAATTTAGAAAATGGAGGAACGGGCAAGAGCAGAGGTTGGTAGTAACGCGATACTTTTACTCCGTAGCTTTACCATGTCATATTTTTACTTGAGTAAATTTGTGAAGAGAAACTCTACTCTTACTCCGCTACTTTGGCATACGCTAGAGTCGTAACATTTCCCCTTTTTATTCTACATATTAGAGTTCTTTTGCCCGAATGCCGGTAGCGGCTCTACCAATGAGACGTCGCAACAACAATCACATGACTCCGTGAGACCAATCGGATGTAACGATACATACCGCACACAAGCTTGCGGTCGGAAGTCCTACGATCACGCCGGCCTGTTCAATCGCGTGGCGTCTTTAAAGCACCACACACACACACACACACAAAAAAAATTGATATATACAGTGGTATGAAAAAAGTATCTGAACCTTTTGGAATTCCTCACATACCTGCATAAAATCCCCATCAAATGTGATCTTTGTCAAAATCATACAGATGAAAAAACAGTGTCTGCTTTCACTAAAACCACCCACCCAAACATTATAGGTTTTCATATTTTAATGAGGATAGCATGCAAACAATGACAGAAGGGGGGAAAAAAAAACAACCTCTAAATAAACTCTCTGCCTAAGGAGACTTATAGAGCAATTGAAACCAATTTTTACCAAAAAATTGAAGTCAGGTGTTTGCCCAATCACTGATGAGTGGTTCAAAGCTGCCCTACCCACAATAAAACACACACTGAGTAAGAATTGTCTTGATGAGAAGCATTGTCTGATGCGCATCATGGCTCGGTCAAAAGAGCTGTCTGAAGACTTGTGATCAAGGATTGTTGATTTGTACAAAGCTGGGAAAGGATACAAAACCATCTCTTAAAGTCTGAATGTTCATCAAAGGACAGTCAGAAAAGTTGTCTACAAATGGAGAGAGTGTTTGGCACTGTTGCTTCTCTCCCAAGGAGTGGCCGTCCACCAAAGATGAGTTCGGCGCAGAATACTCAGAGAGGTAAAAAATAACCCTCAATGGCACAGTCCAGTATATCAACTATATGTAAAACTATGGCCAAGAATGCTGTTTATGGGAGGACTCCATGCAGGAAGCCACTGCTGTCTAAAAAAAAAAAAAAAAAAAACTGTTTAATGTTTGCAAAAAGGCACTTGGACACTCCACAGAAGTTTTGGCAAAATATTTTGTGGACTGATGAAACCAAAGTTGAATTGTTTGGGAGTAACACACAACGTCATGTGTGGAGGAAAAATGGAACAGCTCACCTACATCAACATCTCATCCCCACCGTGAAGCATGGCGGAGGGAGCATCATGACTTGGGGCTGTTTTGCTACCTCAGGGCCTGGATTTCTTGCACTCGTGAATGGAATTCAAAAGGATGTTTTGCAGAAAAACCTGTCTGTCAGACAGTTGCAGCTAAAAAGAGAATGGATGCTGCAACATAACATAACATAATCAACTTCAGAATGGTTTCAGAAGAACAAAATGCACGTTCTGGATTGGCCAAGTCAAAGTCCAGACTTGAGCCCCATTGAGATGCTGTGGTATGACTTAAAGACAGCGATTCATGCCAGACTTCCAGGGAATCTGACTGAACTACAGCAGTTTTGTAGAGAGGAATGGGCCAAGGGGGGGCACAAAATATTAAATGTGATGGTTCACTTACTTATTTTTCCCCTCTTCTGTCATTGTTTGCATGCTATCCCTCATTCCAATTTGAAAACCTACAAATGTTTGGGTGGTTTTAGTGAAAGCAGACCGTTTTTTTTCATCTGTGTGATTTTGACAAAGATCACATTTGATGATTTTATGCAGAAATGTAAGAAATTCCAAAAGGTTCAGATACTTTTTCATACCACTGTAGTGCTGCCGTCAACACTACTCGAAAGTGTGGTTTTCAACCTCTTTGCGGGTTTTTATATGGCCGCGATAGACCATGGAAAACTAGAGATATTATTGTTTTAATTTTGTTGGAGGAAATGTGTTTTTTCCACTAGATGGCACTCATGCTCTTTGGAGGGCTGATGTTTGATTTTTGAGGATTTTTCTTGTCGGAATTCGATGATTTGTTTGTATTCTTTTGGCCTAGTATGGCCTTGTAATATGTTATACTGCAATATAGTTCAAAAAGATGATGTGCTGATAAAAAACAAAAAACACACCTTTAAAAAAAAAAATCTGACGTAAGCAATTCTCAAGTACCTTTTTACTTTTATTTGAGTAAATTTCTGGATGGCTACTTTTGTAATATTATTTTGATGTAACGCTACTCTTACTGGAGTAAAATCTTTGGCTACTCTACCCACCTCCGGGCAACAGTCAATATGGAAGTCGCTGTCGTAAAATCTTTTTTAATGTGGAGAGGTGTTTAGAAGGTGCAAAATGCAGCAAAAGTGTTTTCAAGGTGGCATAACCAAGGAAAGAAACAGTAGTTAATAAGGTCAGAGTGATGGTTACGCTAGAAGTTGCAATTAAGGAAGGAATAGGGGTAATGAAGGTGGAAATAATCCAATTGCTGTATATTGAAGGCAGAAATGAATTGTGTTCATTATGTGGAAATGATGGCGGAAATAAAGGTATAGCTGGCCATGGATAATGCTATATAAGATGGAAGTCAACATCAGTTCAGTTCAGTTTAAGTTTATTGTCCCCTAAGAAGGGGAAACTTGTCTTACAGCAGGTAAGCATACAGATAACAGATAACACAACCACTCATACACATACAATAAAATAACACAGACTACAAATTTAAAATGCCATAGACAGTTTTGCATCTAAGTGCAAGAATTGTGCAAATTTAGCAACCGAATTGCACTGGGTAGGAAGGAGTTCTTTGTCCTATTTAACCTAAAACAAGGGACAGAAAAACATTGGAGCATGGACTTTACACAGAAACAAAGGTGAAGAAGAGATGTGTTTAAGGTGGAAGTCAAGCGGATGGGTGTTTTTGAGGCGCAAATATACACTTTTTTTTTTTTAATAAGAAAATGAAGAGATGGCTGTATAGTGAGGGTGGAAATGAAGGCGGTAAGATGTGTTTTAGGTCAAGAGAATAAAGTTGAGGAGAGCTATTTAAGGTTGTGGCAGTGGCTTTCATTCGGAGACCCCCAAATTTCAAAATGTGTGACCCAGCTCCAAATCTCAACTTTTTACCTTGTTACAAGCCCGAAACTCCTTTTAGCAGGTATCACTAAAAAAAACATTTTTTGTTTTGATTTGAAATCTTAAACGCGTGCTCTAGATTTTCATTTTCAGTATTTCTATTTTAAAATAATGACACATTTTTTCCCCACTTTGAATTGTTTGAATCGATTATTCATCATTAAAAATAGCGGGTAAATGCAACAGTAGCAAAAAAAGATGCAATTGAGCAATAGTTTAGGAGGTATGTAAATTTGAAAGCAAGAACATTTAATGTAATGATCAAATGGAGAACAGCAGGCTAAATAGGCGTCCGTCAACGTAGCATACTGTATGAACACTATTTTTGCTAAGCTATAAACTAAACAACGCAACATAACAATCACGTGACTGCCAGAGAGAAAAGAAATACTGTATGTATAGAAGTCGCAGGCCTAGTCAGACAATGAAAAAAAGTGCAACTTAAAGTCCAGAAAATACAATAAGTGACTCGGTCAGTAGTGTTCCATGCATTTTGACCCGCCCTGCTCTTGAATAATGTGCTTTTGTTCCTCTTTTTCTCCAACTGTCTCCAGTTACGTGGCATAAAAGGAGCTAGATTGGAAGCAGTTGTTGTGTTTTTTTTCTTCTCCCTCTCGCTTATCCTCCAGCAGGTCGTCTATCACTCATTTTGTCACACACGAAGAAGAATCATCTCAAATTTGACTCTCGCAGGTGGTGTGTTGAATCTCCTTTGCGTGTTTGTATGTGTCGTTTGAAGTCTGGCGGTTCCTCTCAGAAGCGGAATAAGAGGTAACATCTGGTTCGGTCGCAGCCACATTGATACATTTCTGCGTGTTTCTGAAAATAACACGGTCAATGAGAGGTTCCCCCTGAGTTCGGTCACACGTTGGCTGCGTACGCATCAAATCCTCTCTTCAGTTTTGTCACAAATAGTTCTGGTTCTTTTAGGGGAGGACTCCCTCACTGGAAGGGATCATTTTAGATCGCGCCAAGCTCCCCCCCCCCCCCCCCTTCCCTTTTGAAAAGTTTGCACTAAAGACAATAAAAGGATTCATAGAGGCCCGCAGAGAGTTGAAACATTAGAACTTTGGTTATAGAATTTGACTTATGTAAGTAATGCGACTCCACAGCGCGCACTTTTTCCTCCCTTTTCAAGCAAATATGTACACTGCATAAGAGGCCAAAAAAAACCCCAGTCAAAACTCTTTTGCAGGTTATTCAGGGGCATGTTGAATGGTGGCAGGTGTGTCTCACTTGTTTATTTTTTAGGTTTTCATTGTTAGCCTGCGTTTCACCCATTGAACTGACATTTAACTTTCAACTCGGTTAACTCCGTTCAAATAGAATTGAAATAGCGTCACGTTTTGAAGGTTTGAAAAATGCTTGCATTTTGCATCAAGTCTTTGGAAATGTTAGGCACACAATATACCTCAGCACCCTGTCTAAAATAGAAAGTATTACATCAATTTGCTTCACACGTGTTCTGAAGTTGCTTTCCCTTGATGTCGTGCGTGACATCGTCTCTCCCGAGCGTACAGTGCAATTGAGCCTGTGAGTGAGTAGTTTGGAGTTCAATGAAGCCAACAGTTTACAAATAGAGGAGTGTTTAAATGCATACATTTGCTGTGCTTTAGTACAATACTTTTATCACACGACCAGTTCCTGTCCCCCCGCCCCCCCCCGCAACCTCCGCACCTCTGCCAGTCGCCATTTAATCCGGCCGAGAACGACTTTGCTCGGCCTACTCGCCTGCCTCGCGATCGACTACCCTGATTACACAAGAAAAAACGGCCACGTATCCTATTATATATTACTTATCCTATATTGTGTTTCAAAGGTACTGGAAAATTGGTCTTCAAAGTCTTTAAAAAGTCCTTGAATTTGGCTATTAAAAATATATATACACTGCTGGCACCTCGGCGATTCTGACAAATAATGCTCAATTTCTCCCAGAAAATGATTGCAGTTACAAATGCTTTGGTAGTAATATATCTTCATTGATTTTGCTTGCAATGAAAAAAGCACAAAAGAGAATAGAAAAAAATATAATCATTATCATTTTACGCAAAAGTCCAAAAATGAGCTGGACAAAAGTATTAAGTTTTAATTAAAGTAGTAAGTTCAACGAAAGGTTGTGCGGATGGTGGATAAAGAACCTCGACTAACATCCAAGCAAGTTCGAGCTATCCCGCAGTTTCAGGATACAACAGTGCTAACCCGTACTATTCGTCGGCGTCTGAATGAAAATGGACTCGATGGTAGGATACCCAGGAAGACCCGGAGACATAAATAAGTCAGGCTGGAGTTTGCCAAAACTTACCTGAGAAAGGCAAAACGTTTTGGAAGCTAGTTCTCTGGTCAGATGAGACAAACGTCGAGTTTTTTGGGAATAGGCATTAGCATAGAGTTTAGAGGGGGGAAAAAATACAGGGCCTTCAAAGAAAAGAACACTGTCAAACATGGTGGAGGTTCCCTGATTTTAGTGTTGCTTTGCTACCTCTGGCACTGGACTGCTTAACCTTGTGCATGGCATTATAAAGTCTGAAGACTACCAACAAATTTTGCAGCGTAATGTAGAAAGCTGGGTCTCCCTCAGAGGTCATGGGTCTTTCAACAGGACAATGGCCCAAAAGCACTAGAAAATGGTTTGAGAGAAAGCACTGGAGACTTCTAAAGTGGCCAGACCTGAATCCCATAGAACACCCTTGGAGAGATCTGAAAATGGCACCCTTGGAGCCCTTGGACAAAGAAGACTGTTCTAAAATTCCAGCAGAGCATTTCAAGAAACTCATTGAAGGTTGTTGGCAGTTATTTTGTCTAAAGGTTGTGCTAGCAAGTATTAGGCTGAGGGTGCCAATGCTTATGTCCGGCCCATTTTTGGAGTTTTGCGTAAAATTTTCATGATTAAGAAATGTTTTCATTCTCTTTTGTGGTTTTTCAATGCAAGCAAAATAAATGAAGTTATTACTACCAAAGCATTTGTAATTGCAATCATTTTCTGGGAGAAATTCAGCATTATCGGACAGAATTGCAGGGGTGTCAATACTTTTGGCCAGCAGTGAATGAACCCTGGAGTCTTGTCTTCACACTTTTAAACCTTTGCAGAGCAGAGCAAAGCAGAATTTCCCTTATGTGGCGCTGCATATATTTGGATGTATTTCTTTTCGGATGACATCACTTTCGCCGGTTGCTCGCTGTTGTGCTTGTTGTCATCTGCAAGCAGTTTGTCCGGAGACAGACGTGGATCGCATGCTTCACAAAGCTGGGAACTCATGCAACATGTTGGCTTGCTGTTGGCTCTTTTTCTCTTCTTTTCTTCTTTTTCCTCAGCCCTCATTCCATATGATGGTGTCATGCACTCTCGCTAGTGTCTGCATGCCCTTATATGAGAGCGCTACTCGTGTTGAATGCACAAAAAAAAAAGCAATTGAACCCTCCGACAAGGCTGAGTGACGGTGATATTAAGTGTTATGTTTTTTTTTTTTTTAATTTCAATATGCTTGTTAGTTCTGGAATAAATTGGACTGACGCGTAGAGTATTTTACTTTATTGTGTTGTAACGGCGGTAACGTATTTATAAATATTAAATAAGAGAAGTGGAGGTTCAGCCAATCAAAATGTTTTTGAATTATTTTTTATCAGAATGAAATGAGGAAATGTTAACCCTTTAATGCCAGAAATATGAAGCAATCATCAGAGAATCCTAAAATTTGAAAAATAAGGTCCTAATGAAACCTGTTTTTCAAATTTGTAAAAAGAAAAGTCAAAATGAATATGTGTAATAAGCGCTCAGATATCTATAACCCTTGCTAAATCCTGTTTGTTTTTTTCATGGAACCTGCAGATGCATGTGTTGACTTGCATCCATTATTTTTTTTCATAAAGAAATGTCAAAATTCTAAATTATTCTCAAAAATCATGAAATTTTAGGTGTATCAAATGTGATACATTTGGCAATATAGGGTTTAAAAAAAAAAAAAAAAAAAAAAAAAGGTAATACAATTCAGTAATTATCAACACTTTTCTACTCCGGTCCTGTAGGTGGCAGCAATATTTTATTGTAAACCTTTTTCTGTTACTTTAAAATGGGGAATGACAAACGAATGATAAAAATTGAATGAAGTCATGATAATAAAGTCAAAAAGAAAAACAAATCACAATACTCATTAATAATGTAATTAGTTATTGAAACAAAAATGCATTAGGAAACATCTCAATGACATTTGTAAATGATCAAACAATAATTAAAAACAATGAATAAATGTCAAACGAACCATACATTATAGTGGAAGTGCTAATGCTTGTGTATAAGCAGTTTTTTTCTTCTTTTTACAAAATAAAACGGGAAACAAACATGAACTCGAAATAATGCAGTCATATCAATAAATACCACGTATCACGTTTCAAATAATAGTAGTAGTCGTTTTTGTATACAGAGGCTTTCATATCTCCAACTACCACTGTACTCTGTTTAGCCTCCAGTGGCAATCTCCAGTACTGCAGGGTATTAAATCCTTCTACGATTCACTTAAAAAATAGGAGCGCTTTCCCTTTGGCTAGCAATAACTGATCATATTTTGATTGCGATAGACGTAGACTCTATTTTGACGGACCGCCCTCCCATTCAAATAGGATTGGACATCTGCCGCCATAGCATATGGGTTAATTAGATAAACTCTAACAAAATTGTCCATTTTGTTTCGATCCAGACGTCCTGGAACCGGGACCACGACGACACGGCGTCCACGCGTTCGGGGGGCACGCCGGGCCCGTCCAGCGGCGGCCACACGTCGCACAGCGGCGACAACAGCAGCGAGCAAGGTAAAAGCAGGCGGCGCTTTGTTGCGTATCGCGCCGGCATCGTTGCGTCATTCGCACAGAGGACGCGCGGCCCGTCTGGCGGGCGGCTCGCAAAAGTTGCCGCTCAGAAATTTCTTCAGTGGTTGCTCGGGTGTACCCGATGAAATGGCCAGTTGACAGTGCGCCACTAAAAAAACAGCTAATTCATATATTATTAAAGGCCAGGCAGCAGAGTTGGCCAGTGGCGGGGAGTAGACGCCGCTGCCACCAAAGCAATGGCTTCTGCTTGGGTGAGTGGACATTTTGCGTGTTGTCATTCCTGGTTGCAGATATGTTTGGTTAAACACTTGGCTTGGCTTAGACGCATTCAGTGCAGAGATAGACGTTTGGACGTCTAACGCTGTCAATGTCATTCAGTGACTTATTATATGTACCGTAGTTTCCAGTCTGACTTTTTTCACAGTTTGGCTGACTAATACACAAGCATACATACACATTCAAACGAACACCGGTGGTTTGACTGACTCGGTAGATGCTTGGCGTTAAAGAAGGCGGAGCTAGCAGAGGGTGAAACAGCGTTTACATATGAGAGAGCCATGCAGACTGCGCATGCCAAAATGATATCTAGTCCACGGCACGGCGCTACCTTTATCTGTGGGTGGTACAGCCTGTTTGATTTGAATGATTTGTCTACTTGACGAATGAGGAGGAGCTCGACTTGGCTTTAACCCCCCTTTTTTCGCGTTCCATGCCATCGTGTTTTATAATTATGACGTACGGGGAGTTCACAAGCATGTTGTGGGCCACTGTCCAAATATTTTTGGACATCTGGCGCGCCTCTTTTCAATTATGGAATTCAAGTATATTCCTATACATCCTGCACACACTTTGCAGCTTGTAATCATACACTTAGCTATATTTGCTGTGTTTTCATGCTAAACGGTTGTGGTTGCGCGGCATGAGACGTTCAGGCTCCCTAGTGCGTTACATGACTTGAAAAGCCCAAGGAAGATACAGTACTTTTTTTTTCTTTTTTTTAAAAATGAAAATAAAGGCAGCATTTGTACTTCTTACCAGATCACACATTACATTTAAAAACGACATTTTTTTAATGATTCATTTTAAGTAAATTGGCTTCAGTAAACTATTGTATATACTTTATAATACGATAAGATTACACAGTATATTGTCGTATTATTTTTACATTGATGAAAATGGCTCATATCTGTATTTAAGTGCTTGTATTAAAAACTATACAGTGATACCTCTACATACGAAGTTGATTTGTTCCAGGACCTTGTTTGTAAGTCGAAATGGTCTAGCAGGTAATGCATTAATAATTCCATGAATTGGTTCCACTGCCTGAAAACCGACACTAAATCCTTAATAAATACTGCTGGTACTATTGCAAATATCAATTACAAAGAGTAAAACAAATAAATTATGAATAAAAAGCATAATATTAATATAAAAATAGCAATAATAATCTGTGTTGTTTAGACTATAACGTTAGACTATAACAGCGGTATTTTTTTCAGTTGTTAGTAATCTAATTAATGACTTTTTTCATCTTTGCAACGCCGTTTGTGTATTTAGTGTACATGTTGTTATCTTTTTTAAGTATATTTTTTAAAAGACAAACATTTTCATATCAACTTTAAGTATTGCATTTTTAAATGTCATTTTAGATAAAGACATTAACAACAATATCATATGTTTTTTTTTTTAACCTTTTCACCTGCATTTAATCATGAACACGTTACTACAAGAGAAAGACAACATGCAATAACATGATTACTACTTCCTTAATTGGATTGCAGGCTGTTAACATGTGCCTAGCGACGTGCATTGTCTTCTCGGGGTTCATGTTGCATTTGTTATCGGGACACGGGGCGGTGTGCGTTACACGCGTACAGGCGCACGGCATGAAGAAAAGAGTAAGTACCGGAGGCCACGTTGGACGCGTTTCAGTATTTATGTGGGTTAAGAGCGCTCGCTCGCTCGCCGACTGCCGCAGCGCTCTCATATTTGCTTCTGTCAGTCACCCTGTAATCCTGCTAAGATGGTTATTTATCTGTTTGTGGCATCCCGGCACGCTTTCATCTCCCACCTACTCGCCAGCGTCTCACTCGGGTTCACCGCCGATTGTTTGGCTTCCCACTCGTTCGCCTTTTGTTTCTCTTCACCTCACAACTTTCTCCCTCCTCCTCTTCACATTTGCTTCATATCTCCTCCTTCCTCTTGCTGCTGCTGCTGTTGTTGTTTCTCTTCCTTCCACTCTTCCGCTTCTGATTGCGTTCTGCCTGACCTTTTCCCTCTCCCACCTTTGCGGACCCCTCCCCCTTCACTCTCTTTTACGCCGGGGGAAGATGTCGGCCGCCGGAGCGCTTCCAGCCTTTTTTTTTTTTTTTCTTTCTCCCTGAACGCCTCACTGGACACCGGTGGAAACGTCATCCACCTCTCTTGTGTGAGGTTACATCGCCAGAATGACAGAAATAATAACTGTAGGATTGTGCTCCGTAGTGTCCTCTTAACCGTAGTAGCCCGCTCACGATGGTATCATTAAATGATATGTAGCTAGGAAGTGAATACATTTATTGACACTTCTGTATCATACGCCGCAGTCTGAAGTTTGCTGTAGTTCCCTGGTTTCTTGCTGCAGTCACTTTCCTCTTGAGTATAAAGTCAGAAAACACAGCTAAAAATGAGATGGACTGCGCTCCACAGTCTCGGAATTAGTCCTGTTTCTTGGTGCGCTCTGTCTCTTTTTGATTGGACCGTGTCAACATAGGAAAATAAATGTTAGCTTCCATGCCGTGTATATATTCATCCGTTCATCCTCGCAGGGGTCGCTTCGAGAGGTGGGAATCTTTGGGCACCTAACGATTCGATTACGATTCAGAAGCTCCGATTCGATTATGAATTGATTATTGATTTTACCCCGCACCCCACGCTTTTAATGTGTTGTACATTAGTTCCAAAATTGTTCAAAAATCCTCTCAGGCTAAATCAAACTAATATTTCATTATCAAGTTAACTGTTTAAAACAGTAAATAAAATACTCAAGTCCCCATTCTGTATCAGCAGCTTTAAACTACATTCAATTCATTTTATGATGTGACTCCGCCGTTAAAGTTGTTAAAATTGCTATCGTTATTCCATCATTTCCCTTCTGTCTACTTTCGACATGTCTAAGTTTTAAAACTGTTTCTTCATTTAAAGATAGATTCAAGTCAAAAATTGGCCGATTTGGGAGTATTTTAGATAAAACGTTATTTAGCTTCGCTACAACAGAGCCTTTTGGAGAAGTCTACTGCTTTAAGATGGCGGCTATTTACAACGTGGCAACGACTAAACGGCAAGTCTGTCATTTTGCATCTAGTTCTAAATATATGTGATATCTATTATAGCGATACGTATCCGTATGCTTTTAGCGACTAGCAACTGGGCATTGTTTGAAGCAGCTGTCAGCCGCAGTCAGGTATTATTGTTTTTTTTTTCATCTAGCCTCATGAGTTGTACATGATATTTACTCTCGGTCCGTTCCTCTGAAGACCGCGCTGACTGTGTTTTAGTTCTGCTTTACCTGGTATAATTCAATCATCGGAATTTGGATGTTTGTGAATCGTTCTCAAATCTTTCACGGCCGAATGGCGAATAATCTAAGAATCGGAAATTTCGCACGCCTCTAGGGCTGCTGGAGTCCATCCCAGCTAACTATGGACAGGAGGCGGAGTACACGCTGAATTGCTTGCCAGGCAATCATTGAGACAAACAACCATTTACACACACACACTTATACAAATTGAAGCGTTCCGTCAGCCTGCCTTGCCTGTTTTTGGGATGTGAGCGGAAAGCGGACAAAACGCACGCAGGCACAGGGAGTACATGCAAACTCCACAGATAAAGGTCAAAGCCCGGGATTGAACCCTTGCATTTAGAACTGTGGAGCAGACGTGCTAACCGCTCCTTCCCTGTGCCATAAAGATATATTCAATCTCTATTCATACATATATACATTCAGGGTGTACCCTGCCTACTGCCCATAGGCTCCAGCACCCCCGCGACCCTTGTGCATATAATGAATGAATGACTTAAATGTCAAAGTTGGTTCATCAATTTTTAATTCTTGAAATTTTGACACCATAATGACTACCTGTATTTTGGAGGAGGGGCACAAAGTGACAGTGACGGCCAAAATACTGTCCATTTATTTCAACAGAATCTTCATGATTTTGAAACAGCTGGTTGAGCCTCCCAAAAAGTCCATTCATGGGGTGCTCCAGTCTGAACAAGAAGGCCTAACTGAACTCCAAAGCGTCACTATGGCATCTATCTTCAGTGTCACACACACACTCGCTCGCACACTTGAGTGTAAGAGCAAGCCTCACAGGGAGCCGTTTGCCTTGGCCCGCCCTGCGCTCTCCTCTTTTACAAACGCTCTGGGTAATTGGTGATACATATCTAATACGACCAGTCATCGCCTCGCTCCCTGGATGCTTCTGACAGGCCGAAGAGGAACGAGGAAGGGAAGAAGGAAAGCTGCGCGGCGTTCCAAAAAACAGAGCAAACACTCGGCAGTGTGTTTCCCCCTCACGCCGAGCAAAAAGGAGCACTTTATCCACTCGGCGTGGCCGCAAACATGATCCCGTTGCAGCATTCTATCATCAGAGTGTAAAAAAAAAAGGCTTGACACAGCATCTGTGCTGTAAAAAGACAAAAATCCAAGTGAATTTTTCTTCATATCATCCGGCCGATCTCAATTCCTTTCACATTTTTTAAATCTGCAATGAAAGCAAGAAACTACTTAACTTTAATTTGATCAAAATAAGATACTACCAATTTCAATGTTGTGTTAGCAGTGAACATACACACCCACATGAAGGAATCTGCCGTAATCCGCCGGACCCGCGCTGGCGCAGCTACAATGACCCGGGCCGGCGAGACATGACAATCCGGCCGGAAGACCAAACTCCGCGCGTTCACCTTAGTCATAACTAGAGGCGTGCGAAATTTCCGATTCTTAGACTATTGGCGATTCGGCCGCGGAAGATTCCAGAACGATTAACAAACATCCAAATTCCGATGATTGAATTATACCGGGTAAAGTAGAACTAAAACACAGTCAGCGCGGTCTTCGGGACGTTGTCAGGGCAACGATGGTTGTGGATTTTGCCACCTCGGCGTCAAATGGGGTTCTTGTCAGTCGTGTTATCAGTTGGATATCGGGCGTTAGGTTTTCCTTGTGTTGGAACAGGGCGTCCCGCCATTTGTTCTGTACTGTCCGGAAGAACTGTTTGCGTGAGTTGGCGCGTCAATCTTGCTCAGTCAGTTGCATGACGCACGTGCTGGGCTTCAATGATAAGAAGGCGTCATTTCTTATGCCCTATATTCTACTTGTTTTCCTTAAACTATGGTATAACATTGCATTTTTGTTGTTGTTTTTTTTATATTAGGTGTGTAATTCAAACAGTAAATATGAGAAACGATACTATTCCCTGATTCATTATGTTAAGTGTGTAAGAGTAACGAAAACCTTTAGACGGTGCCTACGAGAAAAGGTACTATCTCTTTCTCACATCAGATTTATTTTTATAATGCCCAAAATAAAACAAAAAGTGCAAATACCGGTAGTTCCATAACTTCAAAGCATCTCTTGTAATAGTGCAATGACTTCAGCCTTGGGCTACAGCAAAATTAATTTCCAGATTTGAAAATAGAAAAGAAACCCTAACACTCCAAAAAGTGTTATTAATACTTTATTTGATAGTACATGTTCTGTGACTTTTTGTCTTCTTTTCCTCCTAATGTTCGTTGTTATTTTAGGCGCATCACCTCTACCGCCCCCTTGAGTGGAGGACTAACTCCGACATCGATTTTTTTTTCTTTTACTCAAACGTATTCGCCCTCTGACTGCGTGCACCGAACCGTGATGCCTGTACCGTGACTGTACGGGACGAATCCAAATAATGTTACTCTTAGGCTGCGTTTGGATTGCAGACATATCTGATTCCAATTAGAAATCAATCTTAAAATTCTTCTGGATCTACCATCTCTCAGGCTGAGATGCAACTAAGCTGTAGATAATATCACAACAACAACAGTGTGTCCCAACTTTTGCTAGGTAGTGTGCATGTAAACAAAGAAAGACGGAGCACTTTATTCCCTCTGCCCTCTCTTACGCGATGTTAGCTTTGACGAGCGCCCGCCCCCGGCCGCTAAACAAAGGGGGCCCCTTTGGCAGCGGCTGGCTGGCAAACAGCTGGGCTAATAGAGAGGGACTAATTAACGCCATCGCCGCTGCCGGCAAGGAGGGGGAAAAGAAGGAGGCTCTTCGGAGACGTTCCCTTTTAATGACATGTGCCAAATGTGTTTTTTGTTTTTTTGGTGCGTAGGAATTCGGTCTAGAAAGAAGTAGGGAGGGGGAAAAAATGGCACGAGTAGGCTTGCGGTCAAGGCATAAACACCCGAGCTGGGAATGTGGCGCGGGAGCCGCACACACACAAAAAAAACGTGGTACTCCTAATTGCTCACAGCGAGACGGCGGCGATGCCGTGTGTAAAAATCCTCGTTAAAGCCGGGATTTGATAGAAAGTCACATTTGCGGGGTTGCGCTTACTCACGCCGCGGTTTGACCGCTTCAAAGATGGGAAAAGCATTGAAGTGAATGCAGAGTTCCCAAGCGACACAACGAGCGCGCTCCTATTGGCTGCCATTGACGGCGATAGACGCGTTATCCATTTTGATGGCGTGCTGGCACTGATCGTTGCCACTGTAATAGTTCACGATCATTCCTCCTTAATTTGAACTGAATGAGGAAAAGCGGCATGGAAAATGAATGAATGAATGATTTTTTTCCATTTAGGCAATGCGAAAATAAAGGCAATTTTTGTCATTCAAATGTATTTGTTCAATTCAAAGATACATTTCAAAAGTACAGTAACAAGCTAGTCGCCCAAATTTTAGGCATTGTGAGCTGATCATTCACTGCCAGTTGGAAACAGATTGGCTGGATAGATTAGCCCTGTCCAAGTTAAAGCTTTAAAACCCTCATCAAAACTTCCCAGCTTTGGCCTCCCATCGATCCGCCCGGGCTATTTCGGATCCATAGCCTCTGACCTCCGCCAAGGTCGGATCCGCCTCGTCCAATGGCGCGGCCTCTCGAAAGCGGCCAATTAATGGGCGCCGTTGTCCAGTAGACCGGAAGAGAGAACTGAGAGCCTCTCTTTCTCTCCGTGGGCTCCCCGCTCTCTCCTCCCTTTTGGAATCCAAGCGCGCGTGTGAAATTAGCTTCACGTTAACAGACAGTCAGTGTAGAAAGAACACAGGGATAGGTCTCGCTTGGCCCGCACTCAAGCGTAGCTTTGGCTGACTTCCGTGCTTCCAATGCAAACACTGTTGCACTTATGGAAGTAACGGGAGATTTTCAGACAAAAATAAGCCATGACAACGTCTAAATTTGCTCTGGACTCATTGCTACCCTCCGCCAAGGAAGTTATGTCATCACAAAATGGTTCATTCCAAATAAAACAATGTAAGTAAAGTAAGTTTGTGTGTGTGTGTGTGTGTGTGTGTGTGTCTTTATAAAAACGTCCAACGATACTACTACAAGACGCACACCCTTTTTTGTTGGGATCACCTGAGGTAACAGTTAAAGTCAGGTGGCATTTTTTTTGTTTGAAAATCAAAATAAGATACTCCCATTTTCAATGTTGGATTAGCAGTGAACATACACTCCCGTGTCAGACATATTGGCTAAAATCATATAAAAAGTGCAAATATCACAAAACACATAATTATAGTAAGTATTTAGTATTCATGAATATAGAAATAATGACATCATTTAGGTTAGTAATCTTCTTTGCATTCAAAATGGACTACATTCAGCCTGTATTTTTATGTACCGTATTTTCCCGACTATAAGTTGCACTTTTTAAATAGTTTCTGGTGTTTGGTTGTGTTTAATAGTGGGTCTGCGACTTACTCGAGTGTGACAAATATGTTTTGTTGGTTTTTTTCTTTTTTTTTTATCTTGTGTTTTTTAGGCCATAGTTATCAAAAAACGGTTCATATGTTACGTTAGCAGAGGCATATTTAGCCCGTTATTCTCCATTTTACAATTACATTATGACTTAAAACTACAATGTTTGTTCTTGGTTTTTGATCCAAAAGAAAAAAAAAAAACGTAATTTATACTCAAAATGTGACATATATATATGGCGGAAAACACTCAGGTGACTTGGAGTTCCGCTGTGAGACCCCCAATTTGGGAAAATTTGAAAATTGTGTGAAATACATGTGTGATACATCATTGGAAAGATTAAAATCTCAATTTTCTGGGGGGACGAAAAATTTTGAACAGGAGGGCATTTAATTAAAAAAAAATATATTTTTTTAAATTATACAGCAAAACCCTATCTGGAGGTAAGAGCATGAAAGAGCACAATTAAAGACGCCGTGATTTTAACGAGATATTATCGCGTACTTATCTTGTTTCAATCCAAACACTCCATGTATCACCGAGTGTCAAGACACAGCTGTGAATGGCTGCAGCTGGATTTTATGGGTGAAACATGGTCATATAACAAGGGTCGCAATGCAGAAATCGCAGACATCAAGGAGTGTTTGAGATTTTCTTTTTCATATATTTACCCTTTAAAAACATTTTTTTTTTTTCAATTTTTCTTTGTTTAGATCGATTATTTTGTCATCTGACATATCGGGGAAAATGTGACAGTAACAAAAAAAATACAATTAAGTGATAGTTATGAGGTAGATATCCATGACTTACTTACAGACACCATTTTTATCATTGTGACATAATTACCTGGTCCTTCCTTTGGAAAGATCAGGTATATGTTATTCTGTTTTTTTTTTTTTGAATGGGAATCCTTCGGCGCGCCGCGCAGCCCGAACCGCTTGACCGATCGGCACCGTTCAAGTATCGACATGTCCGGAATTTTCGCGCGACGCAGGCTTTTTTTCAAACGGCCCCGAAAAATTTTCCGTTCGCCCGTAAACGGCAATTTTCTGGGAAAAAAAAAAAAAAAAAGCAATTTTCAAAATGTATCTAGTTTGTTTAAAAGTTTCAAATATGCTGTGAATCATTTTTTTTTAAGTTGTCTGTTTTTTTAAACAATATATTAGACATCTATTAATGATTCTAAGCTAAAAATGACAGACATTTTGAATAATAAATATAAGTACTTACCTTTATGGCTGGGTTGAAACAAAAAATGGTTGCGCGATGTCTGTAAACGGAGGTTTGCAGGGTAAAACGGACAAATTAAAAATAGTTCGGGGGCTTCTGCTATGGCAGCATATAGATCTATCAAACACAACAGTTCTTGTGGCTTAAAATACAGCAGTTAATTTTAAAGTGGGGTGCAAGAGCAGAAACTGTTTTTTCAGTCTTGTCTGTGTCTTCTGCCATATGTTTTTTTCCCTCTTCATTATGTATTCTTTGGCTGGTGCGATTTATACTCGGGTGCGACTTTTATATTCTCAAAAAATACCTGGTATTTAGGTTTTAGAAGTAAATGAATACTGTATCTTTATTTCTTGAATCAAATAAAATTGCAAAACCATTTTTTAATATGTGTTAAACAAAAATGATCAAAGTAACTGGCAAAAAAAAAAAAAAATGAATGAAATGATGTTCAACTACTTGTACGGATTGCTTTTAGCTGCCTGTTTGTCAAGATCAGCTCGCAATTTTGAGACACTTGCCATGAATGTTGTGACGCATGTAAAGTTTCTCAAACACAAATGTTTGAAAAGCTCTGTCACTGCTCGTGAGAAAATGTACATGCACTGTATGCACCTATTGGATTGTTTGGCCTTGGCGTAGGTCTCTGCAATATTAACAGTAATTTGATGTCCGGTTATGTTAATATTGTCTTTAAACACGGGCAGATAAAGGCAAAAAGGACAAGCGTGTTTGCGAAGACTTTTGAGGAAGCTGCCGTCACATTGTTTAGCGCCTGGCAAATGCCGTTTATGAGCTCACCTGTGGCCGAAAACCACTTTATAACTTCTCTGTCAACGCCGGAAAACGATAAACGCCATTACATTTTTCATTTGCCGAGCAGAGCGATAACGTGACCCGCGAGGTGGAACTGTGGGAACGAGAGGACAACGTGCGCCTAACGATTTGTCCGGCGAACGTCTATGGATGTCAAACAACTCTCTGATGAATTTTTACATGACGGCGTGGTTGTAAAAGCGAGATGGGGAAGAGGAAACGCAGAGCAGCGGAGTTAGAGTCTCACGCGGGGGGCGAACGGCGACGTGAAAATGATAAGCTGCAGATTTTCTCCTTTGCGGAGCGGCACATTTGACGGATGAGCGGCATTCGTGCTGTTTGTATCAGAAGCACCGAAGCGGGCCTACTTTCAATTGATCGGAACCGCTCCGTTCCGCATTGATTCTAGCCGAGTCACCAAATTATTAGAAACGGCTGCGCTATCTTATTTTTAGGTGTTTGCTTAAATATGTCAGAAACGGCAGCGCGTCGGCCACAAAATTCTGCGATCCCGGGCTCAGAGTTCGCGTGTTCTTCCCGCGACTTTTCTCCCGGCTCAGCGGTGGACTAGTCGTTCCCCAATCCAGAGGTTGTGAGTTTGATTCTCCACCCAGGTGACCTAAAGCAAGATCCTGAACCCCAACTTGCTCTTGGTGCAGCATTATCAGTGGGTGAAAAATAGTGTCAAAGTGCCTTCAAGGCACCATGCAAGTGGAATTCTCCCACATCCCGAAAACATGCATGATATTCTGATTTAAAAAGCCCCCAAAGGTGTGATCGTGAGTAGTGCTATGACTTCATCATACATATTTGAATGTGAAGAAATGTCTTTTCCTTCAATTCCGCAAAATCCTCTCTCTCCCTCTCCATCAGTGTTGTGCTCCCACTATATGTACCTAATGAAGTGGCCGGTTTTCAATTCATTTAAGCGGAGGGCTTCAACGAACGGAGGTTGTATTCGATTTAGGCGAGTTTGGCGGCATTCGGGGATTGCTCAGTATAGAGCGTATCTTTAGCTCCCTCCCATGTGGTAATTGTGGACCCGCTAATGATGTATGCGCATTCTCGCTCGTTTGTTTACAGGAAGCGCCTTTCTTTAATTTGAGAGTGTATATCTAATTGCTGGTGTTTTGCTCAAAGATACTATTTACACACGGCAGCAAAGCCCATTGTGGAATTTGACGTGTCGCGCGCGCGAAGACTCAATTCTTTGATTTCATCTTCAGCGGACGCGGCAACCTTAATTAGTGGGCGTCTTTATCTGAGCGAAGCTTTTGATTGGCCAAACATAATCAATGCGGTACGGTGTCTAAATATACAGGTTAACATGGAGTTGACGCCGTGAGAACGTCGTACAAAAGCTTCTGTGGAATGATGGCCTTTCAGTGGCAATAGACGTCCAGTCCATTTCAACTGGCAGCGATCAGATGGATCGGACACCTATCACTGTCCACGGAAGTCACTCACTTGACTAACGTATTCCATGTCTGACACTTTTTGATGCGCTACTCTGGGGCTGCGTTCAGACCGCATTCCGTCCGTCTTCCAAACATCAGATTTCTTTGCTTTGGGACTGTTCGGACTACAAAAGAGCCATCCACTTTCCATCTGGATTGGCTCAAATCGGATTTTGGCCGCCAGTCTGAACCGAGTTGTGATTCTTCACGCCGTCTGATGATTAACTTGCGCCTTACCCGAGCATGAAGGATATAACAATGCATTGATCTGGGTCGATACGTGGATTAGAAAAGCAACCGTCCAATGGAATTGATTAAAACGTAAAAGATTGATCAATATCGCTGATATGCCGTTTCGTTAAAAGGATTAAATGTGTGATATGTCTCAATTTTGCTTTTCTTTTGAGCATTCTGATGCTGCATCATCAGTAGGTGAATGAGCAATACAGCGCTTTGAGTTGCTTGATGTTAAAAAGGCGTTATACAACAATTTACCATCCAAGTGCCACCCGTTAGGAATATGTCTTTTAAGTAATGGAAGTACCGTATTTTTCGGAAGACAGGTCGCACCTGAGTATACTGTAATTTGCACAAGCCAAAGAATGCACAATGAAGTGGGGGGAGGGGCATATTAGTTGAACTGGAAAATAAGTCGCGTTTCTGGGGGTCAATTTTTCAATTGATGAAAAACCAAGAGCAAACATTATACCAAATAGGCCTCTGTTAGCGTATATAATATATATTAACGGGTTTTTAGCTAAATATAGCCTACAACATAACAGGATAACAGGTTAAGTCGCAGACCCAGTCAAACTATTTATAGTCCAGAAAATACAGTGCTGGCCCAAAGTATGGGCACCCGTGCAATTCTGTCAGATAATGCTGAATTTCTCCCAGAAAATGATTTCAATTACAAATGCTTTGGTAGTAGTATCGTCATTTATTTTGCTTGCAATGAAAAAACACAAAAGAGAATGAAAAGAAAAAAAATCGTGATCATTTTACACAAAACTCCAAAACTGGGCCGGACAAAACTATTGGCACTCTCAGCCTAATACTTGCTAGCACCACCTTGAGACAAAATAACTGCAAACAACCATCAATGAGTTTCTTGAAATGCTCTGCTGGAATTTTAGACCATTCTTCTTTGGCAAACTGCTCCAGGTCTCAGAGATTTGAAGAGTGCCATTCTCAGATCGCTCCACAGGTCTTCTATGGGATTCAGGTCTAGACTCATTGCTGGCCAGTCTCCAGTGCTTTCTCTCAAAGCATTTTCTAATGTGTTTTGGGTCATTGTCCTGCTGGAAGACCCATGACCTCTGAGGGAGACCCAGCATTCTACATTATGCTGCAAAATTTGTTGCTAGTCTTCAGACTTCATAATGGTCATGCACATTCAGGTCTTTGAGATGGACCTTGGGCTTGCCCGTGTCTCCTCACAATTTTGATTTTCAAGTCCTCAGACAGTTCTTTGGTCTTCTTTCTTTTCTCCATGATCAATGTGGTACACACAAGGACACAGGTTGAGTCAACTTTACTTTACCATTTTAACTGGCTGCAAGTGTGACTTAGTTATTGCCACCACCTGTTTTGCGCCACAGGTAAGTAACAGGTGCTGTTAATTACACAAATTTGAGAAGCATCACATGATTTTTCAAAGGGTGCCAATACTTTTGTTTGGGCCATTTTTGGAGTTTTGTATAAAATGATCATGATTTGGAAAAAAAAAAAAAAATCCTCTTTTGAGTATTTCATTGCAAGCAAAATACATGAAGATATTACTACCAAAGAATTTGTAATTGCAATCATTTTCTGCGAGAAATTGAGCATGATCTGATAGAATTGCAGGGGTGCCCATACTTTGGCCAGCAGTGTATATGGCCATTGACATAAAACTGTTGGGTCGCCATGATGTACCCCGATTCCCAAGAAGAGAAAAAGTAATATGCTTTTCAAGGTTAATATCAGTCAGACTTTTTTGATTTTCCCAAAGTGGTCCTCGTCTAGCCCTCCATTTATTGACCGACCAACTACCTCGTCTCAATACTTTGGGCTCTTGCACGCGCACACGTTTATTTAGCTGTTTGATGAAGAGATTAACGGCGTCATCGTCCTACACTCTTCAACCAGGCAAGAGGGTGGGGGCAGGGGGTCCCTGTTAAGGAAATCCAGGATTTCCTCACACGCGGGGGTCTCGGATGGCAACATTTACGCGACATTCACTTCGATCCTAATGACCAGTCTGTCATGTCCTGGTCAAAGAAAGAGGAGGTGGTGTTGCCATCCTCCTTCTTCTTTAGTTGTTGTTGTTTATTAATAGGCCTATCACAGCGGTGTGGCTTAAAGGTGCTAATTTTAGCCTCTAAAGAGGATGATGAGGATAAATAGCCTGCTGCCTACTACTGTGCCATATGCCGCACTTCCTATTATACAGTATTGTCACCTCACTGGATGGGCTTGCGTCAAATGATCTTGTCACAGTGCCATTGACGGCAACAGACGTCCAATCCATTTTGACTAGCCTAGCAGCTGTCCATTCTAGTCAAAATGGATTTGTTTTGATTGATTGGATCGGCTCTTTGCTCAACCAGTGGTTGTAACGATTACACAACTAAGGTTCCGTTCGGACTGCAGATTCCTTCTCAAGTCGGATTTTTAGGGCTGACTGTTCACACTATTTTTAGCAAGTGTCCCAATCAGATCCTCAGACTGAGAAGCATATCTGATACGAAACGACCTCTCGTATGTGGTTTTGCTAGGTCAGATTTTTGTGCTTTGTGACCGTTGACGCTTCAAATGAGCCATCCAGTTTGAAAGTGGATGGGCTACAAATCACATTTTTGCTCCCAGTCTGAGCAAGGCCTATCAGGAAGTAGCTCTAAACCTCTGGTTGCAAATTGTGGCGTTTGGGCTGCTTGAAAGATGAGTTGCTTGTCATTTCAATTTTATCCTTGGAACTGAAAAGAAATCTCTGGCTCAAAGGTTCCTGGAACTCTGGAAAGTATTTGCAGGGTCTACTAAACTACCCCTGAACTAAATTTTGATATCATGGTTCTGTTGCAAAATTACTGATGAAGAACCAAAAAGGGCTTAAAGTGCAATTGTGACGATAGCAGCAGCGGTTCCCTTTCATCCACTATTGCTTCCAGCTGCAAGGTAGCACGCGTACCCCCCATCTGTAATCTCTGGCAACTTACTTGATATTCCCACTTGTAAATGTGAGCCCGCAGTCGAATAGAGATGAGCACTCTCTCTCTCTCTTTCTGCATTATTCTCTCACATGCTCACCCTCAAATTGAAATAATTCAATTTATGGACACAGTTCCAGACCTCCCCGGCTAAGACCATTATGCATGCCCCCCCCCCAAGCCTCGCCACCCTTCCCACTGCCCCTCCCCTCTTTCCAACAAAAGAACGGGAGAATTTACCAGCGGGCTCTCCAAAACGACACCCACGCAAAGCCAATTTCATGCCAGCCCACAAGACCCGTGAAAGGCGCCATTTTAGCCCCCCCCCCCACCCCCACTGCACCCCCATTTCCCCGCAGGATTGTTTTTATCATCCGATGTGGGTCGATAGCGCTTAAATTTATTCTTATGGATTATTTTACCACCTCACTTTGGCACATTGCAAGGGTACCCGCTATGATGTCGTCAGTTTGATCCCCTCAATAATCACCTGATGTTTTATACTCGCTGGAGTCAAACGTGACACTTAAAAGGTGCAAAGATGGCACCTGCTCTCTTGAGAGTTTAGTGGGATTTTGTGTAAAAAGGTCTCATATACGACCCCCCCCCCCCCCCCCAAAAAAAAAAAACAAAAAAAAACCTAGGTGGTAATTAGTCTGGAAAAATGGCGCTTGAGCCATTCAAGTGTCTTAAAAATGCTCATATGATATATAGCGGTTTGATTAGAAGAAATAAGGAGATTTGTATACTTTACAATAATAAACAATATCGTGATTGACTAAAGAGCCCGTGTGAATTTTGTCACGAACCCCATTCACGTCCGGTCCGCATCTTGTACATCCATTCAAAAGTGATTATTTGCCGGATGACGAGGACATCTGTCATAAGTGTTCCACTATGCTCATGACCGTGTCGTGTCATAATTATGACGATCTTATGACAGTTAGCCATGATATCTGGTCATTTCCTGTTGTTTTGCTGACTTTTTTTTTTTTTTGCCATTGGAAATGAATGGGAAATTTGGACGTCCATGGCATCGACTCACATATGCGTCAATGGAAATGCCAAGTACATTGGCATCAATAGATTCGACTTACATGGCCGTCAACGGCATCAATGCAATGTAAATTACATTGGAAATTAAAAATGACTAGGAAAGTTTTTGGCAAATTTCCGGGGGAACCGTCATTTCTTTCCCGAATTCTGTATACAACTTTTTTTGCCCCTCACCGTCCCGGAATTTTTGATGCCCAAATTGTGTGATTTGGTCAAAGATTTGTAGGACTAGATACATTTTGAAACGTTTTTTTTTTTTTTTCCGGAAAATCGGCGTTTACGGGCGAAGGGTAAATTTTTCGGGGCTGTTTGAAAAATTTCCTGCGTCGCGCAAAAATTCCGGTCGTGTCGACACTTGAACGGTGCCGATTGGCATAACGGTTCGGGCTGCGCGGCACATCAAAAAACACGGAAAATAAGATGAATAAAGAATACTAAGTACGATAAAGTTGCAGAACAACACTATCTTGGCCTTTGCAAGGCGAAGCCCTAGATAATAAGAGTTGTGTTAGCTTTTAAAAATGTAGCTCGACTCTGACTTTTTATTTCAAAGTGACAGTACAACCCGATCTATTTGAAAACAAAACTTGAACCTTATATACTTTGGTGTGCGGCGCTTCACTTTTCAGTACCATTTTGAAAGGGGTTACTCGGCACTAATGTCTTGCCATTTAGTGCTTCCGTGTCAGCAGGGCAGAGGCTTGACCTAAGACTGACCCACGCCGAGCATGCCCCTCACCTTCCGTTACCTCCCCTAAGGCCTGCCCCCCTCCTCCCCCGGCGATCCCTTTGACATGGATAGCAGCTTTCGGGCTTTAAGTGGGAGATAAAGACCTGCGTGAGTTGCCTGTTTAGAGAGAAGCCAGATAACAAATACCTGTAGGTAAACACACACACACACGGGAGAATATTCATGGTGCTGCCGGGGTCTTACGTTTGTTTGTATGTTTGCAAAGCAACACGAGGCCGGCCACTTGTGGCTTGTGGTACACACATTAGGATGTAACTCGATCATCCGCCGCCACTGCGAGTCAGTAAAACTAAGAGATAAGAGATAACCCCCCTGATATACAGGGGTCATACTCTTACAGGAAGTGACCCCGCCACCTCCAGGAAGTGACTCCACAGAGCTATTCCATACGACGGAGGAAATAGGCACATAAAAAGCCATGTCGGTTCCCGCTTCTCGATGAAGCTTTGAAGCTAAATCAGAGCCTGGATTGAAATGAACTACGACCGCCCGGCTCGTCGGCCCAGAAACATGATAAGCGAAGCTGAAGAACGTGCGCGCCCTGTACTGGCAAACGCAGAGCCTACAGGTAACAATAAGTCCAGAATGAATTCATCACCCCTGAGACAAGTTGTTACAAATTCTTTTTTTAGGTTAGCCGTAGTTCACCCAGCACCTTATCTACTCCAAATCGACAAGGCCATTCTTCTGAATGAACAAAAAAACCCAAACCATTATTTGTGATAAAACCGTAGCGGCGCAAACCAACGGCATCGTTGCGGTTCCGATGGTGGGTTTAGGGATTAGGGTTAGGGTTTAAGGGTGTGACGTCATCGCTGCAAATTGAAAGCAGAATATCTAGAAAACCGTTGCAGCGCAAACAATTTTTTTCTTTTTTTCTTTTTTACCGCACAAACAAAGCACAAGCAATTAACAATCGGTTTAAATCAAAGTGGGGGGCTGGTTGACCTAAGATTGACCTATAAAATAATTGTAAATAAAATGATAGCACAATGGAATTTTTTTACAACACAAACCGGCACAAACGACTGACATTTTTATCTAGATTTGTGCCTGATGGGGGCAGGGGTGGACAGCTTCGACCCTGAGACTAAATTATATTACATGGTTCCGAACATAAAGCTGTTCAAAATTTCCTACTTCTTCTTCAAAATGCCATATGTCAATCGTGGAACTATCTTTCTTGGTACAAAAATGCTTCAAATGAGCTGCCAATTCCCTAAAAATTTCCAGAACCAGTACCCTGACTAAGCTCTTTTTTTTGGAACAGATTCATGGTGTGAACACAGTAGGTCTTCGAAAGTTCTCAGAACAAACCTTGCGCTAAAGGCCCAAATCCATTGGAACTGGGTGGGTTGCCTTCGATGGTAGCCTATAAGCTAGCGGCGTCTTTGTCCGACCTTAACGAACTAAATTTAGACACTAGCATTGTGGTTCATTGTGGTACACAGCGGTCCTATAAATTTTCCTTTTTGTGGCTCCAGAGTGCCGTTCAATGGGTCATATCACTCGGTCCACACGCAGGAAGTATATCCGTGAAAAAAACAACAACCTCACTTCCTGTTTCTCGTTGAGTCCTTATCTGCTCGGCATGGGGAGACTTGATAGGACTACAAATCCCTCCCACGTCATGCCGCATCCTGCGCCCGTCAAGGACGTGCTGACAGAGAGGAGGAAGTTGAAATGTTATATTTAATCCTAACAGCGCGCTTTAAATGTAAATGAAACAACAATATGTAAGGTGGCTTAGCAGGTCCGACCTGTTTATCAGCCTCACTTCCCACACTTAAAGCTCCAACCGCCACTTTCTTATGGCTGCTTTTTGCACAAGAAGCAAACCCACTAGAAGTAGAATACTGACTTAGTTGTGGAATATTTTGCATAGTGAGACTGAGAAATGGCTTTTGATGGCAGACAAAAAAAATACAAGTGCCATGCTCTGAACTCATTTGCTGCCATTGATGATGAAAGATGTCCATTTGAACTGAAATAGGTTGTCTGCCTATCACTGTTAATAACACGGAAACTTCATTTTCTCCCAGGCCATTGCTGTTTTTGTCAACGCTGACGATAACGAAAATATTTTGTCGACGACCAATTTTTTTCATGGCGCTGACGAGACGATAACGGGCTAAAAACGTGCCGCGGGAGAGGCGACGAGACGAATACCAGTTTTTGTCTGACGAAACAAGAATGAGACTAAAATGCGCCGTAGTTTCCGTCGTGTTCAAAATGTGGGGCATTTTTTTAATGTATGTGTACTTAGTCAGCAGTGTTTGGTTGTGTCACTCATGTGACACGTTGTGCCTTTCCCCACTCACCGGTGTCCTCTCTGGGCTTGCTTGTTTTGAAACTCATGGATTTGTAGTTATATCTTGCCGAGAGAGAATATGCAAGGTTGCTTTAGCCTGCGGAGTGATCATCACATATCGTAGTGTTAGCATAGCCTTTGTGTTTGCGGTTGCATTAGCATCAACTTAAGCGTGACGGTCGTCCTCTTAAACTCTTGGATTTTTTTTTTTTCTTCTTTTTTTACATACAGTTCTTGGGGGTCCAGTTGGGTATAATTAATTGAAAAGAATGTACTGTCTGAGTGTTTATTGTCATCACAAGGTTGGCATTGTCCTTGTCGATGCTACAATATGTGCTTGTCTGTTAATGTTAATTTGAAATGGTCGGAGGCCTTTGTTCATTTATTTACTTTTGACTTCTACAGACAAAACTATTTTGAGAAATCGTCGACTAAGACTAGACGAAGAAGACAATTTTAAGACTGAGATGAAAATTAAAAAGGCTGCCGAAAACAACGCCGCTCTCAGCCACCGCAGTTCGAGAGAAGTGAACGTCCATCGCCGTCCACAGCCAGCAGCGGATGAGTGAATGATGACCGCCACCTTTTACCACAGGAACAAGTCAAACTGTTCCAGAGAGTACAATTGGATAGGAGCGGGAACCTCTGGGTAGCTCACGATACGATACGATTTGCAATACGAGGCTCACGATAACGATGATGTCACGATAGGAAGATACAACAATTATTGATACGTGGGTGAAGAAATCATTCTAGAATATTCTACAAAATGTCTGATAAACCGGGGGGAAAAAAACTTTTCATCCGTCTGCTGCTAATTGGAATGAGTGGATCAGTAGTAGACGTCCAATCCGTTTGAATTGGGAGGAATGGCAGCCAATAAACAACTGTTCATCCATTGCCACCCTTCAGGCGTCTGTCTGTCACACATTGGACGTCTGTGGCCGTCAGTGGCAACGAGTTCATTTTGCGGCATTTCAAGTCATTTTCTTAAAATTTTCGGTCACTTCCTTATCCTTTTGGGGGATTTACGGGTCACTCCATGTTGATTTTGGGTTACTGAAAAGGAAGAATTTCCCCAAATGAATAGGAAGTGCTCAAAAGAAACGGCCAGTAACCCGTAAATGCCCTAAAATGAATAGAACATTACCTGTAAATGACCAACAGGGCCGAGAACAAAAAGTGGTATTTGGCATGTGGCAAAATGGATTTTGCCATGCGGCTTTTTTTTCTCCATGTGGCATTTCTTTTTCAATTAATTCTGCCATATGGCAATAAAATGCCGCATGTTAAAAAAAAAAAAAAAAACGCCACATGGCACAAAAAAATGCCACATGGCAAAATCCATTTTGCCACATGGGAAAAAAATAGCAGATGCCAAAATCCATTTTGCCACATGGGGGGGAAAAAAAGAGTCCTCATGGCAAAAAAAAACAAAACAAAAATGCCACATGGCAAAATCCATTTTGCCACATTGCAAAATTCATGTTTGCCACATGGCAACAAAAATGCCACATGGCAAAAAAATGCCACATAGTGAAATCAATTTTGACACATGGCGAATACCACTTTTGGTTCTCCCGGTCTCTCCAAATGACTGTGAATGCTCTTGTTTCAGTGCCATTGACGGCGCTAGATGTCCAAAACTGTCATGATGAATTGGATGTGGCAGTGGGCTAATGCAGCAACCTGTTGGTCCCTTAAAAAAATTGAAAAAAATTAGAATAGCGATATATCCATTCTTAGTGGAAGCATTTCTATAACATTTTGGGCTGCGTGATATCTTTTTTTTTTTTCTTAACATATATATTTTGACACCGCTACAATAAGGGGGGCTGAATCTGGACCAAGTTCGGTACCGCTCTAAAAACCGGGTGTGAATATTTCTTGATGAAATTGCTGCTTTCTCACATTTAACTCTCTCCCTCTCGCAATTGTTTGGCTGCCTCTTAGATGGCTTTTGACACCTCTAAGCTTCTGAGCAAAGAGCGGTAGATAGAGCGAGAGGGTGGGGGTCAAACGGAAAAGGGGGTCGGGAGGCCGTACAAAAGCCGAGAGCACTTAGCGGCACAATGGCGCGGCGGCGGGCCTTTTTCCAAAAGTCAGCTGACAAAGTCCTTGAATGCCAGCGCAGAACAAAGATGGAGACCCTTCAGGCTCAACTAAAATAAAGGGGGAAAGCATCCTGTTCTTCCCCGATTCCAAAAGAAATCACATGCTTCTCAGAGTCAAGGACACAGCTGGAATTAAGCCTGGCAGTTTAGGGGTCTCTAAAGTTGTGCTCTGGTGAGTCATGCACCAGGATTTTAGCCCACCTGTTCACCTATCAAATAGATAATAGCACACCAGGCTAATAATAGCACATTCGCCGAAGGCCTAGCCCAGTGTGAAAGACAACGGCAAGGCGATGGAGCCCGCTTCCAAATTTGGAAGTGCCGACCACTCCTATCACTTTGTGGCCAAACAATGTGATTATTTCTCAATTCTTTGGAGTTCTTAGACAGTCATCTATGCTAACTGCGATGCGCTATCCGCCTTCCGCCGCTTCAAAATGCCGCTACTTTTTAACTGCCGCATATAAGAGGGAGCTCATGAGATCTTCGGTCGGCTGACCAGCTTCTTCTTAAGTCACATCAGTGGTACTTTTAACACTTGGTCAATCTTGACCCGAAAACAATATACTGCAAGGGTTAAGTATTTTCCAGATCCCAGATCAAATTTGATCCAGTACAAAAAATATGGGCAGATTTCTAGCGCAATATGTACAATAGAAATAACCATTCCAGATCCCAGATCAAATTTGATCCAGTACAAAAAATATGGGCAGATTTCTAGCGCAATATGTACAATAGGAATAACCATAGCAGATTTAATGGCTCAAGAAGCAGTTTCGTTGACTGTCACGGACAGCAAATGGATTGGAATGGAATGGTCTATCTTTGCCCTCCTAAATGAGTAAACCTTTTACAAACTTGGAAGCCTTACGAAAACACGTCGCCTATAGCAATTTTGTGTTCGCACAGACCTTGCGATGCCAATAGTCGAAGCCGGCGAAACCAAACAACTTCCGCTTCACGTCATCTAAAAATAAACAATATAACAACTTTAATCTCGTCCAATTTTTACACGTCCTATTGTAATATATCACTTTATTCTCGTATTAGGTTGAACTTTTATCGTCTATCATGCGACGGTGTGAACGCAGCATTAGACTTTCTTACATAAAGGATGAAAAGATGGTACCGAATGACTTCAATATATGACATTTAACCGTGGGGATTATCTGGAGTTATTCTGTTTTATTTCCATTGTGCAAAATGGCAGCCATCACAGTAGCACGAAGGCAAGAAAGCGTTAAAAAAATCAATTGAGACACGGCAAGAGTGCTCGTCGCGAAAGGGTGAACTCATCGCCCGACGATTCCGTCTTTGCTTGTACCGTCGGCCCCTTTCTCCCGGAAGTGGGAATAAAAGCTGGCGACTGTGTGTAGCTTTCTGTGTTTGTGTGTGCGCGTCACGGGTTTAATGTCGTGTCTCCGGCCGGCGCTCGGGGCCGTTTTGCGGCGTGTCGAGGCGGGCCCGTGGTCATGACCCTTTACGGCAGGTGGGGGAAAATGGCACCGAGAGAGCGGTCACATTAATGCCGCTGACATTTTTTGCCGTCACCTACGGCGATGTCAACGGGAGCCCTTTCCCACCCCCGCGCAATAGACGTCCCATCCGCCCTCGGCCGGGAGAGGACGCCCGCCGCCGACCCTCCCGGTCCAAAGGAATTGGACGTGAGCGGCGGCCGATGAGCCAACGGTCTTTTCGAGTCATTACGACGGCACGCGTTACAAAAATAGTGTTGACCTACATTCGGTGATAACACACATCAGCTGACCTTTTGCTTCACACGTTCCACTGCTTTCCACTCATTGTCTATTCTAAGTCTACTTAAAAGTAGCGCCTTGTGTAAAAGGGAGGACATTTTACTGTCACTTGTGTGTGAAAACAGTTAGGGAATAGCGACTGTAGCTTCTAATTCTGTTGCCTACACGTCCGACTAGCAAATATTCTGGCGCATTTTAATGAGCAATGCCTTAACTGGCATATACAGTGACTTGTAAAAGTATTCACTCTTTTATTTATTTTTTTTCCCCCCTCTGCATTTTGTATTTGTATGAGTCTTCTTTTAATGGTGTGAAAATGAATTCATAATATCATTTCAATGGGGGAAGAAAAACAAACTACTAAAGATTATTTCAAAGGTCGACCAATCACCGATTAGTTCAAACTAAACACTCAGAAAAGTTGGAGCCTGAATACTATGTAAAATAATTCTTTTCCCAAAGCAAAAGCAGCTATTTTGCAAGTATCTTGTTTTAAGGAATCACAAACCTCATCAGTCATCTTTCGTCAAAGATGACAGAAATAGAGAATATTGACAGCTAAGAGGCCCATAGTAGGAAAAAAAAAATGCCTCTAAACGATGAATGGATGATTAAAAAAATATTTGTCAATTAATTTGATCATCAATTAGTTGTCACTCAGTCATGGAAGTCCTAGTGTGTATGAGTCAAGGGCGTAGGTTTGCATAGGGACGGTAGGGACATAACACTAGCAACTTTTCAGGATGCTCACATTATCTCCACCAACCTTTAAGCAACCTTATATGCATTATATATTGAGTTCAGTTATACAGATAATATCAATTGTCTACCTATAAGTTGTAAGGATAGAATTGGCCCTACCATTATTAGGTGAATTATTTTCATTATGTTTAAATTTACATTTAGTCTTTTTCACTTGCTGAATGTGCCGGTCTAGTTTTCCCCCTTCAAACACACGTTTGATTAGCTGATGACTTGAGCCCGACACACACACACACACAAACACCCGCTCACACAGCCCCGACAGAAATACATGTCGACAACAAGCCGTCTCCTCCGTCCCCCTTGAAGATGAGGGTTACAACAAGGTGTTTTTTCAGCCGGCGGCAGCCACTGTAAGTAAAGTAAAAACACGTCAATGTAATGGAGGTGGGGAACACACCACAAATTTTGCTACTAAAAGTCCGACCTGCATGATATTTAACATAACATTGAGCTGTGTGAATTTGCTAACCTGCAAAACTCGAGTAGGAAGCTGCTTCGAAAGAAGTGTCCTTCTGTTTGTGTTTTCTACTGTTAATGTTGATTAAACTTTGAGAAATGTAGTGAACTCTGCTGGAAACTATAGAACCAGAAAAACGTGAGCAAGAAGCTGCTTAGAAAGAGACTGGTGCTGCATAACCTCATATGTTGCTCACACAACACAACATGCGCAAAAGCCCTGTTCACCCTATCTGTTTGGCCTTACTAATGTTCTGTCCCAAGCAAAAAGTGTACATGGGGGTTATATCGTCCCTACTAATACTGAGACCAAACCTACGCCCTCGGTATGAGTATGTGTGTGTGTGTGTGTGTGTGTGTGTATAGGCGTGCCTCTGCTGTTGTATTATATCACCATTTGGATATAGTCACACCCCTAATGTTTATACATACGCTATATTCTCATAATGACAGCTTTTCACATCGTGATACTTTGTATCCCAAAAGGTTATCAATATGCTCCTGCCAAGAATGGAAGTATTCTTTTCAAAAGTTCTCACTGTTTTAAAAAAAAGTAGCTTCCACTAGAATAGTGTCTCTGTTAACTCCTGCCATTGAAGTTGAACCGATTGCACTTTTTTGTCATGACGACTCTACTCAGTCTTTGTTTGTTTTTATGTTTCGCTAAGTGAAATGTACCCCGGCGGAGGGATGCCATCCGACCGCATCGCGATCCCAAAATAGTGGCGTGGCTCTCCGGCACGGGCGGGAAGGGAAAGTCTAGACGCGCCGACTCGTCTTGTTTTGTCCACAGCGCATGTCATTATGCGCTGAACGCTGGAATATTTCTCTCGCCTCTCCGCCGTACGAGTAAAGGGGGGGGAGAAGAGGTTTGGTCACAGAGAGTGTTTTGTGTCCCACTGTGTGCTGTTTGGAGTAGCCATTTTTGGAACGATGCCCCGTGGAACATCCCGAGGAAGAAAAAAAAAGTGGTGTTTCTTTTTCGGCACCTTAAAAGGAGAGTTGCTTTTTAAAGTATACCCCTGCTTTGGAATCTCCCTGGAATTCCTGAGTGGTCAGAATATGCCCCCCCCCCCCCCCCCCCCCCTGCATGCCCTCCACACCCCCACTTGGTGCTCATGAATGGGTCGAATACAAAGGGCGCGACTTTTTTCTACCCTGATGCCACTCCCTCCTTCTCGGGAATCCTGAGGATTGCAGCGATTGCTGGGAATGCAGTTTGTGTCCGTGTGCAACTATTTTGTATTTCTTTCTGTTCACATTGCATGACACCATCTGAACCGCAATGACTGATCGTTGCCACTCCTCCCAGTCCAAATGGATTAGACGTCTGTCACCGTCAATGGCAGCCAGTGAATTAAAATAATAACTGCTGGCCAAAAGTATGGGCACCTCCTGCAATTCTGTCAGATAATGCTCAATTTCTCCCAGAAAAGGATTGCAATGACAAATGCTTTGGTACTAATATCTTCATTTATTTTGCTTGCAATCAAAAAACGAAAAAGAGAATTTTGAAAAAAATTAAATCATTATCATTTTACACAAAATTCAAAAAATGGACCAGACAGAAGTATTGGCAACCTTTGGAAAAATCATGTGACGCTTCTCTAATTTGTGTAATTAACAGCACCTGCTACTTACCAGTGGCACATAACGGGTGGTGGCAATAACTAAATCATATTTGCAGCCACTAAAAATGGATTAAAGTTGACTCAACCTCTGTCCCGTGTCCTTGTGTGTACCACATTGAGCGTGGAGAAGAGAAAAAAAAGACCAAAGAACTGTCTGAGGACTTGAAAAGCAAAATTGTGAGGAAACATGGGCAACTCAAGGTGACAAGTCCATCTCCAAAGACCTGAATGTTCCTGTGTCTACCGTGCGCAGTGTCATCCATAAGTGTAAAGCCTACAGCACTGTGGCTAACCTCCCTAGGTGGAAAAGAAAAATTGATGAGAGATTTCAACGAAAGATTGTGCGAATAGTGGATAAATACCCTTAACTAACATCCAAACAAGTTCAAGCTGTCCCTCAGTCCGAGGGTACAACAGTGTCAACCCGTACTATCCGTCCCTGTCTGAATGAAAAGGGACTCTATGGCAGGATAACCAGAAAGACCCCACTTCTGAGACATAAAAAAGCCTGGCTTGAGTTTGCCAAAAGCGTTTTGGAAGAATGTTTTCTGGTCAGATGAGACAAAAGTGGAGCTTTTTGGGAAAAGGCATCAACATAAGAGTTTCCAGGAAAAAAAAGCATGAGGCTTTCAAAGAAAAGAACACGGTCCCCACAGTCAAACATGGCGGAGGTTCCCTGATGTTTTGGGGTTGCTTTGCTGCCTCTGGCGCTGGACTGTTCGACCCTGTGCATTGCACGATGAAGACTACCAACACATTTTGCAGCAGAGGTCATGGGTCTTCCAGCAGGAGAATGACCCTAGACACACTTCAAAAAGCACTTGAGAGAAAGCACTGGAGACTTCTAAAGTGGCCAGACCTGAATCCCATAGACACCTGTAGAGAGATCTGAAAATGGCACCCTTCACATCTGCCTGGCTGCCATTGACGTCCCATTTAGCAATCGAATGATCGTTTCCAACTGAAATGATTGATGTCAATAGGTGTTTTCAATATCAATTCCCCTCTTTTACAACACATACTTTGTGACCTGGGATAGCAGTGAATGATAAATGATCACTGTCCCTGAAAGTTAATAGGAGGCAACGATACACATCTGCATTCACAATGACCCTCCGAGGGGGAACCGAAGCTACAATATGCCACCGACCTAGATCAAAAATGACGTAAAGTTTCGATTGCGTCTACAAAATACACAGATTTTGTAGATGTAATCTTCCATCATCAGTCACATTTCATCCACTTCAACACGTGCTCCAAAATCAACAATATGGATGTGGCAATGGAACAGTTGAGTCAAAAAATGAGCCTGTTCCTCGACATTTTGTTCTACAAAAGGATTTCGACACGGGCTTGGGTGTCCAATATTTCAGGAATCCCTCATCATTGCCAAGAAAAAGGTATTCGATAGACTCAAAGGAAAACAACCTGGTTCTGATTTTTCCTGCCACGTGAATGTTGCCTCTGTGTGCGGCACCTGGATTTCAGATGGTTTTCTCACCTGCTACACAAGAGCTCGGCGCGTGGAACACGATAGCGAGGCCCCGAGGCCCGGGTCTCGCCCGGTGCGTTCCGTCCGCCGTTACGCGAGACGCTCTAGTTGCCAAACTTGAAAAAGAGCCGGCCCGAGGGAGACCGAGCAGAAACCGGCGTTCACCTCCGAGCACTTCTTTTCCCTCTCCGTAAAATCTCCCAATCAGCATTTAGCCCTATGTAAATGATCCCCGTGCTCGCGACATCCGGCGCAAGGCTAATATTCATCACCCTTTGTGCTCTTGGCACCGTGGCGGGGAAACGAACGGATTGATTAGAAAGCTTAAATGTCATAATGGTGGCGCCGGAAGGGAGGCGGACTGTCGCACGTGACGGACCGGCAAAAATTGGCAGCCGTTTCGGCAGAAAAACGGCCGACACCTCCGACGTGGCGCGATGCGAGCGGCCGCTTGTAATCGGATCATAACAGATTAGCCTAGATAGCGCTCGATAATGTCAGCGATTGCCCAGAGACGTAACAGATGAAGTTTCGTCTTGATAGCGCTGTTTTGTTGAACCTTCTCATAATGAAATTTTGAACGGCGCAGGCTGGCGGTGGGTGATCGTGTTTCAATGCCATTGACGGCGACAGAAGTCCAACCTGTTTGAACTTGGAGTGGCTGCTTGTGCAGTCCAAATAGTTCATATTTAACTCAACATTATATTCAAATTCAAGGTTTATAATACTGTAGACGGAATAAATACATTCCTCAGAAATGTATGAAATTCACAAAAATCGACCCTAGGTTTTTGATGCTCAACGATCACAATGGAGTCATCGCCCAGCAATACAAAAAGATACTTTGGAAATGGTGTCGTTTAACAGCAACATAACAGGAATTTATAAAGGCAATGTTTCCAAATGTCCTATGAAAAACACAAAACAAGACTGAAAGTCACCCTTGCCGAATAAGCGCGTAAGGGGCTAATGCTAACGACGCTAGAGGAAACGCATGGCCGAGGCTAACCTACTTTTTACGTCATTATCTGTTTGCTCCCTGCCTGCCTGCGTGTGTGTGTGTGTGTGTGTGAGTATGCGTGTACTCGGCGTGTGAGGCGACTGATAAAATATTCTTTCCCTTGGTTGGCCCCGGGGCATTTCAATTGCCCCTGGCTCCTTCCAGTCACTGGCCTGCTCCTTAATTGCCACGCACGCACACACACACACACACACACACACACACATGCACAGCCTCGCTTGGAAACACACATGCATAAAGAAAAGGCAGCACGCACACAGACCGATGCGCACACACGCACGCACGCACGCATGTATGCATGCGTGTTACACACACAAATATGCAGCCAGCATCGAGCCTCGCACCCCCACGGCCAAGTACCACCCTTCATTGATTCGCCCCTTTTTCAACCTCTTTCTCTTTTTTTTGTGTTTGTCACATCTTTGGCATCTTCAGTCTTTTTTAGAGCGTTTTGATGGCCATCTTGGATGCGATCACTTGAAGCTTGATGATGTCATGAGATGACCGCGTGCTTCGTGGAATGACGCCACTGTAAACCCCAACCTTGGCTGGGGATAAAAAAAGCCTTTGGCATCCATCTTTCTTGTCTTACGCGGAGGAACGCCTCTTCCTTCCGCTTCCCCTGTAGCATCCTCGCAGTATTTGGCTCCAGACTTTGCCGAGGTGATTGCCATCAAATTGCGGTCTGAATGGAAATGCTGATCAAATTGACGGACGGCACTTCTTGCTAGGTAACCACAAACGGAAGTAACAACAAACTCAAAAAGAAAAAACACAAGCGAGGTATGTTTGGGTCACGTGGTGGAAAATGTTACTTTTGTCTCGCTCGCTGCTGCTTTTGAAACAGTGCCTTTTGAAGGAGATACTACTTTTTCTCGTAGGCACCGTCTAACTGCTTGCATTACTCTAACACACTTAATATAATCAATCAGGGAATAGTATCGTTTCTCGTATTTACTGTTTGAATTACTCTAACACACCCAATATATAATAAATAGCACTTATACTATAGTTTAGGAAAACCAAGCAAAATATAGGGCATAAGAGATACATGACACCTTCTTATCACGGAAGCCCAATGTGTGCGTCATGCAACTGAATGAGACAGATTGACGCTGTCCACGTCTGCATCACCAACTCTCGCAATCAGGCCTCCCGGACAGTCCAGAACAAATGGCGGGACTCCCTGTCCCAACACAAGAAACACCGGAGAATACCCAACTGATAACACGACTGACAAGACTCCAAGAGCCCCTTTGACACTTAGATGGCAAAATCCACAACCCTCGTTGCCCTGACAACAGTAACGCCCGAATCTTCCTGTCCGATCCACAAACAGACAATAAGCTTGAACAAACACACCCTTCTTTCTGCCCACAGCCCGTCCAGCGAGAGCCTTCAAAAGACTGAATGTTTAACTAAGCGTTGTCATTTTTCTCGGGAACCTTTCGTTGACGTGCGATAGGGTGACCTTGCCTCCTCGCCTGAGTCTGTTTCTGTTTTGCCTTGCTGTTTGATCGCCGTCGACCTGAATAAATTGTCAAATTGTTCTCGTTGAGCCTTCTTTAAACCTTTCAAAATGGAGTCAGCACAAAGGGTTAAGACTAAGGCAAATGCGCGGAGTTTGGCCTTTTGGCCGGGATGTGGGAGTCCCGCCGGCCCGGGTCGTTGGAGCTGCGCCAGCGCGGGTTCGGCTGGTGCGATTCCGACAGTCTTGCCGGAAGGTCAGATTCCTTCACTCGAAACCCCGCATTGAGATTCTACGTAAACCTAATATGAAACCCTGAATTCAAATGAAAACCTTTCCTCTTGTCTAAAACCTTGATTTCAAAGCCTAATTCTGATTTCAAACCAAGTGCATGAGACGCGCGATTCTTGTTTGAAAGCCTCACCTGTTTTAAAGCCTTCATAGCTGTCTTGAAACCATAGCCGTAGCTCTTGCTTTAGATCCTGGAAGTCCAACTTTGAAAATGCCTATTTCAATGCCAAGATGGTGATTGTTTTTAGTTTGTCTGGAAGTCAAGTACTTTATTTGCGTGATTACGGAGAAGGCAACATAAAGGAGGCAAGCATCTTTTAGGGCCTCCGCGTACTTGTCATGATTTCCCCCACTCCCCCTCGCTCGCCATTTGCTTCTGTTTTCCCAACTCGCACGGGACGAGCCCCTGGGTTTGTTATTGTAGGCTTTGCTGAACATGAGCTGGTCTTTACAGCGGATTCAGAGCATTTGCTTCCAATGAAAATCTGCTCAAACGCCTCGGACGGACCCGCCCGCCCTTACACGCACACACTGTCTGAACTTGTTGGGTGCTCAACCCCCAAAAACAATCTTTATTTTTAAAATCGCCATTGACAGTTGAACTTTGCTATACACTTTTCGTTGTTGTATTTCTACCATCTACACTACAGCAAGGCCACAAAACTAACAGTAACCAGACGATACGAGTGGAAGAACTGCACTGTCAAGAGTGTGCAGTGTGTGTCTACATACTAGCTGTATATTCTGGGAATTGTGTTCTCCATTAAGTCAGAATGATTATCTTCAAGTTTACATTTGCAAACCTCTGTCATACTGTATATGACATATGAGCTATATGACCCGGTGCATCGTGATGTCATAGCCACATAAGATATGTTGGTAGTAAGACGAGGTTTCCGCGCATGTTCGGTGTGTATTCTATTCTCCAAACCCACCCGCAGCTAGTTTGAATTTGATGCTTTTCAGGTACATGCCGACTGTTGTCAACAGAATACCCTTGGTGCCACTACAGAAGCGTGATTGAAGTCTAACCATGGATAATTAGATATATTTTAAAAGAATGGATATCCAAATTTTGCCATGACATTGCTTCCGGGCGCTACACTTGTACTCCACGGCTTGCCGGAAGCGTTGTCAGACTTCCTCAAAAAGATGAATAGAAGTCCATCTGTCACTATAAAAGATCCATTTTTATAAGGTCGGACGTCCACCGTTTGCTACGGCAAGAGGACGTGCTGCTAACGCTGATTAGCCCTTTTCAGCTGGCGCTCACAGGACTTTATTGCCTCCAATATTATTGCTTGATCCCATGAAAAGAAGAGCAGTTTAAGGCTAGGCCTGTTTTAAGTCAGGGTGTCTTTTTTTTTTTTTTAAATAATGTTTTCGAGAACACGAATAAGACTTGTTGTGTCCGACTCCCCGAGGAACAGGTCGCTGCATATGAATGAAAACGCAACTCTGCGTGTTGATTTGGTTTTCATCATATTTCTGTGTAACATATTAATGTATATATGCCATATGAAGACACGAACACCAGCGGCTAGTAGACAAGTGCGCCGTTTATATGGATTTTTTGGTTCAATTTTGTCAAATTTGGACAGTGGGTCTTATAATCAGGAAACTTTCAAATTCATTCAGTCTAAAAATCAAATGGTTATCATGAGTTTCCTACTTTTAGTGGGTGACTTACTTACCTCTTAGGTCAAAGTTCTACAAATTCCAGATAGACACCCCATTTTTCTTGATAAATTCCTTGTTGTGTGATGCAGTTCCTGGTGTAAGAATGCCAGGAGGTTCTTGCTACTAGGCAAGGCAAATTTATTTGTATAGCACAATTCAACACAAGACAATTCAAAGTGATTTACATCACATGAAGGTCATAAAAATCACATTCAATCAAAACAACATTAAAACAAAGGCAGTGGAAACAGGAAATGAAATTATACATGCAAATTGCATTAAATTGAAATCAGAAATGGAAATGAAGCAGAAAAGGAATAAAAAGCAAATAGCTTGAAGTTTGAAATATATAGACAGTTACGGATATGCTGTAGTAAACAAAAGCGTTTTTAGCCCTGATTTAAAGGCGCTAACAGTTTCATCACTCTTCAGACCTTCAGGTAGTTTGTTCCAGAGGTGAGGAGCATCATAACTAATTGCTGCCCCACACTGCTTGGTTCTTGTTCTTGGAACATATAGCAGACCGGTTCCAGACGACCTTAGGGGTCTAGATGTTTCATAGGCATCCAACAAATCATGCATGCATTTTGCTCCAAGGCTGTAAAGTGTTTTGTAGTTTCTTATAGTCTATCCTTTGACTCCCTGGAAGCCAGTGTAACGATTTCAAAACCGGTTTAATGTGGTCCGATTTCCTTGTATTTGTAAGGACTCTGGCAGCAGCATTCTGTAGTAGCTGCAGCTTCCAGACTGATTTTTTTTATCCAGACCTGTAAATATACCGTTGCCATAGTCCAATCGGCTGAAAATGAATGCATGCATTAGTTTTTCCATGTCTTGTTGAGTCAGAAGCCCCTTCATTGTGGCTATATTTAATAACTATAATTTAATATATACTGTTAATAAGCAGATTTAGTGACGGACTTTGGATGGCTATCAAATTTTAGGTCTGAGTCAATAATTACGCCAAGATTTCTGACTTCATTTGTGGCTGTAAGTGACATTGTGCTAAGGTGCCTGCTTATCTTTGACCTTTCCTTTTTTGGCCCAAACATGATCACTTCTGTCTTCCCCACATTTAGCTGGAAAAAAATTCTGGCACATCCATTCATTGAGTTGATGAATACATTTACTCCGGGAGAATAAGGGACTATAATCATGAGGGGACACAGAAACATAGAGTTGTGTGTCATCTGCATGTGATAGGAGATGTCATACTGTTCCATGATCTGAGCTAGGGGAAGCATATGGATGTTAAATAAGAGTGGTCCAAGAATGGACCCTTGAGGGACTCCACACGTGAATTTGGTCCTTCTGACCGATGGTTTCCGATTGACGCAAAGAAATTCCTATCATGTAAATAAGATGTGAGCCCTACCCACTGTTCCAATCTGCTGAGTAGTATGTTGTGACCAACGGTGTCAATGCGGCGCGGAGATCCAATAGTAGCAGAACAGATGATTTGCCAGCACCGTTGTTCCGACGAATATCGTTTAGGACTTTGATCAGCGCGGTCTCGGTGCTGCGTTGTGGGCGAAATCCAGACCGCAATGAGTTCAAAAGATTGCTTTGCATCATAATAACATGCATCTGTTGGAACACAACCCTCTCGATTTCCCCCAGGAATGTCAGATTAGATATTGCTCTATAATTACTAATGGTTGAGGCATCTAGATTAGGGGTTTTTAGAAGAGGTTTTCTTACTGCAGTTTTTAAAAACTGTGGGACCTCTCCTGTTTGGAGAGAAATATATGTCATCTGAGGTATGTCTGAGGCTGTACAAGGAAAAACGTCTGAACATTTTTGAAGGAAGGGTGTCAAGGCAGCATTTTGTGGGCTTGAATTTTGACACAATTTCTGTTAAAGTGGCATAATCCAAGAGGGTAAACTGTCAAAGATTGAAGTGGGGGACAATTTGGGAGGCATTTAGTGTACTAGGACCCATAGATTCTAATTTCACATTTTCATAAGTTTTGGGACATCTCATAGATACTTGAAAATGCCACATCTGGAGAAATTAAGATGGTACCTTTGCTGTGATGGTTGGTATATCCTGTTCGTATTGGGTTTGTGAATTTTGAGGGATTCAGTGGTCACTTCCTGTTGATTTGGAGGCATTTCGGGCTCACTTTCTGTTGATTTTGTGCCATTCCGGGGTGTCTTCCGGTAGATATCGGGTCACTCCCTGTTGATTTGGAGCCATTTCAGGGTCACTTCCATTATATATTGGGTCACGTCCCGTTGACTTGGAGGCACTTCTTGTTGCTATCGGGTCACTTGGGTTGGAAATCAATACGAGTGAATGGATGTTTTTATGCTATCGAAATGAATGGCGAATATAGCCACATAAAATTAAAAATGAACGTGTGCTTTTTATGGGCCGAACTGTACATTTTTAGCAAAAACTTCTTGTGCCCTTTAGTGTCCTGAATTTTCGTATCTTTAAATGATGTGATCTGGACGCAAATGGTAAGACAAGTAGCATTTTGAAGTCTCCCTTTGTGGCACAGATAAGTCAGCCCAGAACATAGTCAGTAGTCCCTGTGGCGGTCCAAACAGGGCCGACCCAGCCAATACGCAGACTATGCAGCTGCTCAGGGCCCCTGACCACTAGGGGCCCCGCAATCTGGCAATTGTTTAATTTCTATTCTATTTTGTTTGCTTTATTTGACTTTTGTGAGTTTTGAGACTTGATTACAAGCTTAAAAAAATAAAGTTCTTCCTTAACTTCTTTCTTTCCTCTTTTAGAAAAAGGTTTGGCGCTATCTATTGTAAGTATTGACAATCATTTGGGGTGAGAAGTTTGAAGTATGCAGTGCAACAAAATCTGATTAATATACAAAATATGGACGTATGGGTTGGATTGCATGTATGGGTTTCACAGTACACTGTGACGAAATGGTGGGCTAAAATTATGGGCCCCTTTGCATTATTTTGCTTAGGGCCCGCAAATGGCCTGGGCCGGCCCTGGGTCCAAGCAAACAATTTCCTTTCAGTCAGATATATTCAGAGCTTGCTCAAAGTTCCCTGGACATTGTAAGCCTCCATCACAGACTTTCTTCATTGGTGACTTACGTGGTGCCACATTATTAACGTTGACACCTGTGTCTCTGGAAGCTGTTTTTTTTTTTTTTATCCCGGCGACTTCATTAAAAAGCTCTCCATATGTGCGCATATGCATCCGGGCGCAGCGGGAGCTGGCGGCCAAGATACGGGCGCTCTCCCTATCCTAATGGCGTGTATAATTCAGGTGCCCCGCAGGCGCACTTTCAGGAATTCTTTTGCCCGAGGTAATGGGGAGCAAAGGCCCCGGGTTTTAGGCCGCTGATTATTCCGCTGATGGCGGCGGGCATGGAAAAAAGTCATCTCCAGTCGGATTAGCGCCAACATCCCCATTAATTATCAACGCGCTCGGGGTTTAGCGAGGTGTCGCTCCTGCGCCGCCGGAAGCCGAGCGAGCTTTAGAAGCGCTTTGTGCGTAATCGATAAATAACCGCAACTGATTTATTTGTATTTCCCCGCACTCGCGGCTCAGCTCAGTCGCTTGTTTACCTACCGCTTCTTGCGTTTCTTTGATGGACGTCAACTGCCTTGTTTTTTTTTTTTTTTGAATACTGATAACAACAATTAGGCTCTTATGGTGCACCTCCAGTAATTGGTGAGATGCGGTATATATACAGTATGTGTGAATGCATAGAAAAAAAGCCTTTGAAAGACACCCCCCACCCCTTCCTTTCTTAAGCCGGTGAGGTGAACTGGCCTTAATATAGCGCCTTATCGAAGCCCTACAGGTTGCTGTAAGCATCCGTAACGGCATTGTTATGAAAAGCAGCTATCTTTGTTAGCGCTACCTTTTATTTGGCATGCAGCCGCCCCTTTTGTAGCGGCATGTTACTCTTTCCCGGCGCGAGTCGAATGGCGGAATAACTACCCCCCTTCCTCTCCGCATTCGGGATAATAAAGACTAAATCTCTCTGTCAGTTTCAATTCTGCGCGGGCCGGGATGGCTGAGTGGGGAAATGCGACCTTACGAGTCCTTTGTGCGGGGATGCGACTTGTGTTTTGACTGTGGGGGTTATGAAAGGCAGGGATATTTATAAAAGTATTAAAAATGAATACGTTTATGATGCGCTATTCACTTTGGGCGTACAAAGCACCCCCGCCGACCGGCCGGGAATTCCTCGCTCGCTATTTTATCCCCCTTTGAGGTACGCCGCGTCAACAAACGGCGCATCTAACATCTTTTGATCGCTTTGTTTTTTTGCAGGCGACGGCTTGGACAACAGCGTGGCCTCGCCGAGCACGGGCGACGACGACGATCCGGATAAGGAAAAGAAGCGCAACAAGAAGAGGGGCATCTTCCCCAAGGTGGCCACCAACATCATGAGGGCGTGGCTCTTCCAGCATCTAACGGTGAGTTCTAATAAACACATCAATCGCTCTTGAGTATACAGTATCTTGGTGTGACCGCAAGTCAAATCCGATCTGGTCTTTTTGCACGCCATTTTCAATCGCGGCTGGAAAAGTGTCGCTCGTGCGTCGAAAACCAATAATAGACACGTCACAGAAGGGCGCGGAGTCAAGGTTCATACCACAGGTCTTAATGCACAAATCCGATTTTTTTGTCATATCTATTTCTTGGTGTGCCCTTCGGGACTGCCTTTGTCCATTGAGCCCGTTCAAGTATCATAACGCATGCGCACTAATTAGCGGTCCGAAATGCGGCGCTGAGGAAATCGACCCGCATGCGCAGGGGCATCAACACTGATGACCACACATGCTGGCTCAGCGTCATTCAAAGGTAATATTATTTTGATTTCCAAACAGAGGACACGAATAACAGACATAAATAATCCCCGTTTTGTCTTATATTCAAAGTTTATATGGATCGAAGGTAGGTACGCACGCACTGTCCGTGCATGACACACACACACACACACGCACACACATACATCCGGACAGTTTGCCCCGACTTTCGGCCGTGTGAGCAATCTTGAAATATTGCTGATATGGAGCAGAGAGACAACCGAGTAATTCTCAGGCATATCCCGAACCCATTTCATTCTTTTATGACTGTCGTCAAGCCCGACGCTTCCTCAAAAGCCGTGTTCAAGGCAAGCCAGGCCCTAACGCACAGCTGTACCGCTACCGTAGCGCCTGGTCTCTCTCGCTCTTTGATGACGTCATTGCTGCACGAATTCCAACTTGGGAGACTTGACAGGTCAGACCGCCGTGACATTCTGGAAAAATGAGAACCAAAAGTAGTATTTGGCATGTGGCAAAATTGATTTTGACATGTGGCAAAATGGATTTTGCCATGTGACATTTTTTCTTTGCCATGTGGCATGTTTTTGCAATGTGGCAAAATGGATATTGCCATGTGGTAATATGGATTTTGACATGTGGCATTTTTTTTTTTTGGTATATGGCAAAATGGATTTTGGTTTGTCGCATTTTTTTTTTTTTTTTTTTTTGGGTGGGGCTGGGGGAGCTGGTAGTACAGCGCACTTGGGTGCCAGTTGAATGTCAATGCGCTGTGATGTAAGGTGTATGGTCAAAAATCACTGCCACGTGTTTTTCTGCCATTTAAAATAAAATGGAAAATTGGGACGTGCATACTCATCAATAGTATGGACGTGCATGGCCTGCAAAACTGACACTTACCACACACCCCACCCCCCAAAAAAAGAAAAAAAAAAAATTCACCAACCAAAATCCATTTTGCCACATAGCAAAATATTGCCACTTGGCAGAATTCGTTTTGCCTCATGGCAAAATAAAAAGTCACATGGCAAAATCCATTTTGCCACATGGCAAATACCACTTTTGGTTCTCGCTGTCTCTCAAAATGTGTTTAATCACATACGAAAGTGACCCAGATCGGATTTCAAATGGTCCACTTCTATGCGACTTGTCCCGTTCAGACAGTCAAACGGAAAAACACGAAAAAATCGGATTGGTGCATTAAGACCTGCTGTATGAACCTAGCCTTAGACTTCTGTGCGACTTCTCCCGTTCAGACCGTCAAAGGCAATGCCTCACTTGAGTTGTAAAAACACAAAATATATCAGATTTATGCAATAAGACCTATGGTATGAACCTAGCCGTATAGTCCTGGAAATAGGGTACTCGGCTTGCGTTGCTCTCTTTTTTAGTTGATTTCTGTAGGTTTGAAAGAAAGCAGAGTGATTCATAGTTTTAATGTATTCCCCCAAAAAGTTGTAGCAGTCAAAGTCTTAAGTTTTCTTAGCAAATAGTTTTGGGTTCCAGTGCACATTTCATATGAACTGGCAGCCATAGACATTCAATCCATTTCTCAGGCTGCCAATGAGTGGAGCCCACAAAACAAAATGATTGTTTGTAGCTGCCCTGCTTGAAGGCAATCTTGGAAGTCCAGTGATTATTTTCTCATGGCACTCGTGAGTAATATATGCTATATTACGTTTGGGTCCCGGGTCGCTCTCAACCTCACATTTCGTGCGAAAACATCTCCACACGACCGCAACCACTCTGGTTTTTAGCACGGCGAACGACGCTAGCCGGATCATAGCCACTTTGATTCTTCTACTATCACGCTGAACCTCTTTCACAAACACACGTTTGTGTTGTCACTCGCTCCAAGGCAGGCGCGCCCCCCGGCTAACGGATTGTGGAGACGCTGTGACGCTGCATTGATTAAATACAAATATTTCATTCTTTCAAAGAGACCTCAAATGGTGAGAAGCAGCTTGTGATTTTGCTCTAGCAAGATCACACCGGGGCACTTCCTCAGTGATCTTTACACTTGAGCTGATCCAACCTGAGATTTGCCGCTAACGTTGGGGCTAGCTTCATTCCCTCAACATATAGGAGTAGAGTGTAAATCCAACTATCTAAATGCGCAAGAATTTGACTGGTCTCCTTTAGGAAAGCAAAGCAATCTGGCAGTAACAGTCCACTTTAATTACGCACCACATTTTTAGTGTATCGTTATCATTTTAATCACACGACTTTTCAGTTAATGCCACACTTATGAGCTGCCTCAGTGTCTCAGATGCTGCTTTTTGTGTCGCACCAATTGAACACGTGCACAAAAACCACCCCCCTCCCCATTATCTTTCAAGTGTATTTAATAATTGAGCGCACATGCTAGAGAAGATGTTGATACAGCAAAACTAGACAAGAAGAGCGAGCCCCTCCGCTCACGTTCGGTTCCTCGGGGGAGTCGGCATTGTGCCTGAGTGGAAGGGAAAGTGGGTGGCGGGAAGGGATGAAGCTAAGCTGCCAGTAGTAGGAGGTGGTAGCAGCAGGCATCCAGCTGTGTTTTGCATCTAATTGGAAGTCTGTGGCATATTTTGTTTTGTCTCTTCGGATCAATTCTTTCAAGAAAAAGTGATGATTGACAGCATTGACAATGATAGATGTCCAATCTATTTGAACTGTGAATGATTACTGCCAGCCCTGGCAGTCAAAATGACAGTAGGGCCGAGAACCAAAAGTGGTATTTGCCATGTTGCAATGTTGGCTTTTTTGTCCCCCCCCCCAATGTGCAAAATGTATTTTGACGTGGCATTTTTTGGGGGTAGAAAATAACAGCCACACGTTTTTCTGCCTATGAATGGAAAATTTAGACGTGCATAGCCTTCAATGGCATAGCCTGACTTGGTTGCCAGTTGAATGTCAATGCACTGTAATGCTAAGTGTATAGTCAAAAATCACAGCCACACGTTTTTCTGCTGTTAAATATGAATGGGAAATTTTAGAAATTTGGACGTGCATAGCCGTCAATAGCATGGACGTGCATGGCCTGCAAAACTGCCATACACCCCAAAAAAATGCCACAAACCAAAATCCAATTTGCCATATGGCAAAAAAATGCCACACGGCAAATACCAATTTTCGTTCTCGCTCTCTCCCAAAGGATGTCAGTGACAATGAGTTAATAAGTAATGAAAAAAATTATCAATTTTAAGCCATGTTGTGACAATATCTTATTACTAGAGTTGTGACATTATAATTAAGATTACGATACACTATCGATTCTTTGGACAAAGATAGGATATTTGCCACTACGTTTGTGTGGAATGCATGATTACATATATATATTTTACTAAAAAATGTCATTTCTGGAGAAATTGCGATGGTAGATTTGCTTTTGAATTTGGAGCGGGGTCACTTTTTATTGATTTCAGGGGGTTTCCTGATGATGGGGGGGGGGGGGGGGGGGCATTTCCAAGTCACTTCCTGTTGATTTGGGGACATGGAGGCACACGATCGTCAATGGCATCGAGGGTCCCAGTCAAATTTATGTCACTGGGCACTGTTGGAGAAGCTTTTGGTCAAAAGTCACAACCACCAATAAAGATATGGTTTCATGTGCACCAAAGTAGAATTTTGCAAATTTTCGCACGGGGAGTGAATGGAATTCATATCTGGTCAGTACCTGTTGATTTGCGGGCATTTCAGATTGACTCCTGTTGATCACGTCCTGTCAATGGAATGGGTTACAGGGCTATTGGAAATGAATGGAAAATGTTGGCCATTAGAAATGAATGGGAAAGTTTTTGGCAAATTTTGCCAGAAGGGTAAGTTTTTGACAAAAATTGTATACAGCTTTGTGCCTCTTAGCTTCGTGAATTTTTGGATGTGGAATGAGGTGGTCTGGACAATGAAGGAATCTGACATTTTAGCCAGATTGCCGGAATCACGCCGGCCAAACCGCCGGACCCACGCTGGCGCAGCTCCGACGACCTGGACCGGTGAAACCCCGACAATCTGTCCAAAAGGCTAAACGCGCGGTCACTTTAGTCTTAACCCCTCGTACTGACTCCATTTTGAAAGCTGGAAAAAGGCTTCTGAAAACAAGTTGATCATTTATTCTGATTCGACAGCGATCAAACGGCAAGGCGAAACAGAAACAGACTCAGGTGAGGAGGCAGACTCGTTCTAAGGTCACCATATGACAAGTCAACAAAAGGTTCCCGAGAAAAATGACGACGATTAGTTAAACATTCAGTCTTTTTGAAGGCTCTCGCGGGGCGGGCTTTGGGCAGGAAGAAGGGTGAGTTTAAGATTATTGTCTTTTTGCAGATTGGACAGGAGGATTTGGGAGTTACTGTTGTCAAGGCAAAAAGGGTTGTGGATTTTGCCACCTCAGCGCAACGTGAGTGCTGAGAGTTCACTTCTCTGTCGCGGTTTCCTCCTTATCGGATGTTCCTTGTCAAGACGAGATCTCCCGCCATCTGTTCTGGACTGTCCGGAAAAACTGATTCTGGGAGTTGGCGGTGCAGACGTGGGCTTGTAGATGTCTTGCCTCGTCTCTTGCTCAGTCAGTTGCATGACACACAAGTTGGGCTTCCGTGATGAGAAGGCGTCATGTATCTCTTATGCCCAATGTCAAATATATTCTACTTGTTTTCCTTAAACTATAAGTATCATTTATTTCATATTGGGTGTGTTCGAGTAATACAAACAGTAAATAAGAGAAACGATATTATTCAACAAAAACTCTAGGACAAGTAACATTTTGAAATTTCCCTATTTTTCCCCCAAAACTGCATTTTTGGGCAAATGGTAATTTTTTGGGGAGTGTCAGACCAAAGAACCTGTGTCCCGAGAGAATTCCGGTCGTTTTTGAACGGTGTCGGTGGGTGAAACGGTGTGAGCTGGGCGCCGCACTAAACAAACACCATAGGGAAAAAAAAAAAAGCAAAGGAATATTATAGATGGTAGCTTTTAAAGTACATGCAAAGCTACCGTCAATTATGTACACACTGATCACAATCAGTTACATTTTACCAACATTAATTAAACATACAAAGTAGAGCAGGGCGGTAAACCGAAAATTTACCGTCACCGAAATTCTTAACGATGACCGACGTAATTTTGACCATGTCGGTAAATTCGGTAAATTAATAAAACAAGAAAATATAGTCTTTTCATCCCGCTTTGATTCTGTGTTTTTCGTCTATGTTCATTCCCCTTTAAGAAAGCAGTGAATGTGCTTACGTAGGGAGTCACGTGATCATCAGGAAGCCAATCAAACAAAAGCCCGGTAAGCTAACGCTAGCAGCTAACGCTACAAGCAAAACGTGATGGAGTGTGGCTTAAGGGAGGTTCACCAAACTTTCAACCGACATTTAGTTGACTCTTGGTGGCATCCAGACGGGCTTTCACCCGCTGTCCTCCTTTTTTCTCACGATTTCCGGAGATGGTGCTTTCAGTGCTTTCTACTGGTAGCCAGGCTAACGCTAGCTAGCGGCTAACGCAACAAATGAACGTTATGGAGTCGGATAGCGGCTCTAACCTTGTCGAAACGGCTGAACTTAATGAGTGGATTGGGCACGGACTGCATCTAGCAATTACTATGTGGCGTTAATTTGTATCTGTCTGTGTGTGATTCCTCTGATAGCTTTTGTGATGGTAAAGCATTCAGCATAAAGTACAATCCAATGGCGAAACTTATAATGACCGAGAAATGGCCCCAGCTATTTTTATTGTACGTGCATTTATTAAAAAATGCACTGGGGGGAAAAAAACCCTTAGACCATAAAGTAAACACTTGTATTTAATAATTATGTCACAGCAGCCATTAACAATAAGTTGTCTTTTTGAAGTGTATTGTTCAAGCTGCAAGTCATTTGTGTTACAATTACATGTTTGCACAGGCATATTGAGTTTGACAATGTACATTGTTCAAGTCATACACGCTGTTATAAATGTTCATACTTGAATTCTTATTGCTTACAATACATTTTTATAAACTTAATGTTTAGACTGCATGTACAATTGTTAAATAGAGTATATCAAATTGAATGCTGGTAAATAAATCAACAAGAAATAGTTAATCTGTATTTCATGCATTGATTCAGATTTTCAAATTATATAACAGTCCGCTTGGGCGAATTTATCGTCATTTATCGTTATCGAGATAAATCTGCTCAATTTATCGTGATACATGTTTAAGGCCATATCGCCCAGCCCTAATACAAAGCAATTGTGACGCTTTGCATTAAGAGAAAACCGTACGGCATATCTAAAAAAAAAAAAAAGAAAAATGGTGATGTTTGTTGATGATGTCGATTTGATGGATGGTTTCTTTATCAATCAATCTATTAAACCAGTTTGAGATATCGTTACATTTCTCATCATGCAATTATAATAAATAAATAAAATGACACTAAAGGCTAAGGATATTTGGAAACTCTAGGAGGTAGTGAATGAAAGTAAATCTGCAGTCCTGGCCCTTGAGGAGGAAAGGTGGTCTTCAAAGCCTCCCATCATGCCTTTGGAATCTGTAGCTGCTTGCCCCTAACCCCCTTTAGCTTTCATCCAAATGGTATTTTCTTGTTTAATTTAACAAGAAATGAGTAGTAAATGAAAGCTCGGGCCTCCAATCCCCTGACGCTGGCTCACGCGCCGCTCTCCTCTCCTCTCCCCTCTGAAAAGGCAATTTGTGAAATTATGTGATGGAGTAATTAGATGGAATTCATAAGCTTGCCCCTCACATCACCGCTCCCCCCTCGACTGTTATTCCCATTCATGGCTGCCTGCCTTGAACGGGGAGGGGCGTGCGGTAATGTTAGCGTGTAAGCTGGCAGACTGGGACACAATCTCATACACATTATCGCTTAACGCTCAGGTCGTTGGCTGTTCTCCCTTCCTATTTGTTCGCGGGCTCGGTGGAATGAGATTCGAGTCGCGATAACAACTCTTAGGATAAGCCAAACGGGCGCACTCTCAATCCCAGTCGCCCAACTATCACCATTTCTCCCTTTTAAAATGTACACACGCGAGTGTATAAAAAAAAAATTCAACTGGAAGGCATAATCCGGCGGTAATACAATTAGAGCTTATTTAACAGCTTGTGGATTCACATGTACCCCTTTGCCAGCGCAAAACGCACACACTCGGTCAGGATTTTGAATTGAAAAGCAATGTAATTCATTGAGAGGTTGGCAGTTTTGTCGATGAACTCTATTGGAAATGTCATGAGAATTTCCAGTCAAAAAATGTTTTGCCGTTCATATATATTGTGATTTTTGCAACAAAAATGTTATTAACTTAAAAATATGATAAATTACTAAATGAATTCAAATAAAATGCCTTTGCCCACGCAAAAAAGCACAAAATGATGTCTGTCTGCCTTCTTTAAAAAAACAACAACATTTTTTAAAATTTTGATACACCAACAAAAACTCATAAACAGGATGAGCTCGTAATTAACAATGAGCAAGTGCTAAGGATCATCTTTCCCAGTGTACGTGAAGGTAGCATAATTTTCCATTGTTAGAATTGAAATGGCTCTCCTGCAGTGTCAGCAAGGGTCTTCTCTTGACAACAAGTCTGCAGGCACCTGAACTTAACTAGTTTTCTCACAAACGGAGCATATAGAGTTATCACTAGCTAAGGGCGGGTTTAAAGAACACACACCGAGATGTGGAACTAAGTGGCAACATCATCATGAAGCACCGGGCAGCAGAGTGAAATGGAATAAATGTATGTAATTTTTTTTTTTTTAATATGAAGCTCAGTTCACAAATAAGACACTTAAAAAAAAAGCCTCAGAGTACAAAGGGAGAGAAAAATGTAGTGGTTTATAGTTCAAAACCAGGGACGGCAGACAGCTTCTGGGGGTGCGGCGGCACCTGGGCCCAGACCTCTAGCTGGCCGGTTTGTGGCTGTATAAGGGTGAGTGGAGTGCCAAAAAGAAAGGTAAAATGATGCACCGAGCTGGAATATAGTGTTTAAGTGGGAAAATATTAAGGGCGTGCCAAAAAAATCGATTATTAGATGCCTTACGATTCGACACGTGACGATTTGATGACGATTCAAAAACGATGATTTTCCCAATAACTTAACCTTATAACTAACAGCCGCAAGTAGCGGAACGAAATTCAAGACACGTCTACCGCCCGGACACCTTTAACGGACGCACGAACGCACAACGTTATGATAGATAAAGCTGGTTACTGAGCCAGAGATTTACTCCTTTTCAGAAGACTTCAAAATAAATTTGTGTGAGACAGGCAGGGACCTGGCAGTCGCACTTCTGTGCGCAAGTTAGTTTTTAGAGCGAGAGGGGAAGAGAGAGAGTTCGTTGCTCCTTGCCTTTCAGTTGTCCAGCAGTAGGTTCAAGTCGCGTGGAATTGGAAACTGTCCCGAGAGTGTTGCTAAGTCCCGTGTGCGTCTATAAGAGGTGAGTAGACAAACCCTCTTTACTGTTTAACCTTTATTGTTGTTGTTTTTGGGATGTTACTAGTTAGCGCCTAGCGCTATGCTAATTAGCGACTTTAGCGAGTTGTGCGTTGTTTGGTGGTGTACAAAAGTTATTCTGGATGCAGAACATTGAAAACCAGGATTAAGTACAGCGCTAACACTGCAAACATGTGAAATCTGTGAAAACAAAGTATATTGGTTAAAAGAAGTCTTATTTCTAAAGACACTTTGTTTATTTCCAGAAAATGTGGAATTCATTCCATCAGTGTAAATTTTATTGTATTGTTGAGAGAAATAAGTACTGCCTTTGAAACCGCTAATGTTTTTGCACCTTCGTGTGAAAAAGAGCATTTCAAGATCAGCTGTGTGTTATATGGGCATGTTGAGAAATAAGTACAGTACTGCCTTTAAAATGGTTCATGTTTTTGCACTTTCTTGTGGAAAGAAAAAAAAAAATCGATCATCACGATCATCGTAATTATTGTGATCATCGGCCTTTATACTCATCGCACCCGGCCGGGCCCTGTTCACATTTATTCCACCACTGTCCAAAACATAGTGTAACTAAATAATAAAATAAGACTGCTCCGTCAGGTCTCAGACACTGCAGGCGTGTCTGCTGACCGGCATCCATCCGATCCATATGTAATCCAGTTCAATGCATTTGACATCTATCACCGTCAATGGCATTATGGCACTGAAAGATGATAATTGTTTGCCAACCCTATTTCAAACAGTTTTTCTGTGACGAGCACTTTCAAGGAAACACGCCGTTTAACAAGAATTCAGCATCCTTTGTCATGTGCGAAATCGTCATTCGCCACTCTCCCCGACATCTCATCGGAATATTCGTGCCAGTAATCTCTCGCCGATCGAAGCAGATGCCGCGAGAGGGAGGCCGACGCCGAGGCTTTTTATTGCCCGAGCCTGAACATGTCATCGCCACGTGTCACCTGGGGCGAGTTCATCAACGCGCCCCCGAAACTTTGTACTTTTTGCTCCTTTTATTACACTGCTGACCTCGTGGACAAAAGTCCTCTTCATCACTCACAACCCTTTAGTTACTCCTCCTCAATCTTAATGCTTCATTTTACCAAGTGGTTTTGGAATGTTGCATTCCACAATGTCGGGAAGTCCCAAATGTTCAATTTACCAGTGCAAGATGACTGGCAAAAAATGAACTACAGTAAATATAAGAACTCACTGAAAACCTGTATTTCTTCGTATTTTGAACATTTCTGGACCGTTTGTGTCGGTGTGTTAAATATTTGTCAGATTACATTTCACCAACGGAAAACACACAATGAAAAGTTGAGTATGAACTGTCATTGACTGTGATAGACATTCAGTCCATTCAAACTTGGGACATTAGGCAGTAAATGATCATGTTTCGATGCCATTGATAATTGCTGCCGGCAGTGTTTTTTTTTTTGCAGCTCTTTTCATTTTCGTCGTTGTCTGAGTCTTTTGGAGAGACAGCGAGAACCAAAAGTGGTATTCTCCAAGTGTCAAAATGGGTTTTGCCATGTGGCATTTTTTTTTTTTTTTGGTTTATGCCGTTTTTTTTCCCATGTGGCAAAATGGATTTTGCCATGAATGTCAATACGCTGTAAAGTGTATGGTCAAAAATCACAGTCTCACATGTTCTTCTGCCATTTAAAATGAATGGAAAATTTGGACTTGAATAGCTGTCAATGACATGGACGTGCATGGCCTGAAAAACTGCCATATACCGCTCAAAATGCCACATACCCTGAAAAATGCGACAAACCAACATTTTGCCACATACCAAAAAAATGCCACTTGGCAGAATTCATTTTGCAACATGGTTAAGAAAAAAATGGCAAAATCAATTTTGCCAAGTGGCAAAAAAAAAATGCCACATGGCAAAGAAAAAATGCCACATTGCAAAATCAATTTTGTCACATGGCCGAAAAAATGCCTCATGGCAAAAAAAAAAAAAATGCCACATGGCAAAAGAAAATGCCACCTGGGAAATTCAGTTTTGGCAAATACCGCTTTCGTGCTCGGCCCTGCTGGTCTTTTGGACGAAAATACTTATTATTCTTAGTCATCATACTCAGATGTTTTCGTCTGCAAAAACTCAAAGCTTTTTTTTTTTCGTCAAAAAGAAAACCCCAAAGCTTTTCCAACAATTTCAAAAGCATACATTTTGAAAAAGGTCTAAACTACTACCATAATTAAAAACGAGATGTTAACTGTTAACCACCGAACGCAACACTTTTTCCCGATGACAATACACTCTTAGCAGGGAAACAGTACATTTTTTTTCATGCTTTTGGGGCAGTTTGGGGTCACTTTCTCTTGATATTTTGACATACATTGACCGCCAATGGCAAGAACACACATGGCCATCAATGGCACGGACTTACATTGGTTTCAATGGCATAGACGTACATGGCTTTCAATGGAATGGACGTACATTGTGTCAATGGCATTGGCGTTCATGCCCATGAATGGCATGGATGTACATTGGTGTCAATGGCATTGCCATTTGAATGTCAATGGGCTGTAATGGTAAATCTTTGGTTAGAAAATCACAACCACACTGACATTGAAAATGAATGGCCATTACAAATGAATGGGGCAACGTACGTGGCTGTCCATGGCATCCCATTAGAAAGGAATGGGAACGTTTTGGCCAATTTTGTAGGTTTTTGGATCATTTTGATGACATCTTTTATGCCCAATGCCTTCCTGAAATTTTTGATGTATGATTTATGTGAGTTGAATAATAAATTTGAGGAACAACATCAAATGGGCGAAGCGGGGGCAGTAGTGGCAGCATGTCATGTCACATGACTGGCACAACACTTCTACGATGCAGGCTAACCTAAGACACACTAGCCAAAATTGTATTAAACAAAATAAAAAATGCCGGTTATCATGATTTTGGACGAAAACAACAATGGCTGCCAGCCGTATGGTTTTCAGTGCATTGGACATCTCTCGCTACCAATGGCAGTGAAACTGCTGCCTTACCCGGTGAGTTTTGGAGGCTCCCGAAAAGGTTAAAAAACACTCCGAGACTTTATTTAAAGGGTCTTGGTGCGCGCAGTAGGCTGGCCACGTGTGCAGTGATGCTAACCGCATGATTTTTGTTGCCTCTTCAAAGCGAGGAGGGGAGAAACGAGAACGCACAACATCAGCTGACCGCCCGTCTTTAGCTCCCCAACAAAGACAAACAAAGACGCAATGTCCATCTCGCCGCGTGCCGCGCCGTCTCGTCTCGTCTCGTCTCTTCCTCCTCCTCACACGATTATGATCTTAATCTAGTTTTTTGTGGCCGTCAGAATCGGAGGCGCCAGCGCGTTGACGCTGTTCAGAGACGACAGACCGCGGCGCTCATGTGCCGGCGGCCCGGCGTGACGTCAGAGAACAAGACCGTGCTCTGAGATGCTTTATTTGAGGCTGTCAATTTGCCTGCGGGCGGGCGGTCTGGCTGGCTGCGTTCGGGTCTTACAGTTTGTGTTTGTTTGTCCCGATGCGGGTGTCATTGCTATGGCATGGAGCCACATCAGAGATGAATTGATTTTTAAACAGGCCGATTCATCCATTTTGATCAAATAAATGGAATTTATCGCTCGGGATAATTCAAATTATAAACATTTTCTTTCGCTATTTGAGTAGTTCAAAGTGGAGGTTCTCAAGCTGGTCAAGCCATATGGCTTTCTACAAAATTAGTAATAAATTGTTTGTTGAAAAGACGGAATATTGCATTCCTACATTTAAATACATACAGTATATAATAGGAGTGGGAACCTCTTGGTAGCTCACGATACGATATTATTTGAGATACAAGGCTCATGATAACGATGATCTCACGATATGGTGATACAAAAATGATTGATACATGTGTGACAAATAATTCTAGGATATTCTACATACAGTGGTCCCCAACCTTTTTTGCACCATGGACTTGCTTTTGTTGCTAGCTTTTAGCCACATATGATGCAGAATGGACTTGGTTGTGGGCTCCTCTTCTGAAACGGCAGTTAGCGTTTTCCCCATAAAAAAAGATGTCCAAAGACGTCACCGCCCGCAGCGCACAGTTAACAGCAGCTAACATTACTGTTTACGTTGACTGACACTGGGCTGCTAGGTGTGCAAACACCCCAGTAATGGCGGCCAACCACTTCATGGCGTCGTACACAACTCTCTACTCTGATTAGTCAATAGAGAAAACAGGCATATTGATGCGTCAAGAGGCACTGTCCAGATTGCGGTCGTTAACAAATGATTTATTATTTTTCTGCGGCCCGGTAGCGAGCCGGTTGGGGATCACTGTCCTACAATACACAGACAGAAAAACAAGCTCTTATCATCCTTCTGCTGCGAACTGAAATGAGTTTATCACTAGCAGAATGAATGTTCATTTGCTGCCACCCTCCCACTTCAAATGCAACGGACGTCAGTGGCAACCAATGGCAGGCAATGAGTTCATTTCACGTCATGTCCTGTTGATTTTCGGCTGTTTACATGTCACCTGCTGTTGATTTTGGCTCACTGAAAAGGAATGAATAGGAAGTGTCTTAAAATCATCAAGAAGTAACCTGTAGATGCCCTAAACTGGTTCCAGTGCCATTGACCGCGCTAGACATCCAAACCAGTCTAAATGCATTGGATATCTAGCGCAGTTAATGGCAGCCAGTGAGGTAGCATAGACACTATTCTAATGGAAGATTCAGGTAGCTGCCTAACCTATTGAGTCCTTTTTGTTGTTTAGACGCTGACACCTTTTTAAAATCATATATTGATTCTTTGTGGGAGCATAGCGATAACCCTTTGGGCTACATAGTATCGCCACACATCACCTTTTCGATATATCGTCACATCCAGTGTTGTTTTAATTTTCGTCTTAGTCCTTTGGACGATAATACTTATTAGTCATATTCTAGTCATTTCAAAATGTGTTTGCCTTTGTCTAGTTTTTGTTGACGAAAACTGTGTAGTACCGTGTACTCGTGTAGTTTTAGTCGACGTTTACTCATTTTTTTCGTCTGTAAAATATGAAAGTTTCACTCCAAAAATGAATGAATATAAAAAGGTTTCTAACTATTTCGAATGAACATTGACAGATGCGCACATATTGTAGCATCTACAAGCATCTACAAATCTATCACGTGATAATACACACTCAGCAGGAAAATAGTACATTATTTTCCATTAATTATACCCACCTGGACGCCACAAACTTTATGTAAAAAAAAAAAAAAAAGTTGTCCAAGAGTTTAAAAGGATGCTTGCCGTTAGCAATAGCCTAATGCTAACACAAACGTGAATGCAATGCTAATGCTGTGAGTTAAATTTGGTGAGTGAGGATCACTCTGCACAGACCTTTAAAGGGTAAAGCAACATTGCATATTCTCTCTTGCCAAAATAAGGAGACAAATCTTACCGTGTGTGTCTCAAAACAAGCAATGTGGAGACTGGAGAGGACACTAATGGGTGAACTGAGGGGACGGCGCAGCACGTCACATGAGTGACACAACCAGACACTGCTAGATGAAGGCTAACTACAAATAAAATGTCACCCATTGTGAACACGTGTCGGACACTATAGCGCATTTTCGTCTCGTTTTACCATCTCAGACCAAAACTGGCATTCGTGTCTTATGCTTTAGTCTCCCAAGACACGTTTTTAGCTCGTTACCGTCACGTTATTGTCATGAAAAAATTGGTCGTCGACGAAATATTTTCGTTAAAGTTATCGTTGACGAAAACAACACTGGTAACAGCCCTAATTCATACAGTACAAAAAGTATTAAAAATGCTCGGAATGTCCTTTTTCACACTATTTTAGTTGATCCTTTTTTGGCTGACTGAATCAAAATAGAAGTATTTTCATACATGCTTTACTCTGATTGGCCATTGGCTAGTTCTTGGTGGACAAGTGTTTATGATATTGATTATTTCAAGTGGGGTGTTGGAAGCACCACTAGCAGAATTAACCAAGTGCAAAAAAGGGAAGTGATGCAAAGCACTCATTGTCAAGCACAGTTAATTCAATTCAATTTTATTTGTATAGCCCTAAATCACAAGAAGGTTGTCTCAAAGGGCTTTGCAGAGGCAATATGATACACAGTCAGAAACAGCAAATGAAGTAAACAAAGATGAATAAATAAAGTTCAAGTCCTGGGCATCCCCCATCCTTGGACCCTCCATGTCGGCAAGGAAAAACTCCAAAAACTCCAAGCTCTTTGGGAGAAAATGACAAACCTTGGGGAGTACCACAGTCAGGAGAGATCCACTCCCAGGACGGATAGACAGGATGCACCAAGACTGCTAATGGGAATTAGCAGACGGGGTTAGTCTGTAAAGACGCAGTAGAGTAAAGGAACAAGAAGAGGTCCAGGTCCAGGTTAAGCAGTTTTGTATGAAGTCGTGTCCTGTATCTACAAGGTAATTGCTTGGCAACTGCTTGTTGTCAAAGAACCAGGAAATGTGCACACGGTGTACTGTCTTGACAAAAATCCTGCTTCTGAAATGCTTTGCTAAAATGAATTGAAGCCAAACTTGTTGGGTTTGGCTGACTTGGAACATCGCGAATGCATCAGTGGGACACCTTGTCAATCAGCTAGCTCTCCTGAGATGAGTGGGCGTGTGGCAAGTATCAAGTGGGCAGGTACTTGCATAATAAGATGTTCTGGTTTCATTGTCATTTGCAACTTCTTTCAATCTAAAATGTGAATTCATTGCAGCATTATGACTTTTTCCTCAAAGCAGTGAACTTATGAATTCGTCTTACATTGCCATCAACAACATGGCTGTAAACGGAGCTCGTTTATAAAAGCACAGTCAGACTTGCTGACTTTATCTTACATCTGTAGCATATTTCCCCAATTCTTTGCTATTCAAAAGAGAGCATTTATTTGCCATGTTGATCATACTGAACATTGTGCGAAAGTGGAAAAATGCCATTTGTGGAGAAATTGCAACGGTAGCTTTGCTGTGATGGTTGGTATATTAGGTCACTTCCTGTTGATATGTGGGCATTTCAGGGTCACTTCCAGCTATTAATGGGTCATTTCCTGTTGATTATACTGTAGGTCACTGCCTGTCAATGGAAGAGCGAATAGGTCTATTGGAAATGAATGGGAAATTTTGGCGGAACTGTACGTTTTTGGCAAAAACTGTACAACGTTTGTGGCCCTTAACACTGGAACTCCCGTTTTTTTGTTTGTTTTTTTTTTGTTTTTTTTGGGGGGGGGTATAAAGAAGTACCAGAAAGGTGTCAAATGACCCCGATACCAAACTCACTACTCGGCTTTGTCAAACAATAGACCACTCAAACAAGCAATCAAGCAGCCTAGGTGTGAAAAGGGGGGGGGGGGGGGGGGGTTCACTCTGGATAGCTGCAATTAGCATCTTGAAAATTTGCAAATCCAGACTTGTTAACTCCTAGGTTAGTGTAAAAATGATGAGAGCCATGTGGCATGAAACTACGACTAGTATCCAGAACTGTAGCTAAACCATACCGTCTACATTTTAGAAAATCGAGTGTTAGAACATCTGGGACAAATCCCATCCCATACTTGACAAGTCAGACATTCAGTTGTCAAGGTTCACAGTTTATTATGTTGAAGCACACAATGACCAAAGAACCTTCCACAGCAGCTCAAACAGGTGATTTGTCACAGCAAATGCAAGCTTCAGTATACAGTGCATGCCCTGCAAACACTCAAGATCTTAATTGGAGCAATCCAACCCTGTTGTTTTGCGAGTGTGAATGGGAATGACTAATGAGGACCATAGTGCTCACAAAAGATATGCCAATTAGGGTCAAATGATCCTTCTCTGGTTACAAAAGTGATCAACCCTTAATAGTTCTAGTGTCAACGTCCTAAATTTTTAAAAGTATGAATTTTGTGATTTAGACAAAAAACTGTAGGACAAGTCCACCCCCCCAATTAAAAAAACACATTTTAGAGCGTATGGATGTTTTTAGTGTGTCAATTGAAAGAGAGTCAGCGGATGTTTTGGTGATAGAATGGTATCGATCGGTCGAATGGTTTTGGCTGGGAAGTGCGCTAAAGAAACACCATTTGGGGGGCGGGGGGATACTACAGATGGTATTTTTGCATTTAATACAAAGCTACCATCAAATACAGTATGTCAGTTTATACATTGGGGAAAAGCAGGAATGATCCATTTACTGGGAGGCCTGACAGGGAATGAGCATTTTTCAGCCCAACAGTTTTCCAATCACTTTCGACAGAGCGGGCCTTCATCGATCATTTGCCCCTGTCCATTGTAGATTAGACGTCTGCCGTTGTCAATGGCAGTGAAGTAGTTAAGGCCTTATCACCTGTGGTTAGACGCCACTTGGTGTCAAGTGAGGAAAGCAGCTGAGTCAACTAGCACACATATACGCACGCACATATGTACGTGCGCTCATTCATTGGGCCCCAACCCCCACATTAGCCCACACCTTGTAATGAAAACATCATCAATTATCCCTCTTGACAGGCCCCAGAGACCAAAGGCAGACATGGGAGGCATCTTTTTGTTGACTGACCCTCACGCACGCACGCACGCACACTTGCCTTTATTTGTGTATCAAAAAAAAAAAACAATAGCATGATGAGCCTTCCTTCCCAGTAGTGACCCATGGGAGTGTGTATGCAACTGGGAGCAATTCAGTATGTTGCATGGTGGCGGTGGTGTAATAGCACGACCAGGACCGAGGGGTAGCCGGCAGTCCCAAAATGGCAGGATTACATGAAAGGCCATCTGTTCTCTGATTGATGGACAGAATGATGGATGGATTTTTCTTTCTTTTTTCACAGGGGGCATACGCGGGAGGGAGGTCAGAACGGACCCTCGCTACGAGGCACCGTTTGACCTCTCCCACACCAAGATGAGAATTAACTAATAAACATATTCAGGAAAGAATTTGGTCGAGGATCATGAATGCAAAAAGTAGATGAATATCATTTCCAGCCTTTTTTTAAATGTAATCATTTCAATCTAGGTACATTTAACAGTAGCATAGCGACACGGCCACCGAAATCACATCACGATACGATTCAGTTTGTGATACAAGGCTAACGATGGCTATTAGCTAACGATAGCTATCGATACATCGGTCGGGAAATCGTTCCACAATAGCGCTCCAACGATTAATCGATTAACTCGAGTATTCGATTAGGAAAAAAGATTCAAATTAAATGTTGCTGCTTCGAGTATTTGTTTAATTAATACGGCATTGTAACGGTTTGTTTTGAAAGTGTTTGCATTTAGTTTTATTGATTTGGAGGGATACACTGCCCTCTAATCTGCCTCATTTCACATGGCTGAATCCGGCTGCTCCCTGTTAAGACCAACACAAGCTAAGTTTTTGTTTGAGCTCATGTTATTTTTAATGCATTCATGATTTTGTTTATAGGTATATTCAGCCATTTTTGTGGGAATATATGTCTGAACCGTTTTTTAAGAGCATTGGAAAAAAAAAAAGTTAGCGTTTCATAGTGTCTAAGCTAGCGGACTTTTGCTGTGAAAGTTAGCCAATTGTTCTTTTGTTGTACATAGATCCTCATTTCTTTATTTTTTTTTCAATAACGTTTGAGGCTCAGCTCAGGATTTTCAATTTTTTATGTTCCTTATCAGATGACTCGATTATTCGAACTAACTAGTTCATCGATTAATCTACGACTAAAATAATAGACAGCTGCAGCCCTATTCCACAATATATCGATTTTTGATCACTTCCTGTCGATTTTGGGGCATTTACGGATCACTTGCTGTTTATTTTGGATTTGTGACCCAGGAATGTCCCCAAATGAATAGGAAGTGACTCAAAATCAACAGAACGTGACCTGTAAATGCCCTAAAATGAACATGAAGTGACCTATAAATTCCTCCAAAACCGGGAAGACTGGCTGTGAATGCTCTGTTTCAGTGCCATTGACGGCATTGACGTCCAATCTATCTTTGCCCCTCCCAGTTAAAATGGATTGGACGTCTAGCGCCGTCAGTGGCAACTACTGAGCTAACACGGACACTTTTCTAGCGGAAAGTTTCGGTAGCAACCTATTGCTTCCTTTTTAAACCAATGTATCAATTCTTGGCAGGAGCATATCAATAACCTTTCGGGATGCATCGCCATTTGGAAAAACTGTCACACCCCTAACTGACATACACAAAAATGTCTCTGCTTGCATAACAATGTGATAGATGGTCTCATGATCACGTGCTCTTTTTCGCTTTCATTTTCAACTACGTGTCATCAGTAAGCTTGTATGTGTGTGTCCTATAAGAAGAAAGACTAATAACTCTCAAATGATAAATCATTCTGGGTTAAGCGCTGCTGCTTTACAGAAGATTCATACCCACACACAAGTACTCGCGGACATCGGTCCATTGGTAGGATGTGGAGTTCCCCACCTCACTGTGGTATTTATTTGGAGGGTGAGTGGCAAATCCAAGTATGGAAAATCAGTGCATAGCATTCTTGTGAGACCTCTGCCAAGGCCTAATCATTCTAATTTGTTTCAGCAACTCCTGCTAATTTTTCATTGAGATTGATGCATCATTCACTGACAAATTATGGAAGTATGCCATTCAAAAACGGGGAATATTCTATTATTTTTATCAATTTATAGTCTGATATTATCGTAAACGAAAGGCTTTACTTTCCTACTGCACTGTACTATGGCGGCACCTTGTGGCGTCTTTGCGAGTGTTACAGGAAGAGCCAAAGAACTGCAAACATCGTTTTGTATGGTTTCACAGAAAATATATTGCAAAAATGTCAAGATCCCTTTTGTCATTTTCCTTCTTGCCCAGCCCTTGACTAAAAATGGACGTTGCACTTTCTTGCTTCTTTTATTCATTAACTCAGCAGTTTTCTATTAAAATTCCTTAAATTAAGTTCAGCGGCTTTGAAGAAAGTTTACCATAGCTTTAGCGCACATGCTTATGTGTGTGTGTGTGTGTGTTGCACGGTTGTGTTCAACCAGCAACATATTAACTCTGCTTTAGTGTGAAATCACATTAGCGCTAGCTGTTAGCCACTATCCATTAAGGCTGTTTTGGTGATCCGCAGGCTTGTCGGATCTCTTTTCTGGCTTCAGTCAGCACCCTGTACTTAGGGCACATACTGTATAGTATGTGTTTGCGAGCGTGTGTCATGCCCTAGTGATAGACGTCCAATCCATTTGCGGCAGGGCCAAGAACGAAAAAAGGCACCCAAAAAAAAAAAAGAATGCTACGTGGCTAAATCCATTTTACCACATGGCATGAAAATTCCACATGGCAAAATGAATTTTGCCACGTGGCAAAAAAAAAAAAAAAGTCACATTGCAAAGAAAAAAGTGTTAGCAGTGAATGCTCGCTCTAGTGCCATTAAGCTAAATAGCCAATTTAACCAGTATCCGTCATTGTTCTGCAGCCAAATGTTTTTCTTTTCTTTTCAACCATGAACTGTTAGCCGGAATTGCTAAACACTAGTCAATAATGTTCTGTGTATCATTGGTTCAAATCAAAATATAAATTAGCCAAAATACATGAACTGTTGCCATTTTTCATTGCATCCAGTAAATTGAAACCACCCAAAACATTGTGAAAAACTTTAGCATGTTTGGTGTGCGATTTCATAGACTTTCATAAGTATTTGCAGAGAATAAGGGAAATTAGAAATAAAGTATGTTCTTGCCGATCAAAAAAAAAAAAAAACCCCGCTCAATCAACACTAAACTGCTTTTGCCAACAAGAAGCTGTTTGCTAAAACGGGTTACATTTGTGGAACTATTCAAAACAGTTTAATGCCAAACTAGGCTTGCCAACTCCCTGAAAAAATAAAGGACACCTCATTGGTAAAGCTAGCCGGCCGATAACTATTATTATTACTTTTTTTTTTTTTTTTTTCCAAAAATTTTACCCAAGACTGAATTATTTAGGTACAAATTGAGTGATATAAGTTGTCATTTTTATTTTGAGGTTTTGAAAAACAAAATGGAATGTGCATAACATGCCTCGTATCTGGGCATGTCTTTGATTTTCTTGATTATCTCGTTTTTGTTTTTTTTTTTTTTTTTTTTTTAAGTCTGCGCAGAAGCATCAAAACAAATGGCCACACATGCTGGCTCAATGTTATTCAAAGGTGATCATATTTTGATTTCCAAAAAGAGGACACAAATAACAGGGTTAGGGTAACCCTAAACCCTAACCCTATCGATAATCCCTCTTTAGTCTTATATTCAAAGTTTGCATGGATCGATAGCATGCACGCACTGTCCGTACATGACACACACACACGGACAGTTTGCGACTCTCGGCCATGTAAGCAATCTTGACATATTGCTTGTATGGAGCAGAAAGAAAACCGAGCATTCTCAGGTTTATCTTCAACCCATTTTATTTTTTATTTTTTTTATGACCGTTGCCCGACCCTTCTCCAAAAGCCGCGGTCAAGACAAGCTAGGCGGTAACGTACAGCTGCACCGCTACCGTAGCGCCCAGTCTCTCTCACTCTATGCTGACGTAGTTGCTGCATGTATTACGATTCGGAAGACTTGACAGTTCAGACCGCCCGCCACATTCTGAAAAAATGTGGCCCAGATGGGATACGACGGGAACCACATACGAAAGTGACCGAGATCGGATTTGAAATGGTCCACTTCTATGCGACTTGTCACGTTCAGACCGTCAAGTTAATGCCTCGCTCGAGTCGGAAAAACCCGAAAAAATCAGATTCGTGCGTTAAGACCTGGGGTATGAACCTAGCCTAAGAAATCGAACACCAAAAGCTCTAAAGGTCTTGAAATTGTGAACACGAGCACCCCAGTGACACCGACAGCTCCCTGTCGGCGATATAAATAAAGGAAATTTGTTGATAGAATCACTTTTATTTCACTTGAAAATCAAAGCAAATTTGAGTTGATTTCATTTCATTACGGAAAATACATACAGTATCTTACCCACCATTTTGTGTCCCTACTGTTCACAAAGAACTCTGTGTTTGTTTATTGTGGTGATAGAATTCCCACATCCAATCAAGCAGGAGGTAAATGTAGAGGAACACCATGGTGGAATTCAGAGCCGACCGACCTAAAAGAAGATACACTTTCTTCCATATCTTCTTCTTTTTTTTTTTTTCTGGCCTAATCGAGTCATCCTATTTCCTGACTTTTATTGTAAACGCCAGGCATGCTTCACCTCCGTCCTGCAATCGGGAGGTGAAGCAAATGCTGCTCACTTGTTTGTTACGACGGATTAGCTCATTGATTTGTCATAGTGGTGCACTGATGGAGAAGATGAGGAGGGGAGAGAGAGAGAGAGAGAGAGCGAGGGCACTTAACGGAAACTTAACAAGAGGAGGAGGCAAATGGAAGGAAAATAAAAGAGGAGAGGCTGGGGTGGGGGGTTGTAGCGTGAGAACGCTCGGCAAAAAGCTAAATATAGACAGAAGGATGAAAGAGGGCAGGGACAGGTGAGAAGATCTACTTGGTGGCTTGGGAGCATCAGGGAGCAATTGTGAAATGACCTCACCTACTTTTCAACGTTTACCAGCCGTCTCTAAAGCTGACTTTCTAATTAAAACATCAGGGCCAAAAGGGTAATTATGCTAATAACGTAATAATATCACCCAGGTTATTAGAGCGCGCCCAAATTGCTTCCTCCGAGGGATCGGCTTTCGTCGGCGTTTCCCTTCAGTTGGGCGCGAATCAGGAAAATCCGTGCCACTGACGGCGAGAGACGTCCGTCGCGGGAGGGCTGACGTTTGCTGACAACTTCGCTGACTCCGCATCGCTTTAAAATGGGCGCTTTCCTAATAATTAGTAGTACAAGTTGGAGAGTTGCTTCTTAATGACAGATTTAACAATGTGACAAATAGGCTATTATTTGCAAATTGCTAATTCCCCTTTTAAAGGGCTTGCATCATCGCCATGAAAACCGTTTCCCGTGGGGTCCAAATTTCACTTGATGTAGCCTTTAGGAATACCTTCTAATGCAGCGAGAGTGCTTTAAGAAAAACCCGATCAATAAAGTGCAAGAGGCGGGAACCCGTGGGACCCTCCCGATACGATACGATTTGCGATACATAGCTCACGATAACGATTATCTCACAGTATGGCGATATAACAGTCAGGAAATCAATCTATGATATTCTGTGATACAAATATGAAATAGAAAAACAAGCAGTTTTTCCACTTGTTTGCACTGGAAGACGATGTTCTTTTTCCTAAATGAATAAAATGCCGCCGCAAGAGGATCTTGTCGCTCTCTGGTGCTAATAATTGCTAATATGACAATTTTGAGGCCCGGAATATGGCTGTAATGACACCACCGTTCTTCGGCAAGCAGGATGGAGTCGTGCGTTTTGTTTCGTGATGCCAAACGTGTAACCCTGCGAGAAGATTGGCTGAACAAGTGTGCAGCTATTTCGTTTGATGTCAAGCCATCTTTTTTCCTTTTCACTATTAAATAGTGAAGGAATCTGCCCTTCTAGCCAGACCGCCGGAATCGCGCCAACCAAATCGCCGGACCCGCGCCGGCGCAGCTCCGTCGACCCGGGCCGGCGGGACTCCGGCAATCGGCCAGAAGGGCAAACTCTGCGCGTTTGCCTTAGTCTTAACCCTTTGTACTGACTCCATTTTGAAAGGTTTAAAGAAGGCTCACCCAAAACAAGTTGACAATTTATGCAGGTGGACAGCGATCAAAACGGCAAGGCGAAACAGACACGGACTCGGGCGTGGAGGAAAACTCGTTCCAAGGTCACCATATCAGAACAAAAGAAAAAATGACAACGCTTAGTTAAACATTCAGTCTTTTGAAGGCTCTCGCGGGCCGGGCCGTGGGCAGGAAGAAGGGTGTGTTTGGGCGTTGTCTAAGATTACTGTCTGTTTGTGGATTGGACAGGAGGATTCGAGAGTTGCGGTTGTCCGGGCAACGAGAGTTGTCGATTTCGCCACCTCAGCGTCAAAGGGGCTCTTGGAATCTCGTCAGTCGTGTTATCAGTTGGATATCGGGCATTCTCCGGTGCTCCTTATGTTGGGCAGACCGTCCCGCCATTTTTTCTGAACTGTCCGGAAGGACTGATTGCGAGAGTTGGTGCGTCAATCTTACTCACCATGCGCACGTTGGGCTTCCGTGCTAAGAAGGTGTCGTGTATCTTTTATGCCCTATATTCTGCTTGTTTTTCTTAAACTGTGGTATAAGTGCTATTTATTTTATATTGGGTATGTTCGAGTAATACAAACAGTAAATACAAGAAACAATACTATTCCCTGATTGATTATATTAAGTGTGTTAGAGTAATGCAAACAGTTAGACGGTGCCTACAAGAAAAGGTACTATCTCCTTCAATAGGCGTAGCTGTCCAAAGCCATTGTTCGAAAACACGGATTACCCCCGATGTATATTAGCACCAGGGGGCGACAAGACCCTTCTGCGGCCGTGTATTGTTAATTTATAAGAAGCAGAGGAAGAACATTGTCTTCCTGGTTATGAATCATTGTAAAAGCGAACTTGATGGAAGACTAATACTGGGCACATTTTTCGATTGGGAACACAGATTAAGGCTCGGCTCGTTTTCCGTTATTGAATGGCCAATCGGGAGACGATTCATTTGGGTTTTTTTTTTGTTCACACATTTTTTCCCCCAAAATTAGAAGGAAAGGCGAATGGTTAACTCATTGACTGTTATTGACCATGACAGATGTCCAATTCATTTTGACTGGGACACATAGTGCCATCAATGTCAACAGCCAGTGAGTTACCACAAACAGAACATTTTGGTAGCAACCTATTGGTCCCTTTATTAAACAGTGACATTTAAAAAAAAAAAAAAAAAAAAAATCAATTCTCTGATGGAGCATATCGATAACCTGTTAAGGATACAAAATATCTCCATATATTGTTAAAGCCCTATAAAGTACAGTACATAACTTTTTTCCCAACTAGTGGGGCTTTGATTCTTTGTCGCACCTGTGCAAATATTCCAAATCTATGAAAAACCTTGTTTCCAAACCTAACTGGCAAGGCAAACACATTCTCCAGTTTGGCAGCCGCCATGTTGCCACAAAGGGATCATTGTTTTTTTGTTTTTTTTGAAAGCTTAGCGATGACCGCCGTTTTACGTGACATCCCGCTGTTACCCTACGCCTACCGGCCCCCCACCTTCACGGCAACGGCACACCTCCAGCTGTGGCCGCCGTTCGCCGATGCCTCCCCTCTCTCAAATAGGCAGTAATTACGGGCTTAAAGAGGTTTAGTGGTCCAGCAAACTACATAATCACCCCTCGAATTAGCCCCGGCTCATCAGGCGCAACTCCAACGAGCGGCGCGCCATAAAGGGGCGGCGGTTGTCGCCAAACATTTGGCCGGCCTCTGACAATATTTCCGGAATGGCCACGGCTAACCGAGCACGCGCAAACCAATGTGAAGCTTTGTCAAACTTGACTGTTAGCGATCACCTGCGTACACGCCGGAATCCTCGGCGTGCTTTCAAGCACTAAAAGTGGTGAAAATATATACTCATGCCGTGTACATGAGTGCAAGTCGAGGTAAATGTCAATTGAACTCCTTCTTTGCCAGTCCTCGCAGTTAAAATGATGATGTTAATGTAACGGTAAACACAAGTCCCGATTGGGTACGGGGCTCACGGTTCAGTACGGGTTCGGTATGACGGATAAAACAAAAAGACTTTTTTGTAACACGACATTTGAAAGTGTGTTCTACTGGTTAAAACTAAAAAGCAGCTCTTATCGGCATGCGCAATAAATGGAAGAAAACATCACCCTTGTTCATTTGAGTTTTTATTGCCCGAACATCCTTTAATTCACAGTTAATGTGCAAAAATAGATAACGCACCCTTTTTTCGTAGGGCTCGACTGAGGTAACCGTTAAAATCAGGTGACACTCACCAGCTTGGTAACTTTTTTAATAAAAATGAGATACTCAAATGTTGGATTACACACAGTTAACTGTAAAACGTGTGTATAACTGTACACCGCCACTGGCAACCGTTGTACCAGGGAACATACACTCCCAAATAAGATACCGTGCAAGGGTTTACTGTTGGTTAGGGTTTAGTGCGAATCGCTGAAAAAGCATCTCTTCAAATGATGCAAAAAGAAATCCACACTCAGTGTTCGACATCAGGCCAGGACTGAAGCAAAATAAACATTTCCTGATTAAAAACAATAACTAGAAACTGCCATTTCTGGATAAATTACTCTGGGCCTTTGCTGTGTGGAGATACAGATCTTAGCCCCGCACAAGTTGCTTCGGGGACAATATCAGGTAACTTCCTGTTGATTTTGGGACATTTGGAGGACATGTCTTGGTCATATCAGGTCATTTGAGGACATTTGGGGTGCGTGTCCTGGTCATATCGGGTCATTTGGGGACATTTGGGGGGCGTGTCCCGGTCATATCAGTTCATTTGGGGGGGGGGCGTGTCCTAGTCAGATCAGGTCATTTGGGAACACCTCCTATTGGTATTTGGTCATTTCCTGTTGATTTGGGGACATTTGTTTTTCTATCATTGAAAATTAGTTGGAAATTTGGATGTCCATGGCCGTCAGTGGCATCGACTTACATATGCGTCAATGGAATCCAAGTACATTGGCATCAATAGATTTGACATACATGGCCGTCAATGGCATCAATGCAATGTAAATTCCGTTGGAAGTGAATGGGAAATTTGAACGTTGCATCCCATTAAAAATGAATGGGAAAGTTTTTGGCAAATTTCCGGGGAACCGTAAATTTTTTCCAAATTCTGTATGCAACTTTTATGCCCCTCACCGTCCCGGAATTCTTGATGTCCAAATTAGATACATTTTCAGTGATGCCCGTAACGGTACAGAACCAATACACGCTTAGTGTTCTACTTTTTTTTTGGTTAAAAATCAAAGTCTGTTAAATCAAGGTTTAATTGTACAGTTCTCTCTTCACATACATAGTGTTTCATTTACAATATGTTGTTAGAAACACATCACAACATTTTTGGGGAGGCTGCAAGAACTTTCATTTACAGTACGTCAAGTGTTTCTTCCTTACACGGCAAGGATTCCGAACAGAAAATGGCTTCCGATGATGATCAATTACCCAAAAATGAGCTACGCTTTCCACGCGCCGCTAACTCCATTAGTTTCCCAAAAGGCTGCAGCATTGAGGGAATTCCCTAAACCAACAGAAGCTGTTTTTTTTCCTTCTTTGGCAAAGCGTTCATTAATGCATGAAAACATCTGTTTTTCCCCTTTATCTCCAGGAGATAGAGAGAGAGCGAGAGACACGATGACAAAATGCCAATTGTTGAATTATTCATGCTACAAGCTCGGAGACGTTTAAGCACATTTTTTCCCCCTGTTATTATTTTGGAGGGTCTTTTGTTATCCTCCATTGGAGCAGGCCCCAATCAGAGGAAATTAGGTTGGGGGAGACTTTGTTTTGTTGTTTTGCTCACTCTTCTTTTTCTTGAATTGCCTCTTTTCCCTTTGCTTTTTTGCTGGATTGCCAAGTTCCCCTGATGTGGACCAGTCTCAAAGTGCTAATAAACAACACTTTGGTAAAAGTACAAGTATCCTAATGGAAAATACTGTACTGTCAGTAGAGACAATATTACTTGAGAACAAACCTTCCACAGGTTTTATATTGTACTAGGCAACGCCGTCCTCATTACTTCATTACTTTACAACTAGATTTGTCCAGCGTCGGTTAAACGATAAAAGCATTTTAAAATGATATCGGATAGTATCGACCTCAGTTTTTCATCATCAGTTTTGGGCCAACATGCCTGTTGCCTTCAAAATCAATGTCGAAGCCTTTTGCCTTTGTACAAGGGCTGGTCACAGCTTAGCACAACAGTTACCCTTATTGACCATTAGATGTCTCCAAACCGTGATGCTTGGGATTTGTTATGTGAGCAGACCATTTGCATCCGCGGTGCAAATTTTAAATAAAAGATCGAAAAAATAACAAGTTATATATTAGCCATAAGTCCACGGCCACTTATATCTGTATCATTTTGATATCGGTACCGGATTTTTAGAGTTGGACAATATCAGCAACCAGGGCTATGCGATCTCGCCAAAAATATGATGCCTTTTTTTGAATCCACATATGAAGTACAAAGTAGATACTGCAATAACATAAAAAGAAATAACACAAACCACTGTGCCTTTTGCAAGCAACACTTTTCATGGTCAATATTTGAAACCGCAGACCTAGAATTACAAACATAAAAAGGCGATAATATACAAGACGAAATAAATATAAAAAAATAAAAAATCATAAAGACATTTACTCAACAATGCAAGGAACGTCTAGAAATAACTATAACTCAAGAGTTATGGTCTAATTTGCTGGTATACAACATTTAAAAAAAACAAGGACCGTATTTTTCAGGCAATTTTTTTTCCCAGTGGGCCCTAACCCTAACACTTTCTACCTCTGGAGTTGTTTAAAAGTGACACCGAGGAGGAAACTTTCATTGGATTGAGTGATTTGGAGGGACACTGATGGTTTGGTAAATGTGTTAGCATGTTATTTATGCAATAGTTATCTGAATAACTCTGAAAAGCTAGGTTACTTTAGCATACCGGGCACGTTCTCAGTTTGTTGTCTATGCCTCATGTAATGTTAGTGTACAGTACACTTATTCGGTCTGTTGATTTATTTTACATATGGCCACACAATTCTACTTGTTGTTTGTACATCAATGGAGTCTTCCATTGTATATTAGCATTAAGCTAATGGGTTTGAGGGAACAAAGGGATGTGAAGTGTATTTTGTAATTTAATGCAAAGTATGTAATTTTTTTTACTCTATGAGTTTAGTTTGACAGTTTAGCTCAACTGGAGTAGAATGAACTGCTTTAAGACCGCCAATGTTGGACTCTTGTTAGGGATTGCATGGGACATCCTGGAATTTAGGAGGTGAAGGAATCTGACCTTTTAGCCAGATTGCCGGAATCACGCCAGTCCAACTGCTAGACCCGCACTGGTGCAGATCCAACGACCCGGGCCGGCAAGACCCCGACCGCCCGGCCAAACTGTGCGTTCACCTTAATCTTAACCCCCTGTGCTGACTCGATTTAGAAAGCTGGAAAAGGGCTTCGAAGCACAAGTTGACAATTCATTCAGGTCAACAGCGATCAAACGGCAAGGTGAAACAGACTCAGGCGAGGAGGCAAAGTCACCACATCACAAGTCAACAAAAGGTTGCCGAGAAAAATGGCCACAATTAGTTAAACATTCAGTCTTTTGAAGGCTCTCGCAGGGCGGTCTTTTGGCAGAAAGAAGGGTGTGTTTAGGCGTTGTGTAGGATTATTGTCTGTTTGTGGAAAGGACAGGAGGATTCGGGGGTGACTGTTGTCAAAGCAACAAGGGTTGTGGATTGAACCACTTCAACGTCAAAGGGGCTTTTGGAGTCTTGTCAGTCGTGTTGTCAGTTGGATATCTGGCGTTCTCCGGTGTTCCTTGTGTTAGGACAGGGCGTCCCGCCATTTGTTCTGGACTGTCCAGAAGAACTGATTGCGGGAGTTGGTGCGTCAATCTTGCTCAGTCAGTTGCATGACGCACACGTTGGGCTTCCGTGGTAAGAAGGCGCCATGAATCTCTTTATGCCCTACATCAGGGTTCGCTAAATCCGGACCGCTGTGCCACTTTTCCTGTCGTGTTTTCCACGTCTCTCTCCCCTAACACACCTGAATCGAATGATTCTGTCATCAGCAACCTCTCCAGAAGCCTGATAATGATCCAGATTATTTTGATTCAGGTGTGTTGGAGGAGGGAGACATGGAAAACACGACAGGAAAAGTGGCACCGAGATCCGGATTTAGTGAACCCTGCCCTATATTCTGCTTTTTTTCCTTAAACGAAGGTATACGTGCTATTTATTTTATATTGGGTGTGTTAGAGCAATACAAACAGTAAATACGAGAAACGATACGATTCCCTGATTGATTATATTAAGTGTGTTAATGCAAACAGTTAGATGGTGCCTACAAGACAAAGGTACTAACTCCTTCAGAAGTTGTGATTGGTACACAACTTCCTCAATTCCGGGTTGGCAACCGTAACGCTTCTTGAGACACTGTTAGCTAAATGCTAAACTAAAGTCAGGCACCACAACATTTGATGGATTAAATGTGTGAGAGCTGATCAATGAAAATGACCTCAAATTTTCTTTAGTTCTAAAATCGCCCAGCACTACCCACAAGTACCCGTCGTACTCAACGATGACTGAATAGGAAGCAAATGTTGGGGAATGTCGGAAAGTCTGCACTCACTCAAGGTTTTGGCATAACAATGTGTTCACCTCCCCAAATATTTAAGGCAACCTCATACTGGCCTGGCAGCGCTCGCAGTAAACAGTGTGTTCCTGAATGCGTGCACGCTTGTGCGTGTGTGTGTATCTAACCCTCGGGCCAAAAAAAGGCCCCTTGGATTAGCCGTCTGGGAGCGGGCCCGCTGCTGGGCTTGTCGCTCACCTGCCAAGTCGACAAGCGGGAATCGAGGTCCCGTTTGTGGATTGTTTACAAAAACTTTCCGAGGCGGCCATTAACGGCGCGCTAGCTCTTGTCGGCGCAACGCCGTTTTGATCCTCCGGGGGCAGCCCGTTGTAAAAGGGGTCACGGCCAAGGCATAGCAAGAGTGACGCGTATAAGTGCTAAGGAAGTTAAGCGTTGTCAACTGACAAAGGTGAGAAGAGTACTCACACATTGTACTTAAGTACAAGGACAGATACGTGTGTAAAAAAAAAAAAAAAATCTCCAATGTTTATCACCCATTTGACTTTTTTCGCTCACGCCGTTGATCTCAAGGTTGTTCTATCATATCCTGTGGTGACCACCTGTTTCCAATTACCTTTATCGGCTGCCATTGACGGCAATAAACGTCCAGTCCATTTCAACTGAGGAGGCTTCCAGTGCCTTTAACAGAGATAGATGTCCGATCCATTTGCATTGGGAAGTGCTACCTGTCAACGTTCAAAAGGACGCCTTCTATCACTGTCAATGGCAAACAGCTGTTTTTGAAGCATTTCTTTCTAGTCTTCTTTTTTGGAAAGTGTTGCGGCCACGCCAGTGTCATGGCCTGTTTATATACTGTATATATGTATGGGTCTTTTTTTGGAGGGGCAAATGGTATCACACGACTGTGTCGGCATACAATTTAAAAGCTAACGTGCCGTGTCGAGCCAGCACGCAGGCCACAGAAGCTTTAAATAGAAAAGATGCAGTGCGATATCGCCACAACGCTAATAAGCGAGAAGGCAAGATGAGGATGGCGTCCGGCGAATAAAAAGGCGTGCATGTACGCCATTTTGAACATCACAGTTGACTGGCGGTATCAGCGCTTAAGTTTCTTGTCAAAGTGTATTTTGGGTTCTCCTCGGGGTGGGTGTGTTTGTGCTGACGCGGCCGGCCAGATGAAAATATTTGTGAAATAATCCTTCTTACTATAAACTGAAACTGCAACCAAAAAAGTCATTTAGCAGTTACCTCCCTCTAGGGAGAACAATGATTTTATTGCAGATTTACAGAAATGGCAGACTTTGCTTGATTTATTCATTATTCCACGAAGATTTGAATGTTTTGAAGGGAACTTTTTATTATTTTCTTAGAATGTTAAGGCAGTGTCATTTTTTAATCCTGCTCCAGAGAGAGAGAGAGTCAAGAAATGGCTTTCCTATTTTGCTTTTGTTGTTAGTATTGAAGAAATCTGATCTTTTAGCGAGACTGCCGGAATCACGCCAGCTGAATCGCCAGCCCGCACTGGTGCCACTCCAACGACCCGGGCCGGCGAGACCCCGACATCCCGGCCAAAATGCCAAACTCCATGCGTTCACCTTAGTCTTAACCCTTTGTATTGACTCCATTTTGAAAGATAAAAAAAGGCTTTGAAACACAAGCTGACACTGTATTCAGGTCGACAGCGATCAAACGGCAAGACCAAACAGACTCAGGCGGGGAGGCAAGGTCACCCTAGCACACGTCAACAAAAGGTTCCTGAGAAAAAAATGACAGCGCTTAGTTAGACATTCAGTCTTTTGAAGGCTCTCGCGGGGTGGGCCGTGGGCAGGAAGAAGGGTGTGTTTGGGCGTTGTTTAAGATTATAGTCTGTTTGTGGATTGGACAGGAGGATTTGGGATTTGGGCAGCAAGGTTTATGGATTTTGCCACCTCAGTGTTAAAGGGGCTCTTGGAGTCTTGTCAGTCGTGTTATCAGTTGGATATCGGGCGATCTCCGGTGTTCCTTGTGTTGGGACTGGGCGTCCTACCATTTGTTCTGGACTGTCCAGGAGAACTGATTGCGAGAGTTGGTGGTGCAGATGTGGGCTTATCAACGTCAATCTTGTTCATTCAGTTGCATGACGCACGCGTTGGGCTTCCGTGATAAGAAGACGCCATGTACTGTATCTCTTATACCCTATATTCTGCTTGTTTTCCTTCAACTTTGTAAGTGCTATTTTATTTTATATTGGGTGTGTTAGAGTAATACAAGTAGTAAATCCGAGACACGATACGATTCCCTGATTGATTGTATTACTCTAACTCACTTAATATAAACAGTCGATCGGTAAATACGAGAAAAGGTACAATCTTCTTTAGTATGGAGGACCATAAAAGAATAAAATATATAACTATATCTTTAAATATGTACTTAAATGGGTCATTAATGAATAGAATAGGAAGGAAATAAAAGTTCCATTAAATGTGTCATTTATTCATTCAAATAGCTGACCATTTATTGTTTGAAAAAAAAAAAAAAAACAATTATTTAACGGACATGTGTCGCAGCACTTCATGAATTTATCTTATCAGTCAAACTCCGACTTAGATCAGCGTTAGTCCTGCCAACTGACTTTGATGGATGAGTTTGACAGATAAAATAAATTCATGAAGTGCTGCAGCATGTGTCGATGAAATCATGAATTAAATGGCGTACTGCAAGCAACACGTCACCTTTGCTCATTAAAATTGATGACGTTAGCAACTGTTGCTAGGCGCGTCATCGTCCCGTTTGTCCCTAATAGATGTAACATGACAAAACAATGTAGTTAAATCAACCAAAAATGCTGATTTGTGAATTGTATTTTCTTTGCTCTGACAGAGGGTGGGAGAGCCCTTGTGAGGATAAATTTGCAACCTAACTGGACCAAGAGAATGTTTAAATGACTTGGGCCAACTGGATTGATTCTGATCCTGAACCCGAGCAGATTAGATAAAGATGGCAACATTAAAAGACTGAAATCTGATTGGACAAAAAAAATCCTCGAGATTCATCACTCGAGATGTTCTACAAAGAAAGTACAGTGTTATGAAAAAAGTATCTGAACCTTTTGGAATTTCTCACATTTCTGCATAAAATTACCATTAAATGTGATCTGATCTTTGTCAAAATCACACAGATGAAAAACTAGTGTCTGCTTTAACTAAAACCACCCAAACGTGTACAGGTTTTCATATTTTAATGACAGAAGGTGGAAAAATAACTATGTGAACCATCAAATTTAATTTTTTGTGGACCCCCTTTGGCAGCATTAACTTTAGCCAGACACTTCCTGTAGCTGCAGATCCGTCCGGCACATCGATCAGGACTAATGTTAGCCCATTCTTCTCTGCAAAACTGCTGTATTTCAGTCAGATTCCTGGGATGTCTGGCATGAATCGCTGCCACAGCATGTCAATTGGGTTCAAGTCTGGACTTTGACTTGGCCACTCCAGAACGTGTATTTTGTTCTTCTGAAACCATTCTGAAGTTAATTATGTTATGTTATGTGTTATGTTGCAGCATCCATCCTCTTTTTAGCTTCAACTGTCTGACAGACGGGCTCAGGTTTTCCTTTTGAATTCCTTCTTCCATTAATGATTGCAAGTTGTCCAGGCCCTGAGGTAGCAAAACGGCCCCAAATCATGATGCACCCTCCACCATGCTTCACAGTGGGGATGAGGTGTTGATGTCGGTGAGCTGATCCATTTTTCTTCCCCACATGACGTTGTGTGTTTCTCCCAACTATTTCAACTTTGGTTTTATCAGTCCACAAAATATTTTGCCAAAACTTCTGTGGAATGTCCAAGTGCCGCTTTGCGAACATTAAACGAGCAACAATGTTTTTTTTAGACAGCAATGGCTTCCTCTGTGGAGTCTTCCCATGAACACCATTCTTGGCCATAGTTTTACATATAGTTGATGTGTGCACAGATATATTTGACTGTACTCTGTCTTTGGCAGACACTGTAGGGTTCTTTTTTACCTCTCTGAGTATTCTGCGCTGAACTATTGACGTCATCCTTGGTGGAGGGCCACGCCTTGGGAGAGAAGCAACACTGCCAAACTCTCTCCATTTGTAGACTTCTCTGACTGTCGAATGATCAACATCCAGACTTTTAGAGATGATTTTGTATCCTTTCCCAGCTTTATACAAATCAACAATCCTTCAGACAGCTCTTTTGACAGAGCCATGATGCACATCAGACAAGGCTTTCTCTTCAAGACAACTCTTACAAAGGTGTGTGTTTGATAGTGGGCAGGGCAGCTTTAAACCACTCACCAGTGATTTGGCACACACCTGACTTAAATTGGTTTCAGTTGCTCTTTAAGTCTCCTTAGACAGAGGGTTCACTTCCTTATTTTTCCCTATTCTGTCATTGTTTGCATGCTGTTCTCATTAAAATATGAACAACTGTAAATGTTTGGGTGCTTTTAGTTCAAGCAGACACTGTTTTTACATCTGTGTGATTTTGACAAATATCACATTTGATGGTGGTTTTAAGCAGAAAAGTGAGAAATTCCAAAAGGTTCAGATACTTTTTCATACCACTGTAGACTAGTGGGAATAATTGAACATTTTATTTGACAAATATCCGATTTGAGGCTGCTAATGTAGGTCAGCGCTTTTAATCATATTCGGCCGCGTCACGTTTGTCTTCCTCCCTTCTTTACAGGGATCTGCCAAGTCCTCGGCGGAGGTTGGTGCCTAACCCCGTTGTAGTTTGGTTTGGCAAAGACCGACTTACTTATATTAACACGTAAAATAGCACAGAGTGGGACTGATAAGATGAGGGAAAACATAACCCCCCCTCACGTCCGTCCTGGCAGCCACATGCTCGCTCGCAGAAGGCAGGCTGCGAGTTCTCATGAAAACGCTTGTATATTTGGAGAAGACATATCATTAAGATAGAGCAGAGGGAGCGAGGAGGAGGAGGAGGGGAGGATGCGAAGAAACTTTCCATCTGCTCCTTTCAAGAACGCGCGCTTGCTGAATCCCAGCCAAAGGCCATTAGGAGACGCGGTATCACACACCTTATTAAAACTTCACAGTTGGGACAATTTGCCATTCATTTGGCACGCTACAAAAGCAACAGGGAAGGAAACCCCTTGTGTTCTTTTGTTTTGGGTATTTTTTTATTTTAGCTTTTCGCTGTTGACAGGCATAGACGTCCAATCCATTTCGACTGCTGCCGTCCACGGCGCCAAAAATAGGATTTCCCCCCAATTTATCACGAGTTGGACTCTCCCGCGACGGCCTCAGATGCCTTTGGTCTAGCCGCCTGAATGTCGTATCAGATTCACATGACGAGCTCCTACATGGGACTGGCCAAACGTCCGCGGCCGGCGTCGGATCGGGTCGACGTGCGGCAAACACTTGAACAACAGTGTTTTTTGGTTTTTTTTATTTTTATTTTTATTTTTTTATGACGAATGATACACCCGGGCGGATTTACTCAACTTTGTGTTTTTTTGTCATTACGTTTTCCGATTTTCCGGTAGAGAACAGTGGAATATGGAACCTGTAACTCGTGCAGTTCCGCTTCTGGCTAGCAGACGTGGCTAACGATGCGCTTTTGGCAGTACAGCTTGGTGACTTATTTATAAATAATAATAATGATGACTCACATCGTTCACTGTTGTTGTCTACGTGGTTCACGTCCGGTTTAAAAATAAAATTACTCATTTTCTTTATCAGTGGCGGATGATAGTCTTTCAAGGAGGGGAAGCTCAAAATGTGTCCGCCTGCAAGTTCTTTGTGACGGCGGAGGGGCCCAGCGGCACCCGCTGCTCGATAGAGAAAGAAACTAGAGTGACCGAAGCCGGTCTTCAAACACAATCAGCTACTGGCAAAAAAAAAACACCAGAAATGAGCTTCTTCATTAGAGAGAGAGAGAAGCAGCCGAGCCCCGCCGACTGTCCGTAGACCTCCATAGATGCGCAGCGTCCGACGGGCGGGACAACCTTGACTCACAGACAAGAGTGCACTCTCAACTAAACCCCCATCTTTTTCACTCTTTCATTCTGATCTTCTAAAAAAAAAAAAAAAGATTTGGGGGGGAAAAAAGGAAATGGATTTTGCCATGTGGAATTTTTTTCCATTGGGCTAAATGGATTTTACCATGTGGCATTTTTTTTTTTTTTACCATGTGGCAGAATTGATTTTACCTTGTGGCATTTTTTTTGGGTATGTGGCAAAATGGATTTTGGTTTGTGGCATTTTATTTTTTGCTACGTGGCATTTTTTATGGGGTGTTTGGCAGTTTTGCAGACCATGCACGTCCAAATTTTCCATTCATATTAGATAGCAGAAAAACATGTGGCTGTGATTTTTGACCATACACTTAGCACTACAGCGCATTGACATTTAACTGGCAACCAAGTCAGGCTATGCCCATTGACAGTTATGCACGTCCAAACTTTCCATTCATATTAAGTGGCAGAAAAACATGTGATTTTCTACCCCAAAAAAAGCCTCATACCAAAACAAACAAACAAAAACAAAAAATGCCACATGTCAAAATCAATTTTGCTACACGGCAAAAAAATGCCGCATGGCAACATAAATTTTGCCACATGGTAAAAAAAAATTCACATGGCAACATCAATTTTGCCACATGGCAAAATGATAATATATGGCAAAATCCACTTCGCCACATGGCAAAAAAATGCCACGTGCCAAAATCAATTTTGCCACATTGCGAAAAAAAATGCCACATGGCAACATCAATTTTGCCACATAGCAAAAAAAGAAAAAAAAAATACCACTTGGCAAAATCCATTTTGCCACATGGCAAAAAAATGCCACATGGCAACATCAGTTTTGAACAAGGCAAAAAAAATGCCACATGGCAAATACCACTTTTGGTACTTGGCACTACTAAAAAAAGTTGCGTAGGACAAAACGACGATACCCTTGTACATTTGATATTTTTGCTTTGTGGCCCTGAAGTTAAAGATGTCTTAAAAATGGAATCTTCTAAAAATGACGCGCTCATGCCCGATTTCTGATCACGTGATCGGATCGGGGACATCCCTAATTAGAACTGTGAGGACCGACAGTGATAATTCACGGACGTAAGCCGCTCCCGCACTGTCGGAGCTATCCGCAGATCCATTTTGGGGGACGAGGACGACATTTTGCGTGTTCCCACATACAGTATAGCAACTAGGGACCAGGATGGGTGCATTGGGCTGCTGTTGGCCAACTATGATGAGTTAGTCTTCTACTAGTATGCTTGTTTGAATAGCGGACAGCAGTTTGGCCAGAGGCGACAATGCAATTATAACTTAGTGCATGGAATTAGCCTCCTTGTGTTCCACCCTCCTTACTCCTCCCCCCACAGCCCATCACATGGACAAGGGGAATGCTGGGAGAAAAAAATAAGGGGCGGGGGGAAGGAGCGAGGCTCCCCTCTGCTGCGTCTGCCGCCCTTCAAACAAAACACAGTCCTGTTCATTATGCGGCATGAAGGAGTAAAAGAAATAGAAATAAACATGCTGGCGCCACATCCATTTTACACGTCTGATGGTCGTGTTTAGCTGCCTATTGTTCACGTGGATTGAACACAGAACTGTAGGTGGGAATCTACACTTTCCAGTGGGATGCAAAAATACAAAAACAACCCAACACGTCTAGAACTCATTGTTCACCAATGACGGTGAATGATGTCCATTCCGTTTTGACCGGGGAGGTCCTCAATGCTAAAACTCAACAAATGAATATGTAATGTCATTCAATCAATAATTTCAAGAAACATGTAAGTATGTTATTTGTTTATTTCAGGTTCTCTAGTTCATATTCATTCAATATGATTTCAATTTAAATTCATTCATTTTAAAACTTATTCATTACATTATTTATTCAACATTTTCTCAACCTGTACTTACATCCAAATACATGACTTTATTTCCATTTTAGTACCGGTAATTCTATTCCAACATTTATTTAATTATGATTGATTTATTATCCTAAATAAGTGTGATTTCACATACTTCATCATTTGGCCCATTTCTGCAAGTTTTTAAGCAGGGCGGAGGTCTCCGTCCAGTCGGGCGCCAAAAGCCGATCGTGCATTCATTTACATACGCTCATCATGGCCGTGAATGTCGTACTAATTTGACTCTTTTAATAATTGATTTCAACCGTAGGGGAAGATGATTATACAACATACATCTTCAATGATTTTTCGAAAAAAGTTGGAATTTATGATGGATTTTCTCTAATCAAGAATGATACATATACAGCACGGGCTCAAGCGCACGCATACAGTATGTTCTCCGAGAGCTTTAAACGAGTTCGGATGTTCTTCAAACCTATGTATGTAGTTACTCAGGGTTCCCGCGGCTCCATAAAATGTCTTCAATTTGGATAATCAAGGTCTTAAATTGTCTAAAATTGAAAGAAAATTCCAGTAGGCATTACGTTTCCAGACGATGCGTTTAATGCCAGGGAAATCAATGTAGTCTCCAGTTAAACGTCTAATGGCGTGTTTTGGTTTCATTAATGGCCGTGCACTAAATACGAGACTTTGGGATTAATATGTTATACGTACGTTGTCCGCGAGCTCGCGTACGTCAGCCGGTAGCCGCGCGGAGTTTGACCTTTTAGCCAGACTGCCGGAATCAGGTCAGCCGGACCCGACATCTCGGCCAAAAGGCCAAACCCCGCACGTTCACCTTAGTCCTAACCCCTTGTACAGACTCCCTTTTGAAAGCTGGAAAAAGGCTTTGGAGCACAAGTTGACAATTTATTCAGGTCGACAGCGATCAAACGGCAAGGCGAAACAGAAACAGACTCAGGCCACCATATTACAAGTCAACAAAAGGTTCCTGAGAAGAATGGCAATGCTTAGTTAAACCTTCAGTCTTTCGAAAGATCTCGCGGGGTGGGCTGTGGGCAGGAAGAAGGGTGTGTTTGGAATTATTGTCTGTTTGTGGATTGGACGGGAGGATTTGGGAGTTACTGTTGTCAGGGCAATGAGGGTTGTGGATTTTGCCACTTCAGCGTCAAAGGGGCTCTTGGAGTCTTGTCAGTCGTGTTATCTGCTGGATATTGGGCATTCTCCGGTGTTTCAGGGCGTCCCGCCATTTGTTGTGGACTGTCCGGGAGAACTGCTTGCGAGAGCTGGCGGTGCAGACGTGAGCTTGTCAGCGTCAATCTTGCTCAGTCGGTTGCACGACGCACACGTTGGACTTCCGTGATAAGAAGACGTCATGTATCTCTTATGACATATATTCTGCTTGTTTTCTTTAAATGATGGTATAAGTGCTATTTATTTTATATTGAGTGTATTAGAGTAATATAAACAGGCAAACAGTAAATACGAGAAACGATACTATTCCTTGATTGATTATATTAAGTGAGTTAGAATAATGCAAACAGTTAGACGATGCCTACGAGAAAAGGTACGCTCTCCTTCAACGGCCATATTGTGAGATCAACATTATCGTGAGCCTCGTATCGTATCGTGACCTACCCAGAGGTTCCCGCTCCAAGTGTGCCAAAAGACTTTTTCGTCAGGGATAAAGGAGATCAAAGCTGCCGAGTCGCACGTGATCGGAGGAAATACACCAGCGGTCTGTGGCAGAAACTCTAACGTTAAATAAAATGTCAGAAATTGTTGTGACATGTCTTAAATGATATTTTTAAGGTCTTAAAAATGACTTTAAAAGCATTAAATTTGACTTTTAAAAGAGTGCAAGAAACATGTTAACATTGACGCCTCTCGATTCTACACGACAGCATTTGTAGCGATTAAAAAAAATTTTTTTTTTTAATCATTTATTATCTGAAAATATTAAAATCTGCGTTGTTTTTTACTTGTAAACTTTGGGCAACGCCGAGGCCAGCAACACCTTGTTGTTTTGTTCCGATGTCATTGCTAACAACTCTTCATTTGTCACTTGGTCAAAGCAGTCTTCAGCAACGTTCCCTCTAACTTTTCATGTGTCCGAGCAGACTGCGGACCATAGTGAGCAACATTAGATGTGTACACTGTGGCCACACACACCAGTATGATGCCTGTCCAAAACCTTGGATCATAGCAAGTCATAGCATGGCTTATTAAAAGAATGAAATTATAGCAACAATTTTCATTAGTTTATTTTAATATAATTGATTTGGCCAACTTATAATGAAAAAGACTCGTTGTTCATGAGATGTGTACTATCTTACTGTATATGTCAGAGTCCTGCTTTGGCCTGGTTAACCCTTTAAGGTCTGGGCCTATTTTGTCTGATTTTGCATGCCTTTGAAGTTGCCTTTATATTTCAAAGACAGAATTGTTTACGATGGCCTGGTTTGGTCCCTTTTTTTGTGACACCTTGAACTTCATGTCCAAACTGTTGTTTCCTTCACTGACCAATTATAAATCATAATTTTGGGCCCAAAAAGACCAAAAATTCCAAAATCGTTTTGTCAAAATTTTTAATATTGATGTCCAATTGACAACCAAACATGCGTAACGAACCGTTTTGAAACTTTGTAATATTTATTCAACATGTTAGGATGAACATTCAACCAAAAAAAATTAGAATAAATAGTCTTATTTGACAATTCAACATAAACAACAGGTATAGCCATAGGCGTTTTTTGCATTTATACATGCTCTAGTCAAAACAGGTTATATACAGCAGACCAAACAGTGAAGAACAGTGAAAAAATATACCATCTAACACAAAAAGTGTTTAGAGGCCATCTCTTTATGAGTTTAGGTATTGCGGCCCATCACCTGATGAAAACTATGTACACACAATCAAGCTTCTTGAACACACATTTATATACACAAATTGAGAAGACTGATTGTGGGAGAAAAAATATATATATAACATTGGGGAAAAAAGTATTTTCAAAAATATTTACAATAAACAAGTTAAATTTTTTTCAGGCATGCCACTCCGAAAAGCAGTTTCGTCCTGGAATTAGACACAGGGCTACATCACAGCCCACACTTCCATGGGGTGTCGGTCCTCTTTCCACCCTTCCGTTTTCATTTCACTTTACTTTCATTGTCACTATAAATGTACATGAAACAAAAGTCAGTATTTATGAAAATAATAAAGTATAAAATAAAAATATATACAGCAATAAATAATAATGGAAATCTATATGTATGACAGTAGAAAGAATACCGTAGCTGAATATGTGCTACATCCCTAATCTTCATATAGAAAGAAGACCACAAATTATACTTTGATCTGATATGCACATTTTATTATTACATACACAAACACGCACTTATATTGCATCAAAATTAACTTTGTCTTGCAATATCAAAAGAAACTTTTACAGCATTAAAAAAAAAAAAAAAAAAGTGAGTTGGCTTACCTCTGCTCGTCGATGGCGTCACCCACGTGTTCAAATCCGTCACTATCTTCACTCGAGGACTCTTCCGAAGAAGACGATGATGACGAATTTGGACCACCCTCTTCCTCAAGTTGATCAAAAAGCACAATTGCTTGCGCTAAATTTAGTTTTCCGTTCATCCTCAAAGTCACACAAAGTCGCTCGCCCGCTTGCTTGATTCAAACGGCCGTCGCTCGCCCCCTCGCTGCGTCAGAACAATCCTGCCTCTCGTTCGGTGGAACCTCGCACGGCAGTTATATTTATAAAAAAAAAAAAAAACGCATTTTGTGCTTCCACTGTGACTTCGAAAGGGTTCGTTTGATTTGTGTTTTTTTCATGGAGCTTCCGTTTTGAAAAAGGACAAGAAATGATGGAAATATAGACATAAACAAATGATCCATGCAGCGTTTTAATGTTTTTTTGAGAGGACAATAAAACTATAAAACTTAAATGACAATATCTCACGTTTTAGTTGGTCGATTGATTTCAAATAACAACGAGAGTAAACCGCAACTTCCGCACTTTAAAACGAGACCAACCAACGGCATGTGGGTGACGTAATTAAAACGCGAGGGTGCTTCAAAGACGACGTGCGCTGAGGACGCGCCGGCGCGTCCTTCGACTCTCAAGGGTTAAGGTCCAGTTGTAGTATGGTTGAGTTAACATAATGAATAACCACAATGGGAGTACAGTATATCAAACTCCTCCATTCAGACAATAGGGAGACTCAAGATTCTTCTTCTCCGTGTCTGAGCAGCTCCACTGCAAAAACACGTCTCCTTAAAAGAAGCTAAATTCCCTTGCTGTCAGTGTAAATCTACTCGAAATAAGTCAGATTATCTGCCAGTGCTTCAAGCAAGTTTCACTCAGATTTCTTGAAACAGGAAAAATAGCTAGCTGCAGTGGACAGGTTAAAAAAAGGGGGTTGGAAGCAGTAAAAAAAATCTCACTCATTTCTTTTTTTACTTTGGCTTAATGAGTGTCCAATTGCTGCTTTTTCCTTTCGCCGTGATAGGGGGTTATCATTTGGGTCTCTTACTTCCGCTGCACTGTTGTTAGCTAGCTAACTTGCACGATGCGTATTATTGGCTGGACACCTGAGTTACGTTGCAAAATGGTACGGAAAGCAAAGTTCTTGGTCGAATTAACGCCATTATATCAGTTCTAAAATGATATCTTAATACTGTAGCACTTGCAAAGATTGGCAGCGGAATGTCGCTTCAGTAAATTAGCACTGGAGTCGAGCTCACTTTTCACCACCAATGGGAGCATCGCGCTGGCGTATTGAACACACCAATAAGAGCGTCATGTTGCCGTATCGAACGCACCAAGAGGATTGTCGCGCTGACACATCACAGCGGCGCCGACAGCTGAACTTGTCGCGTTGCTGTATCCAACGCACTGATAGAACTGTTGTGCTGACACATCACTGCGGCTCTGACAGTGATGTCGTCAATGATGACGTTTCTGTTGAATTTTATTTTGTGCGCTGCATAGATTTTCTCGTGCGCTGAGTAAGTGCAAGCAGTGCGCACGCAGCTTAGGAGAGACAGCGAGAACTAAAAGTGGTATTTGCCATGTGGAAAAATGGATTTTGCCATGTGGCATTTTTTTTTTTTTTTTTGGCTATGTGCCAGAAAAAACCCAAAAGCAAATTTCCTAAACAACATTGTTCCGTATTAATCATTCAAAACGATTGAATTTCTGGGAAAAAACGACTGAAACGCTGGGTGCCACAGCAATGAAACTAAGCGGAAAAGCCTGCCTTTGATTAACATTTCTTCCCGTTACTGACGCCGGCTTCCCGGCCAACAGCGAAATGGGATTAACACTTGTGTTTTGCGCTTTTTTTTTTGTTCATTTTACAAAGAAATAGATAACGGGTTGTGGCTCAGTGAAGCACAATCTTATCAAATTCTGATGTTATAGGGGGACTTTCATACCAAATTAGTGACAGGAAGTGGACTAAACTGCACTTCTTTTCTCTCTGTGGTAGCATCCGTACCCATCAGAGGAACAGAAAAAGCAACTGGCACAAGACACGGGCCTCACCATCCTACAAGTCAACAACTGGTAAGTGAAGTTCGGCATCACGCGTGTACTAGCGCGTCCTTCCTTCCCTCGGGCCACGCCGGCTGCCGGCGATGGGAATGAATGCCGCCACTCCGACATGCAACTCGCAAAACCTCCACGCTTACGAAATTGCACTGCTGAGGATCAATCTAAACAGATATGGCCTGCAGTCATTTTCCAAAAAGCAGCCTTAATTAACAGTCCGACGACCGTTGGAAAACATTCCCCAAAATGAGCAGGCGTGTACAAAGTCAGCAGTAGTGATTAGCACACCATTTGCTGCCACTGACGCCTAATCTATTTCCAACTAGGCGGGTCGGCAGCGAATCTATAGCTGCCGATGAGTTCAAATGACTTCATTAATCTGATGTTTTCATGAGCAATTTTTGTTTTCCATCCTCCTGTATTTTTAAAATGTTCCTGTCTGAGAACATTGAATTTCATGCTCTCTCTGCCATGCTTAAATTGTGCCAAATGCTAGCTGAGAAAAAAACTTTTCCCCAAGATTTGTGGTGTTTGTACTTCAGAACACTTGGTGCCAAACATTCATAGCAACATTTCATTTAGTGCTTGGATTTCAGCTCTTCCTGTTGTTGATGTACACACAAAAGCTACCGTTTGTAGTATTCCCCCCCCCAAAAAATGTACGGTTCTGCCAAATTTGACGAAAACATACCCATTGATTTTTCATGGGCAAAATTTCCCCTTCATTTCTATGGCAGAAAAACTTCCACTCACTCCTATTTTCCGATTTTCAACCCAAGCAACTCAGTAGACACTGTTTTTACATCTGTGTGATTTTGACAAAGATACAATCATATTTGATGGTGATTTTATGCAGAAATGCGAGAAATTCTAAAAGGTTCAGATACTTTTTCATACCACTGTATAACAGAAAGTGACACGATATACAAACCCATCACCGCTGTGCTGCCAGCGCAATTTCTCCAGAAATGGCATTTTTCTAGTTTTGTCACGTTATCAACCAGTAAAAACGCATTTTTTTTCGTCACATTTGATGGATTAGAGTCACAGCTCATTCAGAATTGGTCATTTTACACCTATTTTCGAGTGATTCTGATCCGTGTTTGTCCAACGGCTTGCATTTCTTCCCCACCTTGCACCTTGATTTGAAATTGTTGACCGCTAATGTTGCTTTGAAGATGTGCAGTGTTTCTGCATAAAAGTTCACCGTATTATTCATTAGGATTCCTCACTAGCTTGGCTCGAAGCGGCCTCTATTTTTAATTGGGTGCGGAGTCAGACTCAAAATTAGGCTTTTAACCTGAGGTAGCATTGGGGGGAAAAGGTAGGAAAAAGGGGTCATCTTTGCGCGGTCTTATCAGAGAGATGCCTATCAGCGCATACTCCACGTTATTAGCCGGAGCTAATTAAAGGGCCAGCGCGGTCTGACTAAGAATGGGCCTCCCGTTTGATCTGTAAAAATGAATCCTGGAAAGAGAGAAGAGAGCCAAATTGAAACGAAAAGAAAAAACAGGAGAAGATAAGGAGGGAGGAGAACAGATTAATCCCTCTAATGATGTTAACATGATGCCTGCCATTGTTCAACGGGAAGCACTCCAGAGACAGGCGGCAGGCCGTCTATAGAGAATTCATTGCGCACACACGTACACAAAGGGGTGGAATCAGGACCGCACGCAGGGAGGTTATCGCATCAGGTGACCTCACGGAAATCCATTGGGATCAATTCTTTTAGTACAGGAAAAAAAAAGCCAGCGTGTGGGTCGCCCGAATTGCATCGCCGGTGCTTCAACGTGCCGGAAATATCGGTGTACACTAGGGGTGTAGCGGTACACAAAAATCTCAGTTCGGTACGTACCTCGGTTTTGAGGTCACGGTTCGGTTCATTTTCGGTACAGTAAAAAAACAAAATGCAAAATATAAATGTGCTTGTTGTTTATTACACACTTTTAAAACAATAGGAACATTAGCCTATACAAAGCTAGAATTCTGCTCAAAAAGTAGCGGGTATTTAAAGATAACCCAACAACAATTTGCCTTTCAGACCCCGCGTATCGGTCAGCTTTCTTTCTGAAAGAAAGAAGAAAAAAGAAGTCCTGTGCTAAAGAGAAAAGCAATCCCAATGACAAAGTTTTTTATTTTACAAATGAAATGACTCAATGATTCATTTTTTTCCCTTATGAACGGTTTTCAAAAGCTTTATTGGTGGATTTTCTCAAGTTAAAGCGCCACACAGAAATTAATAAATGCAATTGTGTAAGCAGGATCTTATTATTTAATTACAGGTGTTTTAGCTCATTTCAGTTTATTTTATTTAAATGGGCTATTATTTATTTCATTATGTGTTTATATTTTACAAATGTGATGTAGTATTCGTTTATATTGTATATTTTATGTTGTATAAAGCCTGAGTTATACTCCCGCGTTGCGGGGACGGCGTAGCGACTACGGCGTCATTCGACATTCGATAGTTCTGCGGTGAGGGAACGCGTTGCTCTGTAATTCACCGCCAAGCCACTAGAGGGATGTGGCGCTATGTTTGTACGGTTTTGGGGCATGATTGTTGACTACTTCCGCTAGTCGGAGAAAAAATAAACAATGCAAGATGGAACTCTTGAAAGTAAATATTCTGCTCATCAACACTGAATAAATATTGAACATACAAATGTTGACGGGCAGGCGACGCAGAAGACTGTTTCAAGGCGGTCTGGCCGACTTTTGATGCCGCACAGAGAGTTTTAGACTCGGGTGGAGAGAGCTAGCTTTGGCGGCTAGCTTCAAACTGGCGTCGAGCACTGCGTTCAAGGTCTGCAAAGCCCTCCAGCCTGATTTGTTTGCCGTGTCCTACAACCAGCCAGTGGGAAGCCATAGAAGATTTCTGGCGCCTAGGGAACTTCCCAAACTGCGTTGGGAGGCTTGATTTTAAGGTTATCATAAAAAGCACCGAGGCACTCTCAATCAGTGATGATGTATTGTGTGTGTGAACTGTCTGTTATTGAAAATTAAAGATCAAAACAACTCTTTTGACACCAAATCTGTGCTTTATTCTTCATATACTTGAAACATATGTACACAGTAAATGATGAAGTGCACCAACCAAAAATACGACATAAAGTGATAAAAAGTTGGCAGTTTTTGGCCAACTGTGTCACCGCTTCGTGTGGCCACTCGATTCCGACCACCCACGTCTCGGTGGTTCTTCCATTTATTTATTTTTTCGATCGCCGACCTTGCCATTTGGCAGTCACAATAATAATTTCTTGACGAGACTTGCTCTTCGATGATACTCCCGTCGGCTTGGTGCATTTTTGCGTGTAGAAAATAATGTTTGATTCTATTCTACAATGGCGGTGTTTTCGCCCGGAAACAACAGTCTGAGCGGACCAATCACAGTCCGTTTTCGCTACGTCAACGCGTCTACGCGACGCGAAGGTTAGAAAAATCGAGGGGTGCGCGTCAGACTACGGCGTAGGGTCGTAACTCGATTCTTCCTTGACGGCGTAGGTCTGACGCGGAAGTATAACTCGGCCTTAACTATAGTTCCTATGTCAATATTAGTTCCTACTTGTTTTGTTGTGGTAGGAGGGTTTTGTATTGAACACAGGGCCGTGTTGGTTATTATTATAGTAGAGAAGACAGCAGTAAATCGACAAAGACAAGTCAACTGTGTGCAAGAGATCTGATGGACTCAAAAAGTGGGTTACAATTGTTTGAAAATCGACCGGATCCACCGTATTTTTACACGAGTGACTTGCGGTCTGCCCGATCCTAGCTACCGGTAGTAGTATTGACGCAGGAGGGTCGTGTCTCGCGTCAAATAATAAACTCTGCCGTTCTTTTCGCGTGCGCCGTGTTGAGCCGCTTCTGGGACGCGTCTAACACGCGGCCGCACTTCGACTGGTGTGCATTGGCTGATTGACTTTAACGCCCGCGTTTCACTGCGTTCTGCGCCGTTGACGTTTCTGGGTTATACTGTCCTAGCGTGTTGGTCCTCGTTATAGTAGAGAAGACGGAGTAAATATAATCTACACAAAGAAAACTATAACCCGATCCACTCACAGCCTCGAAAAGTAAGGGTTACATTACCTCAGAAACTCTCTCGGTACGCCTCCGTTCCGAACCGAGCACCACGTACCGAAACGGTTCAATACAAATACATGTACCGTCACACCATTAGTGAACACCATAGACTTCATAATGATATTGACGGGTCAGATTCCACCTTCAAGTAGGGGGCCATCCCAAAATCCGCTTCAGTTATTGGCAGTCGGTCACAGCGACACATGCAGCGATCCAACGCCGGATTTAGGTTGAAAAACTACGAAAGCTGTACCGCACACAAACAGTTCTCAGGAGTGATTTGTTCGAGGATTCAAGGTATTTATTATATATTTTTTTCGTTTATTTACAAGTATTTTCAACATAAAAAGCTCTCTGTTGTAAGGCTGCTGCCACAGTCTAACAGACTAGCATCGTACTTCGACGTATTTACGTAATATAAATGCTAATTGCCCGTTTTTTTGCTCTTTTAACAAAGAATCAACACTGTTTTACATCCATATCTATAAAGAATTCAGGGGTTTAAGCATTTATTCACAAGAATTTTCACCGGAAGAGCTCTGTTTACATAAGACAGCCACCACATTGACTAACAGACTTGCATCGTACTTCGACATCTTTACGTAAAATAAATGCTAACTGCACGTTTTTGCTTTTAACCAAGAATCGAGACTGTTTTACATCCATATCTATAAAGAAAGCATTTATTCACAGGAATTTTCACTGGAAAAGCTCTGTTTACATAAGGCGGCCGCTACATTTGCTTACTGTCTAGCGTCAATGTTCGCAATATTTACCTAAAATAAATGCTAACTGCAGTTTTTTGGCTTTTAACCAAGAATCGAAACTGTTTTGCGTCAATATCTATAAAGAATTCAGGGATTTAAGCATTTGTTCACAAAAATTTTCAACGAAAAAGCTCTTTGTCTGTGAATACACTCAGTCAGCTTTGACGAGCACGGCAAGAATGCAGGCCCCCTATTAATCGGCCCCGTGTCCCGTCAATATCATTATGAAGTCTATGGTGAACACAAACATCCTGGCGGGAACTTTTGTATTTTAGTTGTCCTAAATGATCATGTTTTACTCCTTTTGGCAGCAATGTACGTCCAATCCATTTGAAATGGATGGTTTGGATCAGCAAAAGCTGACTCTGACTAGGGAATTTAGCCAATCAAGATCTGATTACAGATATGACAGATGCAAAATTGCTAGGAAAAAAAAAAAGTCTTGCCTATTTATTCAAATATTGGCCAAGCATGATGTCAAAATTTTTCTACCGCCCTCTGGATTGGAGGAGGACTAACTCCGACATGGATTTTCTGCACCAAAAAAATACCAAATACCTTAACACTCTTAGAAGTCACCCATTTTGATACAAAATAGTGTTGCACCGATACCATTTTTTGGCCCCGGTACCGATACTCGGCTGTGCAGTATCGGCCGATACTGACACCATTCCAATACCACCACGTACCATGAAGAGCTACATACTTGGATGTGAATAATATGGATATTAACAATTTAATAATAATTGATCACAACACCCTGTCTCTCTATTAGCCTCCCTCTTTGTGCACCAGCAGCAACATAACTCCATCTACAAGTACGCACAAATGCAAGCAGCGCACCAGTGAGTCTCTCTCTGTATGACACACACAATTTAGCCACTTAGCTTTGCTTACTTTGCTTACTTCTACAGCAATTTTGAACAGGCTTGCCACCCGTCTTTTGAAAAAAAGGAATCGTTCTGAATTGGGAATTAAAAGTTGCGTTCTGTATCGAACCAATACGAATATATCTAAATAGATACATTTCTATGCATTTTAGGAGTTTTGCGGATGTCCTTTTTTTTTTTTTCGTCGCCTGTACAGCTTCAGTAAAAGACAATAAAAGTTAAAGTAGACAAAGTGAACTGACCAGGGTCTGTTGCTCCGGTCCAGCCCCCTTCCTCTGGATAGCAGTCCTGCTGTTGCAGCCTCAAACTCTTTGTGTTCGTTCACATGTTTCGTCTTCAAATGTTTTATCAAGTTCGAGGTATTGAAACTGGCTGATTTGACTCCACCTCTCTAAACTTTCAGGCCGCAAATCTTGCATGCAGCCATTGTCCTGGACGGAGTTTCTATGCTGAAATATTTCTAGACTGCTCTTCTCCTGGTTTGTTTTTCCTCCATATGAAAAAGCTGCCCCGGCATTGGTTAAGAGCGGCTATTGGCCCACTCTCATTGGTCTGGAGCAGGCCAATAGTGATAGCTGCTTGGCATGCAAAGTGATCACATATCGTCACACAACAAAATCTGTAGTGAGTGTCAGGAATAAAAAGGCTGTGTTCAACTGATACCAGTCAATGGCATCGGCGCCATATTTGTTGCTACTCGCCGATACTATCATTTTTGTGCCGTATCGCACCCCCCCACCCCCGCCAATAAGGGTATCGGTGCAACATTAGTGGAAAAACCAACATTTTATCTATCGTGAATTAATTCCATTGTCACCAAAACTAGGGCTGTCAAACGATTAAAATTTTTAATCGAGTTAATTACAGCTTAAAAATTAATTAATCGTAATTAATCGCAATTAATCGCAATTCAAACCATCTATGAAATATGCCATATTTTTCTGTAAATTATTGTTGGAATGGAAAGATAAGACAAGATGGATATATACATTCAACATACGGTACATAAGGACTGTATTTGTTTATTATAACAATAAATCAACAAGATTGCATTAACATTATTAACATTCTGTTAAAGTGATCCATGGATAGAAAGACTTGTAGTTCTTAAAAGATGAATATTAGTACAAGTTGTAGAAATGTTATATTAAAACGCCTCTTAATGTTTTCGTTTTAATAAAATTTGTAAAATTTTCAATCAAAAAATAAACTAGTAGCCCTATTCTGTCCTCAATGTGTGTGAGTACACAAACTGACAGATAGCGAACATAAGTTCCAAAAAGAAATCCGACGGTGTGGCAAAGTTGCATGGGCTTAACTGAAGTCATCTCTTTTTGACAGGAGCACGTTTCTTGTATTTTTGTAAAACTGAAAATAACAAGGCAATGTGTCAATAACTTGCATAAATCACAAAATAACATAAAATGTACACACACGTGTCCATTTGAGCAGTAGCACTAGCCAATTAGCTCACAAGCATCTAACAATGTAACTGCATTTCACCATATATGTGAACAAATTCAAATACACATCATCAATAACTATCTAATGCTCATGAATATAAACAAAGGAGGAATATAACTCACAAGCGATGCATGTATTAGACACAAACAGTGTGATGGGGCTATGAGAACTGCCACTGAATACTGGATGCGGACGTTAGCTGGTCTTGAATAGCACTGTCTATTAGTGTGAGTTCGCGTCGACATATAATCACGTCAGAAAAGCGCGCCGAAACTCAAATAATCAGCTGCGCTGAATCGCCAGCAGAGGACGACATTACGCCACATAACATATGCAAGTCACACCCAAGCGCCAGCAGAGGGCGGAAAAACTCCATAAAACACAATTCACAAGTTGGCCTTTCACTGTACTGACATTTAAATCTGTCTGAGCGGGCCTAGTGCGTTAATTGCGTCAAATATTTTAACGTGATTAATAAAAAAAATTAATTAACGCCCGTTAACGCGATCATTTTGACAGCCCTAACCAAAACTTAACCGGGTGTGCACGGGTTTATGTTGCACTATTTTGTAAGGGACTAGACACACACCCTTGGGGTGTGTGCACACACACACGCTACAGTATGTGTACATCGTGGGAGGTTAATCTCTGTTCATTTGTGTGTGTGAGTGTAACCGGGGGTGGTTAATCTAGGAGGTATTAGCTGTTAAAGCCAACATGCTGGAATCCCACTGCCCCCTCATATTGTGGATAGAATACTGTATATGTGTGTTTATATTTTCCATGTGCTGATGCACACAACAGCAGCGATAGAGTGAGAGAGAGCTGCCATTTCGCTGGCATGTCGGTGTGTTGTCGCACTGTCCCTGAAGCTCCGTTGCCATTGGGTGTCGCCATAGCAACCCCCCGGTGATGTTACCTCCTGACCCACTGATTTGGTGTCAATTTGCCTGGCTGCCACTCACACACACTAACACGCAATGTAAAAGAGACACGCTTTCTGATCAAGGAAAATATTTAGAATCATAGATTCAATTTCAATACATACTTGTATAACTGTCTTACATAAAAGTCTTGCGTTTCTTAATATTAGCAAATGGCAGATAGAGCAGCCTGAAGGCCATCTTTTATTTTTAGAGGTGGCCTGCCAGATAACAATGTGGCACCTCTGATAACTACTACTTCCTCTTTCTAAGACACGATCATTCACTGCCATTCCTCCCTGTTAAAATGAATTTTAGATTTGTATCTCAACTCATTGTTCCCTATTGAAATGAATGGCAACGCCATCATCCGATTCGGCCTCCCTTACATGTGTTGAAAAACATATACTTCTCAACGATCTGATCCTGGAAATATTCGTAAGTGTTTTGTATCTCAAGGCACCACTATACAGTACGCAAAAACAGATCATTATCTAAGTGGCCGACTCCTCGGATTGAATATTAAATCTTATTTGCGCTTATTCAGATCTCGTCAATATTATTGAAGTCATCAGAAGTCTAACGACGACACACGGTCGCCCGCCGTGTCCCTCACGCGCACTCTTGCGCCTCGTGGCCGTGTTAACACACGTCGCCGTTCATTATTGATAAGTCGGCAGCAGTAGTGGAGCTCGGCGGGATTAAATAAAAAATGCTAAAGGCCGGTGAGGGGCGAGGATCGCTCATGAATTATTGGCGGTGCGACGCCACACTGGGGAGGTTCCGCCTCTGAAGGGAGGGGAGAGAGGAACACTGAACCGCCACGTCTTAACAATGGCTGCCACTGACAGCGATGTACGTCCTGTCCATTTTGACTGGGAGAATGAACGGTCATTTTGTAAATTGCAAACTATGAATAGGTGGGCCTTCGAAAAATACCATGAGTACCAGCAGCATCAGTCAATTACAACTGCAATTGAACATCACCAAAATGTATACAGTATGTGTAGCCCTGCTTGTACCCAATTCAGATGGGCACGTTAGGGATGTAATGCAACACACGTGTCACGGTACGGCGGTCACGGTGTGGTGCAGAAGGGAAAGGAAAAAGGCTTTTTTTTCCCCTTTCTTTTAAATCATAGTATTTGCAAGTTCAAGTTTGTTCTATTGGTTAAAAAGTAAAAAGCAGCTCTTATTAAAGTGCAAACAAAAAAGAAGAAAACATCAAACTTTGTGTTTTTATTGTTTTAACGTTATTTCATTCCCAGTTTGTGCGCAAAAATAGACAACACACCCTCTTTAATAGGGATCGACTGAGGTAACTGTTAAAGTCAGGTAGCCCTTGCCAGCTGGCAACCTTTGTAACTTCGCAATTGAAGGAATCTGACCTTCCAGCCAGACCGCCGGAATCACGCCAGCCGAACCGCCGGACCCGCGCTGGCGCAGATCCGACGAGCCGAGCCGGCGGGATCCCGGCAATCCGGCCAGAAGGCCAAACTCCACGCGTTCACCTTAATCTTAACCCTTTGTACTGACTCCATTTTGAAAGGTTTAAAGAAGGCTCACCGAAAACAAGCTGACAATTTATTCAGGTTGACAGCGATCATCAGCAAGGGGAAACAGAAACAGACTCGGGCGGGGAGGCAAACTCGCACCAAGGTCACCATATCGCACGTCAATAAAAGGTTCCCGAGAAAAATGACCACAATTAGTTAAACATTCAGTCTTTTGAAGGCTCTCGCGGGGTGGGCTGTGGGCAGGAAGAAGGGTGTGTTTTGGATTATTGTCTGTTTGTGGATTGGACAGGAGGATTCAGGAGTTACTCTCAAATCTGTCGATAAGTTGAATTCGTTACCAGTGAGGGTTGGACTCCGCCAAGGGTACCCTTTGTCACCGATTCTGTTCATAATTTTTATGGACAGAATTTCTCGGCGCAGCTGAAGTGTTCAGGGGGTCCGGCTTTGTGACCTCAGCATTGCATCTCTGCTTTTTGCAGATGATGTGGTGCTGTTGGCTCCATCAGGCCATGACCTTCTAACTCTCAACCGGAGCGGTTCGCAGCGTGTGAAGCGGTCAGGATGAAGATCAGCACCTCTAAATCCGAGACCATGATCCTCAGCCGGAAAAGGGTGGAGTGCCCTCCCCGGGTCGGGGATGAGATCGACAGGCGGATCGGTGCAGCGTCTGCAGTAATGCGGACTCCGCACCGGTCCGTAGTGCTGAAGAATGAGCTGAGCCGAAAGGCGAAGCTCTCGATTTACCAGTCCATCTACCCTCATCTATGGTCACGAGCTGTGGGTCGTGACCGAAAGAACTGGATACAAGCGGCCGAAATGAGTTTTCTCGGCAGGGTGCCCGGACTCTCCCTTAGAGATAGGGTGAGAAGCTCGGTCATCCGGGAGGGACTCTGCGTCGAGCAGCTACTCCTCCGCGTGGAGAGGAGCCAGCTGAGGAGGCTCGGGCATCTGGTTCGGATGCCTCCCGGACGCCTCCCCGGAGAGGTCTTCCGGCCACGTCCCGCCAGCGAGAGGCCCCGGGGACAGCCCGGGACACGCCGGAGAGATAATATCTCTCGGCTGGCCTGGGAACGCCTCGGGATCCCGACGGAGGAGCTGGTTGAAGTGGCTGGGGAGAGGGAAGACTGGGCTTCCCTGTTAAAGCTGCTGCCCCCGCGACCCGACCTCTGAGCAAGCGGAATATGATGGGATGGGATGGTACATGTTGCTCCACCCAGCTTTCAATGCATCTTTGAAGCATATTTGCTTAAATGTTCCCAGTTCGTTGGAAAAAAACACACATCTTCTTCATTAGAAATCACTGGGAAATGCTGAGATCCATTATTTCTTGCAGTGACGTGATCTTGTGATATGTCAAAAAGCGGTAACTGCCCTTAAGAAGGGGACCTCCCAGAATGTGCTGGAAGCCATTCGTACTACTGAGTTTTTTTGAAGGGTTTCATTTTATCCCTGACATTTTTTCCATGTACAATAGAAGTGCCAATTTTATATTCATTCACTTATCTCTTTAAGATTTTGTATGACAAATACTGGCACATGCTAGAGGGAACTTCCTACTCTTGAGTGAGATGTTTCTTGGCATGGAAACGACCAATTCTGTTCCAGTAACATTATTTAATGAGCCTAGTGATGCAAAGGTGAGGCTTCTCTATGTCTTAATTACGTGCCAGTATTTCCTCTGTCATTGTCAGCTTGTGGTTTGTTGCTTACTTATTGTCAGCACGCACTTCAGACGAGAACACACCCGCTCCCGCACAAGGAAGCGATGTTTGTATCGTAAGACACGTACAGGCAGAAGAGCTTTTCCCTAAGTTGCGCTAACACGCTGCGCGGATGTAAAAATCAATGCAACGGTCATCAGGTTTCTCCTTCCTGCACGCAATTTAATCACGGCCCTTTAAAAGGCGGCGTTTCAGCCATTGTTTGGTCAATAAGGCCGCTTTTAGCAACGTCTTAAAAGCCGGGAGAAAGACAGCGGAGGCTACTTAAGGCATCAACTTCTTGTGTGCACAATAACAGCAAGGGACAACAGCACTACACTTTTTGTTCTTCGCTTTATCGTCTTTCTGTTGACAGTAAATGACTTGTATAAGATGGACGTCACAACAGAGAAGCAGAGCTGGTTTTATTACATTTCTGCAATCTTACCGTATTTAACAGGGGGAAAAAAAGAGAAGGCAAGCGTGACTTCTGGCTTATCCGGATTTGACATCGGCTCCCGGGGAATCCCTCGCTTATAGCCTGATGCTATCATGCCACCAGTAACAATGACATTAGCAAACCGTGAAAAGGACAAGTTTGTCAAGACCGACGCGAGGACGACCGGTCCAGCGAGTCCGGTCAATGGGTTCAGTCTTTCGTGTACTTGTGTGCATGCGTGCCTTGGAAAGACTAGACTACTTTCAGACCAGGTCATGAAGTCGGACGTACCAAGCAGAGATAAAAAAGATGAGCGTTCTAATGTTCTTTGTGCTTGAGCGCAAATGGAAATTTTTGCAAATGTGTGTGACACAATGATACGGAGACGAGAAAAGCCTGCGTGCGCAAATGATTTCAAGTGTGGTTCCACACTCCGATAAAAAGACAAAAACTCACACTGGAATATTTGTTAGTGTGCGTGCTTGCCTGCGTGTGCATGGATAATCCGAAATGACAACTGTCCACATAATTAGGGGTTGGGTGTCAAGGGTGGTGCCACACAAACGGAGAAATACCAGAAAAAACAGTAGCGTTGTGTCACATTAAAATAGAAAGACAAGAAAATGCTGTGTGTGTTTTCTGCGTGTGTGTCCAAAATGATGACTTTAAAAAGGAAAAATGATAAGATTAAATGTCACGCAAGTATACTAAGACACACAACAGATGTGGGTAGCAACGCGTTACATTTACTTGAGTAACTTGAGTAACAGAGATAGACCGCAGGAAACCTGAGATATGATCGTTTCAATTTCGCGGTAGGAAATGTTTTCTACACCCAAGGGCATTCATGCTCTTTGGACGGGTGATGTTTCTTTTCTGTAGATTTTTGTAGTTGGAGACAGATGTGTATTTGGGGGGGGGGGGGGGGGGGGGGGCTAATACGGTCATGTAATAGTGTACATTACAGTATAAGAATAACAGTTTATCTAGATGACGTTGTGCAGAGAAAAAAATTATACCATTATTAAATTAAAAGAAAAGACAAATACTGATATCATAAGCCAATACTCATTACTTCAGTATTCTTTTCACCGAATAGTTTTTTACTTGTGCTAGTGTAATTTTATTTTGGATGACTGCTTTTACTTCAGTAATATATTTTGAAGTAACGGAACTCTTATTTAAAAAAAAAAAAAAAAAGATTTTTTGGCTACTCTCCACTGCTGGCCAAAATTATTGCCACCCCTGCATTTCTGTCAAATAATTCTCAATTTCTCCCAGAAAATGATTGCAATTACAAATGGTTTGGTAGTAATGTCTTCATTGATTTTGCTTTTAAAAAATGTATGATTTACATTTTTGATTAAAAAAAAAAACAACAAAACATTTTAATCGTGATCATTTTACACAAAACGCAAAAAAATTGGCAGGACAAAATCATTGGCACCTTTTGAAAAATCATGTGATGCTTCTCTAATTTGTGCAATTAACAGCACCTGTTACTTACCTGTAGCTCATAACAGGTGGTGGCAATCACTAAATCACACGTGCAGCCAGTTAAAATGGATTAAAGTTGACTCAACCAGTGTCCTTATGCGTACCACATTGAGCATGGAAAAAAGAAAAAAGACCAAACAACTGTCTGAGGACTTGAGAAGCAAAATTGTAAGGAAGCATGGGCGATCACAAGGCGACAAGTCTATTTCCAAAGACCTGAATGTTCCTGCGTGTACCGTACGCAGTGTCATCAATAAGTGTCAAGCCCACGGCACTGTGGCTAACCTTTCTAGATGTGGATGGAAAAGAAAAATTGATGAGAGATTTCCACGAAAGATTGTGCGGATGGTGGATGAAGAACCTCGACTAACATCCAAACAAGTTCAAGCTTTCCCGCAGTCCGAGGGTGCAGCAGTGTCAACACGTACAATCCGTCGGCGTCTGAATGAAAAGGGACTCTACCCAGGAAGACCCCACTTCTGACCCAGAGACATAAAAATAGCCAGGCTGGAGTTTGCCAAAACTTCTCTGAGAAAGCCAAATACATTTTGGAAGAATGTTCTCTTGTCAGATGAGACAAAAGTGGAGCTTTTTGGGAAAAGGTATCAACATAGAGTTTAGAGGGAAAAAAACAAGGCCTTCAAAGAAAAGAACACGGTCCAACATGGCGGAGGTTTTCTGAGGTTTTGGGGTTGCTTTGCTGCCTCGGGCACTGAACTGCTTGACCGTGTGCATGGCAAGTCTGAAGACTACCAACACATTTTGCAGCATAATGTAGGGCCCGGTGTGAGAAAGCTGGGTGTCCCTCAGAGGTCATGGGTCTTCCAGCAGGGCAATGACCCAAAACACACTTCAGAAAGCACTAAAAAATGCTTTGAAAGAAAGCACTGGAGACGAAAGTTGCTAGACCTGAATCCCATAGAACACCTGTGGAGAGATGTGAAAATGGCACCCTTCAAATTTCAGAGACCTGGAGCAGTTGGCCAAAGATGAATGGTTCCAGCAAAGCATTGGAAGAAACTCATTGATGGATACCGAAAGCGGTTTTTCGCAGTTATTTCATCTAAAGGTTGTGCTACCAAGTATTAGGCTGAGGGTGCCAACACTTTTGTCCGGCCCATTTTTGGAGTTTTGTGTAAAATGATAATGATTTTTTTTTTTTTTCATTGCAAGCAGAATAAATGAAGCTCTTACTACCAACGCATTTGTAATTGCAATCATTTTCTGGGAGAAATTCAGCATTATCTGACAGAATTGCAGGGGTGCCAGTACTTTTGGCCAGTAGTGTACCTACCCACGTCTGATACAAACGCACGCACTCTAGTTTAATATTCTGGCACATGTAGCAATGCTAAACAACTTTTGCCATCTCTATCCTAAAACCTTGACTCATTTTATTACTCTTCATCTACACTATGTAGTGTGTCTTATGAATTCTTCTCCTCACTGCTCATAAATCACCACCATTTTCATTGCCTGCCAGCCGCCGGCTCCTGGCCTGGCCGTGAAGTGAAGAATATCAATTCATAGACGCGTATTAATACCAATACTGTCATTTTTCTTACACGATTAACAACTGCTCTGTGAGTAATGTTTCCGCATTCATCTTTAGAGTTATGAGCAATTTCGCTGCTGCAGATCATCACGCTTGTTGTCGGCGACGTCGGTGTGTTACCTGTAAACCTCTCGCGGACACGCGCATAAAGGTGCACACATTTAACAAGCAGACTTGTCGCGTGGTGAGGTGGGGGTCACCTGGCTTGGCTCATGCCAGGCTGTTATTAGTCAGGAGGCCTCACTAGCTGTGTTTAGACATGTGAGCGGCATCACACACACACACACACACACACACTAACACACTGTTGGATCTAGCTCCTGCTAACAGGAGGTGGAGGATTACGTGCATGCGGCGCAGAGAAACAGAAGAAAAGTGTGAAATTTAAAAGGGGCTTTAAAGTGAGAGCTGCTGTGGGGGTCACCTAATCCCTCGCCCCCACAGGCACACACACACAGACAGGCCTGTTGCACCTCCATGCAAGAATCCGGTGTCCAAAACAAGTGCAGTGAAACTCACGCTAAACTGTTTTTTTCTATACGGAGAGACAAGTTGGGCAACTGCACACACTCACGCTTAAAAGGTAAAGAAAATTCTTTAAGTGCCTGCGACAGCATAAAAAATTTAAAAAAAACTTAAATAGCATTATTATGTGAATTAGAATCATATTTTGAGACGATTCGACTATATACAACAATTTGGCAAAGCACAGATGATGAGAAATGAGTCTTTTGATCTGCCGTTTAGCCACGCCTGTCATTATAGCGCTCTAGCGTCCCCAGCTGAAGGATGACGTCGGCTGGGTGACGATTTCAGCTGATTTAGAATTCAGCCCATTGAGAGGGAAGATTACGACACAGGAACATATGACAGAGAGCAGCAAAATGTCATCATTGCTCCCATCTCTCGATTCCAATATTTTAACAGGATATTCTTTTCATTTACATTTTTTCTAAATAAATGTTATGAATTTATGATCATGAAAAACAACAGTCTTGTGCTAAACGGAGTAATGAAAATGCATTTATTCGGTACGACAGTGAAAAATGACTGGATAATGGTTAAAACTATATACTTCTGGCACCTCCCGAACGGTATTTTATGCCGCCGGAGTAAGTCCGGCTTTTGTCATTTCCCTGTCCCGGCTACGGAGACAGAGGAAAGAGTGTAAACAAAGCAGGAGGCATGACGGCTAGCCGACATGCTAACCTGAACCGAGCTGCGTTTTGCTGCTGGGAGAAACTACCCCGGATCATGTCACACCGCGGCTGGGTTGATTGTCCTCACCGACAACTTGCGGCGAGCAAGTTCCAGCTTGTCGTTCCCCTGCTGCGGGCAGCAGTGCTCGTTGAAGGGGAAGCAGCTGGAGAATGACCGCCGAGCGGCTGTTCCAATCTTTTTTGCCTTTCGAAAACGAAAAAAAAAAAAAAGCACAATATTACCCCGATTCATGTCACACACGGCGGCGAGGGCGACAGCCTTCACCGATCGGCGGCGAACAAGCTCGTCGTTCCCCTGCTGAGGGCAGGAATGCTCGTTTAGGGGCAGCTAGAGATCGGCAGACGTCGGAGGACCGCGTGGCTGCCCGAGCCCAACCCGAGGATAGTGGTCTATTGCCGGGCACACGAAGAGGGCAGAGGGGACTGGAAGTCTGGACGATATGGCGAACCGCAGATGAGAGCGGGCGGGGGCTTCACGAGCATATTCCGATGACGGCGTTCTCTCGGCGGGCACGCGAAGAGGACCGAGGGGGGTGCGCGACAAGCCGCCGGTCGTCGGCCGAGTGCCCTTCTCGGTGGACATTCGGCCACAAAATGCAAGCCACCTCCTTATTAAATTGTGTGCCGTGATCCCAGTATTTGACAAAATACAAAACACGATGTTTACTCACTTCATTGTAAGTCCGATGGTCCCACAGTTGTCGGACTTGTTTTGGCCAATATCCGTGGGGAATGGGAAGCCCAAAAAGGCTCACACGCCTCTTCCTGGTGCAGCAACAAAAACCTGCAGCGCATTTAGCTGGCGTGATGCGAAAAATAAACAAATTAATCCGTAAAATCAGCTGAATCCGCAGTCCATCTGCATGCTATAAAGCAATGCTGTATTGTGAGATGCTGACCCGGGTGACATCACATTTGCCCGAGACTGAAGCCGGAAGTCAGTCATTTTCATGGCGCGGGATTCAAAAAATTGAATAAATAAAGCGATCGCTTCCACACACATCCAAGCGGTCCATTTCATTCAGGAGTATAAAATACTGCGTGAAATATGAAATAAACATGCTTCTTTTTGTGTATGAAATCATTCATTTGAGGGCCAGGCTGCTGCCATCGTGAAACGGTGATATCACTTACACCATGATGTGAATGAACTCATCTAAGGTAAATTAATCAGTGGTTGTTAAAATGTCAAAATAATTCAAAGGTACTTAGTCTTGACTAGAATATCGGAGGCGATTTATTGCCTATTTAGCTGTCATTATAGTATTCAAATCAATAAACTGAGACCCAGGATTTTTGAGCGGACCAGAGTTGGTTTGTTTGGTCAGAACTAGACTTCGTATGGGCGTTCTCATTTACAAAAGAAAGTGGACTAGATGCGAAAAAGAACTCTGGTCTGTTTTAAACGGACCAAAAAGTGTTTTTTTTTTCTTTTTTTTTTTTTTTTCTTTTTTTTTATGTATGCTGAATGGATTTTTCAAGTAATATGACCAGTGAAAATGAGCATTTTCTATGCTCATTTTTTGAGTTTCGAGTTAGTAATTTTCCACACTGAATGGAGGCCTACAGAGATCAAACCCATTCAAGAACACTCCCAAACACAAAGTACAACTGTGAAAAATTTGGTCAAAATCCACCCAGCTGTTTGGCGTCCATAAAACACAGAGACAAACTCGCCTTTATAGAGATTATGATATCAAGCCAAAATGAATCCCCTATTAATATTCTGGAAAATTGTACTTTTTTTTTTTTTTTTTTCAATCCAGCGTCTTGTTCTGAGTACTCAAAGCTACAACGTATCATCACAGCACATTGATTTTTTTTACATGAAACTGTAAAGTTTGAAAGCCAACTGCGATATTGCAATCGCAAATGTCCAAAAGATGGCACTGTCGTCTCCACATTCAGGGATTTTCTATGCTAAATTTTGGAGTTTCGAATTCATTTTTAACACTAAATGGAGGCAATAGATACATACTCTGGCCAAAAGTATTGGCACCCCTGCAATTCTGTCAGATCATGCTCAATTTTTCCCAGAAAATGACTGCAATTACAAATGCTTTGGTAGTAATATTTTCATTTATTTTGCTTGCAATGAAAAAACACAAAAGAAAATGGGGGGGGGGAATGAAATCATTTTACACAAAACTAAAAGTATTGGCAATCTCAGCCTAATACTTAGTAGCACAACCTTTAGACAAAATAACTGCTAACAACAACTTCCGGTATCCATCAGTGAGTTTCTTACAATGCTCTGCTGGAATTTGAGACCATTCTTCTTTGGCAAGCTGCTCCAGGTCTCTGAGATTTGAAGGGTGCCATTTTCAGATCTCTCCACAGGTGTTCTATGGGATTCAGGTCTGCTGGCCACATTAGAAGTCTCCAGTGCTTTTTCTCAAAGCATTTTCTAGTGCTTGTGGGTCATTGTCCTGCTGGAGGACCCATGACCTCTGAGGGAGACCCAGCTTTCTCACATTGGGCCCTACATTAATTTGTTGGTAGTCTTCAGACTCAATATTACCATGCACACGCTCAGGCAATCCGCTGCCAGAGGTAGTAAAGCAACCCCAAAACCTCAGGGAACCTCCACCATGTTCTACTGTGGGGACCGTGTTCTTTGAAGGCCTCGTTTTGTTTTGTTTTTTCCCCCTGTAAACTCTGTGTTGATGCCTTTTCCCAAAAAGCTGTACTTTTGTCTCATCTGGTTTTTGGCTTTCTCAGGTAAGTTTTGGCAAACTCCAGTCTGGCTTTTTTGTGTCTTCCTGGCTATCCTACCATTGAGTCCCTTTTCATTCAGACGCCGAGAGATAGTACGGGTTGACGCCGTTGTACCCTCGGGCTGCTGGACAGCATGAACTTATTTGGATGTTCGTCGAGGTTCTTTATCCACCATCCGCACAATCTTTTGTTGAAATCTCTCGTCAATTTTTCCTTTCCGTCCACATCTAGGGAGGTTAGCTACAGTGCCGTGGGCTTTTACACTTATTGATGGCACAGGAACATTCAGGTCTTTGGAGATGGACTTGTAGCCTTGAGATTGCCCATGCTTCCTCACAATTTTGCTTCTCAAGTCCTCAGATGGTTCTTTGGTCTTTTCTCCATGCTCAATGTGGTACACACAAGGACAGAGGTTGAATCAACTTGAATCCATTTTAACTAGCTGCAAGTGTGATTTAGTTATTGCCACCACCTGTTATGTGCCACTGATAAGGAACAGGTGCTGTTAATTGCACAAATTAGAGAGGCATCACATGATTTTTCAAAGGGTACCAACAATTTTGTCCAGCCCATTTTTGGAGTTTTGTGTAAAATGATGATGATTTAATTTTTTTCCCCATTGTCTTTTCATTGCAAGCAAAAGAAATGAAGATGTTACTACCAAAGCATTTTTAATTGCAATCATTTTCTGGGAGAAATTCAGCTTGATTTGATTAATAAATCAAATTATAAATTTTGAAATGTATTACTTTTTCCCTCGGAAGTACAATGTGTTTAAAAAAAAAAAAAAAAGGAGTTGTATAGAATATACAACTTTATACAACAGTAATATACAGTACATGAATTTTAATGCTTTTGTTCTTGACATTTGCTAACACGCTTGGAATGACGAGGAACAAAAAACGTCCAGGCAGGTCCTTTGAAATATTCCGTAAAACAAACAGGAAGCCGAACGGATGAGCGTTCCGCCCCGAAAATGTCAGCACGTCGTCACATGACACGCATGCGAGCACGCAAACATGCGGCTTGATTGCATTTAGGCATGTGCCCAACGCCGGTCGTCACGGTTACACCAAAAACAATCTCACAACATGATGTCATTCTCATACTGTACACACACGCACCATCAACATGTTAGTCGCGTCTAGCCATTTTGTCCAACGCGCACACACACACAAACACTTTTAGGAGACAAAAACGGTGGTGGCAAACAAGTGAAAAGCAGGTGTAGCCTCAGGTGATGTTTTGTGATATAACACCCAAAATCTGAGGGAGTAGAGGGGTTGTTGGAGGGGCGCTGGAGGGCAAACACTTCAATGTTTAACAGCACAGAAAGCATGTCGACACAAGTTGGAGAACGCGCAAAAAAGTCGTTTTTTGTTTTCCGTGCGTGTGTGCGCATCCACACTAAGTGGCCATTAAAGATGGATAAATTTAATAGGAGTGAATCATTTAAATGTGCAAATCATTTGTCAAATTTGCACAAAAGAAATAATAGCTCTTTATTTTATGGCCTTCATGTGTTTGTGTGATCATCACAGCCCTCTAAATATAATGATAGTTATCCAAAAAGCAGTTTTGCGATACCGTCGCTATCATTGACAAAATGAACACGATATTGGGTCAAAAACTCCAATTACCAGGGTATATGTAAAGAACTACTATGCTATCAGATTTTTTTGAAATAAAATTCTTGACTATGCTACATGACAGACTTTAACAAAACTGTTGGTATTCTTGGCTCAATTCTGCCATACTATTTATATTGTTGACACAGTATGTTGATGTCGTTGCGACTCTTGCAAAAAAGAACTACAACTCCATCCATGTCTTGATCAAAATATCTACTACTGTACTTTTATATCTGATTTGTTCATTAATCTAATCGGTGCCATTGACAGCCAACCCCCCCAGTTGGACATTTATCGCCGCCAATTTTACTGATAGATTGCAAACCCAGATTTTGAAGTTTGTTCCCATTTAAGTGTGACAGTTATGCTTTTTTCCTACTGTTTATCTAGGGGAAAAAAGCATATCTGTCATCTACAAGTGCTATTCTGCTAATAAATCTGTTTTTATTTTTTCCCCACTAAATTGAACCATTTTCCAGTTGGTTTGTGTGTGTAATGTGTAGGTGTGTGTGTGTGTGTATGTTGAGCAGGAAGCACATGTAGGCGAGGCGTTAATTGCGGTTTGAGGAGCAAACAATGCATGTCACCCGCGCGCTGACAAGCCGATGATAAGTCAGATGCCGTATCCCCGCCTCTACTCTTAAATCACCTTGATTGGCAGCTGGCGGAAGCCGGCGAGCGGATCATTCCAGCTCTCCTGGATTTCAGTATGCACGGTGCGCCTCTGTTGGCGTGCGCCCAAATAGGCCAGAGAAGTTCCGCTCAATGCGTGCGTCTACGGCGAATTGAAATGTGCGCGCTTGCCGCCTAACCTTTTGTATCTTCAATCTGCATCTTTCCACCAGCTCGTTATTAAATTACCTCCCGATCGGTCACGGCAACCGGGCAGCTGATGAAAAAGACAATTTCTTGCTTTTAATTGGCCATTTCACGTGCGCCGCACGTACACCTGCGTGTGCGTGTGTGAGGAACCGAGTGCAGACTATACTGTATGCGTGTTGGAACGAGAGCGGGATATTAGCTCGGCAATCACAATCGGTTTTGGACACCAGACGTGCAAGATTGTTTGGATTCAAAAGCCATTTTCCCCTTCAATTTCAAATCTCCAAAGGTGTGTAGTAATGCGTTACATTTACTTGAGTACTTTTGAGAAAAATGTACTTCTTTTACCACGCCACACTTTTTACTTTTACTTGAGTAGATTTGTGAAAATGTTGAACCAAACCATCTAATTTGATCGCCGCATGCCCTCCCAGTCCAAACGAATTGCCCCCAATGGTGGTTGAAGGGAATAGTATCGTTTCTCGGATTCACTGTTAGACTGTTTGTATTACTCTAACACAGCCAATATGAAATAAATAGCACTTACACCATAGTTTAAGGAAAACAGGCAGAATATAGGGCATAAGAGATACGTGACGCTTTCTTATCAAGGAAGCCCAACGTGCGCGTCACGCAACTGACTGAGCAAGCAAGATTGACGCTGACAAGCCCACATTTGCACCACCAACTCTGGCAATCAGTTTTCCCGGCCAGTCCAGAACAAACGGCGGGAAGTCCTGTCCCAACGCAAGGAATGTCGGAAAATGCCCGATATCCAACTGATAACACGGCTGATAAGACTCCAAGAGCCCTTTTGATGCTGAGGTGAAAAAAATCCACAACCCTCGTTGCCCTGCCAACAGTAACTCCCGGATCCTCCCGTCCAATCCACAAACAGACAATAATCCTAAGCAATGCCCAAGCACACCCTTCTTCTGCCCACAGCCCTCCCCGCGAGAGCCTTCAAAAAGAGTGAATGTTTAACAAATCCTTGTAATTTTTCTCAGGAACCTTTTGTTGACTTGTGAAATAGTGACCCTGAATCCTCACGTGGGTCCCTCTGTGCTTTATTATTTCTTTCGACTTAGAATAAATTGTCAACGTGTGTTTCGAAGCCTTTTTCCAGCTTTCAAAATGGAGTCAGTACAAAGGGTTAAGACTAAGGTGACCACGTGGAGTTTGGCCTTTTGGCCAGGTAGGAGGTCTTTTGCCGGCCCGGGTCGTTACAGCTGCGCCAGTTTTAACCGTTAAAGTGTACAAAGATTGAAACGCAGCTACATTGATGAGTGAAAGTCAAGTAGCCTAGTGGAAAAGGGAGGGAGGTGAGATGACTTCAATAAATGAGCGCTGTGATGTTACCTTTAAAGTGCCTGTGACACCAAAAAGCATGTTTATTTCATTTTACACGCAATGTTTTATGCTTTTGAATGAAACGGACCGCTTGGATGTGTGTGGAAGCGATCGATATATTTATTCAAATTTTTTGAATCCCTCCTGCGCCATGAAAATGAGTGACTTGCGGCCAGCGTCTGGATCGAGGAAGGAGGAGAATGTGACGTCAGCGGTAGAGATCATCTTCTCAATGCAGCCATCACTATAGCATGCAGAAGGACTGAGGATTCTACTACGGATCAGCTGATTTTGTGGATTAATTCCTTTATTTTTTGCGTCATGCCAGCCCAATGTGCTGCAGGCTTTTGTTGCTACACCAGGGAGAGTGGTGTGAGGGTTTTTAGATTCTTGTTTAAAGTGATGGGCAGAATAAGTCCGACATCCGTGGAACCATTGGAAGGACAAGTAAGTGAGTAAGCTTCGTGTTTTATATTATGTCAGATACTGGGATCATGGCAAACGTTTTAATAAGGAGGTGTCAAACCACAGAGAAGGCCTCACGGCCGACGACCTGTCGCGCACCATGGTCGCCGGCTGATAAAGGCGTGCCCGCCGAGAAAGCGGCCCCCCGCTTTGACGTCGGCCGGTTTGTCCACTGAGAATAGGCTATTTTCAGCGTTCATTCCCGGCTACGTGCACTGCCGGCCCGCCGTGGCCGCAGCAGAACGACGAGCCGTAACTCGCTCGCCGCCGGGGGCCAACCGATATGGCCCGCTCGGTCCTCTTTGCGTGCCCGCCGAGAATGCGCTTTCCTCGGCTTGCCCACGAGCAGCCCCCCTGCTCTGACGACGGCCAGTTTGTCCACCAATAATGGTCTATTTTCGTCGTTCATTCCGGGCGACGAGCACTGCGCGCCCGCCGTGGCCGCAGCAGAACGACGAGCCGTAACTCGCTTGCCGCCAGGGACCGCCCGATCGGTGAAGACAATCAATCCCGCTGCCGTGTGTGACATGAGTTGAGGTAGTTTTGTGTCATTTATCATTTTCGAAAGGCAAAAAAGATTGGAACAGCTGCTCGGTTTGGGTTAGCACGTCAGCTAGCTGTCATGCCCCCTGTTTTGTTTACGCTCTTTCCTCCGTCTACAAAGCCGGGGCAGGGAAATGACAAAACCCGGACTAACTCCGGTGGCATAAAATACTATTTGGGAGGTGCCAGATGTCAACAGTTTTGACCATTATGCAGTCATTTTTCCCTGTCGTACTGAATAAATGCATTTTCATATTTCATTTAGCACAAGACTGTTATTTGTCATGACCATACCATTTATTTGGAAAAAGAATATCCTGTTAAAATATTGGAGTAGAGAGATTGGAACAATGATGGCTGCTCCCTGTCGCATTTTCCTTGTTCTGAATCTTCCCCCTCAATGGGCTGAATTCTAAATCGGCTGAAATCGTGACCCTGCCGACGTCATCCTCCAGGCTGGGGACGCTAGAGCGCTATAATAACAGATCAAAAGCCTTGAAACATAGCTTCGAGACAAAAAAAACAAACTTGGTTTAACTCCAAGTTGTGCACACTTTGAAGGCCGTGAAGCGTTGATGTCTCTCTGTATTCGGGAGGTGCATCAACAAAGACCGCATGCCATCCTCAGTTGTGGCGCAACACATGGACGGCATGTGTGTGTGTGTCTATATGCGTGTGTCCGCACCCCTGCCGGGACTCCAAACTCCAGGCGCTCGGCTCCCGCGGCGAGGCGCTGGGGCTACGTTTTTATTTGGGGTCACCCCATACGCGTGTCCCTCTTTTGGACCAAAATAGCACGGCAGAAAAGGGGAGCCTTGGGAGAGGCCGTTAACACTAGGCATGTACGGTGGCCGGGGGGGTCGCGCGAAGGTGAAGAGGAGCTGGCCGATTACTCGTCTTCTCGGTGTTTCTCGCCTTGTTAACGCTCACGGCGAGAGGGTCTGCTTTCCTTATTTCCCCCGCCCCTCTTCTTTCCTTTCTGCCTCTCGGTGCCCCGGCTGCTATGATGAGAGGCATTTTCTCTTTTGTTCCAGGCCCCATGGTGCATCTGGCCTCAGATACGAGTACGTCAGGGGCCGGAAGCTGGCGGGAGAAGCGAGGGAGGGGAACGATGGCGGGTGGGGAGGGGTCGGTCGTCCGGTATGAGTCGGAACTGGACCGCCACTTTCCACCACGGATGGGAGGCGTGATAAAAACGAGGAATCAAATACATGCCGGGGCGTGATGGTGCACTCTAAAATGAAGGTGTTTTTTTTCACTATGGACTGTTGCATGTACACGCGGTGGGAAAGTAAGTCTTGTGACGTTGTTGGTATCATGAGTGATTGATTATGTTTGAATGCTATCAAAGTATGCTGATATTTTCTGTAACTTGTGGTACGTTCAGATAGAGTGGAGTCCGGCAGATGGGGAAATATTGTGCTCATAGGCAATGTTCCCTCTAATTTTGCATGTGTCTGAGCAGACACACAAGCTCCCTGAGCACACCACGGTGAGCAACATCACATGTGTACACATGTGGCCACACACACCAGTATCACGCCTGTTCAAAACCTCGGGTCATAGCAAGTTACATGGCTTATTAAAAGAACAAAATTACAGCAGCAATTTCCATTACTTTACTTTTAACATACCGTCATTTTCGCACTGTAAGCTGCCACCCACCAAATTTGGCACGAAAATGGCATTTGTTCGTTAGTATGTCGCACTGGACTATAAGCCGCAGCTTTCCTCACTGTATTGTGAGGTATTTACATAAAAGATATTAACCGTTAACAATTTATTAGACAGCGGCATCATACGACTGTCATAAGACCAAATGAACCACCAAGAAGCTTTGAACAAATTGCCTGCAAAGCTTTATTCTTTCAAGAAGCTTCATTTGGCCACCATTACTCCCTTGGGGGTGACAGTCAACCTCTTCTGCCAACTGTTGTCAACAGGTTTGTTGTCCATCATGCCTCCTCGCATGCATTGCAGCGCTACAAATGTAAATAACAATCAAAATTCATTTTCTGTGCTAATTATTTCTTCAGTTACTGTTCCAGTTGTTTCATTAATTGCTTGTTATGGTATGTGGTAACACTTTATTTGACAGTGGCCTCATAAGACTGTCATTAGACAATCATAACTAAGACATGACATTGCTATGAGCATTAATGAATGTTTATAACAGATGTCATTTAGTGTCATCCGGTAAATGATCTCACTTTTGAATGGATGTAAAAGATCCGCGCTGGATAAAATTTACCGGATGACACTTAATGACATCTGTCATAAGCATTCACTAATGCCCATGATAGTGTCATGTCATAATTAAGACGATTTTATGAGTCTTATGAAGCCGCTGTCAAATAAAGTGTTACCTGTTCATTCAAATAAATCAACAAATAAACCGCACAGGACTATAAAATACAGGATTAAAAATGAGGGGGAAAAGTAGCGGCTTATAGTCCCAAAATTACAGTCATTGATTTGGCCCGCTTAAAATGAAAAGACCTAAATATATTTCCAGTCCTGCTTTGGCCTGGGTAAGGTCCAGTTGTGGCATGGGTGAGTTAATAAATAAAACATAATGAACAAGCACAATGGGAGTACAGTACATCAAACTCCCACATTAAAACTATTCAGACAATAAGGACACTCAAGATTCCTATTTTCCATATCGAAGCAGCTGCAAAACACTGCAAAAACACCTCCTTAAAACTAGTTAAATTCCCTTGTTCTCAGTGTAAATAGATAATAATAAATAACAGATAGTAATTAATACTGTAGCGCCGGCAACGTTTGGGAGCAGAATGTTGTTTCATCAGCACGGGAGTCATGCTTGCTTTTCTCCACCAAAAGGAGCATCGCGTTGCCTTATCGAAAGCACCAATGAGAGCGTCGCGGTGACACGTCACTGAGGTGCTGACAGACAGTAGTCCTATTGACGCTACAATACGTTTCTGTAGAATTTTATTTTGTGCGCTGCATAGATTTTCTTGCGCGCCGAGTATGTGCAAGCAGTGCGCAATTGTGCGCGCGTGCAGCTTAGAAGGTACTTTGCTCATAGGTGATAAATATCATGTTGTATCACTGATAAAATGTCCAAATATCTCTGTCCTGCTGTCAAATTGTCATGCCGCTGTTTGGGTTTCAAGGTATCGTGGCAATTATCAAAGGCAAACTATTACAACACTAACGGCATCATTTATTTTATTTGTCAGAATTATTGCTATTGAGAGCAAAGTATTATACTTTCTGAATTGTTTTGTCAGGTGGTGAAGATAGCAATATTAGGAATGTCGCCGATCCGATCACGTGATGTGGAATTGGGCCGTTTGCGCCTTTTTTCGGAGGATCGGAATCGGGTGAAAAGGATCAGGTTTTTATTTGATTTATTAAGTGCTAAAAAGTAACAAACTAATCCAGGAATACAATGGCACTGCCAATAGAAACAAACATGTATACAGTGGTATGAAAAAGTATCTGAACCTTTCTCACATTTCTGCATAAAATCACCATCAAATGTGAGCTGATCAATGTCAAAATCGCACAGATGAAAATCCAGTGTCTGCTTTAACCAAAACCACCCAAACATTTATAAGTTTTTATATTTTAATGAGGATAGCATGCAAACAATGACAGAAGGGGGAAAAAATAAGTAAGTGAACCCTCTGCCTAAGGAGACTTAAAAAGCAATTGAAACCAATTATGTGAAATGCCCCAATGAACTCAATGGCTAGTATTGGATGCCACTGTCGTCCAATCCGTTTGAAGTGGGAGGGATGGCAGCAAATGAACGAACGTTCACAGAAGGATGAAAATGGCTTGTTTTTCTGTTTGTTGTTTTGTAGAATAACCTAGACTGGTTCCCTGACCCATGTATTGATAATTGTTGTATCGCCATATTGTGAGATCCTTATGTCGTGTGGTGATATACTCAGAGGGTCCCACCCCTATATCATTGAGCCTCTGTAACCCACCCCTACACTCCAATATCGTTGGCCAAAAAAGTCATTTTAGTTGTTCAGTCAATAGCATGTGTATTGTATGTATTTGTGTTAGTGCAACATCCCTGGTTGTAGCTGAAATGAAAACTATTCCACATTCTAAAAATAGGTCCGTTTCTTCCAGTGTAAGAGTTGTCTTAGTAGCTGCAAGGAAAGCGGGGCCGAATAGATGCTGTTTTCAAGATGCTCTCTAGAATAAGATAGTATTTTAATGCAGATTTGTATGTACAGTAGTAATAGTAATCTGTCTAAAATGACTAAGTAATCTTATCTAGCTTTGTCTATGGCCGTTGCAACCCCCAAAAAACAAACCCTTAGCTTTCGAAGAAGTGCGCTTCGCCCAAAACTCTGGTCTTGCATCAGCGTGCTTGGGGATGTGTTGCAGAAGAGAATATAAAAAGACTCTTTTTTTTTTTTTTTTAAGTGATATACTGTAAACACAGAGAGCGAGAGAGAGGGTTGTGTGTGTGTGTGGGTCAACAGTTAGCAAGCGCTGGCCCGCGGTTGACCTTCTGTAAAGAGGAGAGGAGTTAGAGGAATGCTCCTCAACGCTCCCATATCACCCCCAGTGAAACCGGCCCCCGCCAGGGAGGGGAAGGCGGGTGTTGGTGATAAAACTCCAGACGTTCCCTCATTTGATGGTGCGCTGCCATGTCAGTGCATTCTGGCATTCCTCAAACCCCCAAAACAGACACAGAATCCCCCTCATTTTCTTTTGCTTAAATGAGAAATTGTGTCTATCAGAGGTGAATCCACAAAAAAAGTCTCAAGACGCAAAGATGGTCTGCCATTTTGGTTTGAAGCAGATATTTTTCATCATTTCTCGACGACATACTTTTTGTCCTGGAAAGATGCTTACTGTTTCAAAAGACACAGCAAGCCTGTCATTTTAGTTGTAGCGGCCATTTTAAGGTTATTCTGTCCATTTCAATGGGTCTTATGAAGACAACTTGCCTTTATATTGGAGTGACAACGAGAACCAAAAGTGGTATTTGCCATGTGGTAAAATGGATTTTTCCATGTGACATTTTTTTTTTTTTTTTTTTGCCATGTGGTATTTTTATGGCAAAAAATGCCAAATGGCAAAATAAACTTTTCCACATGGCAAAATCCATTTTGCCACTTGGAAAAAAAAAATTACACCTGGCAAAATCAATTATGCCACATGGCAAAAAACACTTTTCGTTTTTGGCCCTGGTGTAATATTGTTCCAATGATTACCAAATTTGATTGATGGCTTTTTTTGCCATGTGGCAGAATTGATTTTGCCATGTGTATTTTTTTTTTCCAAGTGGCAAAATGGATTTTGCCATGTGGCTTTTTTTTTTTTTTTTGCCATGTGGCATTTTATGGCAAACAAATGGCAAAAAATGCCACATGGCAAAATCCATTTTGCCACATAGCAAAATCATTTTTGCCACATTGCAAAAAAAAAAAAAAAAAAAAAAAAAAACATGGCAAAATCAATTTTGCCACATAGCAATAAATAGATAAATAAATGCCACATGACAAAAACCGCTTTTCGTTCTCGGCCCTGCTGTAATATTGTTCCAATAGTTACCAAATTTGATTAATGAATACTAGACAAATGGGCGCCACTCACTTGCCCTAATGTTTTGTTTTTTCGTCATTCTGCGTGGGCGGAACGCGGCAGCCAAGTTTGATGACTCGCTTTAAAACATAAAACTGTAATAACTCAATAATTCAAAGTTTTTTTTTTTCCTTATTTGGACGACTGACGTGCAATCCTTCGCTATATATCAGTTGTTGTTTTTTTTTTGTTAATCTGCCAGCGCTGTGTATCCAAACTAGACACGTCCCTTCAGTAATGAGGGGTCAAACGCATCCCTTTTGTTTTGCTCCTCTCCTTCTCCCGCGGCTCTCGGGGGCCCGGCCCTTTAAATGCTGGGCTTTCTCGGGGACTTTTGTTTCCTTTACTTTTGGCTAATGCACCTCTTTTAAGACGTGAAACACAAGAGTCCGGCGGGGGCGACAGCAGGAACACATAAATCAAGTCCCCAAATCCCCGAGAGGCCTCGCTTTCCTCGGGGTCATCGCACTGGTCAAAGGGTGGATTCACCAGGGGTTAGGTCACAGCGGGTCAGTGTGCGTGCGTGCGTGCGTGCATTGCGTTTGCTAGAAAGGAGCTGACAAAGAACAAGCAAGCAGCACAATCCAATGAATGCTTTTACTATTTTTTGGGGAAATTTTCAATTTAACTTAACATGGTTAATGATTAGCTCCCTATGAAAGTAATTTTTTAATGAAACTGTACTGTGCTGTTCAATTTAGTTCACAAAAATGATTTATGTTCATTCACTTTTCAACTTAGGCATATTAAAAGAAAAAAAAAAGTGGGTATTATCTTGTTTTTCTTTTAATCATTGATGGTAGCTTTGCTTCTAATGCAAAAGCAACCATGTATTATATTCCTTTTTCTTCTCTTTTTTTTTTTAACCCCAGTCAAAACTGTTGATTTTTTTTGCCATGTGGCATTTTTTTGGTATATGGCAAAATGGATTTTCTGTATGTCACTTTTGTTTTTTTTGTGTATGTGGCATTTTTGGGGGTAAATGGTAGTTTTGCAGGCCTGCATGTCCATGCCATTGACGGCTTTTTTTTTTGGGGGGGGGGGCATTTTTGGGGGTGTATGGCAGTTTTGCAGGCCATGCATGTCTATGCCATTGACAGCTATGCACGGCCAAATTTTGTATTCATTTTAAATGGCAGAAAAACATGTGTGGCTGTGATTTTTGGCCATGCACTTAACATCACAGCGCAATGACATTCAACGGACACCCATACTCTGTAAAGTGTCAATGCCACATACTCCCCCATAAAAAAGCCACAAACCAAAATCCATTTTTCCACATACCAAAAAAATGCCATATGTCAAAATCCATTTTGCCACATGGCAAAGAAAAAAAAACACATGGCAGAATCAAAAAAATATGCCACAAGGCAAAAAAAAAATGGCACATGGCAAAATCCATTTTACCACATGGCAAATAGCAGGTTCTCGCTGTCTCTCTGTTTTTTTTTATATGAAATATTTACCCATGCTTTTAGAATATTTATTTAATTTAAAGGTTAAGGATGCTTTTCTGGAGTCATTTTTGACCTCAAATGAATCAAGGCAAAGAAATTGATAACAATTGCAAATGTATATTTTTGTAATATTATTTCTTGATATTTACACATGACTTTGTCGGCTGTTAGTAATGGCATGCCTTAAAGTGAGTGGCCCAAACTTGCCCTTTGAGGGACCCCGGCTCAACCCCACTTGACTATCAGTACATTGGTCTGATTCCCCCTTTCCTAAACGTGTCTTTGTTCTTTTTCTATTCTTTATGAGTTACAGCACCACATGTTCCTTTGGAATGAGCTTTGAGACTTTTTGGGGGGGGGGGGCTTCTGGGGTTAAAAGTCAAGTTGGTGTTCCCCGTTTTTGAATGATTATTCTTACTCAAAGAGCAACGCGTGCTTCTTTTTATCTTGTCTTACAAGCCTTTCAAGGTCGTCTCTTTTAATCTTCTTTTTCCTCTGCCTCCTCCAGGTTCATCAACGCTAGGAGGAGAATAGTGCAGCCCATGATCGACCAGTCCAACCGTGCAGGCGAGTCTTTGAATGTATCTGACACAGTTTTGTTGTTTGTCTTTTTGGCTCCAGACCGCCTGCCACACTCCCCCTGCCATTTGGGCTGGAGTGCTTATTCCCCCCCCACCCTCCTTTACGCAGCTTAGTTTGGGCTGCTGTAAACTTTATTACCTGTAATAGGGGTGAGAGGTCAGGGCGGCATTAGGGGCCGCAGTAAAGTTCAAAGGCATCCAGAGGGGCCGAGATCTCGCTTCTGCTCGGGTTGACCCGTAGACGGCCTCAGTGGGAGCTAAGTGGATTTCTATCAGGGCGTCACAATGGAAGCCGGCGCGGCGCTCTCGGATTTCACTTGTTTGTCCGTGCCGAGACTCCAATTCGTGACACGCACCAGACATCAAATCCATCTGGACATGGAGGCCCGGCAGCGATCGTTCGCTGACAGTCCAAATAGATACGATGCCTACTGGCAGTGTCAAAAAAGTGTCCGAGTCCACAATAGCCATGTTTACATGCAGCCAATATTTGGGTTAAGGTAGGGTGACCATATTTTGATTCCCGAAAAAGAGGACACACGGCCCGGCCTCGAGATACTTGAATTTCTTTCAAAGATGCCTATATCACTTTAATGTCTTTAAAGTGTGCCTCCTCCATCTGCATAGAAAAAATCAGTTTAATGAAAAAAAAATATATATATACAGTATATATCGCCATATAGTACCGTATTGGGCGGAATATAAGACGGCCCTGATTATAACACGACCCCCTCTTTTTCAAGACTCAAGTTTGAAGAGACTTTTTGAACACCAAACTAATTTTTATGCAGAAAATAATTACAGTACATCTGATACAAATGATTATAACAATATATTTGAGAGAAAAAGCATGTTATTTTGCCTCATTCAAATCTTAATATCCGAACATTTAAATCTGTAAACTGGTTTTTGAAATGTAAATAAACCAATCTATTGTGATAAAACAACAAAATTGCAATAACTGCATCAACCATGAAAGTGAAGTCTAACTGTAACTGTAGTCTTGAAACATCTGAATAAGGAAAAACATTGCAATAAAATAATGCAAACTGTTTTAACTTGAGAGTAGCTGAGATCTATCATGACAGAACATCGCTTCAATGATATCTGGCACCATCTAGCGTCGTGAATGGGTATAATGTCTAGACCGCGAATATACGACGACCCCCTCTTTTTCAGTCTTATTTCAGTGCAAAAAACACTCTTATATTCGGGCCAATACGGTATATATTTTTTATACTATATGGAAATATTTTTTTTACTCAACAGGCTTTATTTCTTACTAAAAATCCTCAAACAATAAAAACGCAACAACAATAAAATAATAATGATTAAAAAATATATATATATGATGCAGACGCATTAAAAATATATATATATGATGCAGACCCATGGAAATGCAGTCCAGTCAATATACACACACACACGATAGGCTATGTGCCAACTAAACATTTTTACAAATTACTATCACGACAATTGTTGTTGCAAAATTGTTATTCCCACTCAATTTTTGTTCTCATTCAGTGTTCTAGATTGTCATTTTATTTGTTATTGTTTGCGTGCAAACTATTCAACCAGCATGTTTCCAAACTCAGCAGTTCAAAACTACATTTCCCAACGTACTAAAAAAATGCCATAAGAAAATACTTATATGTAGGTATATCAAATGAAGACGGTTTAAATACGCCACGTGACTAATGTGCTCAACTGCTTCGAAGCTAACACAAAAAAAACCACAATGTTTAAAAGTATGAGAGGGTAATACATGCAAAAAGTATTTTTGAGGCAATGAAAAGGTACTGAAAAACTAAATAAAAACAAAAATGATGAGTACTCGCCGCTTCTAACTGATGTGCGAATGCTAGGACGTTTTGCAGCGTAGTAAGGAATTGCCGAACACCGGGAGTCGACGCAAAATCAAACTTTGCTATAAAAGTTTACAATCACCGGCAGCGCGATGATGCGACACCAAACTGGATTTTACAGATCATGTCAGTACAAAGCTCCGACAGAAAGCAACAGTTGCCGTTATGTACGTATTTATTAGAGGCGTGTGAAATTTCATTCTGCACGAATGCATTCTTGAAATCTGTTGTTGGGTGAAATCTGTTGTTGGGAAGAAAAAAAAACGGAAACTTTTGCATATTGGCAGACATGAGCAAGTGGCAACCTTCAGCAAATAAACAGTGTGCCATTTTAGTAACCATGGTGAATTCCGGATGGAATTGACAGTATCCCATCTCAGATGAGGAATCTCAATAGCAGAGCAGCAAGAATTCATTCATAAAGGATGACGCCATTTCAGGAACATCATTTGAAAAAAAAAAAAAAAATTAAAAAATTCCATAGTTTGTTAAATGGTGTACATTTTTTAAAGTTTTAATTACTAGGAATATTTTTTTTCTTCCATCATTCTTGGCTTTAATGGATTGTTAAAAAGTTCTCATTTTTGGGTGTTACCTTTTTTTTCCTTTTTTTTTTTTTAAATGTGTTTTTTTTCCTTGTACAACCGATTTACGACTAAAACCCCGTAACACAAACGGAACCCCCAAAAATCCTCCTGCTGTGTTCCATTTGAAATGTGGGGTGACGTGGCTCAGTGGTAGAGTAATTGTCCCCCAAACCAGAGGTTGTGAGTTCGATTCTCCGCCCTGATGAACACGTCTAAGTCTCATTGAGCAAGACACTGAACCCCACGTTGCTCCTGGTGCTGCGTCACCAGTAGGTGGATGGTGAGATAGTGTAAAGCGCTTTGAGCGCCTTGAAAGGTGGAAAAGCGCTATATAAGTGTAACACCATTTACCAAATAACAAAAAGAACATTAGTACACAATAGAGCTGAAACGGATACTCGAGTAACTCGAGTTTAAAAACTGATCCGAGTAATTTTATTCAGCTCAAGGAATCGTTTAATTTTGCCAGCTCTAAGCATCACGTTTTGCCCGGACTACTTTTAATGCGGGACAACGCGCTGACGTCACGTGCGTAGAGGAAGAAACAATTTTTTAAAAAAAACCTTACTGCAGCCGACAGCCGCTACAAGCTACGCCAACGTTGCTAAAAACTACGCCTGCATGATGCTAGTGTGGTAGCAGGTAGTGTCCGATGCGTCTCATAGATATCGCATGCATTTAGAACTAGATGCGAAATGAGACTCGACCGCGTCTGGCCAGCGTTAGTCGACTTCTCGGCGCTAATAAATATAACTTTACTGTCACTCGCTCACGTAACGTTAGCCCTTCAGAGGGCTAGGTTTCTATTGATTATGACCACTGTCGATGCGCGGCTGACGTGTCTTACATACAGGCTTTATTTAATCTGTAAAAACTAGGGCTGTCAAACGATTAAAATTTTTAATCGAGTTAATTACAGCTTAAAAATTAATTAATCGTAAATAATCGCAATTAATCGCAATTCAAACCATCTATAAAATATGCCATATTTTTCTGTAAATTATTGTTGGAATGGAAAGATAAGACAAGATGGATATATACATTCAACATACGGTACATAAGGACTGTATTTGTTTATTATAACAATAAATCAACAAGATGGCATTAACATTATTAACATTCTGTTAAAATGATCCATGGATAAAATGTTATATTAAAACGCCTCTTAATGTTTTCGTTTTAATAAAATTTGTAAAATTTTCAATCAAAAAATAAACTAGTAGCCCTATTCTGTCCTCAATGTGTGTGAGTACACAAATTGACAGATAGCGAACATAAGTTCCAAAAAGAAATCAGACGGTGTGGCAAAGTTGCATGGGCTTTACTGAAGTCATCTCTTTTTGACAGGAGCACGTTTCTTGTATTTTTGTAAAACTGAAAATAACAAGGCAATGTGTCAATAACTTGCATAAATCACAAAATAACATAAAATGTACACACACGTGTCCATTTGAGCAGTAGCACTAGCCAATTAGCTCACAAGCATCTAACAATGTAACTGCATTTCACCATATATGTGAACAAATTCAAATATACATCATCAATAATTATCTAATGCTCATGAATATAAACAAAGGAGGAATATAACTCACAAGCGATGCATGTATTAGACACAAACAGTGTGATGGGGCTATGAGAACTGCCACTGAATACTGGATGCGGACGTTAGCTGGTCTGAATAGCACTGTCTATTCGTGTGAGTTCACGTCGACATATAATCACGTCAGAAAAGCGCGCCGAAACCCAAATAATCCGCTGCACTGAATCGCCAGCAGAGGGCGACATTACGCCACATAACATATGCAAGTCACACCCAAGCGCCAGCAGAGGGCGGGAAAACTCCATAAAACACAATTAACAAGTTGGCCTTTCACTGTACTGACATTTAAATCTGTCTGAGCGGGCATAGTGCGTTAATTGCGTCAAATATTTTAACGTGATTAATTTAAAAAATTAATTAACGCCCGTTAACGCGATAATTTTGACAGCCCTAGTAAAAACACAACGCTGTAGAGTGATGACGGTGTCAAATTAAAACATAATAAAGCTAACTTTCAGTTTTAGCTCAGTAGTCATTGCTGAATAAAACACCAAGTAGCACTGGTCCCTAATGTGCTCCAATACAGCAGGTATCATACATTTATTTTGAACACTGCAAAAACTCCAAATTCTATCAGTACTTACAGTTTAGACTAACTTAAAACTTCACTAGACCTTAAAAATAGCTTGACACAAATGGAAATTCAATTGAAACACGTGGGAAAAACACGTAGCTTTCAAGTGATGTGTGTTATCAAGCGTAATTACATTTTTAGGAAAGAAATATGTTTTGTTTTTTTATAAGATCTAGAAGTTTTTTGAGTGAAAGCAATGAATTTTTTTTTCTAGTCACATCTGAGATGCAATTGTTGGCTGTTTTCAACAATGTACATCGAAAATAAAGACATTGATTGACTGAAAATGGTTCAATATTGGATTAAATGTCCTTTTTTCTCATGTATATTTATAATTGCTCTTTACCTAAAAAAAATATTTTATCCGATTACTCCATTAATCGATAGAATTACTCGATTACTAAAATATTCGATAGCTGCAGCCCTAGTACACAATGCATTAATAAAAGGCAGAAAGAAAGAACGCCTGTCGGAACCTGGGAATAGAAAATTCAAAACTAACACCGGCGATTGGCTGGCAACCAGTTCTGGGTGTACCATGCCTCCTGGCTAAGTTAGCTTGGAACAACCAACAACTAAAGACCAAAGCCTAAAACACATGAACAAAACAACAGTTTAAGGGAAAAGTACACTCATAGACTTCATAATGATATTGATGGGGCGCAGGGCCGATTCATAGGGGGCCTGCGTTGTTGGCCCGGCCGTCAAAGCTGACCGAGCGGAATCACAGACGAAGAGTTTTTTTCGCTGAAAATTCTTGTGAATAACTGCTTAAATCCCTGAATTTTTTATAGCTATGGATGTAAAACAGTCTCGATTCTTGGTTAAAAGCAACAAAAAATGTGCAGTTGGCATTTATTTTACGTAACTATATCGAAGAATGATGCTAGTCTGTTAGACAATGTGGCGGCAGCATTAAAACAAAGAGCTTCTTATGTTGAAAATTCTTGTGAAAAAATGAAAAATATAATTACCTTGAATCCTCAGCTCGAACAAATCACTCCTGAGACAAAATCTTCCCTGTTAGTGTGCGGTACAGCTTTCGTACTTTTTCAACCTAAATCCAGCATTGGATCGCTGCGTGTGTCGCTGCGACCGACTGTGAATAACTGAAGCGGAATGTGGGATGGCCCCCTACTTGTAGGTGGAATCTGACCCGTCAATATCACTATGAAGTCTACGCAACACTTCTTAAGTCACCCCGAACTTCTTTCCTTCATTTCCTTGGAGATCTATTTATCCTACAGTGACTGCTCATGTGTGCATCCCTCCTGCAGACTGGAACAAATTGAGACTGGCTGCTCACTCTCACTGTCCACAAAAGTCATTTAATGAAATACTACGGATGTATATATATTTTTTTGTAATGGATTGAGTGTGTAAACTTTACATTAAAGCCCACCAGGGGCTTAGTGGTGTAAAAAGTCCGTTAGAAGACAACGGGCACTGGCGCCGCTGCTCGTGCGTGCGGCGTTCGACAGATGATCCCGCTTCGGCCACTGAACCTTAATTAAACACGCTAATTGACCACTGTTTCTCCCTCCTCCACACACACACAGTAAGTCAAGGAGCTCCCTATAATCCAGATGGTCAGCCGATGGGGGGCTTCGTCATGGACGGCCAACAGCACATGGGAATCAGACCACCTGGTGAGGCCCGTCTTTTTCTCGCCGTGCTCACCGTTCACCTGTCGTCGTGCTTCGGACATAAAAACGGACGGGGGATTCGTCTCCCGAGACGATGCTCGAGGCGTCAAGCGTATTGTCATAGTACAGCGAAATTTCTGAAAGAGATGGCGTAACATGACGTTGTAAAGTCGGAAATCATAAGATGAGACACCATATAATGGTATAGCGACATTATTTTTGTGGTTTCCCCGTGATGTCGCTTTGACATGTGAATGTTGTGCTCTTCAGGACCAATGGGCGGAATGGGAATGAACATGGGCATGGAAGGTCAGTGGCATTATATGTAGCCCCGCCTCCCCCCCCCGGGGCCGACCAATCGCAACACCAAGGCGAACGTAAGTGTACAAGCTTAGGTTATTAATGATGAGCTTTTTAACTATACAGTACACAATATTGTATCTCCTTGTGATTATGTCCTTCAGTATGCAATGTTCACCCGTGCTGCATTTTCAATTCTGATGTCATAGCAAAAATCTTTGGTTCAGATCACTATTTCTTGTCAACTTAGCGAGGTGTCCAATTTTTCGTCAAGGTGAATTACAAATTTCAAATTCAATTATTCAGATTCAACTTTCAATGCAATGATTCAAATCGAACAATGCCACTTCCAAAATGACGTTATTCAATTCTAGCGTTTCAGATTGAGTTTAGAAATTCACATTCAGTCTCTGATGCAGTGTTGATTATGGCAGCATCGTATTTTGGAAGAGAATACTTACAGTGCTGGCCAAAAGTATTGGCACCCCTGCAATTCTGTCAGATAATGCTGAATTTCTACCAGAAAATGATTGCAATTACAAATGCTTTGGTGGTAAAATCTTCATTTATTTTTGCCTGCAATGAAAAAACAAAAAAGAGGGGGGGGGGGGGGGGGGGGGGGGATTAAATCATTATCATTTTACACAAAAGTCCAAAAATAAGCCAGACAAAAGTATTGGCTCCCTTGATAAAATCATGTGACGCTTCTCTAATTTGTGTAATTAACAGCACCTGTTACTTTATCTGTGGCACATAACAGGTTCTGGCAGTAACGAAGTCACATTTGCAGCCAGTTAAAATGGGTTAAAGTCAACTCAACCTCTGTCCTGTGTCCTTGTGTGTACCACATTGAGCATGGAGAACAGAAAGAAGACCAAAGAACTGTATGAGGACTTGAGAAGAAATACTGTAAGGAGGCACAGGCAATCTCAAGACTACAAGTCCATCTCCAAAGAACTGAATGTTCCTGTGTCTACTGTGCGCAGTGTCATCAATAAGTGTAAAGCCCAAGGCACTGTGGCTAACCTCCCTAGATGTGGACGGAAAGGAAAAATTGACGAGAGATTTCAACGAACAATTGTGCGGATGGTGGATAAAGAACCTCGACGAACATCCCAAAAAGTTCAAGCGGTCCGAGGATACAACAGTGCCCACCCGTACCATCCGTCGGCGTCTGAATGAAAAGGGACTCAATGGTAGGATACCCAGGAAGACCCACTTCTGACCCAGAGACATAAAAAAGCCAGGCTGGAGTTTGCCAAAACTTTCCTGAGAAAGCCAAAAATGTTTTGGAAGAATGTTCTCTGGTCAGATGAGACAAAAGCAGAACACTTTTGGGAAAAGGCATCAACATAGAGTTTACAGGAAAAAAAAAGTAGGCCTTCAAGAAAAGAACACGGTCCCAACAGTCAAACATGGTGGGGGTTCCCTGATGTTTTGGGGTTGCTTTTCAGCCTCTGGCACTGGACTGCTTGACCGTGTGCATGGCATTATGAAGACAGCACTGTAGTGGCCAGCAATGAGCCCTGACCTGAATTCCATAGAACACCTGTGGAGAGATCTGAAAATGGCACCCTTCAAATCTCAGAGACCTGGAGCAGTTGGCCAAAGAAGAATGGTCTAAAATTCCAGCAAAAACTCATTGATGGATACCGGAAGCAGTTGTTGGCATTTATCTTGTCTAAAGGTTGTGCTACCAAGTACTAGGCTGAGGGTGCCAATACTTTTGTGTGGCCCATTTTTGTGTAAAATGATAATGATTGAAGTTTTTTTTATTCTCTTTTGTGTTTTTTCATTGCAAGCAAAATAAATGAAGATATTACTACCAAAGCATTTGCAATTGCAATCATTTTCTGGGAGAACTTGGGCATTATCTGACAGACCTGCAGGGGTGCCAATACTTTTGGCCAGCACTGTATTAGTCATATTTTCGTCATCTTTGTCTAGTTGTAGTTGATGAAGCATCATACAAATTCCTTCTAGCTTTACTCAAATTGTTTTCGTCTGCAAAATTAAAGTTTCAGTCTGAAAAAAAGAATAAAGGTTTTCAAAAATTGGTGCTGACCATAGGCAGACGAGGACATCTATTAGTGTCTATAAGTGTAACAGACCTGTGTGCGCCCGTTACACAAGGACAACTTAGTGATGATAGTACACACTCAGCAAGAAAAGCAGTACATTATTTTCAACCTGAAAGCCACGTAAAAAATAGGTTGTCCGAGCGTTTAAGAGGATAATCGACATGCAAAATGGATATACTAATGCTAACACAAAGAGTCACATTGTGTGTGAAATGATCACTCAGCACAGACCTTTAGTGGCTAAAGCAACATTGCATATTCTCTTGCCAAGATCGGAAAACAAATCTTACCATGTCTTTCCAAACAAGCAAGATGGAGCGCAGCCTAGCTTGAAACACATCCTGAACTACGGCGAGGATAGTGAGGGAGAAGCGCAGCACGGCTCACACAAGTGACGCAACGCAAACGCACTCCACGTACAATATAAAAATGTCACGCCGACAGAAACGATGTCGCTTTTTCGTGTCATTGTCGTCTCGTCGGACGAAATCTGGCCTTCGTCTCGTTACGTTCTAGTCTCCCCGGTCACATTTTTAGCTCATCGTCATGAGAAAATGTTTGTCAACGAAATATTTTCATTCTTGTAATTGTTGACGAAAACTACACCGCTCTGGTGGCACAAATATCAGCTGATATTGAAAATCAAGGATTTTCTCATCCACGTTTTTTTTTAACCATACTAGTTTTCCTCCACAGTGGATGGGATTTGCGGATTATTTCTGACATTTAAGATCAGTAATTGCGTCCCCCCTCTATCTAACGTTTCCTCACTTTATGGTTCTTCTCAGTAGGTCAGTTTCTTCAATATATCTCTTATTTTCTCTCTCTCCCTCGCTCGCTCACTCATCCCAGGGCCAAATGGACTCCCACGTCATTCCGGGACGTTCTGTACAGCATACGGTGAGCGGTCGCCGGGGTCGTCTCGTGTTCAGAAATGGCGCACGTGAACGTCTCGGAAATATAAACACGTGAAATGTTTGCGAGTGAGCGCGGTTGTACGTATATGAACATACGTGTGTGTGTGTGTGTGCGGTAATAGGATTACCGATGGCACGGGGAGGGGAACGCAAACTAGTGCAAAAAATGGATGAGGAGGAGGCGGAGGTAGCCAGCAGGCTATGGAGCTTAGCTGGGCCTAATTGACTAGATCCAAATTAAATATGCCGTCAGCGGAGGTGTGACCAATGGATTTGACTTATTCAGTTTACCAAAATGGACGCCATTAACCCCTACGCCGAGTGTGGCGCAATTTAGGAAAAACAAAGAATCTGATGTTGAGGAGACGCAGTCATATTTTGTGCGTCGGGCGTGTCCGAACGCTCGCTCGCTCGCTCGCTCTCTCTCCTCCTCCGCGGTAGCAGCTGCTCGCCTTCCCAGTAGACCTCGCTTTAAACAGCCTCAATTTGCCTGCTCAATCCCGTAATTGGGCCACCAGAGGAATCCTGGGCCAGCGAAGACGAGGAAGGAAGAAACATGCAGCGAGGGAGGGAGGAGGAGGGAAAGATGGAACGGACCAAAGGGAGGAAAAAAGGGGGGCTTACAGCTTCATCAGCTTGGATTGGTGGCATCTTTTCTAGGTCAATTAAACGATGAAAGTCTTTTGTGAGCAATTAAATTAATAGTGTATGATGATGGAGGGGGTGGACAAGCTTCATTATGTATTAGAAGCATTTTTCATTAGGCCAAGCTTCTTCTTTTTCATGACGACATTCAAGCCAATTAGTGACGTTCCACTTGGATCCCCCTCCTTGTGAAACAATACACCTGTCAGCATACACGAAGTCCAGCAAACCAAGCAGAAGCCGACAACACCCCCCCCCCCCCCCCCTTTTTTTTTTTTTTTTTTTTTTGTTTAACGGCGCCGAGGTGACTCGCATGTCACCTTTGGCCCCATTCGCCGTCGGCCACACGACCCCTCCCGGCGTCCAATTCCGGACCTAATTTGCTTCTCTTATTATGCAAAATTAGTTGTGGATGAACAAAAATTTGGATTAGGATAGATTTGCCCAAACTACTTTACCCACAGATGCTAGTTAGATTTGTTTTCAAAAATTCATATATCAATTATTCCCCCAGACATTCAACTTATATGTGTAAATTGTTTAAACAATTTAGTGGTTATTAAGATATTTTTCAAGTATATTTTGAATTGAATTGAATTAACTAACAACTGACTTATTTGTTATAATTTTTCAGTTATAAAGCATTGAACGTTTAAATACTTCCGATCATTTTCTGATTCTTTCCCCCCCCCCCTATTTTTGCCCTGGCGTTCATCTAATTTTGGAGAGACAGCGAGAACCAAAAGTTGTATTTGCCATGTGGCAAAATTGATTTTGGTATGTGTCATTTTTTCGGTATGTGGCAAAATGGATTTTGGTTTAAAATGAATGGAAAATTTGGACGCGCATAGCCGTCAATGGCAAAGCCTTACTTGGGTGCCAGTTGAATGTCAATGCGCTCTAATGGTAAGTGTATAAATTAAAAAAAATCGCAGCCACACGTTTTTCTGCCATTTAAAATGAATGGAAAATTTGGACCTGCATAGCCGTCAATGGCATGGACGTGCACGGCCTGCAAATATGCCATTTACCCAAAAAAAAAAAAAAATGCACATACCAAAAATAATGCCAAAACCAAAATCAATTTTGCCACATGGCAAATACCACTTTTCATTCTCGGCCCTGCTGTGATTTTGAGGATCTGCCGTTATGGAGTACTGATCCGATAACTGGGCAATAAATGAAGGAAGGAAACCAGCACATCCAAATGTCAAATATTTCCATTTTACAGAAATGATCACTCTTGGGTCATAGACTTCAGAATGATATTGACGGGACACGGGGCGGGGCCGATTAATAGGGGACCTGCATTGTTGGCGTGGCCGTCAAAGCTGACCGAGTGGAATCATAGACAGAAATGTTTTCGTTCAAAACAACGTGTTTTCGTTTCTTTATAGATATGGACACAAAACAGTCTCAATTCTTGGTTAAAAGCAAAAAAAAAACAAAAAAAAACGTGCGGTTAGCATTTATTTTACGTAAATATGTCGAAGAATGATGCTAGTCTGTTAGACAAAGTGGCGGCACCCTTGCAACAAATAGCTTTTTACGTTGAAAATTCTTGTGAAAAAAACGAAAAATACAATAATGACCTTGAATCCTCAAATAAATCACTCCTGAGACAATACTTCCTGTTTGTATGCGGCACAGCTTTCGCACATTTTCAACATAAATCCGGCGTTGGATCGCCATGTGTGTCGCAGCGACCGACTGCGGATGCGAATTTTTATTATTTTAAATGATTTTGTTTTTTTGTATTTTATTTAGTACTGTTATTATTTTGTTGTTGTTGAATACTCTTTTGGACATTTTGCACCCGGTAGCACCTTCTCGAGCGGTGCCCGTAAAGCCCCCGAGTCTTTTGAGCCTTTTGTCCGGCCGCCATCATTAAGCGCAAATTTGTTGACCCCGGGCCGAGGGGTGGAGACGCGGCCCCGCCTCCCCGCCCTCAACTTCCCTTTCCGCTGGATGAACTTTTACTGTTAATGAAGGGCGTCCCGGCGGGGACCCGTATTGTCCGCGTGAATGCTCGTCCCTGTTGATTCGCCCCCTGCGGAATCCCGACCGGAATGCCTTAAAGCTGCCGTATTGATTGGCTTATTAGTGGAAAACCTTATTAGCCATTTGTGCTCCTTCAAGCTTCTTTATTGGAACTCAACTCATGACATTGACTCAACGCGTTCGCCGTCTCCTTCTTGTTAAGCGTGTTCAAAATATGGATTTTTCTTTTATTGCGGCATTTACATGCTAGGCCTTGGCACCGGAGGTGACTTTTTATAACAGGAAAACACTCTTAAATGGGATTTTCCAAAGTGAAACAGGCGGCCGACGGGATCGCATCAAGTCGATCGTGCGTATTTGGACGCTAAATTAGCTCCCGCTGCTAAAGAAGCATTAATGACGGCACGGGATTAGCCTCGTTAATAAAAGGTCGGGTGACGTCAGCCCGGCAGCCAATTTGTGCGGGTGATCATGTTGAATTGCCGTTGACAGTAATAGACGTCCAATCTATTTGAACTGGCAGCACTCAATAGAGAGACGGTGAGAACCAAAAGTGGGATCTGCCAAAATGGATTTTGCCATGTAGCATTTTTTTTGCCACATGGCCTAAAAAAATTAAAAATGCCACAAACCAAGCAGAGTAGTCTATATCGGCTTACCCACTGTACAATAATAAAGAAAAACGATGACTAAATAACAGCGGGCTGCTGCGACATGCATCCGCTATCTTTCGCTATCTCGCCCGTTCTCCCATTCTCTCGACTCACTTCCCTTTGTGTCACAGCTCCCCAGTCTGATCGTCTCTTAAGGCGGCCGCGTATAGTTACGGACATTATAATACACAATGAATAGGTTGCTGCTGAACTCTTCACACTCACCTGCCGCTAGTTTGAAAGATTCTTAATAAAAAATCCCATTTGCAAGTTTTATTTTGGTAAGGTGGTGCGCCACAATCTTTTATGTGTGGGGGAAAGCCTGCTTTTTTTTTTTTTTTTTAAACCAGTGCTACAAACTACGGCCACATAATGCTATGGCAGTTATCACATGTATAAAGAACTACATGCGAAATGACAGACTTGCCAGCGTTAGTAAAATCTTGACTTGAATCTATCTTTAAATGACGAAACACTTTTAAAACTTTCACATGTCAAGCAATTGCAATTTTAACAACTTTAACGGTTGATCCACAACATTAAATTAATTGAATGTAGTTTATGAATGGGGACTTGATACTGAAATGGTCGTTTATTTAAGCCTCAGAGGATTTTTGTACACTTTTGGAACTAATGTACAAAACATTCAAAGCAGCTAATAGTGGCACGCTCCTACGTTCTGCCCCTAGCCCTTGCATCTTTTGATTTATATGAAAACAGTCCCTGGAGAAAAAAGTTGCCCATAGGTGAAAAGAAAAGCCAATGGTCACAGCGCCACCTGATGCTTTGGCAGGGAATTGACAGTTTGCAGTTGCATTTATGAACCATTCATGGAGTTTTTTTCCTTCTTATGTGTCATTGATGTTGCACTTAGTAGTGAGTAACAATGACAATGATTTGTTGTGAATGCAAATTCACCCCCCATCCAAATATGTGTGTGTGTCCAGGACTGGCGGGTCCAGCAGGAGGTCCCCGTCACGCAGCGGCGTCTGTCCGGATTTAAGGGGACGGGTTTCCCCTCCATCCCGACCACCTTCCTGCGCACTTCCGAGACCCCTCCCGATTCCTTATTATAACCCGGCCGGTCATCGAGACGCCGGCCGGCGTGAACCGAACCGGACCGCCCCCAGATGGACCGGAACCCCCTTCGCCAACGGTTTTGGAACTCGTTTGAGACTCGCCGTGTCGCTCTTCTTCTTCGGGGACGACCGCGAGGCGAAGGCGAGCGAGGACCAGCCAATGTCTGTAAAACCCGAAAAGGACGTGTAAGCAACCAAAAAAAAAAAAAAAGGTGTCTGGTTGATTTTAAAAAAAAAAAAAAAAAAACGGAAAAAACGAACAATCCATCTAAACACAGCTGAGGGAAAGACATGAAAAGTATGAAACCGTATATGGAGCCGGTTGTTTGGGAAGCAAGCGGAGAGAAGAAATCATGTGTCAAGTGATGCTGGACTCTCACAAGAACTGCTAATTCAACTATTGTAAATGCTATTGTATTGTTCTGCATATTATGTTGTTTCTAATAGAGTTTTTTTTTAAAAAAGGGAAAAAATAAGCTCTCTTCTCATTTTTTGGGGTTTCCTTCCACTTTTTACACCTACACAAACCCTCACCCAATTTCCCAGTTTGGTCTGCCTTGTTCAAAATGCCTCACCCTGGATGGCCTGTCCCTCTGCATTTGTAATCCTTTTCAACTAGGTTAGCTACTCTGAAAGGGAACCTCGACATCTTGCAGCTCCGATTCCAACCGTCACTCTTTTAATCACGTAACACACCTGACACGTTTCTTCACTTCTGTACCACACTCAACTTGGCTCTGGAAGGATGACCGCAAATAATAAAAGATATACTGTACATACAGTATATTAGGGGTGTGACAATATATCGAAATGCTGATGTATCACGATCTCAAAAGTGCGCTCTTGCAAAGAACCGATACACCATTTTAAAAAGGAACCAACAGATTGCTACCTAATTCTTCCACTAGAATGGTGTCTGTGTTAGCGGTGTTAGCCAATCCAATTTGACCGTCAGTGGCACTGAAACGGCATTCGCAGCCAGTTTTCCAGATTTAGGCGGGGTGGGGCATTTGAAGGTCACGTCGTTTTCATTTTAGGACATTTACAGGTTACTACTCATTGATTTTTGAGTCACTTCCAAATTCATTGTGGGACATTATCTGGTCACATCCTGTTCATGAAGCCAAAATCAACAGGAAATGACCCATAAATGCCCCAAAACCAAAGGCAAGTGACCAAAAATCCATTTATTGTACAGTGTTATGAAAAAGTCTCTGAACCTTTTGACATTTCTCCATAAAATCACCATCAAATGTGACCTTTGTCAAAATCACACTGATGAAAAAACAGTGGCTGCTTTAACTAAAACCACCCAAACATTTATAGGTTTTCATATTTTAATGAGGATAGTATGAAAACAATGAGAGAAGAGGGAAAAATAAGTGAACTATATCATTTAATATTTTGTGGCCCCCTCTTTGGCAGCAATAACAACCAGATGCTTCCTGTAGCTGCAGATCAGTCTGGCACATCGATTAGGACTAATCTTGGCCCATTATTCTCTGCAAAGCTGCTGTAGTTCAGATTCCGGGGATGAATTGTTGTCCTTCGGTCATGCTACAGCATCTTTATGGGTTTGAAGTCTGGACTTTGACTTGGCCACTCCAGAAGGTGTATTTTGTTCTTCTGAAACCGTCCTGAAGTTGATTTACTGCTGTGTTTTGGATCATTGTGTTGTTGCAGCATCCAGCTTCAACTGTCTGACAGACGCCCTCAGGTTTTCAAGCAAAACATCCTGACAAACTTTTGAATTCATTCTTCCATTAATGATTGCAAGTTGTCCAGGCCAAGAGAGAGCAAACCGCCCCAAATCATGATGCTCCTTCAACCATGCTTCACTGTGGAGATGAAGTGTTGATGTTGGTGAGCTGTTCCATTTTTCCTCCACACATGACGTTGTGTGTTATTCCCAAACAATTCAACTTTGGTTTCATCAGTACACAAAATATTTTGCCAAAATTTCTGTGGAGTGTGCAAGTGCCTTTTTGCGAACATTAAACGAGCAACAATGTTTTTTTTAGACAGAGTCCTCCCATGAACACCATTCTTTGCCATAGTTTTACATATAGTTGACGTGTGCACAGAGATATTGGACTATGCCAGTGATTTCTCGAAGTCTTTAGCAGACACTCTAGGGTTCTTTTTCTACCTCTCTGAGTATTCTGCGCTGAACTCATCTTTGGTGGAAGGACACTCCTTGGGAGAGAAGCAACAGTGCCAAACACTCTCTCCATTTGTAGGCAATTTCTCTGACTGTCGATTGATGAACATTCAGACTTTTAGAGATGGTTCTGTATCCTTTCCCAGCTTTATACAAATGAACAGTCCTCAACGCAGGTCTTCAGACAGCTCTTTTGACCGAGCCACGATCCACATCAGACAATGCTCTCAACACATTTCTTACCAGGTGTGTGTTTTACAGGGGGCAGGACAGCTTTAAACCACTCATGGGTGATTGAGCACACACCTTACTTAAATTGTTTGGTGATTCTGTAGTTTGCATAATATCCTCATTAAAATATGAAAACCTATAAATGTGTGGGTGGTTGCAGTTCAAGCAGACACTGTTTTTACATCTGTGTGATTGACAAAGTCACATTTGATGGTGATTTTATGCAGAAATGTGAGAAATTCCAAAAGGTTGAGATACTTTTTCATACCACTGTATATTGTAGAATGATTTCCTGACCGATGGACTCGGTCCATTGTTGTATCGCCCTATCATGAGATCATCGTTATTGTGAGCCTAGTAACGTATGGTTCCCAACCCTTATATACATATATTGTATCAATAATCCATTTTATAACATTACAACTACCAAATTTTAAAACTCTGAAAACTCTAATGAAAAAAAATGTAAACATGAAAAATTATGACTTTATTCTCCTAAGAAAACTTACTATAAATGCAACAATAATTCCTTGTTGCCTTTAGTATTCCAGTGAATACTTCTCATCAGATGCCATTGACAGCAAAAGATGTCCAATCCGTTTGAATGGCGTACTGCAAGCAACACGTCACTTTTGCTCATTAATATTCAATGACGTTAGCAATTGTGGCTAGGCGGGTCAACCTCCCGTTTGTCCCTAATAGTAAATGAATGGAAATAGTGTACGAACGACATGTTTACTGAGCTAAACCTACCAATTCTGTCTGAAAAATGATGTCCCTGGTGCCAAATTCAATGGTAAAGATGTGGAAGAGCATACAAATGTTCAGTTAAAGAGATGGCTTGAGTGTCGAGGGCTGGAAAAAGACGAGCCGACCTGATCCAGAGTTTTTTTATTGACAGCTTTTTCTTGTTGAAAAAGGAGAATGTCACTGTCAGTGGAGTAAGGCAATGCACACAAGCGATCCTTTACCATCATATGCCCAGTCTTCCTTATATATTATATCTTCTGGTTGTCTTACGTCTCTGACTGTTCGTGGGGGCAATTTACATTGCTATTTTTATGTACTGATCACAAATGCTATTCGGTGACTGCCAAAGAACACTTTTAATTTTTTCATTAATAACAAATCTTAATTCTATCACTTATTTACACTTCCCCCTTATTAAAGTAATTTTTTTTACAACAGAAAAGGTAGCAGTGGCAGTCACATACCATTTTAATATTATTTTTTAGGTCATTCATTGTCAGACAGAAGCAGCACGGCAAAACGCCATGCTAAAAAGTAAGTAAAAATATCCAAATGGCTTACCTCTTCGTCCTCTGAACGACCATGGCCCCCAACAAAATGTTTACTGCATATGAAATGTGAATGGCTTCACCTTGCTGGTGTTCAACTGGTCTTTTGGACGTCCGCGCAAGTTGATCCATTCTTCACATTTTTTCTTCCGAGTTTTTTGGTTTTCGTTATGAAGAAAACATCCTTTATATGTCTAGAGTCATTTCTACAAGTTCCATAGCAGCAGTGTTTGATCGGCATGTTCTTTTTTGAAAGATTACCGGAGAAAACCAGCAGAAATAACATGGATTGTATGCGAGGCTGTGTCAGTAATGTCCCACTTACGCATTACGATGGCGACGTCGTGGTCTAAAAATAACTTTCATTATTAGGAGTGATCATTCACATTGAGTTCGCTACATTTATGAAAGTGTTTTTTAAAAAAAAATGAGAACAACATACAAAAATCTAGAAAAATCTATTTACGAAAAAATACTACTCAAAGAATTCAAAAAAAAAAAGATTTAAAAAAAAATCACAAAATTAGGACTACAGTACTTTTCCGGCAGAAAAAACTATTATCTTAAAATGATTGTTGTTTTCTCACTTGAGAGAAGACAGAGAAAAAAATATTTTGGAGAGATGGTCTGTTAAAAAAAAAAAAAAAAAAAAGCATTTTCCCCATAAAAGAAATTAAACTAAAAAAAATCCATATACTTCCCGACCAAAACATAAAATCATTTTCATGTATCTATAAGTGTGTTTGCATGTGCTTTGAAGCACTTTAAACATGACACATTTTTAAATAACCACTTTATGTTGTCATAACCCCCGCTGCTTTAAGTGCCATCCGAAATCTATTCTTAATTTAAAAAAAAAAAAAAATCCCATTCAAATAACAAAACGCGTGTGTTTGTATATTGACGGAGACGGTTTTTCTTCCCCTTTTTTTCTTCCCGTGGCGACTTTGCCATCCCGCTGCCTTCAAAATCTTTTCATTATTTCTGAATACACACATTTCTTTTGGAATGTCCAAACAGCGCTGCACGGAAGCAGAGGAGACAAGAGAGAAAAGGCCGTGTTGGAGCACCCCCTGTGGGCAGACTGCGGTAGAGCAACTCCTACTTTACACAAGTCACTCAAATAAAACACGTCAGTCATTATCGTAATGTATAAACATTGAGCCATTGTATTCCTGTTGTGAAGTAATGAATTTAGCCAGTGAAATTCTTAATGAAACACCAAATTACAAGCATGAAAAGTGACATTAACGGCATATTTTAAATGAGCTTTTTGTGAGAAATGAACTGATTGGTTAGTAGTGACGCCAATAGGCGTCCCCAGTTCAAATAAATTGAGGATGAAAAAAAGCAACGTGATTAGATGCCAATTATCGGCAGTGAAAGTATGTATTTTATTTTAGAATTTTTTTTCAGGCGCATATTAACAACTTTTTATGATAGTTCAATGCAATACGCCTCCGTAAATTCACTATTCATGGCTCGTGACACACTTTTCTCTTGATCCGTCTGACTCCAAATGGAATCAAATCTTTGAATAACATCGAATGAATATTTCCCGAAAACGTCTTTGGGCCCGTGAACGTCACACATCGCTGACCTACATTTCTCAAAGGAGTTGGCGACGCTTTCAAAAATGATTTTGAGACGCAGTTTTTTATTTCGGAGGATTCTCGTCGTGTATGAAGTGGTTTTCGTTTGACATTGAACGCATCTTTTGATAACGTGCTCGTATTCAAAGCGCTGTGCGATCGGGGGTTACGTGATTGGATATTGCTGATTCATAAATTCGGCCAAAGTAATTGCGCCCTTTAAGATTTAATAATAATAAAGGTTCAATTATGTTTATTACGATGAAGATTCGTTATTTGCCCTCTCAGAAATATGATAGTGAAGAAACAAATTTGTATCATCCTTAACATTACAGTTGGACAGCAAGTGACTATTTTTGGTAATCAATTTTATTTGTGTGTGTGTGCGTGCGTGCGTGCGTGCGTGCGTGTTAGGACTTTCAAACATTTATAGTGCAAGTGACTTTTTTTTTGTCATTTAAAAAAACAAATATTAAATATTATGATAATAATACCTGTATTTTCAATTATTGATCATGATCGTGTATTCAAATTATTTTTGTGATTGTAAATACATGTATAAGTTAATACAATGCTACTCGGTGACTGCCAAAGAACACTTTTAATTTTTTCATTAATAACAAATCTTAATTCTATCACTTATTTACACTTCCCCCTTACTAAAGTTATTTTTTTTTACAACAGAAAAGGTAGCAGTGGCAGTCACATACCATTTTAATATTATTTTTCAGGTCATTCATTGTCAGACAGAAGCAGCATGGCAAAACGCCATGCTAAAAAGTAAGTAAAAATATCCAAATGGCTTACCTCTTCGTCCTCTGAACGACCATGGCCCCCAACAAAATGTTTAGTTGGTTAGTAGTGACGCCAATAGGCGTCCCCAGTTCAAATAAATTGAGGATGAAAAAAAGCAACGTGATTAGATGCCAATTATCGGCAGTGAAAGTATGTATTTTATTTTAGATTTTTTTTTCAGGCGCATATTAACAACTTTTTATGATAGTTCAATGCAATACGCCTCCGTAAATTCACTATTCATGGCTCGTGACACACTTAAAAAAACTAATAAAAACTAATGACATTAAGATGAATAGAAACAGAAATACACACTGGTTACAGCCCCTAGTAAGACTCTAAAGTTGATTTTTCTTTTTCATAGTATTTAACTCATTGCACGTCATTGATGGCGAGAGATGTACAATTCATATAAACGGGGAAGACAAGCTGGGAATGCTCATGTTTCAGCGCCATTGACGGCGCTAGATGTCCAATCCATATTGACTGGGAGGGGTGAATGAACGTTCCTCCCAGTCTAAATGGATAGGACGTCTAGTGCTGTCAATGGCTGCTATCAAGTTAAATAAGTGCCTTGTAAGGGTTAAAAAAAAAAAAAATTTAAAAGAGAACTTGTTGTCTTGTTTTTTAACTTGGGGGGGGGGGGGGGTACAGTACATGTGTAGCTATTCCATGAAAGAAAAAAAACTTCATAAAACTTTTGTCTCTCAATATTTAAAATAAATGTAGAAATGAAAATTCAATATAATTCTTGATGGGGGGGGGGGGGGGGCGGGCATTCCTAACATTAAAAAAAAAAAAAACATTGTGCCCTGAGAATATACTTAAAAAAAACAAATACTACTAATAAAACATTTTTGCCACAGAAATAAAATCTAACCTGCAGTAAGAGAAATATTCTTGAGAAAAAATTATCCTAGTAGTTTTTTTTGTTTCTTTTTTTTTTTTTAATTTGAACGTAATGCTCCTTTTTTGACTCCCGAATGAGTTATTTTCTAAGTGAAAATATTTGCAGGGAAGAAAAAGTTTTTGCGGAAATTCCTCGCCGAGGTCAAAGGTCAGGCGGCTGCACGGCAGCTGCCTTTGAAACAAAAGGACAAGGCCGAAAAGTGGAGCGAGGCCATTTGGGGTGTCTCCATGGCGACGCCCCCCACCAGATTAACACCCCCCCTCGGGCCCTTGCGGAGATCGTTGCCCCGCCCGCCCGCCCGCATGTTCATTTATCACTGTCGCCACATAATGATCGGCCCTTATTGATGTTTCTAATTGCATTATCTGCCGAGGCCCTGATCAATGGAGGCGGCGGGGGGAGGGGGTCACGGTGCGAGGCGTGCCTCCGACAAGATGGACTACGTGTGCTCGTCATCTGCCCGTCCTCTCGTTTGGTTCACCTTCGTTGCCGCCGACGGCCGTTACACGTCAATATAAACACAACAACAACGTGATGTGGTCACATAGCAAGTATTTTGATTTCAATTTCGACTAACAGTGAAATCGGACATACAAAGGAACGGAATGGAGGACTCCCTGTGTGTAAACTGTATATTTTCATTATTCATCGTGAATGTATTTCTTTTTTATAAATACATTTTTAGATGAATACGATGTTGGTAAATCTAAATCAATACAATTAAAATGAATCAAAACTGAAAAACACACTGGTTAAGGCACAAAGTAACAATCTAAAGTTGATTTTTCATATATTTTTTATGGTATTAACATTCATGTTTCAGTGCCATTGAGGGCGCTAGACGTCCAGTCCATTTCGACTGGGAGGGGCGAACTGTCAAAATGGATTGGACCAGAGGCGGAACTTAGGGGGGTGCTCGGTATACAACCACACCCGGGCCTCTAAGGGGTAAAAGGGGCATGATTGGGTTAGGGGAGGGTCAAACAGAAAGGTAAGATGATGCACAGCGCTGTCATTTATAAAGTGTTTAAGGGTTAAAATAACGCTGCCAGTCGCTTGACCGGTTGTCACCACTTCCAACCACCAACACACACAGACCGGACGATCGCTTTGATGGTCTTGCAAAAGTGTGGAGGAGCCCGCCAATAATTGTCCACTAGCACCCCCATTGGACGGTCCACTCCGGGGGTCCCGTTTACGCTCATCGCACCCGAGCTATGTTCACATTTGTCCCGCCACTGGATTGGACATATAGCGCTGTTAATGGCAGCCAATGAGTTCAATTTGTGCCCCGTAAGTGTTAAAAAATGCAGCAAAGTGGTATTTTGGTTTGTGGCAATTTTTTTTGGGGGGGGGGGTGTCCATGTAGCCAAAATAGATTGGAAAAAAGCCACATGGCAAAAAATGCCACATGGCAAACTCCCATTTTACCACATTGCAAATACCACTTTCGGTTCTCGCTGTATCTCTAAAAATGAGTGCCTAAAAGGGCTAAATGACATTTTCTCAATATGTTTTTTTAATGTATCTTTTGCTTATTTTTGTATTTATCAAAAATTCTCTTTCATTTTTGAACGTGCGTCGACTTTGTTGAAATGTAGCCGCTTTCTAGATTTAATAAGGTTTCAAATGGTTTGGGGTTTAAAGGTGGGCGTTTCCAGTTGTGTCACAAGCTGACTTGAACATTGAATTTGTGAAAGGTTTTGGCTTAGACAGTGGTGCCTTTGAGCGCGGCCGGCTCGAGGCCTCCCTCCCAAAGTAAACAGCGAGGGGGCGATGCCTGCCCCATTTGTATACAGTATAATAAGTCACTTCTATGAACACTAACGAAGATGATATTTTGTTATTCATTTTTGATGGGGAGGGGGGGATCCCAATGAGGTATCCGTCTACGTGGGTAGCTCTACTGTTTGTGTACAAATCTCCGTGGGGTTCCGGTTGAATTTTCTTTTGTTAAACGGATCTATGACGTATTTCTGTTTTTACATTCTTTTACGTCACGCCCACTTGACTCTGCGGCGGCGTTCTACTCTGCGTGCCATTATTTATGGAGCGTGGAGCGTTTAGCGTAGTCAGTCAATGAGAGCGAGGGAAGCTGTGTTGTGGAATAACACACCGTGATAAAGATGTTTCCCCTGCGACATAAAACAGCGGGAGCACCAACGGACGCTTTGGCTTCCGAGTGACTGTGAGCGGCAAATGGGTTGCCTTTCATTCACCAGCGAGAGTTTAAATTGCAGCCTTAGCTGATACTGATTCCTTTTAACCCCCTCAGATAAAAATGAACTCTCTGGATGCCATTGACAAGAGTGGACATCCAAGCCAAGTCAAAATGGATTGGATGTCCAACGCTGTCAATGGCAGCCAATGAGTTAAGATTGGGTGAGGGCTTTTTATTTATGGGGTTACTGTTTGAACCAAAGTTGGGCTTTGACACGAGGGTGGAAAGTCTGCGTTGTCTGAAGCAAAAATTGATGCTCAGGGTTGGCCATCAGCTCAAGCTTTACATAGATAGATGGGTTAGGCTCCAGCACAAGTGAGGGCACGTGCTACAGAAACCGAATGAATGTAGGAACCAAGCTAAGAGTTTTAAGATAAAGTCAGGGTATCAAAAGATATCAAATTCCGAATTTGGTTTTAAAAACAGGGATTGGATCTAAATTTAGGATTACAAAATGCAGTTATAAGCCTGTTTTCTAGTTTCGAACAAAAGCGCGACTACCTTCTGTTCCGGTCTGGAAAATAAATTTGTGTTTTAGATAGTATTTTAAAAAGGAGTAAATCTCTCTCACTAACTGGCAGCATCCATCATAATGCGCGCGCGCCCGTTAACGGTGCCCGGCGGCAGACGTGTCTTGAATTTCGTTCTGCTACGAGCGGCTGCCATAAAGTTATGACATTGTTTTTGAACCTTTATGAATCGTAATCGAATCATCACGTGTCGAATCGCCATGCATGTAATAATCGATTTTTTGGAACTCCTCTAGTATCAAGTGTGTTGGAGTCATACAAAGAGTCGATTGGTAAATACAAGTAAAGTACTATTCCCTTCAAAAATCAATCTGCTCCCCAGCCGTAGTTCTCTTGCAGACAGAAGAAGATTGTCCCCCGGGATTTCGGTGTGGTTTGCAGCATTCATTTTACCGTCCATCTTGACAAGCCTTTGAGGTACGGCTGCTGAGAAACATCCCCACAGAACGATGCTACCATCACCATGCTTCACAGTGGGGATGGTGTGTTTGCTCGCAGTGTTTTTGTTTCCTCCTTGGCCATCAGACAAGATGTTACGTTTTTAAACAAATGCGCATTTGCTGTGGTATACTACAATACTGCTAGTCTTTGTCAGAGGTTGGATTTTAAAACAGGATTAGGATTAGATTGCTGATTAGGATTTGAGAATAATATCAGGGATTTAGACAACCATTTACTTTCAAAGAAAGGGAAACAAAATAGGAAAGATTGTTGTCGCACTTGCAACGAGCACCGTGGAATGACTTGCTGTTGTGCGGGAACAGCCAGTCGGCCTGCTTGTTTTTCATACGAATGTAGGTCAAAGGTCACGTGCTCATTACATAAGACGAGATCGATAGGACAAAGCTTTTGTCGGCACTTTCTCCCTGCGTCTTGTAAAAAAGATCTTGTCGGTCTCCGTTCGTCCTTGGCGTCCCGAGCGGCGTTAACGGCGGCGCCGAGTCTCGGACCCGCCTCGCCGATAAAAGCGCGCCGCGGCCGCATTCAATGTTTATGTGCACCAATCAAAGGCAATGTGTTGGTGTTATATGGTATTATAGACAAGGAGGCTGCGTAAAACACGCAGGGACGGAGACGAGGCTTTATGGGCCATTGAGCTTTGCAGAAAAATCAAGTGTCAACCTTCCAGGTGAGTTCTTTCGAACAATGCATGCAGTGCATACATCAAAGTTTACGTTTAATGTTAATTGAAACATGTCTGCTTTAGTTTACACAAATATGCAGCAGGGCCGAGAACGAAAAGTGGTATTTGCCATTTTGCCACATAAAAAATGCCACATGGCAAAATGCATTTTGCCACTTGGCAAGAAAAATGCTACATTGCATAAAAATGAAATCCTGTGGATGTTAATCGAAAAAAGATCACTGATTCGCTCATTTGGCTGTCAATCACATTTACAATATTGTAATATCATATGGTGCAACACATTTCCAACCTATCTAAAAAAGCTTGAAATCCTACAGAAAAAAGTCATACGTGCCATAACATGGTCTGGGTTCAATGCTCCTACTAAATTAATATTTCACCACCACCACCTTCTGAGGCTAAAAGAACACAACTACTTTCAAAATGCTTGCATAATGTATCAGGTCATCCATAAACTAAACCGTAAATTAAGTGATCTCATCCCAATCAGTACTCCTCAGCACACATATACTACTAGAAGAAAACATCACATCACAGGAAAAACCAGAAGTCTAAAGTCTACAAGCTTTGGGATTGTATGCAGAGGACCACAGATCTGGAATGAACTGGACGAAACACTTAAAATGTCACACTCCATCTCTATTTTTAAGAAAAAACTGAAAACTCATCTCCTTGCTATGTATGTTTAATATGCTGTCTTTGAATAACATTCCTAAGGTATCACATGTCAAATCCGATGTAATCAGAATTTTGAAATTTCCCATAGTTAATTGCATGTATGTGTATGAATGAGTGTATGTGTGTGTTGTTTGACTGGGCCCCTACTAAAAGCTTTAAATAGCTTATTCGGAGTGTCCCTTTCATACATCTTGTCAGATGAATTGCTTGTATATATGACCATGTTCATGTGTGTACCATGATACGATGTGTGAATAAACTAAACTAAACTAAACTAAACTAAACTAATCAGAAAGAGATTCAGCCTCAGGGGTGGCGTGGCTCAGTGGTAGAGTAGTTGTCTCCCAACCCAGAGGTTGGGGGTTGGATTCTCTGCCCTGATGAACTCGCCTAAGTATCCTTGAGCAGGATACTGAACCCCACATTGCTCCTGGTGCTGTAGGTAGATGGCAATGTAGCGTAAAGCGCTTTGAGCACCTTGAAAAGCGCTATACAAGGATAACACCATTTACTATTACCAGACAGATCATCTGATGGGCATGCAGAAAAACAGAGCGCCAGCCGACCTACTCCCCATCCACTGCCCGTAGACCCGTAGAGCGTGCGACGAACGGGAATAAACCCATCCTTTGGCCAATGACTAGTCTCATTTCGCTGTCGTGGAACAATAAACTCTCAACTCTGGAGACGCACAGCATCCACGCAGGCCAATGAATAAAAAGCAAGCTGCATCGTAACCAGTGATAAGAAGCTACTTCTGATCAAAAGTTGAGCGCGTTGAAGCACATATTTAGTCAATGCCACGTACACACAACAGTATACATTTGATGACTTCGTTTTGGACATTTACAGTCTTCGCCACTGGTCCCTCCCCACCAATCTCAAAGCTAAACTCCTTGCCATTGATCCCCGAGCCCTTTACAGCGGCAACAAACTATAAATGCACCTCCAAAACTTTCCAACTTTGTATGTTTTGACTGATATGATTTTCCTCAGCCCCAAACCACTGAAGGAGATAGACGGTGCCTACGAGAAAAGGTACTAACTGTTTGATTATATTAAGTGCGTTAGAATATTGCAATCAGGGAACAGTATCGTATCTCGCTTTTACTGTTTGACTCTTTGTATTCCTCTAACACACCCGAAATAAGAAAATAAATAGCACTTATACCATAGTTTAAGGAAAACAAGCAGAATACAGTGGTACCTCTACATACAAAGTTCATTGGTTCCAGGACCTTGTTTGTAAGTCGAAACGGTCATATGTCGAGCAGGATTTTCCCACTGGAATATATTATAATTCCATTCATTGGTTTCAAAGCCCAAAAGCCTACACTAAATCCTTAAAAAATACTGCCGGTGCTATTACAAATGGAAATTACACAGAGCAAAACAAATTATCAATAACAAATCTGAATAATATAATAAAGATAATAAGTCCTGTAATGATGTCACGAATCGGTTTCTAATGTGGCGGACGTTTTTTGCTGTACCTGAACGCACCGCACCCGAGAGCGGTGAGTTTGAGAGTTTCACTTTCAATGTTTTCTTGAGAACACCGTCAACTTTGGCGGTCTGGAGGCATTTTGTGTTGAATAAGTTGTGAAATAAATTACAAAAATGTGACGAAGCCGGCGATTTCTTCGTCGATGTTACCACAATTATTATTGTCAGTTTAACTTTTAAAGACTGGCAAACAGTGGTGGGAGGAGGACCGTGGAGGTGTATTGGTGAGCCAGTTCACGGATGCGCACCCCACGTCCATATTTTTCTATAATTTGCATCTTCATTTAGAAGGTAAGCGTCACCTTTTTCCTCGTTTCACCACCTGTACCAACCTTTTGAAACCTTTGTTGATTTCTCACACAAGACAATCCGCCGTGCGTTCGTCTGCGGCGCTGTCATGTCGTCGTATTTCGAGCACGTCGTCGGATGTAGAAACAAATGGCGAGTCAAATTTTACGTCGGATGTCGAAAAGATCGTGTGTCGAAGCGATCGTATGTTGAGGTGCCACTGTATAGGGCATAAGAGATACATGACGCCTTCTTGTCACGGAAGCCCAACGTGTGCGTCATGCAACTGACTGAGCAAGATGGATGCTGACAAGCCCACGTCTGCACCACCTCTCGCAATCAGTTCTCCCGGACGGTCCAAAACAAATGGCGGGACGCTCTGTCCCATCACAAGGAACACCGAAGAAGGCCCGATATCCAACTGATAACACGACTGACAAGATTCCGAGAGCCCCTTTGACGCTTAGGTGGCAAATTCCACAACCCTCGTTTCCGGACAACAATAACTCCCGAATCCTCCTGACCAATCCGAAAACAGACAATAATCCTAAACACACCCTTCTTCCTGCCCGCAGCCTGCCCCGCGAGAGGCTTCAAAAGACTGTTTTACTAATCGTGGTCATTTTTTCCTCAGGAGCCTTTTGTTAACGTGTGACAGAGTGACCTTGCCTCCCCGCCTGAGTGTTTCTATTTCGCCTTGCCGTATTGATCGCTGTCGACCTGAATAAAGTGTCAACTTGTTTGGGTGAATCGTCTTTAAACCTTTCAAAATGGAGTCAGTACAAAGGGTTAAGATGAAGGCGAACGCGCAGAGTTTGGCCTTCTGGCCGGGATGTCGGGCTCCCGCCGGCCCGGGCCGTTGCAGCTGCGCCAGCGCGGGTCCGGCGGTTCGGCTGGCGCGATTCTGGCAGGCTGAAAGGTCAGATTCTTCCACTGCCACAGATGCTTTCACTTTTACTTTTTATAAATGGCCGACTACCCGAATGACGGCATCAAAGAGTCATGGCAGGGTTTGATATCGGCACAGTTTGTTTGTTAAAAGCATGAAATATATCTGGGAAATTTCAAGTGCGCACATCCATCATGGCTCGCCGCGTCTCCCTTATGACTTCTTGTGCTTATCGTCTGTTCCGCACTTAATCAAACGCCGCATTCCTCCGCTAAAGTTCACGTTGCTGACTTTTTAGCAGAGCTTTTCAGGACATTTTCGAGGAGTCGGAAGTGTTTTCTATTTGTCCAGTGAAAAGAGGACTTTTTTGACGACGCTCGACGTCCAATCTATTTTGACTGGGTAGGGTTGACGGCGATCATTCGTCAGTGGCGGCCGACAGTCATTTCCTTTCATTTCTGCTTTCGGTGCAACAGCGCGGTCCTCATCCAAAGCCTTTTGTCTGAAAGCTTCTCATTCCCCGGCACCGCAGAACTAAATCCTCCCGAGGTGCTTCCAGCCAGAACGCCGTACGTCACGTCACCAGCAGGAGGACAGCTGGATAGGAAAAGCCTCGGAGGAGACGAGAGGGGATTTACCGGGTGGCGTATTTCACGCAAGGCGACGTGCGCCGCTGTGTGTTTTCAGATGGGGCGTCTCGAAGGAAGCCACATGTGGACAATGGTACTTGAAATGTCAATGTGCTGATGAATGCCAAACTTGATGGATCTAGCTCTTACACTGCTGGCCAAAAGTATTGGCACCCATGGAATTCTGTGCTCTAATGCTGAATTGCTCCCAGAAAATGATTGCATTTACAAATGCTTTGGTAGTAATATCTTCATTTAATTTGCTTGCATTGAAAAACCACAAAAGAGAATGATTTTTTTTTTTTTTTTTTTTTTTAATCATGATCATTTTACACAAAACTCCAAAAATGGGTCAGACAAAAGTATTGACACCCTCAGCCTAATACTTGGTAGCACAATCTTAACTGCCAACAAACGCATCCAGTATCCATCAATGAGTTTCTTACAATGCTCTGCTGGAATTTTCGACCATTCTTCTTTGGCCAACTGCTCCAGGTCTCTGAGATCTGAAGGGTGCCATTTTCAGATCTCTCCACAGGTGTTTTATTGGTCTGGACTCATTGCTGGCCACTTTAGAAGTGTCCAGTGCTTTCTCTCAAACCATTTCTAGTGCTTTTGGAAGTATGTTTTGGGTCATTGTCCTGCTGTAAGACCCATGACCTCTGAGGGAGACCCAGCTTTCTCACATTGGGCCCTACATTATTTGTTGGTCGTCTGCAGACTTCATAATGCCATGCACATGGTCAGGCAGTCCAGTGCCAGAGGCAGCAAAGCAAACGTCACCGCCACATTTGACTGTGGAGACAGTGTTCTTTTCTCTGAAGGCCTCGTTTTTTCCCCCTGTAAACTCTATGTTGATGCCTTTTCCTAAAAAGCTCTACTTTTGTCTCATCTGACTAGAGAACATTCTTCCAAAATGTTTTTGGCTTTCTCAGGTAAGATTTGGCAAACTCCAGCCTGGCTTTTTTATGTCTCTGCGTCAGAAGTGGGGTCTTCTTGGGTATCCTACCATAGAGTCCCGTTTCATTCAGACGCCGACGGATAGTACGAGTTGACACTGTTGTACCCTCGGACTGCGGGACAGCTTGAACTTATTTGGATGTTAGTTGAGGTTCTTTATCCACCATTCGCACAATCATTCGTCTCTCCTCAATTTTTCTTTTCCATCCACATCTAGGGAGGTTAGCCACAGTACCATGGACACTGTGCAGTGTAGACACAGGAGCATTCAGGTCTTTGGAGATGGACTTGTAGCCTTGAGATTGCCCATGCTTCCTCACAATTTTTCTTCTCAGACAGTTCTTTGGTCTTCTCTCTATGCTCAATGTGGTACACACAAGGACAGAGGTTGAGTCATATTTAATCCATTTTAACTGGCTGTAAGTGTGATTTAGTTATTGCCCCCACGTGCTGTTAATTACACAAATTAGAGAAGCATCACATGATTTTTCAAAGTGTGTCAATATGTTTGTCCAGCCCATTAAAATGTAGGGCTGTCAAACGATTGAAAATTTTCATCTCAATTAATCGCAATTCAAACCATCTATAAAATATGCCATATTTTTCTGTAATTATTGTTGGAATGGAAAGATAAGACACAAGATGGATATATACATTCAACATACGGTACATAAGTACTGTATTTGTTTATTATAACAATAAATCAACAAGATGGCATTAACATTATTAACATTCTGTTAAAGCGATCCATGGATAGAAAGACTTGTAGTTCTTAAAAGATAAATGTTAGTACAAGTTATAGAAATTTTATATTAAAACCCCTCTTAATGTTTTCGTTATATTAAAATTTGTAAAATTTTCAATCAAAAATAAACTAGTAGCCAGTCATTGTTGATGTCAATAATTACACATTGCTCATGGGTGCTGAAGCCCATAAAATCAGTCGCACCCAAGCGCCAGCAGAGGGCGACAAAACTCCAAAAAACACAAGTAACAAGTGGACATTGCACTTTGCTGTCATTTTAATCTGTTTGAGCGGGGCATGTGCGTTAATTGCGTCAAATAGTTTAACGTGATTAACTTTAAAAATTAATTACCGCCCGTTAACGCGATAATTTTGACAGCCCTAAAATGATCATGATTTTTTTTTTTTTCCTATTCTCTTTTGTGTTTTTTCATTGCAAGCAAAATCAATGAGGATATTACTACCAAAGCATTTGTCATTGCAATCATTTTCTGGAGCAATTCAGCGTTATTTGACAGAATTGCAGGGGTGCCAATACCTTTGGCCAGCACTATAAAAAAATCCCACTCATTTTCAAATGATCACCGTCAGCCCTCTTAGTCCGAATGTAGTGGACGTCTCCAGGCGTCATCATCTAGAGCAGGGGTCCCCAACCTATTCCACAAAGGCCCACTGTGGGTGCAGGATTTCATTCCTTCCAAACAAGATGACAACACTTTTTCCCCAATCTGGTGTTTTACAAGTGCAATCAGTTGATTGCAGTCAGGTGTGGCTTGTTTTAGCAGAAGCCTCATAGGTTCAACTGTCTCTGCTGGATCGGCTGGAACAAAAACCAGGACCCACAGTGGGCCTTGAGGACTGGGTTGGAGACCCCTGATCTAGAGCAGGGGTGTCCAAACTTTTTGCAAAGGGGGCCAGATTTGGTGAGGTAGAAATGTGGTCGGGCCGACCTTGGCTGACGTCCTTTACGTAGAACAATATATCTAAGCCAGTACTTCTCAAATGGTGGAGCGATGCCAGGGGGGGCGCGAGTGACCTCGGGGAACATGCTTTTTTTTTTTTTTTTTTTTTGCCGTACTAGAATAAAGTGTACTTGCACATCCACTCCGTGGGTGGCAGTGGCGCTCTCATTTTCAAAGTGCGTGCAGTATTTTTGAAGTAAGCAAGAGCACACGGAAGAGACTCATGCAGAGCTGGACTCACGCAGCGACCCACTGTCTTTCTCACGTGTCCGGCCGAGAAGTGCTGTTTTCGGCTTGGGATCGTCACGACCACCGCCCTCACCTACGGTTCTCCCTCGGCCGCCGAGAATGCGCTTTTTTCGGGCCGTTTGCCTTTGACTTTTAATATAGTGGGAAATGAGGAAAGACCACTGTTTACTGAGTCTAAAAATGATTATAGCGGAGAAGCCAAATCAGTTAAGACGCCACGTTTTTCAGCGAAAATGTGCCGAATATTGCCAATTGTCACAATCGTCCCGCTTTGTCAGTGTTATATCAGTAAACCAGTGAGCACTGTGGTGAATCAGCGAAAATAAAAACTTTCCTTCTGTCCAGAGACCTTTTTCCCCCCTTCTATTCAGTTTTGTTTTTTTTCGGTCAAATTTTTTGGCATGTTGTCCTGAAGAGTAAATGTTTCTAATCAATTTGAATTTGTTATTATTTACTGATTTTATTACATTTTATTTTTCAGTATCAAATGGTCAAAAATGTACCTTGAGTGTATTTTTACAGTTTGGATGTGACTTTTTTTTTTTTTTTTTTTTTTTTTTTTTTTTTTAACTTCAGGCAAATTGATGCGCATTAAGTCTTTTCTGTTACAAGCAACACAATGTTAAAAAAGTTATACTTTATTATAAGTTGATCTATGTTACTTTTTTTCTTTAATAGAAAAAAAAGGACAATGTTAGGCTGAGGCGTACTTATAATAGTAATATAGACGAATGATACTATTTACAGTGGCGGCAGAGAGTTGGGGGGGGCGCGAAACATTTACGTCTTCCTTGGGGGGGCGTAACAGAAAATAATTGAGAAGCACTGATCTAAGCAAATTTGAGCAAGCCATTCTGTTACTGATTTTATGACAGAGGCTGGGAGCTGGATGAAATTTGACCACGGGCCTCATTTGGCCCCCGGGCCGCACTTTGGACATGACTGATCTAGAGGAAAACATTCCAAAATGACTTGCGAATGGCCTACTAAGCTGATCAGATGGCGTGTGGCAGATGATAGAACACTTAAAGCGATACTCGACACTTGGAGTTGCAACAAAAGAAAAAAAAAAAAAAAACGCATCCCTGGCTGACGCCTTGGACAACGTGTTTCCTGTTTGTGACCAAAATCAAGAAAAGATTTGGAAAACCACAATAAAAGTTTTCTTCAGATGCTGAAAGAGCCGGAAATTTTCTGCCAGCCTCTCCCCAGTTCAAATAGATTGTATGTCTATCACCGTCAATGGCAGCCTGTGAATTAATATGACAATTTAGTTGACTGTCAACTAAATTATTTGGAAACAAGCTGTTAAAAGTCAATGTTCAGCAGTAAACAAGGACACAGTGCAACTAAAGGCCGCAGTCAGAAATCAAAGATTATGGAATCCACTTGAAAGCGCTTCACTTCAAATAAAAATAATATCTGGCATTTTTTACTGTGAGTTATTATTACCGTTTCCTCCGAGCGACGCGCTTTTCCGATAAATCACGCGACAGGCCAAGAGCGTCGTGAGCGTCAAACTACGAGAAGAGCGATCTAAGAGGAACAAAAACGTGCGGCACGCCGGCCACGTCACGTCGGTATTAATGAAGACGAACGGCGACGTCGCCGCACAGTTCTGGTCACCCCAACACATATGGCTGATATTGGCCAGGGTGCGAGAGAGGAAAAAGAGAGAAAAAAAAAAAAAGAAGCACGCAAGAGGTCACGGGGAGGCTACGAGCACATGGAAAAACAATTAGAAAAGGGAAAAACTCGGAAGAAATTTGAGTGGTAAGATCCCGTTTTGCCGCATTGAAGAGGCACAGTTACACTGAGGATTTTTTTTTTTTTTAATGGAAGCCTGTTGGTGCTACACAAAAGTGGGTAGTGTAACCAAAACATTTACTCAAGTAAGAGTAGTGTTGCTTCAAATTACTCAAGTAAAAGTAAGTCATCCCAAAATGTATTTTTTAGTATTTGGTAAAAAGAATATTCTAGTCATGGTAACGGCTTACAACGTACAAATTATACACTGGTATAAATATTTGTTCTCTGCACAATGTCATCTGTATAAACTACTACTATTATACTGTACCATATTAGGCCAACAAAAGTCATCAAATTCCAAAAATCTACAGAAAGTAAACATCATAACATCAAGAGCATGAGTGCCCTTTAGTGGAGAAAACATATTTCCTACCCCGAAATGAAAACAATCATATCTCCAGTTTTCCGTGGTCTACCGATGCCTAATTTAAACTAGGAGAGAGTTTAAAATCCCTACTTTTGAGTAACTTGACGGCAAAACAGTTTATTTTTTATGCCGCTTTAAAGCCGGCGCGTGATTAAACATCTCGGCGTGATCATAGGACTTCCGACTGCAAGTTTGTGTGTGTTCCTGTGACTCAATTATGACATCTGATTGGCATAATGGTGTCATGTGATGATTATTGTGATGTTTTATTGGTGAAACTCGGAGCGCCATCGTGGGCAACTCTGGGAAAAATAAAGTCATACTAATATGTAGAATGAAGAGGGAAAACGTATGAACTCTAGTGTAGCCCAAAGTGGCTGAGTAAGAGTGGTAATAAGTGATAAAGTTATGTGTCATAGGTAGGTAACAGGTGCTGTTAATTACACAAATTAGAGAAGCATCAGGTGTTTTTTCAAAGGGTGTCAATACTTTTGTCTGGCCCATTTTTGGAGTTTTGTGTAAAATGATGATTTAATTTTTTTTCCATTATCTCTTTTGCAAAATAAATGAAGATATTAATCCCTAAGCATTTGTAATTGCAATCATTTTCTGGCAGAAACTGAGCGTTATCCGACAGAATTGCAGGGCTGCCAATACTTTTGGCCAGCAGTGTACAGGACGAATACAAATACCGTTACATTCTTAATATGTACCTATCCAAGGCTCCTGAATAGCCTTTTGTTTTGATGACCATATTACGTGAAAAGCATCACAGGGTAAAGAAAAACTGATCCAATGTGTTAATAATTATTATGTTATAAAATAATGCTATATTCTTTTTGATTCCTTGGTACTCCTAGGTCATTTTATTTTTTCACTCTTTACAAAGACATATCAACAAGAAAATTCATTGTAAAATATAGCAGAATTAGCCAAAAGGCTAGTTTTCATCTGTTGTCCTAGGCCAGCATAGGCATCCTGGAAATAGTAAAACACTTTAATAACATTCACATGATAAAAAGCCCAGTAGAAAACAATATAACATATTTCAGAAAACACATAAACAAACAACAAAGGTCAGAGCAGTACAAAATAAGAATAACATAAAAAAAAAATCATATGGAAGATGGACCTTTGTCCTTGTTTAACCTAGTGGTCTGGCAGGTGTTATTATTGCTTTCATCCTCAGTTACTCTAAGCGAGTCCCGGCTGTTTTCTGCTTCAAAGGACTCCTATCTTTAATTTTGAACATTTATTCTTTTCATTTACTTCAGTTAGAAGAAGAGACACCACATCAAATACCAATCATCGTTTGGGTCATAACTCAAATGAGTTTCTTCCAACATATCTCATAATCACCGAACGGCGATATTATCGTTGCCAAAATATTCCCATTGAATTCCAAGCCCGAGTAAACAACATACTGTAGCTCTCGTGTCTTTTTTCACGTCAAATCGTAAAAATGACATGTATGTCGTTGACGTGCAACAAGTGCTGAGACACGCGGATTCAAATCTTCCATCTTTGGCGTACCTTTCCCTAACTTTTTGCTCCTCTTCCTTCTAGACGACTAAATCAAAACATTTGCCCAAATGTCAGGGTGAGGCGGAGGACAGCGCGTCTTGTAAAACATATGCACTTAATATCCAGCTCATAAAACTTGTACAATTAAAAGCTATTTTGGAAAACAGAGAGAGAAATATTTATGGGTCTGGTCCTGGATAGAGGTCGTTTTTATCTCGGGGCAGCGAGGGCCCGCTGGGGAACAGGTAACAACAGTCAACAGGTCGTGGTAGGGTGACCAAACGGCGTGGGAGCTTGCGTAGGGCCGAAACAGATGTGAGGGTGTGTTTCGCTTCTTTGCGAAATTTCTTTTTTTTTCCTGTGAGGAAATAAGGCCGGATTTCATGTAGAAGCGGATTTACAAATCAAGATTGTGTCTACAATAAATAAATCGCCATGCGATTCATTTTTGTAATAGTCCTTGAATACCAATAACCATCGGCGGATCTACTATTCAGGCGAAGTAGACGATCGCCTTAGGCCCCCAACCAGTAGGGGGCCCCCAACCAGCTGCCCTTGCCCCAACGAGCAACGGCTTGGGCCACCGGAGCCAGCAGCACCCCCAACTATTCGTCATGTATAATTATGTCAACATACCAAACAAATAACAAAACAAAAAAGAAAGCCATTTGAATGCTGTATTTATATTACCCCCCCCCACACACACACACACACACACACACGCACGACAATGGACTGTTCCACGACGAAGGACTGAGTATCAGTCGCTTAGCTTCATTTAGCGCCGCTTAGCATCGCTTAGCTCAGCTTAGCTGTTCGTTAGCTTCACTTAGCTCTCCAGCGGTTTTCACACCACTAAAAGCTCGCTATTTTTACAGCTCACTTGCTACTTTGCACGTCCGCTATCGTTTATTTCGAACACATGAGCGAACGTGCTCTCCATGAGAGTCAAAGTGCAGTGAGGGAGAAGTTGCGAACAGGCCTCTAATGCCTCTTTTAACTTTCTTCTTCTTCTTCACACCGCACATAAAATACACGACAGCACACCTTGTGGCGAAACAATGTAGTACAGTTCCAATCAGTCATACAATAACAACAGCTGGTTAACAGTAAAAGCACATCATGTTCTTCATATAAATAATGATTTCTTGAGTTAATCCCACATACTTCAAAATTAATATTATAATATGTTGAGTAAATACAACATAATACAGATTGTACTCTAAGAATAGCTTTCAAATGACACTCATCATGACAAATATGATTGGCAATGAATAATTATTATAATTATTATACTACACTTATATATATATAGTAGTATACAATAATAATATTGCTGGAATTTTTTTTAAGAATTGTTTTGAATAATGTTAGAAAGGCAAAGTCAGTGTTCTGAATCTGTTTACTTTCCATTCTTTTGCACTAGTAAATGCTATCAGCATCTAACCTCATTGTTTATTTGTGATTAATTATTGTTATTTACATGATTATTGGTACTTTAATAAAGAATTTAAGTGTTCCAAAATAGGTTTGTGAATTAATAAGCATCAACAAAAATGTCATTGCTAAATTAGTAAAAAAAAGAAAATGATTAGATTAGTCGACTAATCGTAAAACTAGACTGACTAATCAGGAGAAAATTTGTCGTTTAGGACAGCCCTAGTGTACCAGAACATATTTCCTCCACACCCTTTTCACCTTTTTAACCCCTGACCCATGAAGAGGGCCCCTGGATATGTTCACCTTAGGCCCCAAAATTGCCAAGTCCGCCACTGTCAATAACCACCACTTTTCACGAAATGAAATAAAAAAATATGTTTAACCATTAATTAAATTTGCCCACCCCCCACTAAAAAAAAAAAAAAAAAAAATCCTAACTCGTTGGCTGTACATTTTGACTAGAAGGAGCTAGCAGCAAATGACCATTATAGTGTGTCAGGATTTGGCGGCAGGAGTGGACCCAAACGCAGGGAAACAAAAACGCAAAGGCAAAGCTGAGTGTCGGGGAACTCAAAACTACTTTAATAATCAAAGATTGAAAAACAAAGTGCAAACAAAAGCAGTGGGGATCAGACCAAAAAAAAAAAAAAAACAGGAATCAAAAAACGTACTTTGGGAAGAAACAACATGAGGGCTTGGACACTGAATAGACATTCGGATAGACAATGACCTAACAAGAACAGACAACACATGTGGAACTTAAATACAGATATGGGGTGATGAGACAATGAGACACAGGTGGCTGATACACCTGGCAGCGGAATAATAATAATAATACATTTTATTTATAATGCACTTTACATTTGAAAAACAAATCCCAAAGTGCACATTACCATGTAAAAAAAAAAAAAAAAAAAAAAGACTAAGAATAAAAGAGTAAAAGCAAAAATAGAAACACAGATAAAATCAGATACAAATCGGATAAAATTAGCCAGAGTAAGCTTTTTGAAAAAGGAAAGTTTTTAGTCCTTTTTTAAATGCATCTACTGTTTGCGGGGCTCTGAGGTGGTCTGGGATGGCGTTCCACAGACGGGGAGCAGCAGCTTCAAAGGCCCTGGATTGGTCAAGACACAAAGAGCAGGCCACAACAGGTGAAAACGATGGGTAATCACATGGACTTGGGCAAAATCCTAACAAAACTCAACTCAAGCTATGACAGATTGCTCCCAGTTCAAAATGGATTAGGCATACAGTGCTGGCCAAAAGTATTGGCACCCCTGCAATTTTGTCAGATAATGCTCAATTTCTCCCAGTAATTGATTGCAATTACAAATGCTTTGGTAGTAAAATCTTCATTGATTTTGCTTGCAATGAAAAAAACACAAAAGAGAATGAAAAAAAATCATTATCATTTTGCACAAAACTCGAAAAATCATGTGATGCTTCTCTAATTTGTGTCATTAACAGAACCTGTTATTTATCTGTGGCACATAACAAGTGGTGGCACTAACTAAATTACACTTGCAGCCAGTTAAAATGGATTTAAGTTGATTCAACCTCTGTCCTGTTTCCTTGTATGTACCACATTGAGCATGGAGAAATGAAAGAAGACCAAAGAACTGTCTAAGGACTTGAGATGCAAAATTGTGAGGAAGCCTGGGTAATCTCAAGGCTACAAGTCCATCTCCAAAGACCTGAATGTTCCTTTGTCCATCGTGCACGGTGTCATCATTAAGTGTAAAGCCCATGACACTGTGGCTAACTTCCCTCAGGCATGAAAATCACTCACCTTTCGGCGAAATTCGCAGTTTTGAAGTCAAAAAGGGGTGACCTACGTGAATTGTCTAGATCAGAGGAGAACATTTTTAGGGGGGAGGGGGGTCGTAAATCCGTCTAACAACAAGTTTGATTGAAGTTGCTAAGCCTGTCGCGATATGCGAGGAGTCCATTTATCGCAAGGTAAATAAAAATGAAGGCGGTACTTTTCACGGCTGCGTTTTTTCACCGCGTGCGTGTATACATTTGTGCGTGCGTGTAGATGACATATGAGACTCCAGTTTCAGTGTTCAGATGTTTATTGGTCAACAACACGCCGTAGAATTACAGTTCACACATACAAAATAAGGAATCACATCTATATTGGACACTGTAAACGTTAGCATTGCTACACTGAGACTAATGGGGAAAAAGACAACTTACCAAAATTTTTCCAAAATGCAAACTTGCGGTTAAAAGGTGACACTTCAAACATGAAAAATCGCTGGTTAACAGCATTTGCAAACGAAAAAATGACCCAAAAAATCTATTAGTGACACCACAAGCAATGTTGAAAAGTGCTTTTTGCGTAGTGTAAAGTTGTTAGCGGTTTAGCGAACGTACTTCCGGTGAACATTTCAAAATAAAAGCATGTCACGTTTGTCATAAATAACAATTTCTGGAGTTAATCCCACATACTTCAGAATTATTACTATAATATGTAAATACTATAATACTACAGAATTCAAGATTTTACACTAAGATTAACTTTAAAATGACACCCTTTTTAAAAAATATGATTGGCAATTAATATTGTAATTATTATAATACTATTATGTATAGTAGTATACTATAATAATATTGCCAAACATTTTTTTATAAGAATTGTTTTGAATAATGTTGGAAAGGCGAAGTCAGTAGCCACGTTTACATGCTGACTTTTATTCATACCGATTCAAATCATTCCGAATGGAAATTTCAGATCAGCTGTTTACATGTCACTTCATCTATTCCGATCCAGCGTTTACATGTGTCTGCCTTTATTCCGAAAGGACGTTTGACAACTGCCGTCTGACATGCGCAGATGAATCAAAACAAAGTGTCACGTTGCAAAACATGGAGATCGATCGTCAGAGTGCTGCTGTTTTAACTTTAACCCACTTGTTGTGTTTGTGGGGTCGTATCTGCTTCTGCTGTTCTGGTCTTTTGCCTTGTAGTAGCCGGTTTTCCACCGGTTTCTAATCTGGTCAACGCTCCGGTCTATTCCGGCTTCGTGTAACCTCTCGTGAACTTTGTTAAATAGTTCACTGTTCCTCGTTTTACGCCCGTCTAAGCGAGCAATTATATTCAATTCTTTTAAAGTTTGAATTAAATACAATCTTTCCGCCGGACTCCATTTAGGTGCGCTGTGCTTGGAAGCCATGTTGCAAGTGACGTTACTTACGTCACCAAGTCAGTACGGAGCATGTGCAGAAAGAACGCAACCAGACACCATTCCGCTTCCCTGTTTACATGATATAATTTTACTTCTAATCGGTCTGGGAAAAGGAATATTCCACCCCTGTGAATCGGAATGAAATTCCATTCGGTTTGGGCCTGTTCATTCCGAATGAGGTGTTTATATGGAACACATCTATTCGGTTTGAACATCTAAACCGATTGTAATTGGAATATTTGGCTCCCTGTAAACGTGGCAACTGTTCTGAATCTGTTTTCATTCCATTCTTTCGCACTAGTAAATGCCATCTGCTAAGCCGTTTGAACATCGCCATCGTAATGTGCGTGTGCGCAATAGTCACATCGCAGGACATGCAATTTTTTTTCTTTTTTTCAACATTTAAACTTTTGTTTTACTTCATGAACGCAGCAAGTGTGCAGATCCTGGATTAAACTGAGTTGTAAAAATTAAGGCCGATGGCGCCATGTTTCAGAGCATCGGAATTTAAAAACAATATACGTTCATGTTTTTCTGCCTCATGCTCGTACCAGCACCACAGTGTCTCACTCCCCCTCCTGCTAGGCAGCGCAACCAAACTGTTTATCTTCGTCAACAGTGCAGCTATCCCGAATGGAGCTATTCAAGTTATTTGGTGAAAATTTTCTCGTTTTAATATCGCAATATAATATTGCAAACTCCCCAAAAATCGCAATGATAGTTTTTTCCAACATCGTTCAGGCCTAGTATCAGCGTTTGACCTCAGTGTTCATGTGTGATTAATTATTGTTATTGACATGTTTATTTGTACTTTAATAAAGAATTTAAGTGTTCCAAAATGTTTTTGTAAATTAATACGCGTCAACAAAAGTTTAACTGCTAAATTAGTAGAAAAAAAATTAGTCGACTAATTGTAAAAATAGTCGGCTGACTAATCGGGAGAAAATTAGTCGTTTGGGACAGCCCTACCGGAACATATTTCCTCCACACCCTTCTGACCTTTTAAAGCCCTGACCCATTTTCATGCCTGTTCCCTAGATGTGGACGGGAAGGAAAAATTAACGAGAGATTTCAACAAAAGATTGTGCGGATGGTGGATAAAGAACCTTGACTAACATCCAAACAAGTTCAAGCTGTCCTGCAGTCCGAGTTTACGACAGTGTGAACCCGTACTATCCGTCGACGTCTGAGTGAAAAGGGACGCTATGGTAGGATACCCAGGAAGACCCAACTTATGACCCAGAGACATATAAAGCCAGATTGGAGTTTACCAAAACTTACCTGAGAAAGCCAAAAACGTTTTGAAAGAATGTTCTCTATTCAGATGAGATAAAGGTGTCAACAGAGTTTACAGGAAAAAAACGAGGCCTTCAAAGAAAAGAACACGGTCCCCACAGTCAAACATGGCGGTGACGTTTTGGGGTTGCTTTGCTGCCTCTGGCACTAGACTGCTTGACCGTGCGCATGGCATTATGAAGTCTGGAGAAAATGAAAAATTTTGCAGCATAATGTAGAGCCCAGTGTGAGAAAGCTGGGTCGACCTCAGAGGTCATGGGTCTTCCAGCAGGACAATGACCCAAAAGCACTAGAAAATGGTTTGAGAGGAAGCACTGGAGACTTCTAAAGTGGCCAGACCTGAATCCCACTGAACACCTGTGGAGAGATCTGAAAATGACACCCTTCAAATCTCACAGACCTGGAACAGTTGGCCAAAGAAAAATGGTCTAAAATTCCAGCAGAGAATTGTAAGAATGTCATTGATGGATACCGGAAGTGGTTGTTTGCAGTTTTTTTTCCAAAAGGTTGTGCTACAAGTATTTTGCTGAGGGTGCCAATTCAGTCTTTTGAAGGCTTTCGTTGGGCAGGCCGTGGACAGGAAGAAGGGTGTGTTTAAGATTATTGCCTGTTTGTAGATTGGACAGGAGGATTCGGAAGATACTGTTGTCAGGGCTACGAGGGTTGTGGATTTTGCCACCTCAGTGTCAAAGGGGCTCTTGGAGTCTTGTCAGTCGTGTTATCAGTTGGATTTCGGCCGTTGTCCGGTCTTCTTTGTGTTGGGACAGGACGTCTCACCATTTGTTCTGGAGTCGTGACGGGATCTGTCGTTCACTTGAGGAAACGAATCCATTCCAGTTCGTTCAGTAAAAAGACTCGTTCAAACAAATCGTTCAACGAATCGTTCGCCCCCCTCATCCCCCTCCCCGCCCAAATGAATCGTTCGGTGAACGGGAAGTGACGTTGCCGAACGGATCACCAAAGACCGCTTCGCAGTATAACTGAACGGGAAGTGACATTGCTTGGTCCCTCCCTCTCTTGCACACAGGCTCCTCATTGACCGCTCGTCGTTGTTTCAGAAATGAGTGACAGATGATATCATTCTGCTTTCCGAGCCCAGTCTCCCTCCCGCTGCTGCAAAAGCGAGGGAGAACTTCCGCGTCGTCTGTCGTATTTCTATGGGATCAAAGTCATGGCTCGTGCTTGCGTTTCGATTTAGGACACGGTTAAACATTTTCCTTTTGTGGTGGGGGTTTGGGGTTGGGGGGCGCACGGACTTTCTTTAGCATGATCTTGATCACATATACAATGCTGCTGCTAATAGCCAACGCGGCATGCTTGCTGCCACGGAAATAAAAATAAATCGAAAGTTTCGTTTCTAAACATGGAATGACCAACACATCATATTTACCTCACGCTCTGTTGTGTTTTTGTTTTTATGCTCATCACTATTATTTTTGGTAACTATTGTTAAAACTAAAGTGTAAATAGCTAGTTGTCAAATGTGTTGCTGTGAAATGAAAACAATACTACGTTTTGATATTACAGTTTCATTGCAAATCAGTATAAAGATGATCGTATTGAATTTTTGCACTGGTATTAAAAAATAAAATAATCCGGTCAGCTCCCCTGTCATCCCCTCATCTCAGATCGTCAAATGCTGACGAGAGGTAATTGTTTGCTTTTTACGATGTCGCCTTTCTACTCTTGTTAGTCTGTTAAGAAAAATGTAGACATGCATATTGCGAGATCTCCCGTGCCCGCGTACATTGTTTTTGGGCGCTTGAATAGCACATGATGGACGGATGGACATAATTTATCAAACCAACCAACACCCGACATGAAAAAAAAACACTCGGAAAAAATGACATGTATATACTGTTTACTGCGATTGGCTGGCAACCAGTTCAGGGTGTCCCCTGCCTACTGCCCGTAGTTGGCTGGGATAGGCTCCAGCACCTCCGCGACCCTCGTGAGGAAAAGCGGCATAGAAAATGAATGAATGAATGAATATACTGTTTAATTGCAAATCAGTATTATGGCCATCATACTAAATATTCATTTTCCTGTGCACAGATGAGGTAAATATCGCTGACATTAAGCCTCCATAGATTGACAGTTCTATCCCCCATGCGCTGCCGTGACGTGTCCGCTGCGATAGTTTTAAACTACTGTAAATTTGATAGTATGTCGTCATATGTAGTCCCGAGTCTGTCCAGAAAAGTAGTACACTAAACCATGCTCGCTAGGTTTGCGTTGTGTATTTGTCTGTTTGAGCAACATATGATTGGCTCCGCATGAACAAATATGTGACAAAGTCATTTCCTTTCATTTTTTGACTCGTTCACCGCGTGACTGGCAAGTCTCGTTAGCAACAAGCTCGGTCAGGAGTCGGAGGACTGAGTGAGTGAACAGGAAGTGACATAACTCAGTCTTGCCCCCTGCCTGCGTGCACGCTGGCGCCCTGATTCTGTGTCCGCTCCCTCCCCTGCCCGCGATGAGGCTGGCGTCTGATTGGTCGTGTGCAATGTCAGAAGACGTTGCCGCTTAACGCCCTCCCATGCACGCAGCTAACAGGGCCCAACTTCATAGAACGAATCAGTGCAGAAGGTGATTAGTTCGGTCTCCTTCACCCAAACAATTCGTTCAATAAGAACGAATCGTTCACGACCGATACAACACTATTCTGGACTGTCTGGGAGAACTAATCGCGAGAGTTGGTGGTACAGACGTAGACTTGTCGGTGTCAATCTTGCTCAATCAATTACATGACGCACACGTTGGGCTTCTGTGATAAGAAGACATCATGTATCTCTTATGCCCTATATTGTGCTTGTTTTACTTAAACTAAGGCATACAGTAAGTGTTATTTATTTTATATTGGCTGTGTTATAGTAATGCAAACAGTCAATCGGTAAATGCGAGAATACGACCTTTAGCTTCGTTTCTATGCTCATTGCTTTTTTTGCTTTCAGCTTGACTACCATCGCTAGAAGACCCAGCTTTCTTTTTCGGGGCCATAATGTGAAAAAAGGAGCGTGAAAAAAGCAAAGCGCAACACAAATTAGCATTATGCACTAGCTAAGCTGTGCACTACGGCACTGCGGACGAGGCACAGGCGTTGAAATGTCATAGCCCTGAATAAACTGTATTTCATCAATATGTTTGTTTTTCCTTCCACTGACACTTCCAATTCCATCACTTAGATTTTATCTCTCGTTGTCAAGGCTACTGATGGAAAGTTTAAAATAAAACAAAAAAAACAAACAATGTCTGCGTAGTGAGGTTGATTGAAAAGCTGCTAAAGGCAATTATGAACGTGAGAATGTGCAGCGCTCTCGCCGTCGCGCTCGTCATGGCGGACGGCAAACATCGTAAATCTGGCGGCGCGAGCTGTTTACGTTGCGCTGACCTCGCCGCGCCCTCTCGGCGTGATCCGCCAGGCTGTTGACGTACACGCATGTGCTAACTGGCGCTTGCATACGTGCATTCACACAGATTTAGGGGGATACACTTACAAAAAAAAAAAAAAAAATCGAGACTTGAAAACGTCAGTGTTCACTTATTTGGTTTTTTGGAGCATTAAACACTGCTCAAAAAATGAGAAAACTTGTTTTTTGAGCATTTTAGTTACTACAGAATTAGTGTTTACTATTTATAGAAGTTTTTATTGCTCGATTTTATTGTTCTTCTCTTTTTAAAAAATGGTTACTTTTTAACGTGTTAATTTTTATATTTTGAATATATTATTTTTATTTAAATGCTGTATTTGTGGGTGTGTTGTATTTTTTCTGTGTGTTCCAATTTAAAAAGGTATTGTTCCATTTTCCCTTGTAGTTTTCCAGAAAAATGTAAATAACAAGAGTAGAAAAGTCAAGTTATTAGGTTTAATACACTTTTCTACACTTTGGTTAGAGTTTCAAATTGGGCGCGAAAGACAGGGAGAACCAAAAGTGTTATTTGCCATGTGACATTTATATGCCATGTAGCAAAATGGATTTTGCCACATGGTAAATACCACTTTTCGTTCTCGACCCTGCTGTTTTTGCCTTGGTTATGTCTGAATCTGGAGTCAAGGTGGACCCAAAAAGCAGAGAAACAGAGATGCTAGGCAAGGTGGAGATGAACTCAAAAAGGGTTTAATAATAATTAACAAAAAGACAAAGTACAAACAAAAGGTCTAAGGAAGAAAGAAAAAGCATTCAAACTTAATCTAACATAAGGGCTTGGGCGTACGAAAAGACATTCGGATAGACAATGACCAAACAAGAACAGACAGCACATGGGGAACTGAAATACAGACATGGGGTAACGAGACAATGAGACACAGGTGGTTGATACAAGAGGCAGCGGATTGATCAAGGCACAAGGAGCAGGCCACTACAGGTGAAATCAATGGGTAATCACGTGGACAAGAAACACTAGGACACAAACTGAACAGAAATGAACTCAAGCCAGGACAGGTTACTGTTTCAAATTTACGCAGGCACTTTTAATGTCCTCTGCCTCATTATGCTTATGCCATTTTCAGGAAAACACATTGCAGAACCATTAGGGGAATCTTTTTCACACACACCATACATTTAAAAAATATTTTATACATATGTGATGTACTGTACATACTGTACAGGATTTGGTCAGACAATACTTTGTACATTAATCAACAAATCTACAGTAACTTGGTTGAGAGACAACTGTGATTATACGCTTAGCCAGTAGGTGGTACCGTACACACATGGAGCTTCGAGATGTGAACTCTTTCTCGAACCAATTGGCTCATGTGGTTCAGTGCGTTATGAGGCTTCATCTTATCATCACGAGTTTGAATCCTTGGTTAGGGTTTCAAATTGGGGTTTGAAGCATTGGTTACAGTTTCGAATTTACAAAAGCACTTTTACTGTCCTCTGCCTGATTACGCTCATGCCATTTTCAGAAAGAAAAAAAAAAAAACATTGCGCAACCTGCCATATTATCATATCGTTTGGGGAATCATTTTCACACACATAGACTATATACATACAGTGGTATGAAAAAGAATCTGAAACTTTTGGAATTTCTCACATTTCTGCATAAAATCACCAAATGTGATCTGATCTTTGGACAATATCACACAGATGAAAATACACAAAACAAAACGGGGAAATAAAAATACGGATGTGTCCGTGACAGAAGGTTGACGGGGATCAGTACTAAAAACACGAGGGTAAACCAAGGTGGTAGGCAGAAAGCCAGTAAAACAACTAAAAATACACTCAAATACCTCCACAAGGTAGAGGATTACAGAAGGAAAGCGGTAGACGACCCAAGGCAGGGGCGAGATTACAAAATGCAAAGCGGCTAGAACGTTCACAGTGTTAAAATGGCGACCAGCAAGGTGTTATCTCAGCACCCTTCTCTTGGATCACCTGTGTTTTAATACAACTGTTCATGAGCAGGAATTAGCTGTAGGTGCAATGTTGGGAATGCCCCCACAGTCTGCTCTGTAACAAAACAAAATGTGACCAGCAGCAGAATGTGACACAAGTTTTTCGATGCCTCATGAGGCTTCATCTCAAATACTATTTGTCAAAGATTCGCTGCTATGACCCAGTGTTTTTTTTTTTTTTTTTTTTTCCACGACTGTGTGTGTGTGTGTGTTTGAGTTGGTTAGCTGATTGAATGAATTAGGTGCAGGTTAAGCAGCTCCTGATTGGTACCATGTGATTAACCAAGGTGGACTCCCTAGCCTATTTGAGCAGCTCACCACAATCAATCTGTCTCCTCTCCAGCCATGCCAACACCCAGAAATGTCAGAGCTCGCATGTGGCAGCGATTCCTGAGTTATGTCAAGTTCGACAAGACCCTTGTAAATAGTAGGACAGTGACGTAGGAGGGAGAAGCCATTTTGTTGTACACAGTTTTTTTTCCTGTTTAAGGTTAATAGGAGTTGTCTTTAATTTACCCTTTTTCTTTTGGTTTGGGAAGGTAGGGTTTTGTTTGTTATTTGGGCGTATTTTCCCTCAGAAGCAAAAAAAAAAAAAAAATTGCTCTCAAAGACTGACTTATGCTTGCCTTTCTGGGTGTGGGTTGAACGGGAGGAGTATGGTTCCCTTAGACCTGACCATAGCACTCGCTGTACTTTTACAGAATCAGGAGAGATGTTTTAAAGGGTACCACGGATAGAAAGACTTGTAGTTCCTAGGCCGAGTTCTAATAATTTGATATTAAACCCCTCTTAATATTTTCATTTTAATAACATTTGTAAAATTATTTTAACTTGGTCACCGTTGTTGTTGACGTCCCAGGGCGGTGACATCACATGGCCATGCTGCCGGGCTTCCGCCGTGTCACTCTAGTATGTGCATTATTCACTCTATGTTTGTATATTTGTATTTGTTGTTAATAAAGTTAAGAATGACACTTTTTTTTTTTTTTTTTTTTTTGCAAACTACATTAACATGTCCTCTGTTCTGCCCTTCCAATTTGAACCGAGTGGAACATTAATGTGAAGGACAGCAAAAAGACTGGATGAGTCAAGTAGCGTTCATGTGTCAAGTTCGATAGTGACAACACTCCCCTGCTCTAGTGACGAGAGCAGGAGAGTGTTTGATGTCAAAAACTGTTTGCAGATCTTCACGGTAAACTATTGTGTGATCCAATTTATTCCAATATAATTATGGAGCTAGTTAGCATCCACAGCTGCCTTGTGCTTTACATATGATTTGGGTATACAGTGAAACAAAGCAGTTTGATTATTTTTGCTGATAGCCCGGGGGCGTACATCACAACGCATGAAAATGTTCGCCTCTACCGGGACGTCTAATGGCGTTTTACCTCATGTTTTGTCACGTAAAAGCAGATGTCCAGATTGTTGATCATCCTACCGGTTGCTTCCCGGCAAATAAGCGACATGAAAAACGAATAACTGTATCAATGCCAAACAGATTACAATGACGCCTTATTTTGCACATTGAGATCTAAGAGGCAGAGAAAGTTGAGTGGACACAGGTGTTCATTGGACAGCGCCGTTTATTGGCATAAGTTTCGGCAACTCCTTCATAACAAACATAAGTATCATTTAGTGAAAGTATGAAAAAAAATCATTCTTATCTCTCAAAGAAACAAAAACAAACAATGTTCACAAAAAGAAAAGCACCTCAATCTGCATTAAAGAGGCCCTATTCTCACACAGTTAAACAACAATGCAAAGAGAACATTCCCAATCAAAATACACATAACACTTACTCAGACTTTGTTGAGCTAAACAAATTGCTAAAATGTTTAGAGTTTTACCAAATACACTGGATGGCAATATTTAGTCACAATATACAAACTATGATGCTCGGAGTCTTGTACAATGTGAAGACGGCACTCAAATGACCGATAAGTACAATGGACCCAGTAAACAGGGAACCACGGCGTCAGTCGAGGGACAAAATGCACTCATTGGCTTGATCTCTAATTTTAAAACTCGTTATTGACACCTTGTGGTGTATTTAAATCACTACCTTACAGAGTTAAAGAGTGACACTGTGGAAGCACGGCAGGGAGCACATATGACGTCAACACAATGGTGACCTCCTAGTTTATTTATTTTTTTATTCAAAGTTTTACAAATTTTACTGAAACGAAAACATTAAGAGGGGTTTTACTATCAAATTAGTATAACTCGTACTAACATTTATCTTTTAAGAACTACATGTCTTTCTTTCCGTGGAGCTCTTTAAAAATTGATTTCATTTCACAAAACGTGAAGTTTACTTACCTATTATCATATTGCTATTAAAAAAAAACATTTTGAAAGTACAGCGCTTTATGTGTTGCTGGAAAATATATGGTCCCGTTTTCATGTACAGTCATGTAACGCTTTACACATCTCTTGTGGGATTTACGAGTGAAATTCTCCTCTAGTATATGCGGCAGATACAACTGAGGGACCATTATGTTTTGGGGAATAATAACGACGGGAGACGCACAGCCTCTTCTTGTTGTAATAAACCACGCACACTGAGAGAGTCGCGCACACCTCAGCGCGGTCCAAAATGCCGTAAAAATTTACGGGCTGAACATTCCTGCGGGGTCAAGCAATTTATCAAATGCTGCACATTCTGGTTTCAATTACGCGGGTCGTCGTCGAGCAGGTTCATTTGGCCCGCTTCATCCCGTCCGAACCTACCAAACGCATCTCCGTCCTCCTTTTTTCAGTCGCTCTTTTTTTGTTTGTTTGCTTTTGCCTCCACCAAACGGATCTCATCCCCCTTTCTTTTTCTGGTAGAGTGGTGATAAATCCGCTTTTTATTGCCGGAGAATTCCTCCCTCCCGGCAGGGCTGACAGCTCCCAACCGGGGGGGACGAGGACGGGTCCAAACCCGACCCCCTTCCCTCCCTCCGTCACTCCATCCTTGCCTCCATCTGGCCCTGATTAGGGGGAGAGAGTGGCAAGGCGTGGTGGAGTGCTGCATGGAGGAGGAGGAGGATGCACACACAAGTTGTTACTATGGAGGAGGAGGGAAAAGAAAGGACAAGCATGGTCGCATAGGGAGGTCCGCGCGACGAGCTTCGGAGGTGGAAATAAAAAATGATTGTTAGAAAGAAGTCAACGCCGACACTCGTCCACTTTGTTTTTACGGCCGTCACATCATAAGCGGCGACGGTGACGAGCCGCCGTGAGGTCACAAGACAAACGGACGGAAGAAACCACGGTCCAATTGGAGAATGGGGGGGGTCTAAAAAATGAGGCTTTGTCGGGGCGAAATGTAGAAGTGCTTTTCTTTAGTGTAAAAAGGAATACACGATGACTTACAGTAAAAGATCATTTATTTTGATTTTTTGATTTTTTTGAATTTATGACACCGGAGTCTCATCCGCCTTTTTCTCTTTTGTCGTTTTTTGTTGTTTTTTGTTTTTAAAGTTGCGTAAGCAGTACCTTATTGTACCCCATAGTTTCTTATTTTTTACTGTATTTTATTATTATGACTGCGCTGCCGTTTGGCAAAATGTTTTCATTTTAATTATAATGTTGACTTTTGTCACGCATGCTTTTATTTTGGCGCAGGTAGTACTTTGGCAAGCGAGTAAGAGCGCACATACACATGAAGGAGAACGTATTGGCACACACGAAGAAGTCGCACAGCCGTGTGCGAGAGAGAGAGAGAGAGAGAGAGAGAGGGGGGAAAGAGTACAGTTTAGCTCGCTGTCTAGCTCGGCCGTAGCTCCAACATCTTAGGGAGGACAGTACAATGATGTATAATACATGTTTTTGAATAGTTATTTTGAGATTTAGGGGTACTTTAAAGTGTGTATGACAGCAAAAAGTGTGTTTATTTCATATTTCACGGAGTGAATTAAGCTCCTTAATGAAATGGACCGCTTGGATGTGTGTGGAAGCCCGCGCCATTTAAATAAGTGACTTCCGGCTCCAGTCTCGGGTTGAGGACGAATGCGAATGTGACGTCACCCGGGTCAGCATCTCACAATACAGCAGTGCTTTATAGCATGTAGATGGACTGCGGATGGATCTGATTTTGCGGATTAATTCGTTTATTTTTCACATCACGCCAGCCAAACGGCTGCAGTCTTTTGTAGCTGCACCAGGGAGAGGCGTGTGAGCCTTTTTGGGTTTCAGAAAAATCCCATTCACCCCGAGATCGGCCAAAACAAGTGTGCAACAACTGTGGGCAGTGTGGACTGTTGGACTTAGGAGGAAGTGAGTAATCATCGTGATTTGTATTATGTCAACTACTAGGATCATGGCACACGTTTTAATATAGAGGTGGCTTGCATTTTGTGGCTGACAATGCTCCTTGTCCACCGAGAATTCCACTCGGCCGACGACCAGCGGCTTGTCGCACACCCCCCTCGGTCCTTCATGTGCCTGCCGGCTTATTGCCCTCTTCGTGTGCCTTGTGTTCCGTCTAATTTTCCACCCCATCAAATAATGCAACTTTGTTATCGCTGTATTTGCAGCCATTTTTAACAAAGTAAACACTACAAATTTTCTTTAAATAAAGGAATATTTAGTTACCTTTGATCATGGGCGGACATGTAGAAAAGTTCTCCTCAGACACATCCTGTCTTGTTATCTGCACACAAGAACTGCACGCCGCTCTCTCACTCTTTATGTCTTTGCCGTGTTTTTAACCATTAATTTACGGCATAGTCGTGTTGAACACGTGGCAGCTGCACGCTCTTCCAACGTCAGCCGGTTTGTCCGGTGGTCATTCTCCAGCCGCTTCCCCGGCAAACGACCTCTCCTGCACCAGCAGGGGGAACAACGAGCTGTAACTTGCTCGCCGCCGGGCGGGTCGCCGATCGGTGAAGACAATCGACAACCCTCTTGCCGTGTGATATGATCCGCGGCAGTTTTGTGTGATTTTCTCACTTCGAAAAGCGAAAATAAGACTTTGAGACGTCACTCGCTTTAGGTCAGCAAGTCGGCTTGCTGTCACACCTCCTGGTTTGTTTACACTCTCCGAAGACGGGACAGGGAAATGACAAAAGCCAGACTAGCTCCGGTGGCATGAAATATCGAGGGGAGGTGCCAAGAAGTCGACAGTTTTGACCATTATGGAGTAATTTTGCCATGTCCTATTGAATAAATGCATTTTTAATATTTCATATTCCAAGTGGCAAAATGGATTTTGCCATGTGGCTTTTTTTTTTTTCCAAACGGCAAAAAAAAATCCACATGCCATAATTCATTTTGCCACATGGCAAATACCACTTTTGGTTTTCGCTGTCTTTCCAAAATCTTGCGTAGAAACAATCTTTTTAGGAAAGTGCAACATGGATGTTCAGTCCATTTTTTTCCTGGTGCGAATGATCAGCCCTCTCACTCGAAATGGATTGGACATCTATTGCTGTCAATGGCAAGCGAGTTCACTAAAACAATGCACTATCAGCGTAACATGAAAATTGCCAGAAACCCTTACAATTAAATCTTTACGACGTGTGAAAGGTTTGCAGACGTGAGCTTGCTTTGGCTAATTCTGTTGTACAGCTGAGACGTGATAATGACCTCATTTGGACCCGGGCTGTGTGTGTGTGTTGGCAGCCAGTTTGTGTCATAAACACAAGTGCTTTGGACAAGCTGGTGCAGCACATCAAATACTACATCATGTATTTTGGCAGCTTCGGCTTCGCATTAGTACGGCGACAATGTGGTCAGTTAAAAGTTATTGTGTCCAGAGATTTGAAGGTAATATTTTATGAACTCGTCAGTTTCAATTGAAAGGGAATTTATTTTCAATGTTTAATTATATGTATTCATTAGGGGTGGAACAGGTCACTGTTCGGTATGGGTTTGGTACAGGCGGACAAACAAAAAAGCTTTGTTAATCGTAGCATTTGAAAGTTTGTTCTATTGGTTAAAAGTGAAAAGCAGCTCAACTCAAATCAAACTTGTTGAATTTGTGTTTTTATTGGTTTAAAAGCAGTGATGTTTCCGTCAACAATGACGATAACGAAAATATTTTGCAGACAAATATTTTTTTCACGACGAGCTAAAAACGTAGCTCAGGAGAGAACAAGACAAATGCCGGAAGTGAGGAACACATGGTAAGATTTCGTTTTCCTATCTTGGCAAGAGACTATATGTAATATTGTTTTAACCTTTAAAGGTCTGTGCTGAGTGATTATCACTCACTAAATGTAACTTAGCATAGCATCAGCATTAGCATCAACTTTAGCGTGGGGAGCATCCTCTTAAACTCTCGGACAACTTTTTTTTCCCCCCATATATTTTGCGGCTTCTAGGTTTGTTTAATTGAAAGTCATGTACTGCTTTTCATGCTGGGGGTGTATTATCATCACAAAGTTGACGTTGTAGTCGCTATATTATGGAGAGACAGCGAGCACCAAAAGTTGTATTTGCCATGTGGCAAAATGGATTTTGACATGTAGCATTTTTTCTTTGCCTTGTGGCATGTTTTTGCCATGTGGCAAAATGGATTTGTGGTATATTTTTTTGGGGGGGGGGGGATATGGCATTTTTGGGGGGTATGCACGTCCAAATTTTCCATTCATATTAAATGGCAAAAAAACATGTTTGGAGAGTACTTAAATAGCGCTTTATCTACATTGTTAGAATGCCCAAAGAACTTTACATTAGCACACATTAAAACACCAGTGGTACTGCTGCCATGCAGGGCGCTGTCAACCCATTGGGGCCAAGTTAGGGTTCAGTGCCTTGCCCAAGGGCACTTCGACAGTGGGCAGTCATAGCCGGGAATCAAACGGCTAACCCTTCAGTCCCAGGACAACTCAGCCTACCAACTGCGCCACGGTCGTTTGGTTGTGATTTTTGACCATACACCTACCATTAGAGCGCATTGACATTCAACTGGCGCCCAAGTAAGGCTATTGCCATTGATGGCTATGCACGTCCAAAGTTTCACACACATAGCAGCCTTGCAGTTGTTTGGACAGACGGAAAACTAGAATTGCGTAAAAGTGTTTCAGTATTTGTGTAAAAGGAGAAAAAAAGAAAATCGAGACGTACAAAGTTTATTATTTTTCAACATACAACTCAATTGTATACAAACAAAAGCAGCAATAAAATTAAGACTTTCCAGTAATTGTTGACAAGGTTCCCTAAATAGCCTGGTGGCCCGCCTGCGAGATTAGCGACCGCGCACCCAAGATTCAGTGCAGAAAGAAAGCTGACTAACACGGAAATTTGTACTTGCACAGCCATCAATGGCAAGCCTGACTTGGGTGCCAGTTGAATGTCAATGCACTGTAATGGTAAGTGTATGGTCAAAAATCACAGCCACACAATTTTCTGCCATTTAAAATGAATGGAAAATTTGGACGGGCATAGCCGTCAATGGCATAGCCTTATTTGGGTGCCAGTTGAATGTCAATGCGCTATAATGGTAAGTGTGTGGTCAATAAATCACAGCCACAATGTTTTTCTGCCAATTCATATGAATGGAAAATTTAGACGTGCATAGCGTCAATGGTGTGGATGAGCATGGCCTGCAAAAATGCCATAATCCCTCAAAAAATGCCACAAACAAAAATCCATTTTGCCACATACCCAAAAAAACGCCACATGGCAAAATCCATTTGGCCACATGACAAATACCAGTTTTCGTTCTCGGCCCTGCTGACAATATGTGCTTGTCTGTCTCTATGTTCATTCGAAATGGTTGGAAACCTTGATTTATTTTCGAACTAAAACTGGAATTTTATAGACGGAAAGATTTTGAGAAACTGTCGACTAAAACTGGACGAAATTTGTATGAGACTTCGTTGACTAAAACTGGACGAAAAACGAACACATTTTGAAATGACTAAAATATGACTAAGACTCACAAGAATTTTCGTCCAAAAGACTAAGATAAGGGCTGCCAAAAACAACACTGCTCAAAATAAAACTTTTTCACAACATTTAGATTCAACAAAGACCTGCAAAGCCGGATTACTCCTGGTACATAGTTTCTCATCTTTTATCAATAACAGTGAGTTAGTGAAGTGTTGTTTTTTTGATATAATATATATATCTCCAAGTAAAAAAAAAAAAAAAACATTTTCTAAGTTAAAATCATCGTGTTAACTCTCATCTAATTAAGACTCGCTAAAGGGGGAAAAAAAACCACAATATGATTTCTATTCATTATTATACGTCCATTTATCTGCGAGAGGAGCCGCAACGGGGAGGATGGTTGAGGGGGGCGTATAACTCTGAGGAATAACAATACCATTAAAAAGCCTGCGCGGCAAGTATCAATCATGCTTGCCGTTAATGTCCCTCCAAGCCTATTGGCGTGCCCCCCTCTCCTTTTCTTAATGTCCACCCATCTGTGTGTGTGCGTTCCATTCAAAGCCCTCTAATCAACAATCGCTGCATCTGGGCCAGATAATGAATGGCATTGTTTATCACCTCACTCCTGCGCCAGGTGATAAATGCGACTAATGGCGTCATGTGAATAGGAAACGAGAGAGCTGCGTGTCATCATGGTTTTTTTTTTTTAAATCTCAAGGAATGATCACGTTAATAACGTCGCCGCGATGATGATGATGTTATCAGCCGGCGTGGCAATAAAAGCGACGGGGATGGCAAATGAGTTTATGGACCGATTGAGTTGGACTTGTAGGGAAAATGAGGACAAATTAAGGAAATATCCGACAAAATCAACTTTTACGTTTCACTGCTTGACGCTGATAAACGTCCAATGCTTTCAAACTAGGAGGGGATGGCAGTGGCAGACAATTGGAACGTGTCAGGGCTAGTAGAGTCTGACTGTAATCAGGCTAGGTTCGTCCCGAAGAGCCAAAGATGGCTGAATAAGAGACAGACAAGGTGCTTTTGATTCAGTTGTATGCGTATTAAAAAGTTGACAAGTAGATTGCATATCAGGTATGGAATAATGCACAAAGGAAAGAATCAATAATCTGTTCAATTCTAATCAGTTAAAGGTATTGTATAATAGGTGCACGTCCGGCCAAAAGATTTGGCACCCCTGCAATTCTGTCAGATAATGCTGAATTTCTCCCAGAAAATGATTGCAATTACAAATGCTTTAGTAGTAATTCCTTCATTTATTTTGCTTGCAATGAAAAAACACAAAAGAGAATGGGGGGGGGAAAAAATTAAATCATTTTACACAAAACTCCAAAAATTGACTCCAAAAATGGGCCGGACAAAAGTATTGGAAATCTCAGCCTAATACCTAGTTGCACAACCTTTAGACAAAATAACTGCCAACAACCGCTTCCGGTATCCATCAGTGAGTTTCTTACAATGCTCTGTTGGAATTTTAGACCATTCTTCTTCGGCCAACGGCTCCAGGTCTCTAAGATTTGAAGGGTGCCATTATCAGATCGCTCCACAGGTCTTCTATGGAATTCAGGTCTGGCATCATTGCTGGCCACTACAGTGCTTTCTCTCAAACTATTATCTAGTGCTTTTTGAAGTGTGTTTGGGTCATTGTCCTGCTGGCTGAGGGCTTTCTCACACTGGGCCCTACATTATGCTGCAACATTTGTTGGTAGTCTTCAGACATCATAATGCCATGCACACGGTCAAGCAGTCCAGTGCCAGAGGCAGCAAAGCAACCCCAAAACACCAGGCAACCTCCACCATATTGGACTGTGTTGTTTTAAGGCCTCGATTTTTCCCCCTTTAAACTCTATGTTAATCCCTTTTCCCCAAAAGCTCTACCTTTGTCTCATCTGACCAGGGAACATTCTTCCAGAACATTTTTGGCTTTCTCCAACCTGGCTTTTGGATGTCTCTGGGTCAGAAGTGGGTTCTTCCTGGCTATCCTACCGTAGAGTCCCCTTTCAGTTGGACGCCGACAGATAGTACGGGTTGACGCTGTTGTACCTTCGGACTGCCGGACAGCTTGAACTTGTTTGGATGTTCGTCGAGGTTCTTTATCCACCATCCGAACAATCTTTTGCTAAAATCTCTCATCAATTTTTCCTTTCCGTCCACATCTAGGTAGGTTAGTCACAGTGCCGTAGGCTTTACACTTATTGATGGCACTGCGCACGGTAGACACAGGACCACTCAGGTCTTTGGAGATTTACTTTTACACTTGAGATTGCCCATGCTTCCGCACAAACACTTTAGTCCATTTTAACTGGCTTCAAGTGTGATTTAGTTATTGCCACTACCTGTTATATCCCACAGGTAAGTAACAGGTGCTGTCAATTACAAAAATTAGCGAAGCATCACATGATTTTTCAAAGGGTGCCAATACTTTTGTCCGTCCCAGTTTTGGAGTTTTGTGTAAAATGATAATGATTTAAGTTTTTTTTTTCTCCATTCTCTTTTGAGTTTTTTCATTGCAAGCAAAATCAATGACGATATTATTACTATTATTATATTAGCATTTGTAATTGCAATCATTTTCTGGGAGAATTTCAGGGGTGCCAATACTTTGGCCAGCAGTGTATAGTAGATAACATTTTAATTTATACTAGTTGTCGTTATGATCAATCAGGTATATTAATATAAAACGATATATGTTGATATTATGTTATATATCTATGAATGGTAGGAAAAGGAAAGAAAGATCAGAAAGAGGATTTAAAAAATAACAACAACAACCGAGGCAGCAGGTACAAATTTCACAGTTTGACCAACGGTTCTCCCGAGAGCTTAGTTGTTCATACAGGCTCCATATTTGGTGTCCAAACAAGCGTCATACCAAGATTGGGTAGCTCGCTATCAAAGTGAAAAGAATGGGCCAGAAACAACAATGACAAAACCTGACCTAAAACAGAAGTCAGCAAAAACCCTATCAGTTATAAATTGTACATACACGTTTGCATTACGAAGAGTCAGATGGCCTTGTTAGCTGCTGGTGCCAGCATCCCGCTAGCATGCGTTAGACAGTATCTGCCTCCAGCTACCGCGACTGTCAATGAATGAACAAAGGGGTTACACAATGAGTAATTGAGTCAATATGTCTAAAATTTTACTTGAAACTCATTTGTTGTCAGGCAATGGCACACGTCTTTACCAGTAACGAACAAAATCGAGGCTAGAATCAGCAAATTTGGCATATTTTTGCACCCATGTCCAAGTCACCTTGGCAATATAGTAAGAAGGAAAAACAAGCATATCCAAAAGTAAAATATTTCCATACTTCTGACATTATCACTCTGTCATGATACTAGCTTAATGTTAGCTTCCCGCAACAGCTAGCATGATGCGTTTCTGTTTGTATTGTGATGTTGCATTAAAGTTTTCTTTTGACAATAGCTTGTGTATCTTGATTATTTTGTTACTTTGGAGCGCTTACATTATCAATAACACCAAGGGATACAGATTCATAACCCAATTTTTTTCACTCGATTCCGATGGTCTGAAAATGACATGATCGGGCCCGATTTCCGATCGTGGGATTGGAACAGGGACATTCCTAAAAAGTACATTTGTCATACTAGAAGTTTAATGATAATGGATTGATCAACAACTACCGTAGTTTCCAAAAATATAGTATGACACTTTTTGTGTATTTTGGCCATGGCTGTGACTAATTAAAAAAAAAAAAAAAAGTACCACACTGACAGCCGACTGAAGGGTGCTTGCAGGGTTGGTGGATTCGTTCAAAAGTGACAGTGAAGATGAAGACTTCAGTGGATTTGGTTATCTGAATAACTATTAAAATGTTACTTTTTTATACCACTGTAGGTGAAAGTATCTGAACCTTTTGGAATTTCTCACATTTCTGCATAAAATCCCCATCAAATGTGATCTGATCTTTGTCAAAATCACACACATGAAAAAAAACTGTCTGCTTTATTTAAAAACCACACAAAAATGTATAGGTTTTCATATTTTAAAGAGGATATTATGCAAACAATGACAGAAGGGGGAAAAATAAGTAAGTGAACCGTCACATTCAATATTTTGTTTTGTTAAAGTTGATTTACTTCTGTATTTTGGATCATCGTTTTGTTGCAGCATCCATCCTCTTTTCAGCTTCAACTGTCTGACAGACGGCCTCAGGTTTTCCTGCAAAACATCCTGATAAATGTTTGAATTCATTCTTCTATTAATGATTGCAAGTTGTCCAAGCCCTGATGCAGCAAAACAGCTCCAAATCATGATGCTCCCTCCACCATGCTTCACGGTGGGGATGAGGTGTTGATGTTGGTGAACTGTTCCATTTTTCCTCCACACATAACATTGTGTGTTACTCCCAAACAATTAAACTTTGGTTTCATCAGTCCACAAAATATTTTGCCGAAACTAAAAATGCCTTTTTGTGAAAATTAAAAGATCAACAATGTTGTTGTTGTTGTTTTTTTAGACAGCAGTGGCTTCCTTCGTGGAGTCCTCCCATGAACACCATTCTTGGCCATAGTTTTACATATAGTTGATGTGTGCACGAGATATTGGACTGTTCCAGTGATTTCTGTGAGTCTTTAGCAGACACTCAATTTGGCTCTAAGTAGCACAAGTATCCATATTTTGTTTTGGGATTTGACTCCAGTTTCAGGTGAAAGAATATATAGTATACAGTGCCTTGTAAAAGTATTCGGCCCCCTTGAACCTTGCAAACTTTCGCCACATTTCAGGCTTCAAACATAAAGATATAAAATTTTAATTTTTTGTCAAGAATCAACAACAAGTGGGACACAATCGTGAAGTGGAACAACATTTATTGGATAATTTAAACTTTTTTAACAAATAAAAAACTGAAAAGTGGGGCGTGCAATATTATTCGGCCCCCTTGCGGTAATACTTTGTAGCGCCACCTTTTGCTCCAATTACAGCTGCAAGTCGCTTGGGGCATGCTTCTATCAGTTTTGCACATCGAGAGACTGACATTCTTGCCCATTCTTCCTTGCAAAACAGCTCGAGCTCAGTGAGGATGGATGGAGAGTGTTTGTGAACAGCAGTCTTCAGCTCTTTCCACAGATTCTCGATTGGATTCAGGTCTGGACTTTGACTTGGCCATTCTAACACCTGGATACATTTATTTTTGAACCATTCCATTGTAGATTTGGCTTTATGTTTTGAATCATTGTCCTGTTGGGAGATAAATCTCCGTCCCAGTCTCAGGTCTTGTGCAGATACCAACAGGTTTTCTTCCAGAATGTTCCTGTATTTGGCTGCATCCATCTTCCCGTCAATTTTAACCATCTTCCCTGTCCCTGCTGAAGAAAAGCAGGCCCAAACCATGATGCTGCCACCACCATGTTTGACAGTGGGGATGGTGTGTTCAAGGTGATGAGCTGTGTTGCTTTTACGCCAAACATATCGTTTTGCATTGTGGCCAAAAAGTTCAATTTTGGTTTCATCTGACCAGAGCACCTTCTTCCACATGTTTGGTGTGTCTCCCAGGTGGCTTGTGGCAAACTTTAAACGAGACTTTTTATGGATATCTTTGAGAAATGGCTTTCTTCTTGCCACTCTTCTTGCCATAAAGGCCAGATTTGTGCAGTGTACGACTGATTGTTGTCCTATGGACAGACTCTCCCACCTCAGCTGTAGATCTCTGCAGTTCATCCAGAGTGATCATGGGCCTCTTGGCTGCATCTCTGATCAGTTTTCTCCTTGTTTGAGAAGAAAGTTTGGAAGGACGGCCGGGTCTTGGTAGATTTGCAGTGGTCTGATGCTCCTTCCATTTCAATATGATGGCTTGCACAGTCCTCCTTGAGATGTTTAAAGCTTGGGAAATCTTTTTGTATCCAAATCCGGCTTTAAACTTCTCCACAACAGTATCTCGGACCTGCCTGGTGTGTTCCTTGGTTTTCATAATGCTCTCTGCACTTTAAACAGAACCCTGAAACTATCACAGAGCAGGTGCATTTATACGGAGACTTGATTACACACAGGTGGATTCTATTTATCATCATCGGTCATTTAGGACAACATTGGATCATTCAGAGATCCTCACTGAACTTCTGGAGTGAGTTTGCTGCACTGAAAGTAAAGGGGCCGAATAATATTGCACGCCCCACTTTTCAGTTTTTTATTTGTTAAAAAAGTTTAAATTATCCAATAAATGTTGTTCCACTTCACGATTGTGTCCCACTTGTTGTTGATTCTTGAGAAAAAAATTAAATTTCATATCTTTATGTTTGAAGCCTGAAATGTGGCGAAAGGTTGCAAGATTCAAGGGAGCCGAATACTTTTGCAAGGCACTGTATATATTTTGCCATTTGCGCAAGTGTTTTTACCTTTCAATGTTTTAGCATCAGTGGTAATAAGTGTATTTTATAAGCCCATAAAGCAGAATAACACCAGATTTTGTCATAGGGATAAGATTAAAAAAAATGCTTGCTGCTATTTTCCCGAGTATTATCCTGTCATAAAAAACTGGGGCGTGTTGGGGGACTCGCTTCTATTTTACTGTGTGTTTGCATCCCAGTGGAATAACAAGGGCTCCGTGTCAGAACTCTGTGGGACGCCTCAGTGGAATAGACACACAAGCAGCTATTTTTAAGGAGTCCCCCCCGTCCCTTTGACTGTGAAAGAAGCCCCCCTCCCTGCCTGTGTAGCGGTATCAGACACAATCATTGATAAAGACAGCCTTTCTGATCGCTTCTACAAAAGCGATTTGCTGGCCATTATGGCGTGCGTCGGGAGACAACGAGGCTGCTTCCACGCCAGCAAACATTCAAATCTGACATTCATGATGTGTTGACTTTCATCACATATACCAGGTTTTGCTCCCGCAGAAAAGTACTTGTGATAAATGAGGATTTATAATGGGGGAATATTATCTGTGGTTTTTGACAAGGTTTAATAATTGTGAATGTTTTTAGGGGGTTAATGGTCAAAAAGATCACATTTGACAAGACTGCTGAAAGGAGAATTGTTTGAAAAACGATGCAGTTGTGTTTGAGGGAAGAAGGCATTTCTTATTAGGGAAATGTGCATATTGGGACATTCTGATGACGATGCATTTCTTTGTGCCACATCAGAAGATCCTTCAACGTAATATAGGGAACGTGATTTGAAAAAAAAAAATCTGTACATCTAGTTGAAGTCCAGAAAATGATTGTGAATTATTATCCATCATATCCATCAAACATTTACTGTAATTGTCACTGTTTTTCACTAAATTAAAATTTTCCGGAAAACTGAATTGATTTTTCTTGTTCATTTTTAGAAATGAGACTGTTATGACATAAGCAAAAGCGTTCATGATTACATTTAAAAAATATATATACTGTATATATATCATAAATTCACCACTGCCAGACATGACAAAATTACAACAACAACAAAAAAAGATTAGATTCCTAAACATTTTTAATATAGCATGAAGCCATAAGAATTTATTTCAGTATACATAAAGTATAATATAAAGTTTTCTACCCTGTTTATTAACTCCTGACTGCCTTTGATGGCGATGTACATCCAATCCATTTGAACGGTGAGGGCTGGCAGCATTGACAGTCTTCCCAGGGTTAGGTTAGGAAAAAATGCCACATGGCAAATCCATTTTGCTACATGGCAAAAAAAATGCCACTTGGCAAAATCCGTTTTGCCACATGGTAAATACCACTTTTGGTTCTCGCGGTCTCTCCACTTTTGTAAGCGCGTTCTGGCCAGTTCTAGCCAACGTCTAGATGGCCCAGAAGAATGGCAACCAGAGCTCAATCTATTGGATTGATTTCTCAAAAATATTGATTATAATTTAACTGATCAACATTAGAATCCGAATGATTTTAAATGTAAAGATAAATACAAGGATAAAATCACGGAGCTCTAACTCCATTTCAAAACGGACTTCCTTGTCTAAAATGCCAGCTTAACAGTTGCTCAATTTCACTTGTAAAGTGCTTCATGATTGTTTCAATTCCAAGCTCAGAAACTCAGTGCCTCAACTCTTGTGTCCCATCAGCGCCGCACCCCCCTTACGTCTTCCGCGCGCGCCAGCTGGGCTTCGGCAGGCTGATGCCGGGTCCCGCTAGGTGCCACTGACAGCTGAATTATCCGGCGGGCCGCTACGCTTGATTATCAGCGGAGAAGTCATCAGGGTGTCCCGCCGCCACTCTGTCCTCCCCGCCGCATGTGTCACCCCTCGTCAAGACGTGGGGGCACCTCCTCTTGACAGGTAATCTCAACAATAACAATTACCGCCATTACTGGTGTCATACACAAGTGGAGAGCCCGAAACAAAAGGCCTTTCGGAGTCACGGGGTGCGCACCAACAGGTAACAAGGTAGCAGCAATACCCGTAATAAATTGAAATGCAAATAAGGGGGGGGGGGTTATGGCATTAGGACACGGTTTAGCTTTGATCAGACATTTCTCTTCCTGAATTTAACAAATAGCACACAACAAGACAACAAATGGACTCATATTCACTTACCCCCACCGCCACCTCCAAATGGCTGGATCAAGACCTAACATATTTCACCTTTATTTCTAAAGATTTTTTAAAATTTAGCTTGTTAAAACACACAGTTGGATAACAAGTGATGAGGTGTTAAATGCCTTTTTAAAAAGAGGGGTAAAATAACCCCCCCACCAATTTCTAAGATCATAGGTATGGTGCATCGTACCCTAACAAAAACAATTTTTAAAAAAAATACACCTCAAGGCAAAACATAGCTTTTTGAAATGCACCCCCCCCCCCCCCCACCCCAAAAAAAATAAAGGGTAAGTTTATTATTATTATTAGGAGTTAATTTGAACACCCTTTATTTAGAGTAAAGAGCACAAAAATATTTTAACTGTATGACTTGAAAATATGGGGGAGGGGGGGTAATGAATAGTTTAAATCAGTTGAAGATTTGTAAGTCAACCACCCTATAAAAAGCCCATTTAAATATCATAACACATGATCAAAACATGTTAAAATGAAAATAAATAGCTAAGCTTAATCACTAACCTCATATTTTGATTTTTCTATGAAACTGCTGGCATTTTATACAGCAACGTTTTTAAATAAAGGGTTTTTTTCTTGTTAGAGAAAAAAAAAATCACGATGTAAAATGATACAACTTGACCATTACACTTTTATTGGGAATCCCTGTTTTTATAAGCATTTTATTGGACGCAATTCAAATTGACTGCAAGGTTTGGGGAAAGCAAACTGCGGCGCTGTCAGTATTGATGACGCAATTTGACCATTGATTTGCGTGCACGTTTATTGATTTTTACGATGCAACAACAAATTACAGGCGGAAGGCATCGAATCATAAATATCTTAGGGGGAGCTAATTGAGAAGGCAAAAGACGGCGTTTACTGGACTGCACTAACCTGGAATAAACACCAAATTACAATCAGGCAATAGGGCGATTTACGATGATCTTGTGGTTTTTCGTCAAGTGCGCGTCGCCTCGAACCCGTCCACGTTTGACTTGTAAACACTCGGGCTTTAATACGCCGCGTAAATAAAAGCGAATTAAGCAAGTTTATTGGAGTGGAACCGCAAAGTAAACAAGGCCCGCGGTGTCACCGGAGAGTCTCTAATGAGGAAGACGCGAGCTTCAATTAACATCCGTCACAATCCACACAATCACATGTCACTCTCTTCCGAATTAAAAAAAAAAAAAAAAAAAAAAGCATTCGGACCTCGGTTGATGGTTCGGCGGAGGAGGACGGCCCTGCCGTTTGCGGCAGATTTGATATTTTTCGTTATTAATTGTTGCCGTTTTATTTTTGTGTAGCGCTGGTTGTCCAAATAGCGCTCAGGGAAATAGAAAACATTTAAAGAAATGATAACAGAAGTCGTCTCGTATGCTGTAAAACCCACGTGAATGTCTGCGGATGAAAGAGAAAACGTTAAAATATTTGCAACACGGAAAATAAAATTAGCTTTCAATTGCTTTAATTGAAAATACAAAATCAATGATGTCAAATCATCCTCAAAACAGGATTTTGCTTAATATAAATAATGCGTATTTTAAATGTAATGAAGATTCAATTTTTGATTCAATTTTGCATTGTCGAAATCAATTTTAAATTCAGTGTGCAAAAGAAAACTTTCATGAATTAATAAAAAATAGGCGACAACATGAATTCATTTCAATTTTTTTTTTTTTTTGCAATTGTTATGTTTATTATTATAGTAACAACATTTCACATGAATTGCATAAAAAACAACATTAAAAAAAGAAAACACGTCTTGTATTCATTTATTGTTTTCTGCGTGTAACAATAAAGAGGCTGGAAATTGAAATATAGTAAATCTACCTAGCAACAGCATTTTCCTTTTACACACAGGCCAAATAAACATTTTGCTCTTAATGTTACCGTTTTCCTGACCTGAGCCGCTCATCTTAGTCGCAAGCTCAGCCGACGTTTTCCTGGCCGCCGCGTCCGCCTGCCTGGACTCCTTTTTTAAAAATATATATTACCCATATCATTTACATCTGTTTTTCAGCACTCCTAGTGCCCTGGCTCTCACCGTCGCAGCCGCGGACCGCCAGCTTCTCTGATTGTGGCCATCGGAAACAAAAGGCCGAGGAAAAGTGCGGCGAGGAGGCAGGGGGAGGATAAATGAGCCCTCTGTGTCACCCCCCCGCTCGACAAGCAGCCTGGCTCTATACGTGACTCTTGAACCGGGCTGCGTTTTGTGTTAAGCAGCACCCTCTCTCTTGACAGATCTGCGGCGGGGTCGCAGGTCAAAGTTGAGGACCGGGTCATGGTAGGGTGGTCGGAGACGCCGGGGGGTTGTCTTCTGCAAACTCTCCACTCACATGCCTGCCTTCAACTTCCAACCCCCCCTTAAGTTTCCTCTGTCATTACGTCACTCGGCAGCCCCCCCCTCCAAAATAAAGCACAGCGGCGAATGTTTACGCGTTTGCCGACATTTTTCTCGCAGCCGTTAAAAGCCCAGAGTCGAGCAATAATTCACAGGTCCATTCCGTGTAAACAGTGTCGAGAATGGGAAAACCGGCGCGAACTCATGCTAATGTTGTGTTCAACACGTTAGAAGTTAGCTGAAATGACATTTTAGAGTTGACGACGGACGATACCTTCAAATTGAGGTGAATCCGAGTAGCAGCTACCACTGCGTTTCGAGTTCTATTCAGGTTTTTTCTAGTGTTCGCATCATTTTTCGCAATTTATTAGACGCCTATATACTGCCTACTTCCATACAAGCTGCCTTTGAAGGCCATTGTGGGTTTATATGAACAGATATTCACTTAAGAAAAGGGTTAACCCGGACTTAACCCAGGGTTAAGGTTTAAAAAAAAAAAACAATGTGAGCATATTCAGATTTTTTTGCAAGGCCTTGCATAACAGGGGCATAACAGACTAATTTTCCTTACACACATGCATGCACAAACATATATCCCAAAATTATTCCTAACATACATACATACAGTGCAGGCCAAACGTCAGGACACACCTCATTCAATGCTACACAAATGAAGGTCACAACCCCATTGATAAAGCAATAAATTCCACTAATTAACCCTGAAAAGGCATACCTATGAGGTCAAAAACCATTTAAGGTGACTCCTTCTCGAAGCTCATCAAGAGAATAGCAAGAGCGTGCGAAAAAGTAGTCAGAGTAAAGGATGGCTACTTTCAAGATACTAGAATATTATACATTTTCACTTATTTCACTTTTTTTTTTTTTTTGCCAAGTACATAATCCCACACATGTCCATTCATAGTTTTATTACCTTCAGTGAGAATTTACAATGTAAATAGTCATGAAAATACAGAAAACTCACTGAGAAGTTTTGTCCAAACTTTTATTATTATTATTATTATGACTATTTCGTGATGATAATCATACATGAATGAGCTCAGCTCCTGTACTCATCTGCATAAAGTGAGAATCACAGCTGATGCTCCAGAAGGAAGCCACCCCAAAGATGGTGGTAACAAGAGTGCACACTTAACTCCACTAGGACTTTCAGAATATATTTTCGGCTAACTAGCTGGCAGCAGCTAAAGAGCAGCGTTATTTTAGAGCTGGGATGTAACTTTTGACCACAAAACAACAAAGGTAAAAGACGTGCGCTGAGACCGACTGCGGGGGGGAGTGGGGGCGGTCGTACCGCCTGCTAGCTAAGTCTCAGGGAAGGGGTTCTCTACCTTACTCTATGAAGTATTTATGTTCATATTTAAGTTAATAATGACAGGCTATATGATTATTGATTCAAATGAATATTCAGGCATATTGCAAGTGAATATGTCAGCATTTTTTGTATATATATATATATATTTTTTTTTAAAGAAAACAACACCAAATTATTTAGGGGGGGCTTAAGAATATTTTAAAAAACTAAAAGTGTCACACTTGGACGAAATGGAGGCAAAATTCATTTTTTATTAAAACAGGTGCTTATATGCGGGAACAACTGAGGGTGCTCCAAAACATACTGAGAAACAAATTGATAAAAACGAGGAGGCCAGGCAAATTGACACTGGAGTAGGTCACTACAAGAAATGATTAGGCAAAATAACAGCAAACTGAGGCAGAACCCTATAAACAAACAAACTTACAACATAGAATATCTGCAGCTATGGATTCGGGCTTTAGTGGCAACGAAGGGCGAAGACGCGTTGGCATGAGACTAGGGAGTGACAAACAATTGAAGCCCAGGTGGGAACCTATACAATAGAATATACTTAGACAGGACTACCCTCATCCATGCATGACCAAAAAAATAAAAAATACATCACATAAAGTAATAGGATGCTTTTCCTTTCGGTGTGGAATTTGCACGTTCACGTTTGCGTATGTTTTCTCCAGGCACTCTGACTTCCAGATCCTCCCCCACAAAAACGGTACCCACAAGTCACGACTGAGTACGTACCTTGGTACGGGGGTCAAGGTTTGGTATGGTTTTAGTACAACCAAAAGAAAAAAGGCTTTTTTCATCATAGCATTTGAAAATTAAAAGATTGTTCTCTTGGCCAAAGCTAAAAAGCAGCTCTTATTAAAGTGCAAAATAAATACAAGAAAACAAAACTTGTGGGTTTTGTTGTTCTCAAATTCTTTAATTGACAGTTTATGTGGAGAAATGGAAAATACAACCATTTTGTAGGGATCAACTGAGGTAAAAGTTAAAGGCAGGTAGCACTCGCTAGCTCGGTAACTTATTTTTATTGAAAAAAAAAATATATATATACTACCATGTTCAACCTTACACACAGTTACAGTGCTGGCCAAAAGTATTGGCGCCCCTGCAATTCTGTCAGATCATGCTCAATTTCTCCCAGAAAATGATTGAAATTACAAATGCTTTGGTAGTAATATTTTCATTTATTTTGCTTGCAATGAAAAAACACAAACGGGAATGGGGAAAAAATTAAATCATGATCATTTCACACAAAAACCCCTGGGGTTCGGTGAGTGAGTCTAAACGGATTCGGCGAAGGTAAAGAAATGCATAACGCTATTTTTGTATGCTGATTAAATCTAGTAAAAATTGTGTTTTAGACCAGGGTTTGCACTGGATTTGATCCCTATTTACAGACTTAATCCATTTCTTTTAATTTCTAGTCCTTGATTGGACGGGAAGAATTGGTTTGCTCAGTGGACGGTAGACTCACACTTGGTATCAGGGAATACAACAGATCAATGGGCAGCGCGGCCTCAAATTTTGACCTGTTTATAAAACAGGCTGTCAAAATGACAAAAAAAATTTGAATGGGTATTTGCTAAATTATTAGCTTGCTAGCTTAGACATAGCGGTTTTGAATTTGAAAAAAATGCCATGTACACTGTCAAGCAGTCCAGTGCCAGAGGCAGCAAAACAACCCACCAAAAAATCAGGGACCGCCCGCCATGTTTGACTGTGGGGACCGTGTTCTTCTTTGAAGGCCTCGTTTATTTTCCTGTAAACTCTATATTGATGCCAAGAGCTCTACTTTTGTCTCATCTGACTTTTTTGCTCTCTCAGGTAAGTTTTGGCAAACTCCAACCTGGCTTTTGGATGTCTCAGAAGTGGGGTCTTCCTGGTTATCCTTCCCTCTTCATTCAGACGCCGACGGATGGTACGGGTTGACACTGGTGTACCCTCAGACTGCGGGACAGCTTGAACTTGTTTGGATGTTAGTCGAGGTTCTTTATCCACCATCCGCACAATCTTTTGTTGAAATCTCTTTTCCGTCCACATCTAGGGCGGTTAGCCACAGTGCCATGGGATTTACTCTTATTAATGACACTGCGCACGGCAGACACAGGTCTTTCAGGTCTTTGGAGATTAAATTGGAGCCTTGAGATAGCTAATGCTTCCTTACAATTTTGCTTCTCAAGTCCTCAGACAGTTCTTCTTTCTTTTCTCCATGCTCAATGTGGTACACACGACTGAGGTTGAGTCAACTTTAATCCATTTTAACTGGCTGCAAGTGTGGTTTAGTGATTGCCACAGGTAGGTAAAAGGTGCTGTTAATTACACAAATTAGAGAAGCATCACATGATTTTTCAAAGGGTGCCAATACTTCCGGCCCATTTTTGGAGTTTTGTATAAAATTATAATGTTTTTTTTTTTTTTTTTTTTTTAATTCTCTTTGAGTTTTCTATTGCAGGCAAAATAAATGAAGATATTACTACCAAAGCATTTGTAATTGCAATCATTTTGTGGGAGAAAATAAACATTATCTAACAGAATTGCATGTGTGCCAATACTTTTGGCCAGCACTGTAACTGTAAACCATTATAAGTGAACATACACTCCCACATTTGATATATTTTTATATTGGCTAAATAAAAATAAAAGTGCAAAACGTTCCAAAACTGAAAAACCATCTTTTGAAATGGTGAAAAAAATAAATAGTCGCTCAGTGTTTTTGATGACTTCAGCCTTGGGCTGGACCAAAATAAACAGTTCCCACTCAGTACATTCATTCGCCATAACTTGGTAGTAACTAATGATAACTAATTTGTCCGTTTTGGTTTGTCTCCTTTTTCCCGTAATGCCAGTTGTTGGTTTAGGTGCATTGTCTCTACCGTCCACTGGAGTAATCGAGCACTAACTTCGATCATAGACTTCCTATAATGTATTGATTGGGCGCGGGGCCGATAAATAGGGGGGCTACATTGTTGGCGAGGCCGTCAAAGCTGATCGAGTGGAATCACAGACAAAGAGCTTTTTTTCGTCAAAAATGATTGTGAATAAATGCTTAAATCCCCGGATTCTTTATAGATATGGACGTAAAACAGTCTCGATTCTTGGTTAAAAGCAAAAAACAAAAAAAAAACATGTAGTTAGTGTTTATTTTACGTAAATATGTCGAAGTACAATGCTAGTCTGTTAGTAGTGTGTGAATGTGTGCATGAGCGGGTAAATGTTTGCTAATGTAAAGCGCTTTGGGCATGGTAACCATGCAGATAAATGCGGTATATAAGTACTGTCCATTTACCATATAGTGAATGTAGCTCGGGGCTGCCAGATGTAAACAGAGCTTTTCCGGTGAAAATTCTTGTGAATAAATGCTTAAATCCCTGAATTCTTTATATAAGTCTGGACATAAAACAGCCTCGATTCTTGGTTAAAAGCAAATAAAAACATGTAGTTAGCATTTATTTTACGGAAATATGTCGAAGAATGATGCTAGTCCGTAGCAGTTCATTTCTCCCATTGATTTTTCAAAATGCATGCATGGATAGTCCGAAAAATATAATAATTACCTTGAATCCTCGAACAGATCACTGTTGAGACAATCCTTCCTGTTTGTATGCGGTACAGCTTTCGTACTTTTTCAACAGAAATCCGACGTTAGATCCCTGCGTGCGTATGTTTGTGAATAGCTCGTCTTGATGTGGGCGGCCCCCTACTTGGAATGCGAGGCGCAGTGCATGACAGATCTAAGCCGTCAATACATTATGAAGTCTATGGATCAGCGATACAGAAGATGAATAAATAAGTAAATTCATATTGACAATAGACTTCTAGTGGAATCATTATCTCAAGCGATTGGCTGACATTAGCGGTGACGATGCCTTGAAAAGTGCATTTAAACAAGATCACCGATTCAGCAATGGGAAAAACTTTGGGATTTTAGGAATGTGTGCTTTTAAAAAAAAAAAAACATAATTAAACAAAGTACTGTGAACACACACATGCACAAATGCTACAAAACCACTTTGTGAGATGTAAACAAAGGTAGAGACGAACCACATGAAAAGCCCAACACAGACCGCAAACCCCAAAACGTGATGGAGGATCAAACAATAAACAGTCCATTAAGTGTGCGGTGGCAGTGGTGGTGGGGCATATCTGGAAATGGGGGGGCAGTGAAGGAATGATGGGAGTTTATTTAAAGCACAGTGACCCCATGGCCGATGGCTGCCTCAGTGCAGAGATGAATAAAACTTTAATGGCTCATAAAACACAGTAACCCCAACCCTCTCTGGAAGCCCCCTGCCGCACTCCCCTTTCTGTGTGACTTTGTTGCATTTATCCCCGCGGGCCAATCGGATCGCTCCGCTCTCCAAACACCGGCAGTGAGCGAGTGGAGTGATGGAGGAGGTGAGGAGATGGGGTGTTTAAGGAGGGGGGGCATGTTGAAAAGCACGTCAGTTTGTGTTCAACTTCAGGACGTGCTTAAATTTGAAATATCGCAGCCAGAAATGAAGGCAAAAGTCACCAGGAAGCCATGAGCAAACTACAGAAAGCATTCTATTCCTTTCACATCTGCGTGGAAATCACACACAACCTTCCACCTCTCTTGACGGAAAACTGTGAAGGTCCAAAGTGTCATCAGCGGTCAAATCCAAGCGGCGCAAAGAGACGAAGGGCCAAAAGCCCGTTTGTCTCCGTGGAAAGCCGCCCACCAACAAAGTCGGATTGGACTGCTCCGGACAGGTAAACAAGAGTTGAGAGTCAATTCAAAAGATTTGGTCAACTCGGAGTATAAATATCAAACGTGCGAGAGGGTGATACAAATGGGGTTCATTTGTGCGGGATCCTGCCAAAACAAGATTCGGCACCTCTTGATTTTAGCCTCCCTGTGTTCTGGGACTTATTTGGACAGATCCGGCACCTCTCGTGTATAGAAAATGCCGTAATTTTCGCACTATAAGGCTCACCTGACTATAAGCCGCTAACCACAAAGTTTTGCACAAAAACGGCATTTGTTCATAGATAAGCTGCACTGAACTATAAGCTGCAGTTGGCCTCACTGTATTTTGGGATATTTACGCCAAAAGATATTACACTTTATTTGACCACGGCATAATATGACTGTCATAAGACCAAATGAACCACCATGAAGCTTCAAACCAATTGGCTGCAAAGCTTCATTGCTTCATTTGGCCATCACCGCTCCCTTGAGGGAGACAGTCAACCTCTGCTGCTCTCTGCTGTCAACACTGTCGTTGTCCAACATGCCTCCTAGCATGCATTGCAACGCTACAGATGTAAATTACAATCAAAATTCATATTCAGTGCTAATTATTTCTTCAGTTAATATTTCAGTTGTTCCATTTATTGCTAGTTATGGTATTTGGTAACACTTTATTTGACAGCGGTGGCATATGACTGTCATTAGACAATCAATTATGACATGACACTGTCATGAGCTGTAATGAATGCAAATCATCTCATTTTTGATGATGTAAAAGATCTGAGCTGGCCATAAATGGTGTTAGTGAGAAAATTTGCCAGATGACACTTAATGACATCTGTCATAAGCATTCAGTAATGCCCATGATAGTGTCACATCCTAAGTATGACGGGCTTATGACAGTCTTATGACGCCGCTGTCAAACAAAGTGTTACTAAATACCATAACAAGGAATTAATGAAACAACTGGAACTCAATGTGTTGCCTATTAACCCAAATGAATGAACAAATATGCCTCACTGGACTATAAGCCGCAGGATTCAAAATGAAGGGGAAAAAAAGTAGCGGCTTATAGTCCGAAAATTACGGTAATAATAATAATATAAAAATGTTTTTTTTTAAAAATGTGTTGTAATAGCCCTGAATGGTGGGAAAGAAGAAGGAGAGTCGTTGATGGCTTTCTCCACTTTATTGTGGCAACAATAAGAAAATGATAAAGTAACAGCGTCTCTTAAAGGAACCGTGCTTAGTTACGGACAATACAGTATAAAATAATCCCAAGAATTGCATGTTGTGGATGTAAATTTAACATCATTTGAAAGAGTTGGATATTTATTGATACACTGAAAATCTGGACCAACAACTCCTCTGACATTTAAAAAAAAAAAAAAAAATTTGGAAATTTGCGACATCTGGGGAGCAAGCAGACAGGATCAAAAAGACAGTTGAATTTACTGTCTTTTTTTCAAAAAGAAGATGGTTCAAAACGAGTCAGAAAAGCAAAAACCGGCGATGAGGGAAGCTGCAGCGATCATGCTAACGGGAGGGACCGGGTGCAGCAGGAGGGTAGCGCCGCAGCAGCTAGCCAGGTTCACGGACAGCCGGCCAGGCCGGGGCAGGAGGTTGCTACCATGGCAGAAGCTGGTCAGGTTCAGCGCCACCCAGAGTGGGGGCCAGCTACAGCGCCAGCAGTCAGCCAGGTGGACCACCAACAGACGGAGCAACAGGCCAGTACCCATATGGGAAATGCGGGTTTGGGCTGCACACTTTGGGGAAAGAGAAGACTGGGCGGATGAAACTTGCAAAAGAATCGGTGTTCTTTATTGTAATCTCCGATTTTTTTATGTTATACAAGTTAGAATGTGCGTTACTGTAAGTCTCACCTGTGGTTATGTGGGCAATTGCCCGTACTGCGTAGAGTCAGGCAAGGTCACCCTATCACACGTCAACAAAAGGTTCCTGAGAAAAATGACAACGCTTAGCTAAACATTCAGTCTTTCTAAGGCTCTCGCTGGGCGGGCTGTGGGCAGGAAGAAAGGTGTGTTTGGGTGTTGTTTAAGACTATTGTCTATATGTGGAATGGACAAGAGGATTTGGGAGTTACTGTTGATAGGGCAACGAGAGTTGTGGATTTTGCCACCCCAACGTCAAAGGGGCTCTTGGAGTCTTGTCAGTCGTTGTTATCAGTTGGATATCGGGCGTTCCCCGGTGCTCCTTGTGTTGGTACAGAGCGTCCCACCATTTGTTCTGGACTGTCCGGGAGAACTGATTGCGAGAGTTGGTGCGTCAATCTTGTTCATGACGCACACATTGGGCTTCTGTGATAAAAAGGCGTCGTTTATCTTTTATGCTCTATATTCTGCTTGTTTTCCTTAAACTATGCTATAAGTGCTATTTATTTTATATTGGGTATGTTAGCGTAATACAAACAGTTAGACAGAGCCGACGAGAAAAGGAACTATCTCCTTCAATATCCTAAATAATTGTAAATTGTTGTCATAACATTTATACCATGGATGTTATTTGAAATTGAGGCTTGTAAGTCCCACAGCATTGCAAGCGGACATTTGCGTGTTGTTTTCAGTACAAATTTCTGCGTATGTTCCGGGACCTGTGCCCATCTCGTCATCCCTGAGCTGTCATATGTACTTTGCGTTCCGGCACCTTATGATTTACAAATTAAGCACTGCTCTTGTATTACTGTTAGTCACACAAACATAAAGAACAAACAATAATTTAGAAAACATTAGTATTTTCAGTTGACATGGATTTGGGATTTTTTTGTTTGTTTGTTTGTTTCTTTCTTTCTTTTCTTAGGGAACAAAAAAAAATCACTCCTTAGGATGTGTACGTCGAAATGCCACAATAGTAGTGGTACAAGTAACCGAAAGTGGGGGACAAAAAAAGGAAACTTGAAAAAAGTCACCGACAGTGGCTCCCTCTAGTGGTATGCGAAACATTCACTGAATTAAATGTTCAAACTGCCATTTTTTAAAATACACTATGCGATATATTTATTAGTTCTTTAGTTGCCATTGATGGTGGTTCAATTCAATTTTCAATTCAATTTTATTTGTATAGCCCTGGATCACAACAGTTGTCTCAAAGGGCGTGATAGATGTCCCATCTATTTTGACTTGCAGTACCACATCCAATCCATTTGAATTGGGTGGGGCCCAATAATCGCTGAGTTACGTACAGTTCAGTTGTATCTAAATTTCAATCTTTTCATTTGACTTTTAAGTGCAATACATTTCAATCTTTTTATGAGATTTTCTTCCTTTATTCAAATGTAGTGTTAATCATCTAACAGCTAAATAAAATAGTATTTGATGGTAGTTTTGCACTCAATGCAAAAGCTACCATCTACAATATTTGTTTTGTTTTTTTTTCAATTGCGTTTCTTCGGCGCGCTGCCCAGCCAAAACCGTTTGACCCACTGACACCGTCCGTAGACCAAAACGACCGGAATTCTCATGCGACGCAGACTCTCTCGTTCGACACAACCCAACAATTTTTTTTTTTTTTTTTTTTTTTTTTCAAACAAAAACGGACATTTCAAAACCCAACTTGTCCTACAATTTTTGTCCAGATCACATCATTATACATAAAAAAAAATTCAGGACGCTTAGGGGCACAAATGTTTTTGCTAAAAACGTACAGTTCTGCCAAAGTTTGCTAAAGACATAACCATTCATTTCCAATGGCCCTATTTGCCATTCAATAGCACAAAAACTTCCATTCCCTCCTATTGATTCCCAACCCAAGTGACTCGATATCAACAAGAATGTTTACAAAAGCTGTCTATTAATTGAAGTCGAATTTCACTTTTGAATACCTTAAAATTGGTTCAACTGAGTTATAAACAGAGAAACCCCCGAACAGTACTTGTATTGGTGTGGTCTAGTAATGCCTTCACATCAAATGGGATGCGATGGACTTGACCCCAGCAGAGCCAATGAGTCATTGCGGGACTTCCTGTACTAAATTACATGTAATCATCGAGTCATTTTAAAGACTGGATCAAAGGTGTGAAAAGCAGCTCAAGCTAAGAACGTCTTCTCAATGCCGGACAGCCTGGCAACGCTTTAGAGCAACTATCCGACACCAACATCCAAAATCTTGACATCATCTCCTGCCGCGCTGACATCACTCCACGTGTGATCTCAGCGAGGCGGGAAAAGCTTTCGCCGGCCATTATCGTGTCATCAAAGTGTCTGGGGAAAAGAAAAAAAAAAAACTAAAAAAAAAAAAAAAAAAAAACGGTGCTCCCCAGAGGCTCGCACCCGACCAATTATCTCTCTGTTATGTCAAGTGCATTTGAGCCCAAAATTGCTGTGAGAAGGACGCTTCAAAGCGATCAGGTTGCCGTGTGAAAACACTGCGACTGTGACATCACTGCCACTCAAACACACGCTAACACACACACGCGTGCACGTTCAGTTTTTCTCAAGGTGATGAAATGAAAGCAAACACGTTGCCAGAATGATCAACTTTTTGCTTTAGTGTCATAATAAAATGATGTGGCGAGATTTGGGATCAGTCTGACACCAAGTACATACAGGAACAGCATTGTTCATAACTGACCACACCCGTTTAAAACTCATTGATAGACGTCCTGTCCATTTTGACTGAGAAGGGCTGGGCGATGGCCAATAGCTAATGCTAATAATTATGGAAAGTTTAATAAGGAAATGTCCATTTTTAAAATCTTCATAATTAATAATATAATAATTGTCTTTTTTCCAAAGAATCTGTCTGTGTGACTTCCTATTTATTTTAGGTTACTCATTTCTCATGAGGTCTTCTCTCATCCCATGACCCAAGCGTTTACCGCCTCAGACCCCACATGGCCCCTCCTCAGCGTCCCCCCCAACATCAGCCCAAGGACGACATCGGGCATTCCCCCCTAATGACGTGTCGGTCGTCATCAATTAGCGACTTTTGAAAACGTTCTGTTAACCTTGTGCAAATACACTGATGAAGTTCAGCGGCCATCATGACTGACAATTAAATTGGACGGACGGCGATGGCTCGCCATTTATCTCAACTTGTCAAACTTGTTTATGCTGCTTGGAATATAGGTGTGGGTGTGTGAACGCACATGTGTGTAATGTGTCCATATATGTGAGTTTTTTAAAGTAACTGTGTTTGTGTAACTATATTTTAATGTATAACAGCATGTGTGAGTATATTTGACTTTGTACGTCTTTGTGTAACAGGGGGACTTCTATGTAACTACGCGTGTAATTATATCTAGTTGCTTCTTTGTACAATTGTGTGGCGTAACTGTGTATGTGTTTAGCTGTGTGCGTGTGCCTGATTGTAGCTTAACTGATTGTGCTAAATGTGTATACAGTGCTGGCCAAAAGTGTTGGCAACCTCAGCCTAATACTTGGTAGCACAACCTTGAGACAAAATAACTGCGAACAACTGCTTCCGGTATCCATCAACGAGTTTCTGCTGGAATTTTAGACCATTCTTCTTTGGCAAATTCCTCCAGGTCTGTGAGATTTGAAGGGTGCCATTTTCAGATCTCTCCACAGGTGTTTTATGGGATTCAGGTCTGCTGGCCACATTAGAAGTCTCCAGTGCTTTTTCTCAAAGCATTTTCTAGTGCTTGTGGGTCATTGTCCTGCTGGAAGACCCAAGACCTCTGAGGGAGACCCAGCTTTCTCACACTGGGCCCTAAATTATACTGCAAAATTTGTTGGTAGTCTTTAGACTTAATGCCATGCACACGGTCAAACAGTACAGTGCCACAGGCAGCACATCAACCCCAAAACATCAGGGAACCTCCGCCATGTTTGGCTGTGGGGACAGTGTTCTTTTCTTTGAAGGCCTCGTTTTTTTCCCCCCTGTAAAATCTATGTTGATGCCTTTTCCCAAAAAGCTCTACTTTTGTCTCATCTGACCAGTGAACATTCTCCCAAAACGTTTTTGGCTTTCTCAGGTAAGTTTTGGCAAAAATCCTGGGTTTTTTGTGTCTCTGGGTCAGAAGGGGGGTCTTCCTGGGTATCCTACCATAGAGTCCCTTTTCACTCAGACCCCGACGAGTTGACTGTTGTACCCTCAGACCGCAGGACAGCTTGAACTTCTTTGGATGTTAGTCGAGGTTCTTTATCCACCATCCTCACAATCTTTTGTTGAAATCTCTTGTCAATTTTTCTTTTCCCCTACACATCTTGTGAGGTTAGCCACAGTGCCGTGGGTTTTACACTTATTGATGACACTGCGCATGGTAGACACAGGAACATTCAGATCTTTGGAGATGGACATGTCGCCTTGAAATTGCCCATGCTTCCTCACAATTTTGCTTCTCAAGTTCTCAGGCAGTTCTTTTTCTTCTTTCTTTTCTCCATGCTCAATGTGGTACACACAAGGACACAGGACAAAGGTTTAGTCAACTTTAATCCATTTTAACTGGCTGCAAGGTAAGTAACGGGTGCTGATAACTCATTTGCTCCCAGAAACATATACCTTCTATTTTTGAATGCTTCACTGTCCCAAAAACGTATTTATACGTCTTTTTTTTTTTTTTTTTTTTTTTTTTTTTTACAAGAAGCATACATAGCTTCCAATCGATCCCCAAAACAAAAAACAAAGCACAAAACAAATTTTAAAGCAATAAAACTGGCCACAAGAGGGCAGTAGCGCATTTGGTAAGACCCCCCCAACCAGTACAACTTTATTAGTGACCGTGCTAGTAACTTAGCATAGCCCCTCCGCAGGCTTGCTGCCCAGGTCCCCCGCACGCTCGAGTGTCCTGCACGGAAACACGCACGGCCAAACCAGTCCCCCCCCCCCCCAGGAACACAAGTCCCCCAGGCGAACGAGACAGTGGTCACCACAAAAGAAAAACTAAAAAAAAATCCATCTTTACGAGACAGTCGGCAATGACGGAAAAGTTTAACCACTGTCGCAGCCACCAAATGGCATCTCTCAGTTAGGTTAAGTGTGAATAAATTGTTACGTTGCTATCAAAAGCTCTATTTGGCTGGTTGATCATGTTATTTTGTAAAAGGAAAACATTATTCAGATGTTTGGGATGTAACTGATGCAAAAAAATCAAAATAAAGTCAAAGTTATGTTTGAAATTTTTGCGTTTACAAAAAGCTCATTTTCTCCATTTTTTTCATCAGAAATTGGAAAATTGCTCAAACTAAGCTATTTCCTAATGCTGATTTCTAAAGAATGGAAAAAATATGAAGTTACTTTTTTTCTGCTGAAAGAAGAGAGTCTAATCTTTCTTTTGGTGGGTTCCATGTTTATATAGCAACAGAACAGATTTTTCTGTGAGCCTTGCAAAATCAGTCAAAATCCAGTAAAACGGCCGGGAGCGAAGGGCCTGGCTCCGGTGAAAATGGCTGGGAGTGAATGAGTTAATTACACAAATTAGAGAAGCATCACATGATTTTTCTAAGGGTGCCAATACTTTTGTCCGGCCCATTTTTGGAGTTTCTGTGTAAAATGATGATTTTTTTTTTCATTCTCTTTTGTGTTTTTTATTGCAAGCAAAATAAATGAAGATATTACTACCAAAGCATTTGTAATTGCAGTCATTTTCTGGGAGAAACTGAGCATTATCTGACAGAATTGCAGGGGTGCAAATACTTTTGGCCAGCACTGAATAATAGCCATAATAGCCTTCATAATGTATTGACGGGACACGGGGCGCAAGGTCGATTCATAGGGGGCCTGTCTCCGTCAAAGCTGACCGAGTGGGAACACAGACAAAGAGCTTTTTCCGTTGAAATTCTTGTGAATAAATGCTTAAATCCCTGAATTCTTTATAGATATGGACGTAAAACAGTCTAGATTGTTGGTTAAAAGCAAAAAAAAACAAAAAAAACAAAAAAACGTGCAGGTAGCATTTATTTTACTGTATGTAAATATCACAAACTATGAGGCTCGAATAAATCACTCCTGAGACAATCCTTCCTGCTTGTATGTGGCACAGCTTTCATACTTTTTCAACCTAAATCTGGTGTTGAATCCCTGCATGTGTTGACTAACTGCACCCAACTGCGAAATACTGAATCGGGCAGTAGGGTTAGACAGCCCCCTACTTGAAGGTGTTGCGCAGTGGCTGATAGACTTCATAATTGTATTGACAGGTCGCATCTATGTAATAGCATATAAAATCGATCAAAGGTCTTTGAATCGATTTGAATTGTGGGAGACTGTAATAAGCAAATATCATGAAATTGATTATTTACACCCCTAGTTAGTGGAGGTTTGGTTGTGTATAAGTGGAAATAGAGATAATGATCTGTGAGGAAAACTGTATGCGGTCACGTGTCCTAAGCACATATGCGTTTATTTGCATGACTTTGTGAAGGAAGTGCACATTTGCTGCGTGTGTGTATATGTGATGGCAGCGCCGTCACGTTGAAAGCAGTTGGCACTCTGGTCGATGACCTCACTTGTCTTTGACAGTTTCCTAAATGCATGTGAGATGTTGAGAAGTTTCTTTCATCATCATCATCAGCGTTCACGTTTGACACCACACGAGCAAATTCTGGCTCACTTCAACCAGTGTTTGCTTTGATTGAATATTGGCTGGAATTTACTCTTAAATCTATAGTCACTCTTTGTATTAGGTTTCTCGTATTGACTGGTGTGGAACCAGCAGCCCTTCAGTTGGCTAGAGTAACCAAAAGTAGCGTTATTCCAAAATAATATTACTCAAGTAAAAGTAGTCAACCAAAGGTACTCATGTACAAGTAAATAAGTATTTGGTGAAAAGAATACTCAAAGTAATGAGTAACTGCATACAATGCCTAATATCTAAACAATATTTTTTCTCAGTACGCAATCAATATGAACTGTTATTATGCTACTCTACTATTGCATGACCATATTAGCCCCCCCCAAAAACCACACACAAAATATAATTGTATTCCGACTAAAAAATATACAATAATGAAACATCACTTGTCCAAAGAGCATTAGTGCCCTCTAATGGAAAAAACATTTTCTACCATGAAGTTAAAACAATCATATCTCCAGTTTTCTGAGGTCGATCAGTGCCAATAAAAAACTGGGAGAGATTGAAATCCGCATTTCAAAGTAAAGTTGACGGCGGCGCTCTATGTCAAATCTTTTATTTGCTTTTGCAGAGTGAAGGAATCTGACCTTTTAGCCAGATTGCCGGAACCAAGCCAGTTGAGCCGCCGGACCCGCGCCGGCGACAATCTGACAACCCGGCCAAAAGGCTAAACTCTGCGCGTTCACTTTAGTCTTAACCCCTTGTACTGACTCCATTTTGAAAGCCAGAAAAAGGCTTTGAAGGACAAGTTGACAATTTCTTCAGGTCGACAGTGATCTAACAGCACAGAGGGACCCAAGCAAGGATTCAGGGTCACCATATCACAAGTCAACAAAAGGTTCCCGAGACAAAATGACAATGCTTAGTTAAACATTCCGTTTAGGATCATCTTCAATCGCAGTTTGGGCTGTTTAGTTCGTGCGTCACAGTTGCTGAGTCACCGTTCCTGGGGCAACCGCAGTGGGAGATTTTGCCCGCCTCAGCGGCAAAGGGGCTCTTGGAGTCTTATCAGTTGGTTATCTGTTGGATATTGGGCATTCTCCAGTGTTCCCTGTGTTGGGACAGGACGTCCCGGCATTTGTTCTGGACTGTCCAGAAGAACTGATTGGTGGTGCAGACGCGGGCTGGTAGATGGCTTGGCCCATTACCGTAAATCTTGCTCAGTCAGTTGCATGAGGCACACATTGGGCTTTCGTGATAAGAAGGCGTCATGTATCTCTTATGCCCTATATTCTGCTTGTTGTCTTTAAACTTTGGTGTAAGTACTATTTGTTTTACTATTGGGTATGTTAGAGTAATACAAACAGTCAAACTGTAAATCCGAGAAATGATGCTATTCCCTGATTGTATTACTCTAACACACTTAATATAATCAAGCTGTCGATCGGTAAATATGAGAAAAGATACTATTCCCTTCAGGTGCTTTAAAGATTGAAGGGGCTGGTGTGAATTTAAGACTTTTCACCACAATCTAGTGCAGTTAGGACAGGAAGAAGGGTGTGTTTGGGATTACTGTCTGTTTGTGGCTTGGACAGGAGAATTCGGGAGTTACTGTTGTCCGGGCAACGAGTGTCGTGGATTTTGCCACCTCAGCGCCAAAGGGGCTCTTGGAGTTTTGTCAGTCGTGTTATCAGTTGGATATCGGGTGTTCTCCTGTGTTCCTTGTGTTAGGACAGACTGTCCCGCCATTTGTTGTGGACTGTCCGGGAGTACTGATTACAAGACTTGGTGCGCCAATCTTGCTCATGACGCACACGTTGGGCTTCCGTGATCAGAAGGCGTCATGTATCGGTTATGCCCTAGATTCTGCTTGTTTTCCTTAAACTTTGGTATGAGTGCTTTTTATTTTATATTGGGTTTGTTACAGTAATACAAACAGTTAAACGATGCCTACAAGAAAAGGTACTCCTTCAAATGAAATCCCACATCAGAATTTCAGAAGAGTACTTTGGTTCGAGTCTTCTTAGTCTAGTATGCCTCAGATGTAGATCGGTCGGTCACTTTCATTTAACAATACTTTAGTTTTAGTTTAGGGGTGCTCCAGTGTCCCCCAGATATGGACAAATTCTTCGATAGCTCCCGGTTTTTCTTTTTTTAGTAAAGGGACTTGCACTTTAAAATGTTTGAGTTTTTGAAAACGAAGGTTTGAATCGAACGTTGTAGCACCTGAACCAAAACACATGAAAGTTGCTATAAACCAACACAGATTTATTTTGCATTGATCATTTAGCCAATCAATTAATTAGGTTCAGAATTTTGAGAAATGTAGCCCTGATTCCCGTTCAATAATCTGTTTGGTCTTATTCATGTCCCGTCCCCAGCAAAAAGTGTACATGCAGGTTATGCTGTTATATCGTCCCTACCAATGTTGAGACCAAACCTACGCCCTTTCCGTCAATACATTATGAAGTCTATGGACCCACTCTGTGCCCCCCGCCATTCCATCGTTGGTAGGAAGGAGATTTGCCACTAGACCCTGCCATGCCCCCCCACCCCCTTATCGCTTATTGTTTGTGTCTGACTGCATACAAAACAAAAGCGTTGAGCGTGTGGGTGCAAGCGGATGCAGACTTGACCCGTATTTACATATCAATCAACGTCAACACTTATTTTCTTACTCTTCTTGAGCAGTGTGTGTGAGCTTGGGGAATTAAGTGTATGTGAATATTTGGCTTCATTAATTGTAAGTAACCTCGTGTTTATTCCATTTGAAAATAGCACCAAAACAAACATAATTGTTGGCTATAAAAAGAAATTACGGCCAAAATGAAGACTCTCTAATTAGCGCGAGCCCGCTTCAAACTTTAGCATGGCACCATGAATTAATCGCCGTCGCTTTAATTGCTGCCATAGGAGCAAAGCAGGCGTGATAATGAATTGAGAATATTTGCACATGGTGCGCAAAGTCATTCACCTTTCACTGTGTTTGGGTGTGTGCGCATGCTAAGCCGTAATTAGCAGGGCGTCCACGCTTGAGTGGTCGCATGTTGAGCAGCCGAGTGGACAGTCGCTAATCAACAGTCTTTCAAATTAAGGGTGTGTGTATGTATCTGTGTGTGCGACTGCATCTCAGATGACCACTCGTATTTTGTTCTCACGTTACCGCTTCTCTACGAGTGGGTCATTTTTGATACGCAACACAAAGCCAATCATTGAGTCAAAAAAGAAGGTAAAAATGCTGTTTCATTGAAATATTTTCTGTTGCTGTTTTGGCTGAGTGAGAGCAGGCTTGCCCAGTTTCACCTTCAGGTCGGAGGTCGTGTGTAATGGTTCAGCGCATATTGAAGAAGAAGCCTTCACCAAGATGAGAAACTTTTCACACCCTGTTATATCAAACCCGAGTGTGTTTTGAATGTGCATACTTAACTCATTGGCCGCCATTGACAGTGATTTAGGGTTCAAGGGATTAAGGCTAGCTTGGTAACTTTTTTTTTTTTTTCACAAAAATAAGATAATATCATTTTCAATGTTGGATTACACACAGTTAACTGCAAAGCATTACCAGTGAACTTACATTCCCAGATACAGTGGTATGCAAAAGTATTTGAACCTTTCTCACATTTCTGCATAAAATCACCATCAAATGTGATCTGATCTTTGTCAAAATCACCCAGATGTAAAAACAGTGTCTGCTTGAACTAAAACCACCCAAAAATTTATAGGGTTTCATATTTTAACGAGGATAGCACGCAAACAATGACAGAAGGGTGAAAAATAAGTCAGTGAACCTTCTGCCTAAGGAGACTTAAAGAGCACTTGAAACTAATTTTTACCAAACATTTTAAGTCAGGTGTGTGCTCAATCACTGATAAGTGGTTGAAAGCTGCCATGCCCACTATAAAACACACACCGGGTAACAATTGTCCTTATGAAAACCATTGCTGATGTGCATAATGGCTCGGTCAAAAGAGCTGTCTGAGACCTGCGATCAAGGATTGTTGATTTGTATAAAGCGCGGAAAGGATACAAAACCATCTCAAAAAGTCTGGATGTTCATTAATTGACAGTCAGATAAGTTGTCTACAAATGGAGAGGGTTTGGCACTGTTGCTTCTCTCCGAAGGAGTGGGGTGTCCACCAAAGATGACACCAAGAGTTCAGCACAGAATACGTAGAATATGTAAAACTATGGCCAAGAATGGTGTTCATGGGAGGACTCCGCGGAAGAAGCCACTGCTGTCTACAAAAAAAAAAACATTGTTGCTTGTTTAATGTTCGCAAAAAGGAATTTGGGCGCTCCGCATTTTTTCAGAACTTGACTGGCGGTCTGAACAGTCAAGACTCCCGGATCGGAAATCAATGCAGCAATTATGTCAGCAAAGAGCAAGCGGCACAGAGGACGGCAGCCATGTCGGCATTAGCGCCGAGCTTGAACTCTGCTTTTAAGCACGAAGCGGGCTTGACCACAGTCATAAAAAAATTAAATGAAGAAAAGAATAATAAGCCTTACAATTTTCGATTTTCATTCTGTGCGCCGAATGAGCAATATTTCATGATTGCACACATGGCCGAGTCGGGGCAAACTGACGCACCCACGTCATTTCACGTCAAGGCTCGTGTGTGCGTGTATGCGTTCTATTAGTCCATCATATAAACTTGTCAGGGGACGCAGGCAGGTAGGTTGTGTGGACCCAAAAGCAGGGAAACGAAAAAGGCAGCGAGGCAGGTGGCAGTGAACTCAAAAAACGTTTTAATAATGACTAACAAAAATCACAAAGTACAAACAAAAGGACTGGTGATCAAAAAGGCAATGTTCAAACCAAAACTTACTTAACCCTCGAGAGTCGAAGGACGCGCCGGCGCGTCCTCAGCGCACGTCGTCTTTGAAGCGCCCTCACGTTTTAAATACGTCACCCACATGCCGTTGGTTGGTCTCGTTTTAAAGTGCGGAAGTTGCGGTTTACTCTCGTTATTATTTGAAGTCAATCAACCAATTAAAACGTGAGATATTGTCATTTAAGTTTTATAGTTTTATTGTCCTCTCATAAAAACATTAAAACGCTGCATGGATCATTTATTTGTGTCTATATTTCCATCATTTCTTGTCCTTTTTCAAAACGGAAGCTCCATGAAAAAACCACAAATCAAACGAACCCTTTCAAAGTCACAGTGGACGCACTAAATGCGTTTTTTAAATAAATATAACTGCCATGCGAGGTTCCACCGAACGAGAGGGAGGAGTGTTCTGAAGCAGCGAGGTGGCGAGCCGACGGCCGTTTGGATCGAGCAGCGACTTTGTGTGACTTTGAGAATGAACGGAAAACTAAATTTAGCGCAAGCAATTGTGCTATTTGATCAACTTGAGGAAGAGGATGGTCCAAATTCGTCATCATCGTCTTCTTCGGAAGAGTCCTCGAGTGAAGATAGTGACGTATTTGAACACGTGGGTGACGCCATCGACGAGCAGAGGTAAGCAAACTCACTTTTTTTTTTTTAGGCTGGAAAAGGTTTCTTTTGAAAGTTTCTTTTGATATTGCAAGACAAAGTTAATTTTGATGCAATATAAGTGTGTGTTTGTGTATATAATAATAAAATGTGCATATCAGATCAAAGTCGTACGTGAACTGTGTGTATCCAAGGCAGGAATTTATAATTGTGGTGATCTTCTTTCTATATGAAGATCAGGGATGTAGCACATATTCAGCTATGGTATTCTTTCTATTGTCATACATATAGATTTCCAATATTATTTATTGCTGTATATATTTTTATTTTATACTTTATTATTTTCATAAATACTGACTTTTTTTCATGTACATTTATAGTGACAATGAAAGTAAAGTGAAATGAAAATGGAAGGGTGGAAAGAGGACCGACACCCCATGGAAGTGTGGGCTGTGTGATGTAGCCCTGTGTCTAATTCCAGGACGAAACTGCTTTTCGGAGTGGCATCCCTGGAAAAAAAATTAACTTGTTTATTGTAAATATTTTTGAAAATACTTTTTTTCCCAATGTTATATATATTTTTTTTCCCCCCACAATCAGTCTTCTCAATTTGTGTATATAACTGTGTGTTCAAGAAGCTTGATTGTGTGTACATAGTTTTCATCAGTTGATGGGCCGCAATACCTAAACTCATAAAGAGATGGCCTCTAAACACTTTTTGTGTTAGATGGTATATATTTTTTCACTGTTCGGTCTGCTGTATATAACCTGTTTTGACTAGAGCATGTATAAAGGCAAAAAACGCCTATGCTATACCTGTTGTTTATGTTGAATTGTCAAATATAAGACTATTTATTCTAAATTTTTTTGGTTGAATGTTCATCCTAACATGTTGAATAAATATTACAAAGTTTCAAAACGGTTCGTTACGCATGTTTGGTTGTCAATTGGACATCAAAATTTAAAATTTTGACAAAACGATTGTGGAATTTTTGGTCTTTTTGGGCCCAAAATGATGATTTATAATTGGTCAGTGACGGAAACAACAGTTTGGACATGAAGTTCAAGGTGTCACAAAAAAAGGAACCAAACCAGGCCATCGTAAACAATTCTTTCTTTGAAATATAAAGGCAACTTCAAAGGCATGCAAAATCAGACAAAATAGGCCCAGACCTTAAAGGGTTAATCAGAGGGACTGGAACACGAGGGCTTGGACAGGACTTGAAATTGACGTTTGCATAGACAGACATTGACATAGACAATGACGCAACAAGGAGTGACAAGAAACTGGGTCATTATATACGCAGACAAGGGGTAACGAGACGAGGAACAGCTGGGTAACACAGGTGGATGCAGATTGCAGGATACACTGGGAAAACACACACAGGTGAGAGCAATGGGTAATCACAGGGACAAGTCACAAGGAGAAACCAAACACAAAACCTAACAGTACCCCCCCCCCTCAAGGGACGGATCCCAGACGTCCCGAGGAAACAAAAAGTCAGAAGGTTGCTCAGAGGAGGGAGCAACACCAGCCCGTCACGGCCAGTCAGGCGGGCGTCCAGGACGCCAGACGTGGGCCGATCGCACGGGTCGATCGGGAGGGCGCCCGGGGCGCCAGACATTGGGTGACCGCACGGGCAGATCAGGCGGGCGTCCCAGACGAGGTAGTGCTCGGTCGTCCATACCGCCACGTTGTGGCAGGAAACGGGGAGCAGCAGCATCGGGGCGAGGGTCAGGAACAGAGTCGGAGTCGTCGTGCGGACCAGGGACGGAGTCGGAGTCGTCGTGCGGACCAGGAACGGAGTCGGAGTCGTCGTGCGGACCAGGAACAGAGTCGGAGTCGTCGTGCGGACCAGGAACGGAGTCGGAGTCGTCGTGCGGACCAGGAACGGAGTCGGAGTCGTCGTGCGGACCAGGAACGGAGTCGGAGTCGTCGTGCGGACCAGGAACAGAGTCGGAGTCCAGGAACAGAGTCGGAGTCGTCGTCGTCTGCTGGCGTGACAGCAGCGGAGTCGTCGTCGTCTGCTGGCGTGGCAGCAGCGGAGTCGTCGTCGTCTGCTGGCGTGACAGCAGCGGAGTCGCCGTCGTCTGCTGGCGTGACAGCAGCGGAGTCGCCGTCGTCTGCTGGCGTGACAGCAGCGGAGTCGCCGTCGTCTGCTGGCGTGACAGCAGCGGAGTCGCCGTCGTCTGCTGGCGGGACACCAGCGGAGTCGCCGTCGTCTGCTGGCGGGACACCAGCGGAGTCGCCGTCGTCGGCTGGCGGGACAGCAGCGGAGTGGCCGGAGTCTGCTGGCGGGACAGCAGCGGAGTCGCAGGAGTCTGCTGGCGGAACAGCAGCGGGGTCGCAGGAGACTGCTGGCGGAACAGCAGCGGGGTCGCAGGAGACTGCTGGCGGAACAGCAGCGGGGTCGCAGGAGACTGCTGGCGGAACAGCAGCGGGGTCGCAGGAGACTGCTGGCGGGAGGCACTTGACTGCGGGGAGTCGGCGCGGGTGGCACTTGACTGCGGGGAGTCGGCGTGGGAGCCACTTGACTGCGGGGAGTCGGCGCGGGAGCCACTTGACTGCGGGAGCCGGCGCGGGAGGAACTTGACTGCGGGGAGCCGGCGCGGGAGGAACTTGACTGCGGGGAGTCGGCGTGGGAGCCACTTGACTGCGGGGAGTCGGCGCGGGAGCCACTTGACTGCGGGAGCCGGCGCGGGAGGAACTTGACTGCGGGGAGCCGGCGCGGGAGGAACTTGACTGCGGGGAGCCGGCGCGGGCCCGTGACGTCGGCGTGTACGAGCACGCTGAGGCTTCCGTACGGTGTTCGATGGCAGACTGTGTGGAACATTACATGGTGGGATTGAAGGAGGGGTGAAGGAACTACGGCCCTTACCTGGGCGCCCCCGCTGGCCACCACGCGGAGGCCCAGTGTAGATGGCCAAACGGGAACCCAGGTAAGGGTCCAGAGAAAAAGGCTGGGAAGGGGACGTGGAATGACTGAGGCGTGACAAAAACTGAGAGGGTGAAGAATAGGGCATGGAATAAAAATCTGGGTCGGAGTCGGTGTCAGAGAGAAAATCATATGAATTGTGATATTCTTCAAAATCAGACAAATCTGAATCTAAAAAAACGTGGCGAGGCAGAACATAATCAGGGGAACGGGCGGATGGTCGTCGGCGTGCACGCCGGTATCGGATTTTTCCCGCTGGGTCCACCATTTGTTGCGTCATTCTGTCAGGGACGCAGGCAGGTAGGTTGTGTGGACCCAAAAGCAGGGAAACGAAAAAGGCAGCGAGGCAGGTGGCAGTGAACTCAAAAAACGTTTTAATAATGACTAACAAAAATCACAAAGTACAAACAAAAGGACTGGTGATCAAAAAGGCAATGTTCAAACCAAAACTTACTTAATCAGAGGGACTGGAACACGAGGGCTTGGACAGGACTTGAAATTGACGTTTGCATAGACAGACATTGACATAGACAATGACGCAACAAGGAGTGACAAGAAACTGGGTCATTATATACGCAGACAAGGGGTAACGAGATGAGGAACAGCTGGGTAACACAGGTGGATGCAGATTGCAGGATACACTGGGAAAACACACACAGGTGAGAGCAATGGGTAGTCACAGGGACAAGTCACACAAGGAGAAACCAAACACAAAACCTAACAAAACTTTGAATATAAGACTAAACGGAGATTATTAATGTCTGTTATTTGTGTCCTCTTTTTGGAATTCAAAATATGATCACTCTGGAATGACATTCAGCTAAAGCGTGTAATTTGTTTTGATGCTTCTGTGCATGCGGGTCTCTTTGCTGAGCGCATCTCGGACTGCAAATTAGTGCGCATGCGTGATACTTGAACGGTCTCAATGGACATAGGCAGTCTGAACAGGCACGCCAAAAAAACAGATATGGAGAAAAAATCGGATTTGTGCATTACGACCTGTAGTATGAACCTAGCCTTACTTATTTTTCCCCCTTCTGTCATTGATTGCATACTTTCCTCTTTAAAATATAAAAACCTATAAATGTTTGGGTGGTTTTTGTTAAAACAGACACTGTTTTTTCATCTGTGTGACTTTGACAAAGATCAGATCACATTTGATGGTGATTTTATGCAGAAATGTGAGAAATTCCAAAAGGTTCAGATTTTCTTTCCACTGAAAGATATATTGTTATATGAGCTCAATTTTTTTTTTAAAAAAGTAAAAAAAAATTCCAAAACTGAAAAAGCATCGCTTGAGATAAAAGTGTAAAAATCAATATTTAGTCAGTGTTTCAATTACATATGCCTAAAGCTAAAGAAAAATAAGCATTTCCTGATTTTAAAGTATAAAATAAATACACTTCAAAAAGATTCAGTAATCGTTCCCACTCCTTGTCCTTGTGTGTACCACATTGAGTATGGAGAAAAGAAAGAAGACCAAAGAACTGTCCGAGGACTTTAGAAGCAAAATTGTGAGGAAGAATGGGCTATCTCAAGGCTACAAGTCCATCTCCAAAGATCTGTCAGTTCCTGTGTATACCGTGCGCAATGTCATCAATAAGTGTAAAGCCCATGGCACTATGGCTGACCTCCCTAGATGTGGACGGATAAGAAAAATTGACGACAGATTTCAACGAAAGACTGTCCAGATGGTGAATAAAGAACCTCGACGAACATCCAAACAAGTTCAAGCAGTCCCACAGTCCGAGGGTACAACAGTGTCAACTCGTACTATGCGTCCCTGTCTGAATGAAAAGGGACTCAATGGTAGGATAACCAGGAAGACCCCACTTCTGAGACATAAAATAGCCAGGCTGGAGTTTGCCAAAACTTACCTGACAAAGCCAAAAATGTTTTGGAAGAATGCTCACTAGTCAGATGAGACAATAGTAAGAGTTTTTTGGGGAAAAGGCATCAACATCGAGTTTACAGGGGGAAAAAAATCAAGGCCTTCAAAGAATAGAACACGGTCCCCACAGTCAAACATGGCGAAGGTTCCCAGATGTTTTGGGGTTGCTATGATGCCTCTGGCACTGGGCTGCTTGACCGCGTGCATGGCATTATGAAGTCTGAAGACGACCAACACATTTTCCAGCATAATGTAGGGCCCAGTGTGACAAAGCTGGGTCTCCCTCAGAGATCATGGGTCTTCCAGCAGGACAATGACCAAAAAGCACTAGAAAATGGTTTGAGAGAAAACACTGGAGACTTCTAAAGAGGCTAGACCTGAATCCCATTGTATACCTGTGGAGAGATCTGAAAATGGCACCCTTCAAATCTCAGAGACCTGGAGCAGTTGGCCAAAGAAGAATGGTCTCAAATTCCAGCAGAGCATTGTAAGAAACTCATTGATGAATACCGGAAGCGGATGCTCGCAGTTATTTTGTCTTAAGGTTGTGCTACCAAGTATTAGGCTGATTTTGCCAATACTTTTGTCCGGCCAAGCTTTGGAGTTTTGTGTGAAATGATAATGATTTCATGTTTTTTCCATTATCTTTTGTGTTTTTCCATTGCAAGCAAAATAAATAAAGATATTACTACCAAAGCATTTGTAATTGTAATCATTTTTTAGGAGAAATTGAGCATTATATGAAAGAATTGCAGGGGTTAAGGTTTAGTCATTTGAAAACTCAGATTATTCTCTTTCTGTTTAATATTCAAACCTCGTTTTTGATCGAACGATTCACTGTGCTCACTCATTTTCCTGTGGTAGGTCACATACGTAGTTTGTTCTTCAACACCAACGCAAGTTCAGTCCAAGGTTTGAAGGCTTCTCATTCATTAACTGATGAGAGTTATGTTTTCAGTGACGGTGTAATCCATTCCAATCCCTCTTGTATTCTATTCTCACCAAACTTGGGTTATGCTAACCTCTAAAAAAGTTGACAGTTTCCTTGAATTGACACCCGGAAGGCGTGGAATGTACTCCAAAGACAGACAGCATAAATAAATCCTGTGAAAAGGAGGAGACTTTTTTTTTTTTTTTAATGATCTAGGAGAGATTTTAGCCACCTGTTTAAATTGTAAAACACACACACACACATCAGATCCATTGATTGATGTTACTTTTAGTGAAATGTTAAATATACATTTGCACATGTGCTCATGGCGTTTGGAGAATAATAATCAAGCCGCTGCCGCGGTCTGTCAGAAGGTCGCGGTTCCCCTTTTTGAAAGATGGCGTCATATTTTTGGCATCGATATCTTGATGGAATGTGAAGGCCGGGTCAAAGAACATGCACAGGTTACCGCAAACCTCTCACTCATAGGCTGTCACCGACGACGAAGAACATCTACCGTAGTTTTTCCCTTCGAGAGTTAACACTTAGAAATACTGCATTTCGACTTGTTTGCAGAACTTTCATTCTCAGTCTTTGCAACATAATGGAGGTGCGATCGCAGCCCGAGATGCTTCCAGATGCTGTTTAATTAAAATGGTGACACATTATCTGCAACATCTGACGCACAAACGCATCACCAGTGCAAATCTGCATAACATTACAGAAATCCCAGCAGCAAATGCGCAACGTTGACATTTGCTTGTTTTCAACTTGTCTCGAGGCCTTGTTGTTAACGCAAAGACTAATGACTTGTATGTGCGGGTGCGCACGTATGTTAAGAGGTGAAAGGTGCTTACTTGCCGACACCACGCTCACTCATGCCAACACTTTGGTAGGGAGTTGAGGGTGCAACCTCGCCCTTGGCATCAGAGTTGGCACCTGTCGTGCACATCGACATACACAAATGTCTGAAACAATATCGCATCAACGCGATCCCCCTTACTATATGACTACCATTTCAATTCACTTGCTCAAAGACATACAGTATGAACAGGCAGTCTGCTGTTGGGTACACATCCACACAAAAAAAGTCAAGTACTGCGAGAGTGTACACTACATCTCAAAGTCGGAACAAAATGGATACATCTTTTTAGGGGTCAAAAATCTGATTGGTTGCTTTGGAACAAAGGCATCATCCAGCACGAGTAGTGTTTGACGTCATACAACTGCAACTGCGAGAATCAAAGTTACTTAGTAGGGGTGTAAACGGTATACACAATTCAGTATGGGGTTACGGTTTGGTACGGGCTTGGGAGGTGGGGAAGTTTTTATTACAGCATTTGAAAGTTTGTTCTATTGGCTAAAACTAAAAATAGAAAACATCAAACTTGTGAATGTGTTTTTATTGTTGTAGCATTCTTCAATTCACAGTTTATGTGAAAATACACTGCTGGCCAAAAGTAATGGCCCCCCTGCAATTCTGTCAGATCATGCTCAATTTCTCCCAGAAAATGATTGCATTTATTTATGCTTTGGTAGTAATATCTGCATTGATTTTGCTTGCAATGAAAAAACACAAAAGAGAATGGGAAAAAAGTAAAATACAATCATTATCATTTTACACAAAACTCCAAAAATGGGCCAGACAAAAGTATTGGCATCCTTTGAAAAATCATGTGATGCTTCTCTAATTTGTGTAATTAACAGCATCCGTTACTTACCTGTGGCACATAACAGGTGGTGGCAATAACTAAATGACACTTGCGGTCAGTTAAAATGGATTAAAGTTGACTCAACCTCTGCCCTGTGTCCTTGTGTGTACCACATTGAGCATGGAGAAAAGAAGACCAAAGGTCTGTCCGGGGACTTGAGAAGCAAAATTGTGAGGAGGAATCGGCTATCCCAAGGCTACAAGTCCATCTCCAAAGACCTGAATGTTCCTGTGACTACCGTGCGCAGTGTCACCCATAAATGTAAAGCCCACAGCACTATGGCTAACCTTCTTAGATGTGGACGGAAAAGAAAAATTGACGACAGATTTCAAGGAAAGATTGTGCGGATGGTGGATAAAGAACCTCGACTAACATCCAAACAAGTTCAAGCTGTCCCGCAGTCCGGGGGTACAACAGTGTTAACGGGTACTATCCGTCGGAGTCTAAATGTAAAGGGACTCTATGCTAGGATACCCAGGGAGACCCCACTTCGACCCACAGACATAGACTACAAAGCGAGGCTGGAGTTTGCCAAAACTTTCCTGAGAAAGCCAAAAACGTATTGGAAGAATGTTCCCTGGTCAGATGAGACAAAAGTAGAGCTTTTTGGGAAAAGGCATTAACATAGAGTTTACAGGGAAAATATGAGGCCTTCAAAGAAAAGAAAACAGTACCACAGTCAAAATGGCGGCGGTTCCCTGATGTTTTGGGGTTGCTGTGCTGCCTCTGGCACTGCACTGCTTGACCGTGTTAATGGCATTATGGAGTCTGAAGAATACCAAAACATTTTCCAGCATAATGTAGGGCCCAGCGTGAGAAAGCCCTTAGAGGTCACGGGTCTTCCAGCAGGACAATGACCAAAAACACACTTCAAAAAGCACTAGAAAATGGTCTGAGAGAAAGCACTGGATACTTTTAAAGTGGCCAGCAATAGGACACCTGTGGAGAGATCTGAAAATGGCACCCTTCAAATCTCACAGACCTGGAGAAATTGGCCAAAGAAGAATGGTTGAAAATTCCAGCAGAGCATTGTAAGAAACTCATTGATGGATACCGGAGTGGTTGTTGGCAGTTATACTTAACAACAACAAAAAAATCATTCTGTTTTGCGTTTTTTCATTGCAAGCAAAAGAAATGAAGATGTTACTACCAAAGCATTTGTAATTGCAAGCATTTTCTGGGAGAAATTGAGCATTATCTGACAGAATTGCATGGTCGCCAATACTTTTGGTCAGCACTGTAGACATGAGATGAGAACAGATGCTTGGATAGACAATGATGCAACAAGAACAGACAACACATGGGAACTTAAATACAGATATGGGGTAACGAGACCATTAGACACAGGTTGTTGATACAAGAGGCAGCGTATTGGTCAAGACTCAAGGATCGGGCCACAACAGCTGAAATCAATGGGTAATCACATGGACAAGAAACACTAGGCTAAGGGGCTGTGACTTTGGTCCTCGAGAGCCGCTATCACTCACAATAAGATCCTCCCTCCTTTAACACACCTGAATCTTATTTGATTCAGGTGTGTTAAAGGAGGGAGACATGGAAAACAAGCTGGATAGCGGCTCTCAAGTAGCAGGGTTGCATACCCATGCACTAGGGCATAAACTTCAAGGGATCCTCGATCTTTAAGACAAGTAATTCTTAAAAGATAAATGTTAGTATGAGTTATAATAATTTGATATTAAATCCCTCTTAATGTTTTCATTTTAATAAAGTTTGTAAAGTTATTTTACGTGATAGGGTCGCCTTTCTTGTTACGTCACAGTGCGTGACGTCACCGGGCCCGTTGCCGAACTTCCAGGGTGTCACTCGTTAGCTAACCCAACGTGTCGTCGGTTCTGCCCTTCCAATTTGAACCAGATCGGAAAAGTTAAGAGCGGGACAGCACTGTCGGTCGTTCACAAGACGAGCAACGAAGGCAATATGCAGAGCAGGAAATACAGTACCTGATAAGACAAGAGTTGGGCAAAACTGGTAATGTACTCAGAGGAAGTGTCATCAATGACGACAGAGCGAGAGAGTGTATGCTGTTGAGAACTCTGGTTTTTGTTAGCAGATCTTCAAGGTAAGCTGTTGCCTTTTCAAACTTTTCCCAGTATAATTATGTAGATTGTTAGCATCCAGAGCTGTCCTGTGCTTTACATACAGTACAGGCCAAATGTCTGAACACACCTTGTCATTCGTGCATTTTTTTTTTCATGACTATTGACATTAAAAACTTTCACTGAAGGTAATAAAACTATAGCCACGTTTACATACTGACTTTTATTCATACCGATTCAAATCATTCCGAATAGAAATTTCAGATCAGCTGTTTACATGTCACTTCATCTATTCCGATCCAGCGTTTACATGTGTCTGCCTTTATTCTGAAAGGACGTTTGACAACTGCCGTCTGACATGCGCGGATTAATCAAAACAAAGCGTCACGTTGCAAAACATGGAGATCGATCGTCAGATCAACTGCTGTTTTAACTTTTCGAGTGGAAACAAAACTTCAGAATGACACGCCGTTCATTTAAAAAGTTGTGTGGGCTGGTGGAGGGATTCATGGATATAAACTTTCCGCCGGACTCCAATTAGGTGCGCTGTGCTTGGAAGCTATGTTGCAAGTGACATTATTTACGTCACCAAGTGACGTCACCACGTCAGTACGGAGCATGCGCAGAAAGAACGCAACCAGACACCATTCCGCTTCCCTGTTTACATGATATAATTTTACTTCTAATCGGTTTGGGAAAAGGAATATTCCACCCCTGTGAATCGGAATGAAATTCCATTCGGTTTGGGCCCGTTCATTCCGAATGAGGTGTTTATATGGAACACATTTATTCGGTTTGAACAAATATTCCGATTGTAACTGGAATATTTGGCTCCATGTAAACGTGGCTTATGAAAGCACATGTGTGATCGTCAGGATCGGAGTCGTGTTGTGGCTGTCCTCATTACATTCGTCATCTGGATCGAGAGTCCTCCATGCCTTGTACATCCAACTCACGTTTAGCTACGTATGGATGGTCCATATTAAGTGCTCGGCGCTCATCTGCTGGCCACTGTACCATTGCATCGGATGTGTTTGGATCGGTTTGAGTAGCAGCATCACTCATATTAGGTGAATAATGAACAGACACGCTTACTGCCTGATGAACTGACAGTAGAAGTAAATTATTAGCTTCCTCTGTGACTAGCGGTATGCCCGAAGGTTCGCCTACCGCTGTAGCGAGGGGAGCGGTTTGGCTGCTTAAGAGTGCGGCCAGAATGTCTGTCTTTGGCGCTTTATTGCGCGCATTTCACTCGATATCCAAGGCACGTTCAGGCTTTTTGTGAGGGAAAATAGTTGGAACAGCATTTGGTTTTAGTCTGCGCTTACATCCAGCCTCTCCGGTCAGCTCTTTCATAAGTTGTCGTCGACTAAAAGCCTCGAACCCGGTAGGAGATAAATGGCGAGAACAAAGCCTTGGGTCCTTGGGAAGTTTTGCCAGTCCGCCAGCATTTTGCCAAACCTTTCTCCTAGTCTTGTCAACAGGAAATCTGTGGGGACTCACGTCACTCCCCTTGTTTCCATTTGACTGGAAATTGCATCCAAAAGCAGCACATCGTGCCATTTTACTTCGCGAGTTTAGGCAGCAATAAGCAATTGTTGTACACGCTACACATTTGGAAACATCCCATTTACGTCATCACTGCGAGCCCGCAAAACATGGCGCCAACTATTGGTCAAAATATGTACTAAATATTATAAAATATTGTCATTGATTTAACATTTTATGTGTTTCTATTCAAGTCAATCCAATATTATTTGTATAGCCCTGGATCACAACAAGGTTGTCTCAAAGGGCTTTGCAGAGGCAATATGATACAGAATCAGAAACAGCAAATGAAGCAACAAAGATGAATAAATAAAGTTCAAGTCCTGGGTATCCCCCATCCTTAGACCCTCCACGTCGGCAAAGAAAAACTCCAAAAACTCCAATCCAAAGTCTTTGGGAGAAAATGAGAAACCTTGGGGAGTACCACAGTCAGGAGAGATCCACTCCCAGGTTGGATAGACAGGAAGCCCCAGGACTGCTAATGGGAATTAGCAGGCGAAGTTACAGTCCGTAACGATGCAGTGGAGTAAAAGAACAAGAAGAGGTCCATCTAGCCAGATGAGACGGGGGTAGCATCGAGGACGTCCATCCAGCCAGGGGTCCGGACAGTCAGGAGGCTGCAGCTGGGGAAGGGAAGTGGGACAGAAGAGGGGGAAATGGGACACCGGGTGACTAGTGATGAAGAGACTAGACAACTAGATATTAACATTGGAAAATACAAATAAAGACAAGTGGTAGGTAGAGTGAGAAAAAGGAGATAACAACATATTTTAGTACAAGAGAACAATTGTGGTTTATTAGAGCCTACATGTCTTTAATGTCAAGGATCCCTTTGACAAAACTTAACTCAAGCCATGACAGACAGCTGTTGAATTGCACATAGTTAACTATAAACCATTTCCAGTAAACATTCACTGTCATGTAAGATATATTTTTAAATTAGCTAAAATAAAGTAAAAAGTGCAAATCTTTCCAAAACTGAAAAAGCATCTAGTGCAAAAATAAATACTCAGCGTTTCATTGACTTCTGGCTAGGGCGGGGGTGGGCAAACGATTCCACAAAGGATCGCAGTGGTTGCGGGTTTTTGTTGCAAGCCATCAAGAGGACACTTCACCAATCTGGTGTCTCATCATCATCACGGCTCTTGCGTTGGGGCTGGTTTCCCATCCCATTGCGTAGATCTGACCAGGTGAGCTAGGCCCCTCCTGTACTGGCGGTCTTGTGCCAGCAGATTAGCATCCTTCAAGATAGCTCCGTGTTGTTGGAGGTCATCCACGATGGTGTGAAGCCATCGAGTGCGCGGCTTTCCTCGTGGTCGTCTCCAGCCTGCAGCCTTTAGGTTAAACTTCAGGATGGCTCTTGTCGGGTGGTCAGGGGGAAGACGGAGAACATGGCCGAGCCAGCGGATGCGGCGCTGTGCAGCCAGGCGGGAGGCTCTGGGCTGATTTGTCCGGGCTCGCAGGGTTTCGTTGGAGATTTTCTGGGCCCATCTGATGTTTTCGATGGTTCTGAGAGCCCTGCTGTCAAAGCCAAATATTCTTGCGGCCAGTGTCTTGTTTAAGGGCCATGTTTCGGAGCCATAGAGGAGAATTGAGAGTACGACGGTGTTGTCAATTCGGAGCTTCGTCTTCCGTGAGATGGCTCGGTACCGCCACAGGGGTTTCCAGAGAGACTGGAGGGCAGAGGCTGCCAGGGCAAGAACCTCTGATTTAAGATCCCCGTTATCGGTCACTTTGGACCCCGGATAAATGAAACTCTTCAAAGGTTCTGCGGTGTCATCGCCAATCAGGATGGGGAGTAGATTAGGTCCCGCACCGACATGCATGAATTTGGTCTTGGTCCAGCTCACGGCGAGACCAAGCTTTTCTGCCTCTTCGCTGTACTAGTATATACTCAGAGCGTCCCTCAGCTGGTTGTAGGAGGTGCTGAGCAAGATGGTGTTGTTGGCGTACTCCAGGTCAGTCAGTTGATAGTTACCAAGGGACACTCCAGATACTCGCTCACAGACCCTGCACATCAGGTGGCGGATTACACAATTAAACAGGTCTGGAGCAGCTACGCAGCCTTGGCGGACACCGCTGGAGATGGGAAACCAGTTAGAGTCACGGCCATTGACGCGGACACAACTTGCTGTAGAGCAGCCTGAAGAGGACGGTGATTTTCAAAGGTGCGCCAAGGGCTTGTAAGATACTCCACAGTGATGAGTGGTGGACTGTATCAAATGCGGCCTTCAGGTCTAGGAATCCAATGTAAAGATGCTGGTCTTTCCGGAATTCATAGACTTTCTCAATGAGCAATCTGGTGTCTTACAGGTGCAATTAGTTGATTGGAGTCCGACCCTTCTTGTGTCCCCCGTCCCTCGTGAGTTAAACTGCCTGTGCTGGAGGAGTTGTAACAAAGACCAGAACGCACTGCGGCCCCTGAGGACCGATTTGCCCACCCCTGGCCGAGGGCCACAGCAAAATAAACCTTTCCTGATTTGAAAGTGTACTTCGAAAAGTGTTAGTAATACTGCATTTGATATTCCCCACTCTGTACATTCACCGTAACTTTCCTAGAAGTCATGAATGATAACTTCTTGTTCTGTTTTGGTTAGTCTTCTTTTTCTCGTAATGTCGGTTGTTGCTTTAGGCCCATTACCTCTACCGCACCGTGGACTAAAGGAGGACTAAATCTGACATGTATTTAATGTATTTATTTATTTATTTTCTCAAGCGTATTAGTCTTCTGTGTACACCAAACCATGATGCCCATATTGTGACGGTACGGGACAGATACAAATACCGTCAGATTTTTAGCTACTATTATATTAGCCAGTATACGACAGTTTACCTAGCTAACAAGCCATCCAGTTTCAATGTGGATGGGCTAAAAATCTGATTTTGCCTGCCAGTCTGAACAAGGCCGAAGAGAAAGAAATGCCAATTTCCAAGTTCTCGAAATGGGTCAAAGAAAAAGCAAGAGAATCCAGAGGGCTGTTATGCAAATGTTGTAAGCATAAGGTCACATTTGATATTATACATGAATGTAAAAGTTCCCTCTCGACCTCCATCTTGAAAAGTAAATCATTGTAATGTGACCTTAAGAGAAATGGGATCACGCCGGCCCACCAGCGAGAGGCTGCAGGAAACGACATTCATGCTCAGACTTACTGAGTAACGCGCTCAGCCAGAGAGCAATAGACACTCTTAAGTTTAGGTATCAAAGTGTTTCCATTATTTCTGAGGCTGTTGGTCAAGTTTAAAGTAAAAAAAAAAGTATGGTATCAGCAGAAATACAGCAAATTCAGTATACAGTGGTATGAAAAAGTATCTGAACCTTTTGGAATTTCTCACATTTCTGTATAAAATCACCATCAAATGTGAGCTGATCTTTGTCAAAATCACACAGATGAAAAAAACGGTGTCTGCTTTAACTAAACCCACACAAACATGAGGATAGTATGCAAACAATGACAGAAGGGGGAAGACAAAGTAAGTGAACCATCAGATTTAATATTTTGTGCCCCCCATTGGCAGCAATAACTTCAACCAGACACTTCCTGTAGCTGCAGATCAGTCTGGCACATCGATCAGGACTAATCTTGGCCCATTATTCTCTACAAAACTGCTGTAGTTCAGTCAGATTCCTGGGATGTCTGACATGAATCACTGTCTTTAGGTCATGCCACAGCATCTCAGTGGGGTTCAAGTCTGGAATTTGACTTGGCCACTCCAGAACGTGCATTTTGTTCTTCTGAAACCATTCTGAAGTTGATTGCCTTCTTCGTTTGGATCATTGTTTTGTTGCAGCATAAATCTTCTTTTTAGCTTCAACTGTTTTACAGACGGCCTCCGGTTTTCCTGCAAACCTTTTGACTTCATTCTTCCATTAATGATTGCAAGTTGTCCAGGCCCTGAGGCAGGAAAACAGCCCCTAATCATTATGCTGCCTCCGCTATCCTTCACAGCGGGGATGAGGTGTTGATGTTGGTCAGCTGTTCCATTTTTCTTCCACACATTGCGTAGTGTGTTACTCCCAAACAATTCCACTTTGGTTTCATCGTTCCACGAAATATTTTGCCAGAACTTATGTGGAGTTTCGTAGTGGCTTTTTGCGAACATTAAACGAGAAACAATTTTTTTTTTAGACAGCATTGTCTTCCTCCGTGGAGTCCTTCCATCAACACCAGTCATGGCCATAGTTTTACATATAGTTGAGATATTGGACTGTGCCAGTGATTTCTGTAAGTCTTTAGCAGACACTCTAGGGTTCTTTTTTACCTCTCTGAGTATTCTGCGCTGAACTCCTGGCGTCATCTTTGGTGGACGACCACTCCTTGGGAAAGAAGCAACAGTGGCAAACTCTCTCCAATTGTAGACAACTTCTCTGACTGTCGATGGATGAACATCCAGACTTTTAGAGATGGTTTTGTATCCTTTCCCAGCTTTATACAAATCAACAATCCTTGATCGCAGGTCTTCAGACAGCTCTTTTGACCGAGCCATGATGCACATCAGACAATGCTTCTTTCTCATCAAGACAATTCTTACCAGGTGTGTGTTTTATAGTGAGCATAGCAGCTTTCAACCACTCATCAGTGATTGGGCACACACCTGACTTCAGTTATTTGGTAAAAATTGGTTTCAATTGCTCTTGAAGTCTCTTTAGGCCAGTGCTTCTCAATTATTTTCTGTTACGCCCCCCCAAGGAAGACGTAAATGTTTCGCGCCCCCCCAAACTCTCTGCCACCACTGTAAATAGTATCATTTGTCTATAAAATTACTATTATAAATACGCATCTGCCTAACATTGTGTCCTTTTTTTTCCTAATAACGAAAAAAAGTAACAGATCAACTTATAATAAAGTAGAACTTTATTAACATTGTTTTGTTTGTAACAGAGAAGACGACGCGCATCAATTTGCCTGAATTAAAAAAAAAAAGTCCCATCCAAACTAAAAAATACACTTAAGTTACATTTTTGACCATTTGATAAAGAAAAATAAAATGTAATAAAATCAGTAAATAATAACAAATTAAAATTGATTAGAAACATTCACTCATGAGGACAATATGCCAAAAAATTTGATCGGAAAAACAAAACTGAATAAAAGAAAAAGAAAAAAAAAAAGTGTCCTTGGACAGAAGGACAGTTTTTATTTTTGTACCTCCTTTGCAATGGTGTGGAGTTATCTTGCAATGAGCATGCTAACAATGCTAATTGGTTTACTGATATTACACTGACAAAACAGGACGATTGTTGGAAATATTCGGCCGTTTTCGCTGAAAAACAATCAAGCTTATCAATGAGATTGGGGTCTAATGTCTTTAAGTGGCGTCTTAATTGTTTTGGCTTCTGGCTGTCCGCTATAATTATTTTTAGACACAGTAAACAGTGGAGGAAAGATCCTCATTACCCACTGTATTAAAAGTCAAAGCTAAAAGGCAAACGGCACGAAAAAAGCGCATTCCCGGCGGCCGAGGTAGAACCGTAGGTGAGGGCGGTCGTCGTGACGATCCCAAGCCAAAAATGGCACTTCTCGGGCGGCGACGTGAGAACCGGCCGGACAAGACAGTGGGTCGCTGCGTGAGTCCGGTCGGAAAACGGCGGCGGCGCACTGCTCTTCATATCTGTTTTCTGTGTGTTCTGAGTGCTCTTCCTTAGTTCAAAAATACTGCGCGCACTCTGAAAATGAGAGCGCCACTGCCACCCACTGAGTGGATGTGCAAGTACACTTTATTCCAGTACGGCAAAAAAAAAAAAAAAAAAAGGAGGTCACATGCGCCCCCCCCTGGCATCGCTCGGGGGGCGCGCCCCACTATTTGAGAAGTACTGCTTTAGGCAAAGGGTTCACTTACTTATTTTTTCCCCCTTCTGTCATTGTTTGCATGCTATCCTCATGAAAATATGAAAAGCTATAAATGTTTTGGTTGTTTTAGTTAAAGCAGACACTGTTTTTACATCTGTGTGATTTTGACAAAGATCAGATCACATTTGATGGTGATTATATGCAAAATTGTTAGGAATTCCAAAAGCTTCAGATACTTTTTCATATCACTTCACATCAGGGTTGTCAAGTATAAAATGATCACACACTGCTCATGAGGGCCGAAAAACTCATGTATGATGCATTTAGCATTTTAGCAATTTAGGTTCAAGTCATCAACTCGCAACATACACAGAGTCTGCTAACCTTTGTCTCGTCTTGTTCCAGTCACATTCGCAACATTGGTGAGAATACCTGAGACGTCAACTTCCATCTGGCGCCGAGGATAACATTGGCAAATACAGCGGGCCCTTAAATTTACAAAGTACTTTGTATAATTGTTATTCCTCGAAAACACTATCAATCAGAATACTGTGTACTCTCGTCCCGCAAAAGTTGGATTTACATCCCCTTTAAGACCGTATCGTCATCTACGGTCCCCTCCCTCTCTGCTAAATTATCAGCAAAATCAGCACGGCTGCCTCCCGCACTCCATCGCCGTTTAATTTATCACCTCCAGATTAAACTCGATGAAATCCAATATTTTAATTGAATGTTTAGACGGCGCGCGGCTTCGGTGATAAATTTCCACGAGCGCCTCGCGCTGCCATATCATATTTCTGGCTACTAATTACATTTGCATAAATGATACTCGTCGCGGTGATCGTCACAGGGTCAGCTCGCCATGCGCGGCGATACTTGAAAAGAGGTCTTGCAACGAGCCGGTCGACATAAGCGTTGATATCAACCCGTAGTGACCTATTGTATGAGATCAATGAAAAAAAAATGGAGCTCCTCTTGATAATGTCAGACCCAGCTAATGTAAAAAACACTACGCTTTATAATGCAGTGACCTTTGCTTGTTGTGGCTCATTTGTCATGGTTAGCGTCAAGGCAACTCAATAAGTGACGCTTGCTGCTAATACGCTTGAAAAGTCCAAATATGTTTAAAATTGATTTTGTGATGCAGTGTACGCTCGCCGGCCACTTTGTTAGGTACACCTGCACTCGTCTCAATCCAGTACCGGAACTTGCACAAAATGGCAACCAGACAACACAATGGAGACGGAGCTTAAGCTACTTGCATTGGTTTGAATTTGATCTACGTGTGCATATCCTACAAGCAGATTTTCTAGTTGCGCTTGATTATTATTTAATAAAGGACTTCCAATGTCTTTCTTAATAGTTTATCTCAAAAACAGCCATTTAAAGGACCTTATTTTCTTTAACAGCATTGGAAACAGATACATATAATACATGTTTTTTCCCCTTTGCCCCCCAACGTATAATTATTATTTTTTATTTTTTTTAACTGCTAATGTAATAATTATGGTATAAATGAGTTATACATTCCCTGACAAAAGCATCCTTGCGGTTCAGCAAGGATTCATACAATTTATTGATGAAGTCATCAGGAACATCAAAAAAAGCAGTCTTGCATGCCTCCCAGAATTCATCAACATTCTTGGGTTTTGTCTTCCATGCTTCCTCTTTCATCCTACCCATGTCTGGTGACTGGCCTGGCCAGTCTGTTTTGTGGCAAAAGGTGGATTTTGCAGATGAATCTTCCATTGAATTACACCACAGTCGCCGCAAATATATCAGGAGACCTACTGGAGCCCGCACGGATCCGGAGATTCACTCAGAAAACAGTGAAGTTTGGTGGTGGCAAAATCATGGTCTGGGGTCACATCCAGTGTGGGGGTGTGCGAGAGATCTGCAAGGTGGAAGGCAACATAAATAGTCTGAAAGATCAATAAATCTTAGCTGCCTCTTACATTCCTAACCATAAAAAGGAACAAATTCTGCAGCAGGATGGTGCTCCATCACATACTTCAAAGTTCCTCAAGGCAAAGAAGATCAAGATCCTCCAGGACTGGCCAGCCCAGTCACCGGACATGAACGTCATTGAGCATGTCTGGGGTAGGATGAAAAAGGAAGCATGGAAGACTAAACCCAAGAAGGTTGATGAACTCTGGGAGGCATGCAAGACTGCTTTCTTTGATGTTGCTGATGACTTCATCAATAAATTGTATAAATCCTTGCCGAACCGCATGGATGCAGTCCTTCATACAAAATATTATATTTTTGATCTCACAGCACCACTACTTCATTCGCATATGTTATGTAACATATTGAAGTACATTTTTTATTCAATTTTCACTTGTTGCCCATAATTACTTTTACATCTTACATGTATCACAACTACTGAGTATGTAGAACAAATTACAATTTACTTTTATCTTAGTAAGATAATCACAATTACAATGAATACAAATGATTGTGCATGTAATACTGTCATCACAACCGTAAAGGAGGTTGGCACTTGTAGCAGTATCGCACACACCCCTGCTGAGGCCCTTGACAGAATTATGAGCTTTGGCGGCGGGAAAGGCGATGTCTGGGAACCGTAAGAATACAAGCGGGCGCTAAGCGGCGCAGCGGGCGGCCCGTGGGAACCGGGAGTTTTGGGAGAGGAAGGAGACAGACACGCAGATGACAGATACTGTATGGAAGGCGGCCATCATTCCAGCTGTCAGCTCGGGGCAAATTTTCCCCATGACTTAAACTTCATTTCTCTCAAGTTTTCAGAAAGGGGTTTGAGGCTCCGCATACAGTACTGCGTACTGCATAGGGGTGTTTCATTTGTAAATCATAAGGTGCCGGAACGCAAAGTACATATGACACTGCAGGGATGACGAAACGGGCACAGGTCACAGAACCAACGCAAAAAATGGTGCTGAAAACGTGATTTGTTGGTCCAGCATTTCAGTGCATCAACAAATCTCTGCCTCTTTCGAATGATGCTACATTTTTTTAAAAAATTGTTCTGTAAATGAATGTATGCATATTGTTGTTTTATCTTATTGAATTTAAAAAAAAAACAAAAACAAAAAAAAAACAACGTTTTTTATATTATTATTATTTTCTATAGATGAGTCAGATCTGCCCAAATAAATCCCGGAACACAGTGAGGCCAGCAGGATCAGGAACAGATTAACCCCTGCCGTACACACAAGCCACGGTTCGGTACAACAGGAAAAACAATGAAAGTTAAAGTTTGTTCTGTTGGCTAAATGCAGCTTTTATTAAACAGAAGAAAACACCAAACTTGTGAACCCTAAACCCAAACCTTTTTATTTATTTTTTTGCCAAATAAAATTAAGATACAGTACTAGCATTTTCAATGGTGGATTACGCACAGTTAAATGAAAAGTACAGTAGTCCGATGTTATCGGGTAGTCAATAATATCGGCCGATAATAGCATTTTAAAATGAAGATGTTGGGTTTTTTTCCATTATCGGTTTCGGGCCAATATGCATGTGGCCATCAAAGGGAATGTAGAAGCCTTTTGCCTTTGTACAAGGGGCTGGTCACGGCTTAGCACAGCAGGTATGCTTTTTGACCATTTAGATGTCTCCAAACTAAGATGCTTGGGATTTGTTATGTGAGCAGACCATTTGCATTCATGCACTCTACTGTAAACTATTACAAGTGAACATACACTCCTACATTTGATATATTTGCTGAAGCAAAGTACATAAAAATATATTTCCTGATTTGAAATGATTAAAAAAAAGTTAGTTCCTAAACTGGACATTCGCCATAACTTCTAGTAGTGATCAATGATAACCTCTTCTTTTTCAGTTTTGGTTTGTCTTGCTATCTTTCCCGTAATGTCAGTCATTGGGTTAGGCGCATTAACTCTAGCGCCCCCTGGAGCGGAGGAGGAATAACTCAGACATGGATTTTGTTTTCTTAAACATATTCACCGTCCAAAATAAATCAAATCTATGCTCTTACAGTGAGAGTCGGTGGAGAAAGGCGTTAAGGAACATTTGCGGTTATTCCGTGTGAGTGACATGTGTTGCTTCTTCACTCACTCATCTGTAGCGGAAATATCTGCTCCAATGTCATTTTCACCACTTTGGAATGTTCTCCTTTTCGCCCGCAGACGCTCCATTTCCTCTTCCTCCTCCTCCTTCTTTATCTTCTGGGCTCTCACGCTGTGAAAAGTAAGAGAGAGATATGATCAAGTCCAATCTGCCAGAGGAGAACAAGACTGTAGGTAGCAATAAGAAGCCCCGTCGGAGAGACGCTGACGGGCCGTTACGCAGCAGCCAGCCGAGTAGGCCCGCTGCTTTGAATGTGAGCGAGTCTGCTTAGAGTGATTGAGAGGGACCCCCACCCCGCCTGCCTGCCGCACACCCTCACTTCCAAGCGCAACGTCAATATATCACACTGCTGGACTATTTTTATTTGATTTTATCACTCTTTATAGACTCACTTTACTCATACTCACCAATGTTATTTTAGGATTTGATTTTATTACCGCTTTACTCTATAGTAAGGTGTTCATTTACTTTTGTTATTGCCTTTGATTGAATCTAATTAGCTCGAGTTTATTTTACTTTACACATTTTATTTGAGAAAGCCAAATCAATTCACCGGTAGCCTGCCTGATTTGTTCACGGTAATGCTTTTACACTGCTGGCCAAAAGTATTGGCACTCCTGCAATTCTGTCAGATAATGCTTAATTTCTCCCAGAAAATGATTGCAGTTACAAATGCTTTGCTAGTATTATCTTCATCGATCTTGCTTGCAATGAAAAAATACAAAAGAGAATGGAAAATGTATTAAATCATTATCATATTACACAAAACTCAAAAAATGGGCCGGACAAAAGTATTGGCATCCTTTGAAAAATCATGTGATGCTTCTCTAATTTGTGTAATTAACAGCACCCGTTACTTACCTGTGGCACATAACAGCTGGTGGCAATAACTAAATCCCACTTGCAGCCAGTTAAAATGGATTCAAGTTGAGTCAATCTCTGTCCTGTGTCCTTGTGTGTAGCACTTTGAGCATGGAGAAAAGAAAACACCAAAGAACTGTTAGATGACTTGAGAAGCAAAATTGTGATGAAGCATGGGCAATTTCAAGGCTACAAGTCTCCAAAGACCTGAATGCTCCTGTGTCTACCGTGCGCAGTGTCATCAATAAGTTTATAGCACACGACACTATGGCTAATCTCCCTAGATGTGGACAGAAAAGAAAAATTGACAACAGATTGTAATGAAAGATTGTGCGGATGGTGAATAAAGAACTAACATCCAAACAAGTTGAAGCTGACGCACAGTCTGAGGGTACAACAGTGTCAACCCTGTACTATCCTTCGGCGTCTGAATGAAAATGGACTCTATAGTAGGAGACCCAGGAACACCCCACTTCTGACCCAGAGACATAAAAAAGCCAGGCTGGAGTTAGCTAAAACTGAGAAACCTGAGAAAGCCAAAAACGGAAGAATGTTCTCTGGTCAGATGAGACAAAAGTAGAGTTTTTTGAGAAAAGGCATCAACATAGTTTACGAGGAACAAAAACGAGGCCTTGAACACGGTCCCCACAGTCAAACATGATGTTTTGGGGTTGCTTGTTGCCTCTGCCACTGCACTGCTTGACCGTGTGCATGGCATTATGAAGTCTGAAGACTACCGACAAATTTTGCAGCATATGTGTGAGAAAGCTTGGCCTCCCTCAGAGGTCATGGGTCTTCCAGCAGGACAATGATCCAAAACACACTAGAAAATGGTTTGAGAGAAAGCACAGGAGACTTCTAAAGTGGCCAGCAAAGAGTCCAGACCTGAATCCTGTGGAGGGATCTGAAAATGGCACCCTTCAAATCTCAAAGACCTGGAGCAGTTGGCTAAAGAGAATTCCAACAGAGCATTGTAAGAAACTCATTGATGGATACCGGAAGCGGTTGTTCGCAGTTATTTTGTCTAAAGGTTGCGCTACCAAGTATTACGCTGATGGTGCCAATACTTTTGTCCGGCCCATTTTTGGAGTTCGGTGTAAAATGATAATGATTTTTCTTTTTTTATTATTCTTTTGTGTTTTTTTTTTTTCATTGCAAGCCAAATAAATGAAGGTATTACTACCAAAGCATTTGTAATTGCCATCATTTTCTGGGAGAAATTGAGCATTATCTGATAGAATTTTAGGGGTACCAATACTTTTGGCCAGAACTGCATATAGCATATACACGCACACAAGAAATTAGAAATCAAAAAATGAGTAGTGTTTTTCAGGGTTTGAAATTAGACATTTTTGTCACATATGTGCCCAAAATGTAATCTGTGCAACTTACAAATATTTGGAAAAAACAATTACTGTGTTGTGAGCGAAAGTCATGGCATTAGCTTCTATGATTACACATGTATTCATTTTTACAGCAGCTCTGGTATGTCTACTACAGTCAATGGCAGCTGTTGGGTTAATTGAATCCTTTTTAATCATTTGTAAAATTACTTCATTCTAATATTCTTTTTATTTAAAAGGTCAATGGAACATGTTAAATTCTATATATTCATACATCATGTAGACATATATTTTTTGTAGAAAAGCTAATAAAAAGAATGTAAACCATATTACATCTACAATTATACATCAATTTTTTATGTATTACAGTTGCAGAGATGTCCTTCTTGCCAGACACAATTTTTCCTCATCCCTTGGTGTATATTAAAAGTGACATGAATATGAATGTGACCTCTTTTTTTTTTAACCACGCTTGGATACACACTCACAGACACACATGCATTTTACACATGCGTATATTAAAAGGGTCCATATTATTCCTTAGTTTAGTAACCAGCAAGCTGCGTTTAATTGTCGCCAAAACGCCTTGATGCGCTAATTACGAAACTGAGAAAGCGTGCTAATTTTCTGCGGCTGCTCTGCGACACGGAAGAGGTGTTAACCGTTAACAACATCCTGGGTTTCGTGAGCAAAACCAGGAGCGCGGTCGAACTTGAGCCCACACTCAATTACGGCAATTAGTCTAGGTATTTACACATATGAGAAGAACTTGTTGGAAAGTTGATGACCAAACGATAAATGGGTTTACACTAGAGTATTGCTTTTCTATCTTCGAAGTGCTCAATGCATTTTGACAATATTTACTTATTTACTGACTGATTAGGAGTGTAACGGTACACACAAGTCACGGTTTGGTACATACCTTGGTATGGGCGTCACAGTTCGGTCGAACAGGAAAACAGTTTTTTTTTTTTTTTTTTTTTTTTTTTACTCACAGCACTTGAAAGTTGAGTTTTGTTCTGTTGGCTAAAACTAAAAAACAGCTCTTATTAAAGTGCGAAATTACACTTTTTTTTTTTTTTTAATTGTTGTACCATTCTTTAATTCAGATTTTGTGCAAAAATTAAAAAAAAACACACCCTTTTTGTAGGAATCGACTGAGGTAACAGTTTAAGTCAGGTATAGCACTCGCCAGCTGGACAGTTGGTCACTTTTTTTATAAAAATATGCTACTAGCACTTTCAATGCTGGATTACAAACAGTTAATTGTAAACCATTTCCAGTGAACATAAGCCACGTTTACATGCTGACTTTTATTCATACCGATTCAAATCATTCCGAATAGAAATTTCAGATCAGCTGTTTACATGTCACTTCATCTATTCTGATCCAGCGTTTACATGTGTCTGCCTTTATTCCGAAAGGACGTTTGACAACTGCCGTCTAACATGCGCAGATTAATCAAAACAAACCGTCACGTTGCAAAACATGGAGATCGATCGTCAGATCAGCTGCTGTTTTAACTTTTCGAGTGGAAACAAAACTTCAGAATGATACGCCGTTCATTTAAAAAGTTGTGTGGGTGCGCTGTGCGTGTGCTTGGAAGCCATGTTGCAAGTGACGTTACTTACGTCACCAAGTGACGTCACCACGTCAGTACTTAGCATGCGCAGAAAGAACGCAACCAGACACCATTCCGCTTCCCTGTTTACATGATATAATTTTACTTCTAATCGGTTTGGGAAAAGGAATATTCCGCCCCGGTGAATCGGAATGAAATTCCATTCGGTTTGGGCCTGTTCATTCCGAATGAGGTGTTTATATGGAACACATTTATTCGGTTTGAACAAATATTCTGATTGTAATTGGAATATTTGGCTCCATGTAAACGTGGCAATATTCTCCTGCATAACATATACAGTATTTACTGTGTAACCCGAGTGTCAGCGCTGCCCCGCGTTCTGCTCCCACCTCTGACCCCAAGCTGGGACGCAAGCCTGTGCGCTGCGACGATTCTACTCGGCAGGCAAGGACGGTAACCACTGCGCCAATAACCTCGAGCCAACGGCACAGCCGTTAGCGTCCTTACATGACGGAATCGGCGGGGAGTTTTCCACGTTCCACAAAGGATACAATGTGTAACCGTTACAACTGTATATGTTGGCTAAAATAAAATAAAACGTGCAAATCGTTCCCAAAGTGAAAAAGCATCTCTTGAAATAGTGCAAAAAATACTCAGTGTTTCAATGACTTCAACCTAGGGCGAAAACAAAATAAACATTTCCCGATTTAAAAATGTAATGCTGCATTTGATAGCTCCCCCTGAACAATAAAACTTTTCATGGTAGTGATCAATAATAACTTCTTCGTCATCTGTTTTTTTCCCGTAATGTCGGTTGTTGGTTTAGTCACATTCCCTCTACCGCTCTCTGGATTGAAGGAGGACTAACTCCAACATGGATTACTTTAATTTTTTTTTTTTTAACTCAAACCTATTCGCACCGAACTGTGATGCCCGTATCGTCACGATGCGGGACGAATACAAATACTGTTACCAGTGTTGTTAATTTTACTTTAAAAAAAGTAATAAATTTCAGTTACAAATTACTTCTCCCAAAAAGTAATTGAGTTAGTAACTTAGTTACCCTCAACTATAAACTTCATAATGATTGACATGACACTTTCACCATTCACTGCGTCATGCATTCCAGAAGGGAGTCGTCCGTCCCACAACCCACTTCATTTATAAGTAGTCGGTCGCAGTTAAAACTCTCACACATGCAGCGAGCACAAAGCAGGATTTACATTGAAAAAGTACGAAAGCTGTACCGCATACTAACAAGAAGGATTGTCTCAGGAGTGATTTGTTCGAGGATTTAAGGTAATTAATATATTTTTCGTACCATGCATGCATTTCGAAACGTTGTGAAAAAAAATCAATGGGCCGCCAGAGCATTGGCATTATACTTCGCAATATTTAAGTAAAATAACTGCCCAGGTTTTTGTTTTTAACCAAGAATTGAGACTGTTTTATGTCCATATCTATAAAGAATTCAGGGATTTAAGCATTTATTCACAAGAAATTTCAACGGAAAAAGCCCTTAGTTTACTATGGCGGCCGCTAATTATTCACTTTATGAAAAAGTTGAATCAAAACACTTATCTTTCTAAAACAAACATTTTTTTATAGGAGCCTGGGAGGATGAGGACGGCCCGATTCTCGAGCCTGAAGGTGCTGGCCAGGTGGGAGAGCCACCCTCTGTCAAGGGCAGCAACAAGTTGACCCACAAGGCGAGGGGCGGTGGGACGGGCGGCTGGGTTGAACCTCTATGCAGCGGTCCTACTGCCCGAAGCCGAGCTCTCCTATTCTAATGTATACACTGCACTACCCTCCCCACACAATCCCATCACAGTACTGTGTAATGGCTGCAAGTCAGGGACCTGGCAGCCACAGTAATAGGGTGGTAGGTGGGTTCCACACTTTTTCCCTATGGCGTGGCTCCCGGGGTGTGCCCTCCTCTCTGCCTGGGCTGCCGGCCGCGGGATTGGAGGGAGGTCGGGGTTCCGATCTCGCGTTGCCCCGCGGCGGCTCCTCGGCGCTCTCCTGCTTCCGCCTTCCTCTCTCTTCTCTGCCTAGGTATCCGCCCTGCGCTCCGGCGCGGGTCGCTGGCTGAATGCCGGTGGGTCGGCTGGATGTCGCCTGCTCCGGCGGGGGGCCTGCCCTGCCCTGGGGTCGGTGGGCCGTTGGGGGTCCCGCGGTGTTTCGCTCGTGGGTCGGGTGGGCGCGCGGGGGTTGGTGGTGCATCCCCTCATCCCATCCCTGAAGGCCGGTTGATAGGAGTGCGGGTGGCTCGGGGGACCACCCTGGCTCGCTGACTCACACCCCACGCATGACGATGTGAAATTAGACACACTCAAGTAGGAAACCTCGGAGTCAGTATTAGCAAAGAGACAGCATAGAATCGGATGCCAACATACTCACACTTGCAAGGGATTCACACAAATACTGGGTTCTAGACCACATGGATGATTTAGGTAGACTTCACCCCTTCCAATCACTTATCTCTCAGACCCCCCCCTCCCTTTTCTTGGTTTACAGGCCCCCTACATGGTGTCAACCAGAAATACAACTAGCTAACGATAGCGCCAACATATTCATAGTTAGTTAGAGTAGGGAATTTTATTCCTTGTTGTTTGTGCTTTTTCTGTCTCTCTCCCTCTTTTCTTTTGTTCCCCCATAACCCATTCCTGTTTGCTGCATTCTCCTAATAAACAAGGTACACTGAATGATCACAATGGATGTATGTCATACTCCTATGTGATACATTAAAACTGTACAGGTCAATTGGACACTCAGATCTCCATGGCAGCTGAACAGGACAGGTTAAAAAAAAGGTGAACTCATAAATTCTACTGATGCATCTGGAGCATTCAGTATCTTGCTCAAGGACACTTTAACATGGTCACCACGGTAGAGGAAACGAACCCAGAACCGCTGGGCTGGGAAATGAATATGCCACCACTGAGCCACTCCGCTCATGAGAATCTTGTCACGATGCTTATTTTCAGTGGAAGTAATCAGGCGAGGCAAACTAACAAGGGGGATTCTCAAACCGTTATTTGAAAGCATAACCCTGTGATATCCAGAAAGCGGCTGTTTGAGTCTGTGTCTTGGACTTAAATCAATGCGATTGGTTCCTCAAAGCATTCTAGTTGAACAAACCCATCAGGCTTTCAAGTGTACTTTTATTCTCCAATCCCTTTTTTAGTTAACACGAGGCTGATGAATAGCACTTAATTCAGCCCGGATGAAAATTTAACACTGACATCTCAGTCGTGTCTTTGTCAGTGGTACTTTCCCAGCTGAAGCCCCCCCCCCCCCCAAAAAAGAAGAAAGAATTATGAGGATGAGGCCTTCAGCATGAGGGAAGGGGTCACTGTAATTACACATTGTTGCTATCAGCGCCCTTGAACTCTTCTGTTTCTCAAGCTGGCGAACAAGGCGGCCTCTGTGCCGCAAAGTCAGGCGAACGAGGACGGCTAGGACACTTTAGGTCGCGAGCGGGGCGAGTTGTAGTCAGCAGAAAAGCGGAGTACGATGGAGTTTAAACTAGGCCTTAAATATCAAAACCTCACACTCTAAAAAAAAATAATCCCAAAAGAGTGAGAAAATCTTTGACTGGGGAGGCCATTTCAAACAATCTAAAGCCGTAAGAGAGTCAAATGTGGTAAATGCATCATCACAAAATGATTTTTGCAAGCCTCACATAGCATATCATACAGTAGTTAACTTGTTCAAACCCAAATGTGAAACCCTAACCTTTGTTTGTTAAACCAAGAATTTAGACCTTAGTTTGATACCCTAACCAAAGCTTGTACCCCAATTTGGAAGCCTAACCTTTGTTTGAAAACCATAACCAAGGCATAAAACCCGAATTTTGAAACTCTTAACTCTTGTTGAAATCTTAACTAAACCTTGAAACTGAAGGAGGTAGTACCTTTTCTCGTCAGCACCGTCTAACTGTTCGATTATATTAAGTGTGTTAGAATAATGCAATCAGGGAATAGTATTTTTCTCGTATTTACTGTATTACTGTAACACACCCAATATAAAATAAGTAGCACTTATACCACAGTTTAAGGAAAACAAGCAGAATATAGGGCATAAGAGATACATGACACCCTCTTATCACGGAAGCCCAACGTGTGCGCCATGCAGCTGACTGAGCAAGATGGACGCTGACAAGCCCACGTCTGCACCACCAACTCTCGCAATCAGTTCTCTCGGAAAGTCCAGAACAAATGGCGGGATGCCCTGTCCAAAGACAAGGAAAACCGGAGAACGCCCGATATCCCCTGATAACACGACTGATAAGACTCTAAGATCCCCTTTGACGCTGAGGTGTCAAAATCCACAACCCTTGTTGCCCTGACAACAGTAACTCCCGAATCCTCCTGTCCAATCCACAAACAGACAATAATCCTAAACAACGCCCAAACACACCCTTCTTCTGCCCACGGCCCGCCCCGTGAGAGCCTTCAAAAAGACAATGTTTAACTAATCGGGGTCATTTTTTCTTAGGAACCTTATGTTGACTTGTGATATGGTGTCCCTGAATCCTCGGCTGGGTCCCATTGCTGTATGATTGCTGTTGACTCAGAATAAATTGTCAACTCGTGCTTCGAAGCCTTCTTCCAGCTTTCAAATCGGAGTCAGTACAAGGGGTTAAGACCGAGTGGAACTCGCGGAGTTTGGCCTTTTGGCCCGGTTGTCGGGATCTCGCCGGCCCGGGTCATTGGAGCTGCGCCAGCACGGGTACGGTGGCACGGCTGGCGTGATTCTGGGAATCTGGCTAAAAGGTCAGATTCCGTCAAAACCCAAAACACAGCCTCAAACACCAATTTGAAACCCTCACCAAGGCTTAAAACCCAAATTTTATTTGATTGGTTCAGATTCTTCCTCGTGAGTCATCATCATCACCTGCATCTTGCTTTGTGTGGTCCGTTAACAAACGAGACCTGCTCGTTATCGGCGGGCCCGAGACGACATCATCGCTCATTCGGGTATCCCATAATGACACATGCGCACACAGATCGATAGCATTGATCTGCCGCCTCCTTACAATTCAGCAACAAAGACAGGCTCGGAGGTTTCCAAGGTACATCTCGTCTAGGGATACTTACACTATTGTTGTATATGTACATTTATATTCCGGCGTCACATTAGCTTGTTGTGTGTTACACATTCACGTTGTACGATGTTGTGGCTTTCTCTGTGGTACATTCGCATGTTCATTTTACCGCAAACCGGGCTCATCCCAGCAGCCGAGTAAAGATTGATGTAGCCCATCTCCAGGAACGACCTCGTAAAAAGCCAAGCACCGAGCGGCTCTCGCGACCAGCCTTTTCTCACTGTTCATCTTGTCGTGATGTAACGCCAAGTCTCCTCCGAACTCCCGGCCACAGTCGGACGTGTGAGGGTGAGAGATGATCTCAATAGTGAACGACCACGTTGGCGATCTTAGTCTCCTAAATTCGCCGATTACTATTACTAACATTATCTTAGCATTTCTTTCAAACACAAGTGATTCAGTTTTTCATATTTTTCTCAGTCACCATGGAAATGCGTTCAATATGTCCAATGTTGGCCAGCTGAGACGGATGAAGGGAATGCCCGGACTGCTTATTTCCCAGGGTGCCCTTGGCGGGTCGCTTACGCCCGTTGCGCTCCCGCCACATCCTCACTTCATTTCGCATTCTTTAATATTGCATGGAGCTCATTTAAGAGACACACACATTGAGGAGAACACAATAGTTCTGCTGTAAATCCCCCCACAGGCGCTCTCAGGAGTGTATTTTAGAATGGAGCAGATTGATGTTGTCAGGGAACGCGGGCGAGCGAGCGAGCACCGTGGAGCCAAATGCAGGGACGTGGAAAGGTGGTGCAAAAATGATTTAATCAGAGCCCCCCAAAAAAACAGTACAAGCTGAAGACTGGTGATGCAGAAAACACAGAGGCAAACAAAAAATCAGCGTGTCAAAAAACTTACAGAGGAACACGAGGTCTTGGACGCAGTAACGGACAAGAATCAACGCTGACGTGAACATGGACAATATTACGACAAAGACTCAACAAAAATGGGGAACTTATACATACACACACACACACAGACAAGGAGTAACGAGACAACGAGGAACAGGTGGGTGATACAGGGGGAATCAGTTTGGAGGATACGCAAGGAGCAGGTACAACAGGTGAAACCAATTGTCAATCGCAGAGACAAGTCACACAAGGAGGAAACAAACACAAAACCTAACAGACGTGGTTACAATTGATGATGTCCCAGCATGTGTGTGAATTTGTTGTTAAGTCATTGGCCGACATTGACAGAAATAGATGTCGAATCCATTTTGGAGAGACAGCGAGAACCAAAAGTGGTAACTGGTATGTGGCAAAAATTTGATTTTGATTTGCAAAAAAAATGCCACATGGCAAAAAACATTTTGCCACATAACAAAAAAATGCCACATGGCAAAACTTGGCAAAAAAATGCCACATGGCAGAATCCATTTTTCCACGTGGCAAAAAAAAAATGCGATGTGTTTATTTCTCCATTGTTGCATAAGAAAACAGCGAGTTTTCCTATTTTAAGGTGAAGGGAATAGTATTTTTTCTCGTATTTACTGTTTGACTGTTTGTATTACTCTAACACAGCCAATATAAAATAAATAGCACTTATACCACAGTTTAAGGAAAACAAGCGGAATATAGGGCATAAGAGATACATGACGCCTTCTTATCACGGAAGTCCAACGTGTGCGTCATGCAACTGACTGAGCAAGATTGATGCAAGTTCTCCCGGACAGTCTGGAACATGGGTGTCCAAACCTGTCCTCAAGGGCCACTGTGGGTCCTGGCTTTTGTTCCTACCAATCGAGCACAGACTGTTTAACCAATGAAGTTTGTGCTAAAACAAGCAACACCTGACTGCAATCAACTGATTACACTTGTGACACACCAGATTGGTGAAAAGATGCCGCCTTGTTTTTTAGAAATCTAATCCAGCACCCACTGAGGCCCTATGTGGAATAGTTTGGACACCACTGGTCTAGAACAAATAGCGGGACATCCGGTCCCAACACAAGGAACACCAGAGAACACCCGATATCAAACTGATAACACGACTGATAAGACTCCAAGAGCCCCTTTGACGTTGAGGTGGCAAAATCCACAACCCTCGCTGCCCTGACAACAGTAACTCCCAAATCTTCCTGTCCCACAAACAGACAATAATCCTAAACAACGCCCAAGCACATCCTTCTTCTGCCCACAGCCCGCACATGTGAGCCTTCAAGGACTGAATGTTTAACGAATCGTTGTCATTTTCTCGGGAACCTTTTGTTGACTAGTGATATAGTGACCTGATCCTCGCCTGGGTCCCTCTGTGCTGGATGATCGCCGTCGACCTGAATAAATTGTCAACTTGCGCTTCGAAGCCTTTTTCCAGCTTTCAAAATGGAGTCAGTACAAGGGGTTAAGACTAAGGTGAGTGTGCGTAGTTTGGCCTCTTGGCTGGGTTGTTGGATACCGCCGGCCCGGGTCATTGGATCTGCGCCAGTGCGGGTCCGGCAGTTTCGGCTGGCGTGATTCCGGCAGTCTGGCTAAAAGGTCAGATTCCTGAAAAGGAGTAGGTGGCATTTTAGCCATGCAAAGAGTTTTACTAGTTTCGGTGAAAAAGTGAATAGTTTTTTTGTTGTTGTTGTTTGTGAACTACATTTCCACACAAATGCACTTCGAGGTATCATTTAGCTTAGCAAGGAGAAGCATGAGAGTCTTTTTTCGAGTGTCCCAGAGCTTGCCAAACTAAAAAAGTGCATTTAATTTGTTGTTTTGATTTTAACGTTTGGGCTCAGTTTTCAAGATTTTCGGTGATTGGTTTCGGCCAAGAATTTTGATTTCAGTTCATCCCTAGTTTTTATTATGCATTCATCCACTATTTTACAAAGTCATCATCCACTAACTCGTTGGCTGCCATTAGCTGCCCGCCAATCCAGTCAAAATGGATTGGATGTCTATCACGGTCAATGGCAGTAAACGATCAACATTCACTGCCAGAGCTCTCAATTTAAATGAAATTGGATGTCTATTTCAGTTAATGGTAGCGAATGAGTTAAGCTAAATGAATGCATAACTGTAAAAATCCTCCACAGGAAATCCGAGCTCAGCACGATGAGAGTTGAAACAAAAGACAACCAAACATTCTTTTTTTTCTTTTTGTCCGCCATTTTGATGAGTTAAGCGGCTCGTGCTCAGTGATATTGATTTTTCTTTTCTTCCCCGTCTGCGATCGGGCCGTGGCGCCGAGAAAATGAGGTCTGGCCCTTCGCTTTAGGTCCCGTCAGCCGGAAACGTGAGCCCGGGATGGGGCGGGTCTTTTATTGTAAGCGCGTTCCCTGTAGATGGTGTGGACGTGTCTATTTTCCTGGCGAATTAAATATGAAGGCTATCAGTGGATGGGCAGCAGGACTCCAAACGAGCGCTCGGGGACACGTTGCCATTATTGTCATCCGTTATCGCCGACAGATAGTCATTCCGGACGTCCATTATGGCATCGGTGGCAGGCGGAAGCCTTGGATTTCCTTTTCTGTTTTTTTTTTTTTTCCCCAAAAAAAGCGTTAAGTGGGAGAAAATGGAGCGTCCGAGCCAAGTTGGATGAAATGATTCCCAAACATTTAAAGTAGAATTTAGGCAGAAAATATGACAAGTAAAAAAGAACAAAACAAAAAAAAAAACAGTTTAAAAACCAATAGAGTTTTACAGAAGGCGTTTAAGTTGAGGTTGGAGTAGCAAACATTAACTGAGGTCTGAAACGCTTAAATATAAAATCAGGCCCAACAAGGTCTAACAAGGCCTTAAAACACTACCTCTGAATAGAAATTGTAATAGCTCATTTTTGTTTTTTAAATGGTGTGATTTGGATGGAACAGAGTGGATACGGACAAAGGGGACATTTGGTGCTAAAGTTAGGCCTCACCTAGCTATGCTAGCATCACTTTGGATACTAGCTAGAATTTTACAAATAAACCTTTTGTAATGATTCAATTCAGTTCAATTCTTTGATATATATTTTTAACAGAGTGTAAACGTTACAACCAACCACATTGGACGTACTTCAGAAAACTGAAAAAACAAGTTTTTAAAGAAGGTCAAAAATGAAATTGCTTGCCACAGTTGAAAGTTGCCAGTGGTGTGATGTTATCGCAGAAGAGTGATGTCCCTAATAAATAGGGAAGTTTCTTAAAGGGACACTAATACAGCTTAACAGACTGGACAGCGACACTGGGGACGAATGGAAAACCTTTTTTTCTTTCTTTCTTTCTTTTTTTTTTTTTTCATTGTATTCATTTAATTTGAAAACACATGATTCAAGATAGTTTATCCAGGACAATGAAACCATAGCAATTATTAGTAGTAGTAGAAGTGTTGCACAATACCATTTTTTGGCCCTGATTCGGATACCTGGCTGTGCAGTATCGGCCGATACCATAGAGATACCACTTTGTTTGAAATGTATATATATTGAAGGAATCTGACCTTTCAGCCAGACCGCCAGAATCGGGCCAGCCGAACCGCCGGACCCGTGCTGGCGCAGCTCCAACGACCCGGGCCGGCGGGTCAAACTCCTTGTGTTCGTTCACATGTTTCGTCTTCAACTGTTTTATCAGGTTTGAGGTATTAAAACCGGGCAATTTAACTCCACCTCTCGAAACTTTCAGGCCGCAAATCTTGCATGCTGCCATTGATTGTAATCGACGGAATTTCTATGCTAAAGACCAAGTCTCCAGATCTTTCTCTAAAACCATTTTCTAGTGCTTTTTGAAGTGTGTTTTGGGTCATTGTCCTGCTGGAAGACTCATGACCTCTGAGGGAGACCCAGCTTTCTCACGCCGGGCCCTACATTATGCTGCAAAATTTGTTGGTAGTTTTCAGACTTCATAATGCTTTGCATACGGTCAATCAGTCCAGTGACAGAGGGAGCAAAACAACCCCAAAACATCAGGGAACCTCTGCCATGTTTGACTGTGGGGACCATGTTCTTTTCTTTGAAGGCCTTGGTTTTTTCCTGTAAACTTTATATTGATATTTTGTCTCATCTAACCAGAGAACATTCTTCCAAAACGTTTTTGGCTTTCTCAGGTAAGTTTTGGCAAACTCCAGCCTGTCTTTTTTATGTCTCTGGGTCAGAAGGGTTAGGGTCTTCCTGGGTTGAGTCCCTTTTCATTCAGATGCAGACGGATAGTGCAGGTGACACTGTTGTACCCTCAGACTGCGGGACAGCTTGAACTTGTTTGGATGTTAGTCGAGATTCTTCATCCACCATCCGCACACTCTTTCGTTGAAATCTCTCGTCAATTTTTCTTTTCCGTCCACATCTAGGGAGGTTAGCCACAGCTTTACACTTATTGATGACACTGCGCAAGGTAGACACTGGAACATACAGGTCTTTGGAGATGGACTTGTAGCCTCGAGATTGCCCGTGCTTCCTCACAATGTTGCTTCTCAAGTCCTCAAACAGTTCTTTGGTCTTTTTTCTTTTCTCTGTGCTCAATGTGGTACACACAAGGACACAGGACTGAGGTTGAGTCAACTTTAATCCATTTTAACTGGCTGCACGTGTGATTTAGGTATATCCACCGCCTGTTACGTGCCACAGGTAAGTAACGGTTGCTGGTAATTACACAAATTAGAGAAGCATCACATGATTTTTCAAAGGATTTCAATACTTTTCTCTGGCCAATTTTTGGAGTTTTGTGTAAAATGATAATGATTGTATTTTACTTTTTTTTCCATTCTCTTTTGTGTTTTTTCATTGCAAGCAAAATCAATGCAGATATTACTACCAAAGCATAAGTAAATGCAATCATTTTCTGGGAGAAATTGAGCATGAGCAAGTTTTGTGTAAAATGATAAGGATTTTTTACCCCCATTGTCTTTTGTGTTTTTCATTGCAAGCAAAATAAATGAAGATATTACTACCGAAGCATTTGTAATTGCAGTCATTTTCTGGGAGAAATTGAGCATTATCTGAAGGAATTGCAGGGGTGCCAATACTTTTGGCCAGCACTCTAGCAAAAATCCATATAATCCTTTTTACCTGAATTAGGAGGCTGTACACTTGAATTCATAAGAGACGGCAATTAATCAAACACTGGGGACACAAATGGCACCGTTTAATAAAACAAAACAAAAAAAAACCCTAATGTGTAACCTAAAGACTAGTTTGGAAGCCTCTCCTCTTGTTTGAAATCCTGTATACTACAAATCCTACATCAAAAACCCTACTCACAGCTTTCAAACCCTAAACTTGTCTCGACACCCTAACCCCTCCATCGCCATGAAACAGTCTTCTCTCGGTTATGTTTGAGATAAGTCTGTTCCTGTTGGTGATTTATAAAGACACGCACATACACAGTAGTGTAAGTAAATAAAGTGAAAGCATTTGAAACTGTGATGAAGAGCTGTGCTCTCTGCTGGCTGCACTGTGTTGATTTAAAGGCCTGACATTTACAGCCAGCACCTCCATTATTCACAAATACACACATGCTTTACAATGGTAGCAGGAAACTAGGCAGGCAGCTAAGCGAGCGGAATGTCAAACCTGAACCGACAACTCATTGGCTGCCTTTGACGGCGTTAGTCCAGTTTGATCACTGCTAGCTCTTCAAAATTAGAGTGTTAAGTCATGATTAGGGTATAATATGAGGGTTTCAAGTCAGGGAGTTAAGGTTTAGGACTTCAGAAACAGGCATGAAAATCTCTCACCTTTCGGCGAAATTCGCCATTTTGAAGTCAAAAAGGGCGACCTACGTGAATTGCGTAGATCCGAGGAGAAATTCTTTTTGGGGGGTCGGGAGGTTTTATTTAATTATTATTATTATTATCATCATGTGATTAACTTAGTACGTAAACTGAGCACTTAAGAACACAGTCAGCAAATCCTTCTAGATGCTTCGCTGACGAGAACCAATCATCGGCCCAAGCTGCGTTCCATTATTCCAAACGCGCGCACTCCTTACTGTAAATGGAGTGCTCGGAGAGCCTTTGTTTGCATTGCAAAGCTGCGAAAACAAAAAGCAGGCCTTATCCACACCGGGGCAGACCAGAGCGCAGCCTACACACTTGCCTGTATTTGCCAGCAGATTGAATTTGGTGAGTCATGGTTTCAATCGTTTTCACATTTTGCGATATAAAAAAGTTACTGCCATTCGTTGCAGCTTGCGTTGAACACTGCCAGAGCTAGCCAAATCTCCCATGAAAAAAAACAGCTCCCGTTAAATTGGTGTCAAGCTTGTGTATTTAGCGGTAATATAAACGAAGAAACACAGTGTTGAGTCAAATTAAGCGGCATGCTCTCGGATGCAGGGGGCGCCTCACATCGCTCCCGTCGTCCGCCGGAGACGCGTTATTTTCGGCTTGGATTTGAGCTGACGGCCGGTGTCGGCACAACACCGGCCCGACGAGTGGTGGGAATGAGTCCTGCTTCTTAAAGCTTTTCAGAAATACAGGGATCCCTCGTTTTTCGCGGTTAATGGGGACCGGAACCCGCCGCAATAAGTGAAAACCGCGAAGTAGCGCCCCCCCCCACACACATTTTTTTGTGCGTGTTCAATGCATTTATTCAGATTTTACATTGGAGAAAAGATATATATATAAGACATGTTTTTTTTCACTTTTTTCACCAAAGTATCATTTATAAATGGTTTTCAAGCACTTCAAAATGTAAGAATTATGATAAGTTTTAAACATGTTACTGCCCCACCGAATTATTTTTAAACAAGAATAAAGTAGTAAGAAAATGCTTGGTTTTATTAAATGCTTCATAGTGAGTCTACTCAAACCCTCTCAGGCTTTGGTAAACGGTGATTGACACATGTGCAAAGTTTTTCTTTTTATATATATATTTTTTGTTTGAAGCAACTTATTTGATTGAATAATAAAGACACAAATGTCCTCGCCAAAATGTGGCCCAAACGCAAAACAACATTACTTCAATGGAAAAATTTGTTTCAATCAAGAAAAATAGTTTTCAAATGCTTTTTTTGTCTCAAATTTATTTTTGCAATCAAAAACAATTTTTTTTATTGAAGTGACTTTCTGGGGATTAAAAGTATGTACTGTATTTTGATTGAAGCAACTTTGTTTTTGATAGAAGTAACTTTGTTTTTTGATTGAATAATAAAAACACAAATCTACCTCCATCGTTATTGAGAGAGAAAGAAATTAAGAAAGCTTTAAAACTAAAAGCCACCGGGGAGTCTGTTTTTTTGTTTTTTTAAATATTTATATTTCATTACATAGACATGCGTCGTAGGGAAGGGAGATTGAGGGATAAAAAAAGGAGTTAGATGAGGCTGCTAAAGGCAGTGGATACCTCATCAGCTGGGTGAATAGCAGACCTGGTAAGAACAAGTTTGCAAGGATAGTCGGGTATTAAATCCAATTATAAACACAATTACAATGTTATTTTTCTATAAGATTTTTATGTCATTGCTTGATTAATCATTAGGTGCTAGAGTTGTTAAGTATGGATAATAATGAAATAATAGTTTTAAGAAAACTGTGCTGTTGGTGGCTCAGTGACCATCTGATGTGGTTTGTTCTCAGATGAACAAGTTGAAGAAGGAAGTTTTGATGCAGAGGTTGAAGGAAGAAAAGAGGCAGACTGACTGAGTCACAGCCAGAAAGTGTTGATGACAGTTTTGATTTCTATTCACTGTTGCCTCCTCCCAATTAAAGTATGTCACAGTTGCAGCCAATTATTATCTAAAGCTGGTTAAAATTGAAGTTATGTTGTTTTAAGGTGTATTAAATACTTGTTCATGTGCCCCTTTTGATCTACGAGCACCCGCCCCTCCACCGGTCTCTGCATGGCCCTGCTGAAACACAGTGTGGGTCGACAGAGCTCAATATTTTGTTGGGGTGTACAGTGTACTGGAACATATTTCCTCCACACCCTTCTCACCTTTTTAACCCCTGACCCATTTTCATGCCTGCAGAAAGTGTTCAGGCAACAAATTAAGTCTGAAAGTCGTAGTTTTGGTTTGAAATAATCAGGGTTTAAAATTGGCGTGTCATGCCAGGGTTAAGGTTTCATAATTGGGTTTTAGGGCACCTGTTGCAGTCAAGGTTTCAAGCCAAGATTTGAGTTTGAAGACAATTTCAAACAATGTTGGGTTTCAAGACAGCCCCGAGTTCCTAAAGGCTCTGGATGTTGTGCGGCTGTCGTGGCTGACACGCCTCTACAACATTGCGTGGACATCGGGGACAGTGCCTTTAATTGGCAGAACGATGTGGTGGTCACCCTTTTTAAGACGGGGGACCGGAGGGTTTGTTCCAATTATAGAGGGATCACACTCCTCAGCCTCCCCGGTAAAGTCTATTCAGAGGTGCTGGAGAGTAGGGTCCGTCGAATCTCGGATTCAGGAGGAGCATTGTGGTTTTCGTCCCGGCAGTGGTACAGTGGACCAGATCAACACCCTCGGCAGGGTTCTCGAGGGTGCATGGAAGTTGGCCTAACCAGTCTACATGTGTTTTGTGGATCTGGAGAAGGCGTTATACCGTGTGCCTCGGGGAGTCCGGCGTGGGGTGCTCCAGGAGTACGGGGTACTGAGTCCCTTGGTAAGAGCTGTTCGTTCCCTGTACGACCAGTGTCAGTGTTTGGTCCGCATTGCCGGCAGTAAGACGAATTCGTTCCCAGTGAGGGTTGGACTCCATCAAGGCTGCCCTTTGTCACCAATTTCGATGCGCAGCCGAAGCGTTGAGGTTTGGTGACCTCAGCATTGCATTTCTTCTTTTTGCAGATGATGTGGTGCTGTTGGCTCCATCAAGCTGTGACCTCTAACTCTCACTGGAGCGGTTCGCAGCCGAGTGTGAAGCGGTCGGGATGAAGTTCAGCACCTCCAAATCCGAGAACAAGGTCCTCAGTCAGAAAAGGGTGGCGTGCCCTCTCCGGGTTGGGGATGAGATCCTACCCCAAGTGGAGGAGTTCAAGTATCTTGGGGTCCGGATACAAGCGGCCGAAATGAGTTTCAGACGCATGGTGTCCTGGCTGTCCCTTAGAGATAGGGTGAGAAGCTGGGTCATCCGGGAGGGATTTGGCATCGAGCCGCTACTCCTCCGTGTTGAGAGGAACCAGCTGAAATGGCTCGGGCATCTGGTTCGGATGCCTCCGGGACGTCTCCCCGGAGAGGTGTTCCGGCACGTCCCGCCGGCGGGAGGCCCCGGGAACGACCCGGGACACGCTGGAGAGACCCTGTCTCTTGGCTGGCCTGGGAACGCCTTTGGATCCCGCCAGAGGAGCTGGTTGAAGTTGCTGGGTAGAGGAAAGTCTGGGCTTGCCCGTTAAAGCTGCAGCCCCCGCGACCCGACCCCGGAGCAAGCGTAGGATGATGGATGGATGGTTTCAAGACAGGTTTTGGGTGGCAAAATTAGGTTTCCAGCTAGGGTTTGGGGTTTAAATTCCTGGTTTCAGGTTCTGAAGACTGTTTCAAACCAGGGTTATGGTTTCGATGCATGGTTTTAGACGGTGTTGTGATTTCCGATTTAGGTTTCCAAAAATGTTTCAAGTCGAGAAGAGAATACGAAGAGCAAGGGGGGGAAGGACACGATGGAGTACAGGCGAGCTAACGTTTGGGTGAAATGTTAAATTGTCTATTCTGGTTTTGTACTCTCAAACATTGCAAAAAGAGGGCAATTTTCTATCCAAGAGGAAACTGAGCGCAACTATAAGAGACCATTTTTGTGTACATTGTATCACTTTTGTAGTCTGGTGTAATTCTTGTGAACAAGCAGCTTTAAGGCCCCTTTTGCCAGACAAGCAGACGTGGAGACGGGCCGGCTAATAAACAGCACCACTTGGAGTCAGGACCACGGAGGGTGTTGGCTTCACTTGTGGTCGCTTTCAAGTCGCAACCAAAAGCGTTTTGGACATTAGGAACCCATAAACGTCTCCTGCAGAGGACATAAACTCCATATATTGTACAATATTTCCTTGTCCTTACACTCTGTACTTCAGTAGAAGTACATATATTACTGTAAAAGTAGGAGTTGTAATCCTACACGAGTACTTTTACTTGTTTGAACCCCTGACTATGGTTATGAAATTCTACTTTGAAGCCCAAGCCCAACTTTGGAACCCAAACCTAGAAGTCAAACCCTAATTTAAAAAAGGCCTAACTTAGATTTGTCACTTTTTCAAATAAACAGCTGGAAAAGTCTGTAGTTTAGTTAAAGAATAGCCCTCTGACCACTTTATGGGGAAATAAGAGTAAAATGGTTGGTATTCCTGAATATTCTGCCTAGCAACAAGACATCATTTCACCAGGTAGCCAAAGAATTTCATTTAAGCAGGCTAATACAGAGTAGTATTACTTTTTGGCGTAAACATTTTTGGAAATATATATATATATATATACTGTATATGATATAAATCATGGTTGTGATTATTTTCATTATATTTAAAGCGGCAGTATTTATTTATTTTATATTCATTTTTCATAAACTTGCATGCCATTTTATCAGGTTTGCACATAAATTTGCATTCAGAGTGCCTAGAATATCATTTTTCAAGATATTCAGTCAGTCATCTTTGTTTGGGTTTCTCCAAAATTGGAATTGACAATCATAGTAAATGCAGCTATATGGATCCAATTTGAATATTCAATATTTAAATTTCAACTCCTTGCTCTGATTGGCTGTGGGTGGAGGGGTGTGTCGGTGGTAAACCCGTGGGCGTTGGCAATGCGTGTAAGTGACATTGAAACGTTGCTGACTATGATCTTCCTTCAGTGACATAAAGCTTGGTGATTTAACAGTCATACAAAAATAAAATATTTGATTACATCACACTCCTGCTTCGAGAGACAGCGAGAACCAAAAGTGGTATTTGCCATGAGGCAAAATGGATTTTGCCATGTGGCATTTTTTTGGGGCATGTGGCATTTTTTTTTTTTTTTTTTTTTTTGCCATGTGGCAAAATGGATTTTGCCATGTGGCACTTTTTTGCCATGTGACAAAATGGATTTTGCATGCATGGAGCATTTTTTTTTTTTTTTTTCTGTCATGAGGCAAAATTGATTTTGCCTTGCGGCATTTTTTTTGCCATGTGGCATTTTTGCTTGTCCTGTGGCAAAATGGAGTTTGCCCTGTAGCATTGTTTTTTTTCCATGTGGCAAAATTGATTTTGCCATGGTTTATTTTTTTGTTATGTGGAAAAATGGATTTTGTCATGTGGCAAACAGATTTTGCCATGTAGCATTGTTTGTTTGCAATGTGGCATTTTTTTGCCATGTGGCAACATTGATTTTGCCATGTAGCATTGTTTGTTTGCAATGTGGCATTTTTTTGCCATGTGGCAACATTGATTTTGCCATGTAGCATTTTTTTGTCATGTGGCAAAATTAATGCCATGTTTGCCATGTGAATGTTCAATCGACAGTCAGAGAAGCTGTCTACAAATGGAGAGAGTTTGGCCCTTTTGCTTCTCTCCCAAGGAGTGGCCATCCACCAAAGATGAAGCCAAGAGTTCAGCACAGAATACCCAGAGAAGTAAAAAAGAACCCTAGAGTATGCTAAAGACTTCTAAAAATCACTGGTACAGTCCAATATCTCTATGCACACATCAACTACATGTAAAACTATGGCCATGAATGGTAGGACATGGGAGGACTCCACCGAGGAAGCCACTACGGTCTAGAAAAAAAACAATGTTCGCAAAAAGGCACTTGGACACTCCAGAGAAGTTTTGGCAAAATATTTTGTGGACTGATGAAACCAAAGTTGAATTGTCTGGGAGTAACACACAACGCCATGTGCGAAGGAAAAATGGAACACATTACCAACATCAACCCCTCATCCGTACCGTGAAGCATGGTGGAGGGAGGACCATGATTTGGGGCTGTTTTGCTGCCTCAGAGCCTGGACAACTTGCAATTATTGATGGAAGAATGAATTCAAAAGTTTTACAGGAAAACCCGAGGCTGTCTGTCAGACAATTGAAGCTAAAAAGAGGATGGATGCTTCAACAAGAATGATCCAAAACACAGAAGTAAGCCAACTTCAGAATGGTTTCAGAAGAACAAAATACACATTCTGGAATGGCCAAGTGAAAGTCCAGACTTAAGATGTTGGGGTATTACCTAAAGACAGTGATTCATGCCAGACATCCCAGGAATCTGACTGAACTACAGCAGTTTTGTAGAGAAGAATGGGCCAAGTCGATGTGCCAAACTGATCTGCAGCTACAGGTAGCGTCTGGTTGAAGTTATTGCTGCCAAAGGGGGGGAGGGGGGGGCACAAGATATTAAATGTGATGGTTCGCTTACTTATTTTTCCCCCTTTTGTAGTTTTTTGCATGCTATCCTCATTAAAATACGAAAACCTATACATGTTTGGGTGGTTTTAATTCAAGCAGACCCTGTATTTTCATCTGTGTGATTTTGACAGAGATCAGATCACATTTGTTGGTGATTTTATGCAGAAATGTGAGGAATTCCAAAAGGTTTAGATACTTTTTCACACCACTGTATTTTACCATTTACAAATGTAAGCTCATTATTTCCCACCACTGCAAGGAACCAAAAAAGTGAGCGAGAGTCCATATAGCAGGTAGAAGCTCTCTCTCTCTCTCGCTCGCTCTCTATGTATGGGGGTACAAAATGGAGAATGTTTTGAATTATCCATTCCTGCCATGAGTGACAAATGGAGGGAAGGATTCGTCATAAATCACAAGCGGCCCAACACAAAGTGCTTGCTCGGCAGCTGCAGAAGCAGCCTGAAATTTAGTGTTTGCTTCGTCTGCAAACGCCACCATTTTCTCTGTGTGAGTGTGCATGCTGGCATTGGATGATGATGTTTCAGTGCCACCGACAGCAATAGACGTCCAATCCATTTGGACTTGGAGGGCTATCATACGCCGCCACTACTCCCAGTCCAAATGGATTGGACGTCAATAGCAACCACTGGCCTAATACAGACCTTATGAAGAATCAACAGGAGTGTTGACTCAGCGTCCTTGAGAAAATAAACAACTTGAATGGACATGACGACTTTCAATCGGCATCTTCCCGACTTTATCCGGGAACCGGCTTACGATCAAATATTTTGTTTGCCATTGCGCCAATATCGGCGTTTTTGCTTCTTCTTTGACATTACCTGTAATGGCATTTTCATTGATCGGTCCCTTAATGGTCAGCCCATGTATACAGGATGGTGTTCATTTAAAGTAGAAATGAATAATGGCTGTCTGAAGTGAAGCAGTAAAACCTCGTGTGTGTGTGTGTGTGCGTGCGTGCGTGCGTGCGTGTGTGTGCGTGTATCTTTTTCGTTGTCATTGAAAAAGGGGAAAAAAGGATGGAGTTTTTAATTTGTGGGCTATAGCGAGGGTGGTAAGACTTTAGGCAATAAAAACTAATTTACCTTCGCAAACAGAATTTGTACTCAAGTATTTCTGCAAACGCAAAGCATTTCGCCGGCGAGTGATCGTACATCACTTCTATGCGTCGGCAAACAACCCCCTCCCGCCTCTGCTTCTTCATCGCTCTTAGGTCATCAGCTGGAGAAACCACAACAAAAGGGGATCGGGCGGGTAGGGGCGGCGTTGGCGCGGTGACCTTGGCTGTGACATCATGTGGCGGCAGAAAGAAATGAAGCCATTAGGCCGAGGCGGCGCTCGCCCATAAATCAGACGCTTTCCAATAAGCTGCCTTAATGGTCATCCATCACCCCCGCCAGCCTGCGCCCTCCGCGCCCGACCGCCTGGGGAACGGCCGCCGGGACGCGGGGTAATAACAGAGGGGCGGGGGGTGTGCGTGAGGGGGCTCTGTCCAGGTAGACTCTGTGGGATTGGCTCAAAGAGGGAAAACACAGCAGCAGTTAGGCAAGAGAATGAAGGATGAGCAAGAAGATGGAAGGCAGGGGGGCGAAAGGTGAGTTCAAATGGAAGGCATATAGTGAAGAAGGCACACCGCAAAAACTTTTGTGAAGAAAAAAAAAATGAGTGAATATCCAACCGCAGTTCTATAGTAAGCACAGGTCCCCATCGAATTATGGTCCGTATAGTGTAGGGTTGTATCAGATGGAGCTCAGATACGGCATTAAAATCAAGGAATCAGTATCAGCTAGTACTAAGAAATAATGCGCCTATGCTGCACGATGTGTTCTTCAAGATGGCCGGCAGTTACAAACGCAGCTTTTAAAGTGCGTATGACAGGATTAAAAAAAAAGAGTCTTAAATAGCATTATTATGTGAATTAGACTCGTATATAGTCGAATCGTTTCAAAAATATAACAATTTGGCAAAGTGCAGATGACGAGAAATTAGTCTTTTAATCTGCCATTTAGCCCCGCCTGCCATTATAGCGCTCTGGCGTCCCCAAATGGAGGATGACGTCGGCAGGGTCGTGATTTCATCTGATTTAGAATTCGGCCCATTGAGGGGGAATTATTCAGAACGAGGAAAACGTGGCGAAGAGAGCAGCAAAGTGTCATTGTTTTGATTTCTCTCCAGCAATATTTTTACAGGATATTCATTTTATCCAAGTATTTTTTTCCCCATTGCTAAATAAACCAAATAACGGTCTTGTGCTAAATGGAATATGAAATATTAAAAATGCATTTTATTCAGTAGGACATGGCAAACTTACTCAATAATGGTCAAAGCTGTCTACTTCTTGCACTTTCCCGAACGATATTTTAAGCCACCAGAGTTAGTCCGGCTTTTGCCATTACCCTGCCCCGGCTTCGGAGAATCGAAACAAACCAGGAGGCGTGACAGCTAGCCGACAAGCTAGCTAACCCAAACCGAGTGAAGTCTCAAAGTCTTATTTTCGCTCTTTCAAGCGAAAAATCACACAAAACTACCCCGGATCATATCACACGGCAGCAGGATTGTCGATTGTCTTCGCCGATCGGCGACCCGCCAGGCGGCGAGCAAGTGACAGCTCATCCTTCCCTTGCTGCGGGCAGGAGAGCTCGTTTGCGGGGAAGCGGCTGGAGAATGACCGCCGGACAAACCGGCCAACGTCTGATGGGGTGGGAAATTTGACAGAACACCGGGTTCACGAAGAGGGCAATAAGCCGAGTATAGCGCTCTCCCGGCAGGTACGTGAAGGACCGAGGGGGGGGTATGCGACAAGCTGCCGGTCATTGGCCGAGTGGCATTCTCAGCTGACAAGGAGCATTGTCAACCAAAAATTGCAAGACACCTCCGTATTAAAATGTGTGCCATGATCCCAGTATTTGACATGGTACAAAACACCATGTTTACTCACTTCCTCGTAAGTCCAATGGTCCCACAGTTGTCGCACACTTGTTTTGGCCGATCTCGGGACGAACTTTTTCAAACCCAAAAAGGCTGACACGCCTCTCCCTGGTGCAGCTACAAAACCCTGCAGCCGTTTGGCTGGCGTGATGCAAAAAATAAACAAACTAATCCGTGAAAACAGCTGAATCCGCAGTCCATCTGCATGCTATAAAGCAACGCTGTATTGAGAGATGCTGACCCGGGTGACGTCAGAGTCGCATTCATCCTCAACTCGAGACTGGAGCCGGAAGTCACTCATTTTCATGGCGCGGATTTCAAAAATTGAATAAATAAAACGATCGCTTCCACGCACATTCAAGCAGATAATTTCATTCAGGAGCATAAAATACCCGGTGAAATATGAAATAAACATGCTTTTTGCTGTCATACGCACAATGGCCACAGATTATGAACGCCAAAGAGGAAGAGTAAAATTAAAAAATGTAAAAAAAATTTTTTTTAAAGTAGTGTTTGGCTTTGTTTTAGGAGACTTTTTTTTATTCTGGCACCGTAACTGCAAATCGGTGCTTGACTGGTCAGGCCTAGGGACCAAAACCTTGTTCTGGAGTCTGGTCTTGAGGATCAGAGGTACAGCAGAAGCAGTAAAAAAGAAAAACTGGAAAGTTGATGATTCCAATTCCAAAAGACACCCAGTCTGTACTGTTTATGAGAATGCGACTTCGAGAAAAGCTGGCAAAATACACCCTTGTTTTCTCTTAGTTACAGTTGAGGTATGGATGCATGACATCAGAAAAAAAAGTCTACAAAAAAAATATACTGTTCACAAATGGACAGATTATAACCTACAGGATATAGACCCCAAATGGATGTATGAAGCAAAAGAGAAATACAATTCTACCTTGAATGCATCATAATAGGCAATCTGAGAAAAAGCCATTCTGTGCTTATGGCTTAAAAAAAAAAAACAAGCATTAGCTAGCAAAAAGTTATTGATGTGACTTTTTCCTCATGTTTTCCACTCGTTACCATTTTGGTGCCTTCTGAGCCCGATGACAGCATTTATAAATGGCCACATTTAACGACATGAGCTAGCAGTCATTCCTACAATTAGAGGGAAATTGCCGCAGTTAGTCAAAGAGCATCGCAGGAGGAGAAGAAGAAGAAGACGATCACGCGGAAAACATGTCCGGTGGAGCCAAACCCCAGCGTCCCGGTTGCCAAGCGGGACCGCGGGAATGACTTCACACGCTCCGTTTGCGCAGCGTTTAGGCGCGCGCGCCTGGCGTTGACAGGCTTTTTGGTAAAGCTAGTTGCATTGCCAACCCAAACTGGCAAAACTTTGCTGCTTTGATTTTGAAAAGCAACACGTGGGCAAGGTCATTGATGCATTTGTATGAAATAGTTTAACGTAAAGATTATTTTATTAAAATATTTCATTCCCATTACAGTGCATTTGATTACAGAGGACCCTCATCGTACGAGCACAATACGATCCACGTCCAAGCTTGTAACACGAATGTGCTCGTATCATCAATGTATTTCCAACTGTACCTCTCCTCCGGACCCTCCTCCTCTCTCCCGCCCTCATCCCTGATTGACTGTATCACAGAAAAAAAAATCTGGTTTACCCACAATTTCCTGAAACTCAGCAATAAGTAGCAATAAAACCTAGGTACGCACTTCCTATGTGATGTTATACGGATACAAATAGTATCTCTCATACATTTGGGTGAGTGAATTTCCTACCTCGAGATGCCTTCAGTCCTTTGGCTTTGCGTCAACCCTCAGCCCCCCGATGCGGAGGTGAGGCCGGTACCTCGCAAACCGAGGCCATGCACGGGCTTGACTGGATGTCCTCTCCCCCTCTGGAAACTCCAGGTATTTCACAATCCGGCTCGAAGGACCAATTAAATGTCAAGTTCAAACAATAATCCTTAGGTAGACATTTATAATATTACCCAAAATAATGAGGGAAGGCACTCAGTTTTTGTGAACTTGCGCAAGGAGAGCGGGAGGGACAAAACAGTGGAATACTAGATTACACTATACAGTCATCAAAAAGTTACCCCTCCTGCGCCCTTTCTTTTTATTTGAGAGTTGGCCCTAGCAACAGACGGGTGTCTTGCCCTAAAAGGGGAAGCAAGCTGGCGACAGACCTTGTATTTGTTTGGCTATGTGTGTGCATGTAGGTGAAATTATATACATGTGTGCTAATACATTTCATGAAGCAATAGCATTTGGCAAGTAATAAAATGCAACAGTATGATTTCTTAAATGTCCCACACAGTTTAGTTTCTTAATGTCTGTGGCCATAGGCGGATCTACTATTCAGGCGAAGTAAACGATCGCCTTAGGTCCCCAACCAGTAGGGGGCCCCCAACCAGCTGCCCTTGCCCCAACGAGCAACGGCTTGGGCCACCGGAGCCAGCAGCACCCCCAACTTTTCGTCATGTATAACTATGTCAGCATACCAAACAACAAATAACAAAATAAAAGAGAATGCCATTTGAATGCTGCATTTATATTATCTCTCCCACACACACACGCGCTACAATGGACTGTTCCACGATGACGGACAGAGTATCAGTTGCTTAGCTTCATTTAGCGCTGTTTAGCATCGCTTAGCTCAGCTTAGCTGTTCGTTAGCTTCACTTAGCTCTCCCGCGGTTTTCACGCCACTAAGCTCGCTATTTTTACAGCTTACTTGCTACTTTGCACGTCGGCTATCGTTTATTTCGAACACATTAGCGAACCTGCTCTCCATGAGAGCCAAAGTGCAGTGAGGGAGAAGTTGAGAACAGGCCTCTAATGCCTCTTTTAACTTCTTCTTCTTCACACCGAACATAAAATACATGACAGCACACCCTGTGGCGAAACAATGTAGTACAGTTCCAATCAGTCATACAATAACACTCAACAGCTGGTTAACAGCAAAAGCACGTCATGTTCGTCATATAAATAACGATTTCTGGAGTTAATCCCACATACTTCAGAATTAATATTATAATATGTTGAGTAAATACTACATAATACAGAATAAGAATAGCTTTCAAATGATGCTTCATAACAAATATTATTGGCAATGAATAATTATTATACTACTATCATATATAGTAGTATACTATAATAATATTGCTAGAATTTTTTTTAAGAATTGTTTTGAAGAATGTTGGAACGGCAAAGTCAGTGTTCTGAATCTGTTTACCTTCCATTCTTTTGCACTTGTAAATGCTATCAGCCTTTAAACTCATTGTTTATTTGTGATTAATTATTGTTATTGACATGATTATTTGTACTTGAATAAAGAATTTAAGTGTTCCAAAATAGTTTTTTGATATAATAAGCGTCAACAAAAATTTCATTGCTAAATTAGTTTAAAAAATATATATATATATTAGATTAGTCGATTAATTGTAAAACTAGTCGGCTGACTAATCAGGATAAATTTGTCGTTTAGGACAGCCCTAGTGTACCAGAGCACATTTCCTCCAAACCCTTCTCACCTTTTTAACCCCTGACCCATGAAGAGGGCCCCTGGATATGTTCGCCTTAGGCCCCAAAATTGCCAAGTTCGCCACTGTCTGTGGCTTGTCCTTGAAATTGACCTGTGGAACCTAGGCCTGTTTGAAGCGACCCGGGCCGGCGGGAATCCGACATCCCGGCCAGAAGGCCAAACTCCATGCGTTCACCTTAGTCATAACCCTTTGTACCGACTCCATTTTGAAAGGTTTAAAGAAGGCTCACCGAAAACAAGTTGACATTTTATTCAGGTCGACAGCGATCATCAGCAAGGCGAAACTGAAACCAGGGAGGCAAACTTGCTCAAAGCTCACCATATCACACCTCAACAAATGGTTACCGGGAAAAATGACCGCGAGTAGTTAAACATGCAGTCTTTTGAAGGCTCTCGTTGGGCAGGCCATGGGCAGGAAGAAAGGTTTGTTTGGCGTTGTTTAAGATTATTGTCTGTTTGTGGATTGGACAGGAGGATCCGGGAGTTACTGTTGTCAGGGCAACGAGAGTTGTGGATTTTGCCACCTCAGCGTCAAAGTGGCTATTGGAGTCTTGTCACTCGTGTTATCAGTTGGATATCGGGCGTGCTGCGGTGTTCCTTGTGTTGGGACAGGACGTCCCGCCATTTGTTCTGGGAGAACTGTCCGGGAGAACTGATTGCGAGAGTTGGTGGTGCAGACGTGGGCTTGTCAGCATCAGTCTTGCTCAGTCAATTGCATGATGCACAAGTTCGGCTTCCGTGATAAGAAGGCGTTGTTTATCTCTTATGCCCTATATTCTGCTCGTTTTCCTTAAATTACGGTATAAGTGCTATTTATTTTATATTGGGTGTGTTAGAGTAATACAAACAGTCAAACAGTAAATCCGAAAAACAATACTGTTCCCTGATTGGTTATATTAAACGTGTTAAGATAATGCAAACGGTGCCTATGAGAAAAGGTACTATCTCCTTCAAAATCATCTGTTAACTTCACTAAGCGGTCTGCACTACACAACCGGGTTCTTGACCTGGACCATATCTCTACACTGTATTGTATACTTCCCAACCCTCTGCTTTCTTTATGTAGCCTCTGTTTCTGAAAAACACTGAAAACCAAAAGCACACTCACCAAATTGTTTTTTCTTAGGCGGGCCATTTAACCAGCATGCGCAATGACTCCTCTAATTGGTTTTATGGGTGCCAAAAAAAAAAGGATGCAGCGCTGGAAAGCAATGGTGTTACATGTGGGCCTTTCACTTGCAATATGCTGCATTACACATAGTGTGACTGGCGCAAGTGTCAATGTGTGAAGATTACACCATGTGGGAAAACTATTCTAGTCTAGTCTAGTTTCTGTGGGGTGAATGTGATGAGAGCTCCAACCTCCGCCAAGGATTAAGTGTTCATCACCCCTGAGATGAATGAATCGAAGCTCAGATGTTAACACCTACTAAATTTCATAACGTGAGCCTGTATTAACATGATCCTCTGAAAATGTTTTACAGGACTTTCTAGGCTTAAGTACACTTTCTGACGCCAAGAGTAAAGATATAATCCAAAGTGTTGCTCATTGGCTACCATTGACAGCCACAGACGTTCAATCCCTTTGGACTAGGAGGGTTGGCAGCGATCATTCACTACAAGGTGAATAACTTCATGCTTGAAGCAGGATGAAATTTGATTATTTGCATCTTAAAAGTGCCTGTGACACCAAAAAGAACGTTTATTTCATATTTCATGCTGCATTTTATGCTCCTGAATGAAATGGACCGCTTGGATGTGTGTGGAAGCGAAGGTTTTACATATTCCATTTTTGAATCCCGTGAATATGAGTGATTTCCGGCTCCAGTCTCGAGTTGCGAATGTGACGTCACCCGGGTCAGCGTCTCACAATACAGCCTTGCTTTATAGCATGCAGATGGACTGCAGATTCAGCTGATTTTGCGGATTAATTTTTTTTTTTTTTCGCATCACGCCAGCCAAACGGCTGCAGAAAATTGTTGCTGCACCAGGGCGAGGCGTGAGCCTTTTTGGGTTCCAAAAAGTTCCCATTCATTCTTGGAGAATGGCCGAAACAACTGTGGGACCATTGGACTTACAAGGAAGTGAGTAAACATCGTATTTTGTATTATGTCAAATACTGGGATCATGGCACATTTTTTAATGCGGGGTGGCTTGCATATTGTGGCTGACAATGGTCCTTGTCCACCGAGAATGCCACTCGGCCGACGACCGGCGGCTTGTCGCACACCCTCCTCAGTCCTTCGCCAGCCCGCCGGGAGAGCGCTATACTCGGCTTATTGCCCTCTTTGTGTGCCCGGTCTTCTGTCAAATTTTTCACCCCATCAGAGATTGCAACTTTGTGTTAAAAATGGTCACAAATACAGCAATTACAAAGTAAACACTAAAAACATTCTTTTAAATAAAGGGATATATAGTTAAGTTTGATCATGGATGGACATGTAGAAAAGTTTGCTTCAGACACATCCATGGCATGTTAGCTGCACAACAACTGCACGCTGCTCTCTCACGGTTTACGTTGTCGCCGTGTAGTTAAGCATTAATTTACGCCATTTTCGTGTTGACCACGTGGCAGCTACGTGCTCTACCGACGTCGCACGGTTTGTCCGGCAGTCATTCTCCAGCTGTTTCCCCGGCAAACGAGCTCTCCTGTCCGCAGCAGGGGAACGACGAGCTGTAACTTGCTTCCCGCCGGGTGGGTTGCCGATCGGCAAAGACCATCAACAACCCCGCCGGCATGTGACATAATCCGGGGTAGTTTTGTGTGATTTTTCGCTTCAAAAAATCGATAATAAGACTTTGAAACATCACTCAGTTCGGGTTAGTATGTGGGCTAGCTGTCACGCTTCCTGGTTTGTTTACGCTCTCTGAAGCCAAGGCAGGGAAATGACAAAAGCCGGAATATCTACGGTGGCATAAAATATCCATCAGGAGGTACAAGAAGTCGACCGTTTTGACCATTATGGAGTAATTTTGTTATATCCTACTGAATAAATGCATTTTTTTCAATATTTCATATTCCATTTAAGCACAGGACTGTTATTTGTCATGACCATACCATTTGTTTAGCAATTGGAGAAAAATGAAATGATGAAGGATGAAAAGAATATCTTGTAAAAATACTGCTATTTAAGATTATTTTTATCCTGTGACAGGCACTTTAACTATTATTGAGTCATTATGTAAACGCTATCATACAGGTATATCATCTTTATTGATGATTATGATGCACACATATCTATCTTTGTCTTTGTGACATTGAGAGGTTACTGCTACAATGTGAAAGCACCCTTTCTGAAGGGCACAAGCGCACGGGGGATCCACGTGGCTGGTACTGAGCCCATATGCTTCGCGGTCTCCCGTTGTTTTTGTTGTCGTTCGGCTCATTTGACGTGTGGACCCATGACAGTTTCTAGAACCCCTTCTGAGTTGTGTGTGTGTGCGTTTAATGGCAATGTTTATCTAAGATGCAATGATGAGGAAAACGTTGACTTTGGCTGCTATTGGCAAACAAAATACATTTAGTCAGTGTTGTGCCGAAATATATTTCCCAAAGGTTTATTGTATTGATTTCTTTTTTTTTTTTCAATAAATATATATATATTTTTTTAAATCATAGTGGAATAAATGCATGAACTTTAACGTACAATGCATAGTTGCTCATTTTTTTCTATTCTTCACAAGAAATTAGATAATTTGTCAACTGAAAAAATATTGCTTATTTATATTCTATTATATTATATCAATGTGCAATTGCTCACTTTTTGCTAGTTTTTAAAATACAAGAAATAAAATAGTTTACTTACTACGCCGTCTTTAGGTCATGCCACAGCATCTCAATGGGGTTCAAGTCTGGACTTTGACTTGGCCACTCCAGAACGTGTATTTTGTTGTGTTGTTGACAGCAAATAAACCACCATGAATCATTGGCTGCAAAGCTTCATTGCTTCTCTCATTTCCCTTAGGAGAGCTAGACAAGCTCTGCAGCAACCTGCTCTCACCACTTGTGGCCCAATGTGCCTCAAGCCTCCCAGCATGCATTGCGTCAGATTCAAACAACATTCAAAGTTTATGTTCTGTGCTGATGATTTCTTCTGTTACTGTTCCAGTTGTATCATAAATTGCTAGTTATGCTATATGTTGTTATTTTATTATTTTAGTTCAGTTTTGAAACCATGAGTTTGAATGGCCTTTGATTTAATCACCTGCTATTACTTGTCATTGTTTGTGAACTGGGTGGAAGTCAGTTCTTCTACCTAAACATTTTATGTGGGAATTGAGCCTCTCGTATTTATGAGCGCCACAAAGTAACTGGGGTCTTCAAATATTTGGACAGACAGCGAGAATCAAAAGTAGTATTTGCCATGTGGCATATTTTTTTGTCATGTGGAAAAATGGAATTGGTTTTTGGAAATTTTGGACATTAATGGCATAGGTTGACTTGGTTGCCAGTTGAATGTCAATGCGCTGTAATGCTAAGTGTATGGCCAACAAAAATCACAGCCACACGTTTTTCTGCCATTTAAAATGAATGGAAAATTTGGACGTGCATAACCGTCAATGGCATAGCCTGACTTGGGTGTCAGCTGAATGTCAATGTGCTGCAATGTAAAGTGTATGGCAAAAAAAACACAGCCACACGTTTTTTTGCCATTTAGGTCAAATGGAAAATTTGGACGTGCAGTTGTCAATGGCATAGACATGCATGGCCTTCAAAATTGCCATATACCCCCCAAAAAATGCCACATAACCCCACCCCCAAAAAAAAAAAATGTGACAAACCAAATCGATTTTGCCACATGGTAAAAAAAAAAATGCCACATGGCAAAATCCATTTTGCCACATGGCAAATACCACTTTTGGTTCTCGGCCCTGTTGAATATTTGCAGAAGAGAGGCAGAAAGAGAGAGAACAAGGCAACACAAATGAATTTGGATGGAAGATAACTTGCACCATGAAAATCAAAATTGTTTTTTGTCTTTATTTACATTTGACGATTAGTCGACATAGTAGCTATTGTGACTGGCTTAAACTGCTGGACCGCACGTTCCCAGGAAAGGCCCACTTGGGGCCCGCTTTACTTTTAAATGGAGCCCCCTCGCAACCTCGGAAAGCGCGCCACCCCCCTTTCTCCCTCGCTCAAAATGGCTCCATAAATCATTCGCCTGGATGTAATCTGCAGTGTCCAGAACGCGAGGGGCGAGGCCGGCCGGCATAATGCGAGCAAGTCTCCATTGTCATTCAGCCGCATGCAGCAGCCTGAGCCTGATAAGAGCGTGGCTGAGAGAGGGCCATAAATCACAAGCCGTGCCAACGCTTACTCCACGACGGGATGGAGGGGGAGTACGCGTCATGTGGATGGTCGTGGAGAGGAAGACACACACATGAAAATGGGAGCAGAAAGACAGCACTTGAGTCCACATTTTAAGATGAGACTTTTTTTTTGAGGGGGGTTGGGGGGTCAAAATATTACTACCCAATAACATGGCTTTTTTCCTTCGTCAAAGAGTTTGGACTTCATGCCAGATGTGAACAAATGTGTCTGTTTTGACCTCTAGGTCAATATACAATATTAGATTATACGTTCTATATGAAATCGAACATAAAGTCACCATACTCAACTCAGGTTTATTCTGAAATTTCACCGTCATTGCACTGCTAATGCCACAACATTGTCACATGCATCTCACTATGCTGTCAGACATCTGTCTCAATCTGGGCACTGTACATGCAATATGTCATTTGCACTATCATATCAAGTCAGCCATCTGCCTCCGAGTCGGAGTACTGTAAATTGTCGTACATGAACCGTTTTAATACCACTACATCACCACTTGCTGGTAATCACTTGTTCATTTTATTCTCTATCTGTGTACAATGGAACCTGTAAGCTTTTAATCACGTTGTACTTAGTACAACGACAATGAAGGCTTTCTATTCTTTAATTATATGGGGCTTTGCTATAGCAAAGGCCCAGATTTTAAAATTATATACAGTATATATACTGTATATATATATATATATATATTTTAATGGCGTTTATTCGGCATGCCGAACAGCCCGAAACATTTGACCAATCGGAGCTGTTCGAATATCGAAACGACCGCCGGAATTTTCGCACGATGCAGGGACTGTTTTTGAACGACCCTGAACATTTTTACCTTTGCCCGTAAACACTGATTTTTTTGCTGATTTAAAAAAAAAAAAATCAAAATGTACCTCGTCCTACAAATTTTGACCAAATCACATAATTTGGACATCAAATATTCCACGATGTTGAGGGGCATAAAAGTTGTATAAAGAATTTGGAAAAATTTACGGTTCCCCCGAAATTAGCCAAAAACGGTCCCATTCATTTGTAATGGGATGCCCAATTATATGGGGCTTTGCTATAGCAAAGGCCCAGATAGAAATTCTATTTTTTTTTTTTTTTTGATGGCGTTTCTTCGGTGCGCCGCACAGCCCGAACCGGTTGACCGATCGGCACCATTCAAATATCGAGACGACCGGAATCTTAAAGACACAGCAACCTTTTCGAACGACCCTGAAAAATTTTCCCTTCGCCCATAAACACGTTTTTTTCGCTGATTCAAAAGGTATCTAGACCCACAAATTTTGACCAAATTTCCATGTCATTGACAGCCATGGACTTCCAAATTTCACTTTCATTTCCAATGACATTTACTTTGGTTAATGCCATTGACGGCCACGTATGTTGATTCGACCGATGGCAATGTACCTGGATTCAATTGATGCATTTGTAAGGCGATGCCAATGACGGCCATGGACGTCCAAATTTCCCATTCATTTTCAAAGGCAAAAAAAACCAAATGTCCCCAAATAAACAGGAAATGACCAGATATCTATAGGACGTGTCCTCCATTTCACTGCCGCATATGGAAGTCATTGCCATTGACGTCCAAATTTCCCATTCATTTTTAATGGCAAAAGAACCTGTGACCCCAAATATTGTCCCCGAAATGTCCCTAAATCAACCTGGGCGGGGCTAAGATCTGTATCTCCCCACAGCAAAGCCCCGTAGCAATTTCTCCAGAAATTGCAGTTTCTAGTATTATAATAGCTACTGTGTATTTTTCTAGAAAACAAATATCACTCCATGTAAATGTGTAATGATTTATCTATCAATTATCAATGAAAAAAATTTTTTTTAACACAGTAGCCTTACTATTATTGCATTGTACTTTGAAAATATTTAAAATATTATTGTTTACTCTTATTTCTTTCGGTCCATGTGACTCAAAATTCAAGTCTTTGTTGAGCTATTTTAGGAAAAAATATTTTTTATAGTAAAAATCCATTCTATACACTTACATGTCTACTCTTTTACGCAAATATATCACTTTTGGCATCTTCATTTCATTCTGAAATCTTGCAAATGCTGTCGCTCTATTGCTGCATGAACTGATCTCATTTCAAAGCATAGTTTAAGACTTGCCAATCAATGTAGCAGCTCTCCATCCCCAAAACGATGCTCATAATGACATGCACTCAAGTCAAGTGTCAGCTCTCAATCTGAAGCAAGCATTCAGTCAGGTCCTCTTGGCCTTATTCATATGTTAAAGGCCTAACCGCACCACCGCGGCCCCTTTGGCCGGGCTCACTGTGAGCTCCGTGTTAACACGTGTAATCCCCCATTATCGCCCAGATAAGACAACGTATCCCGCGTCCACGCCCACTCGAACCCCCCCCTTGGGATTACAAGGCTCCTCATCCCTGAAGTTTGATTTTGAGCTCAGGCAGGCCAAGTGTGTTTGCCTAAAGGATTTTACTGATTGTGTGCTATGAGAGACACTTGACCATATTTGAATTCTTTGAGAGCCAAAAGGCTTGTTTGGATTTGCACGGGGGGGGTTTAAAAAAAGTCACTTATTTCCTCATCTATTATTCGAATCAGTCCGTGACCACGCTTATGGCTCGAAACACACAAATCTAGCTTTACTTCCCGATTGAAATGAATACAACTGTCAATCAGTTCCAGCTGTTAAGAAAAAAAATGTGAGGAAATTAGAAAACTGGGATGTAAGTACATTCTAGTGTTAAAACGCAAACAAAGAAGACTCTCAACTACAACAATTAACTCAATAGACTACAGTTCGAAGCCTGCTGATTAAAGAACTGTAGACTATTTACCAGACTGCTGCTTGTTGTGAAGTAAGTTGAGTCAGTGTTCCTATTTTGATTTATTGCTTACAAGTCAAAGCAAAACAACTGCCAGACGACAGCTAGTATCTCTAAAAAGTCTTAAATCGGGTCATTCGTGTCCCAGGGATATGTTACTTACTCAAGACTATGGCTGCGTTCAGACTGCTGGCATATTTGATTCCAATCAGATTCCCAATCGGACTAATCGGAGTCAGTTTTGAGCCAAATGAGCTACCAGCTCGGTACTCGGATCATGGATATAAAGGGCAAGGGTGGAGCCGAAAAAAATAAGAATTACAAAGAGAAAAGCACTCATAAAAGAAACTGAAAAAATAGCTTTTTTTGAATGCAATGAACTTGCGGCCTCATACGACAGAGGATTGCAACAAACATGGTAAGAATGCAATTTTCACCAGGTGATACATGTTACTGTGGAAACTGGCTTGTAGCTCCTCACAGGTGCAGAGCAGACAGGTATGATTGCCATTTTCAGTGAGTGAATATTAGAATTATATCAATGATGTTTTTAAATGCTGGTGTTGTGCAGTAATGAGCAGACGTGACTTCTGTGTTGTATGTTTTGAACAGTTTCACAAATTTAAACACATTACTTTATATAAAAAGAAGAAAAGACCAAGCTTTGTCTTTTATTTGAGGACATTACATGTCAGCTAGCTGTTGGGCAGTGCACAAGGAAACGCACCGTTTTGGCCAGTACACTTTGTATTTTTTAAGAGTTAAAAAGTAACAAAATAATCCAGAAATACAATGGCATTTCCAAAAGAAACAAAAATATACACACTTTATCCTCTGCAACACTCCCAGAAAAACAGAACAGGGAAGTACTGTAAGAAGTTTGGAACTTTTGTTCAAATACTAGTTTATATATATATTTTTTTCTGTATTGGATTGGGACTCGGATTGGGAGCCACTTTATGGGTTAACATGGAGGCCTGCCTATTGGCATCTGGAATGATAAAAAATGTACGCGTTGAAAGGTCGGGGCCGAATCTTCTGGAAGGCACCTGGTGGAGTCGGCCCTGGCTGGCAAGCTCTTAATTGTTCTTTTCTTAATAAATGTATTTCACTTAAGTGATTATTCATTCATTGAGAGAATTAAACAACCTGTCCAAACAGAAAATCTACTTATTTTATTTCTCAAGTTTCCTCTCCCTGATGCCTTTATCTCATCTTTTGGATGCCTCTGCGCAACAAGCCTTCATCTTTAGCGAATCCCTCACATGTTGCCGTGGTTCTGTCACGTATGTGGGCGGGGATGCCCACAACCCCCACAGTCAGACATCTCGCTGATTCACACAGTTTGTACTCAAGAGGATTTTCAAAGGGAACACAAGAACTACAAATGTTTGCCAATGTTGTGTTCTGTTCCCCGAAAATATGAGCTTCTTTCAAATCCGCAAATTCCTTCACCTCCCTTTTGCTTTCTGGGAATGTGAATTCGCAGAAAGCTGAGGACAATTACAAGAAAACATAAAGAGCAAAGCATGGGGGGGCTCAACGGGAATGATAAACGCTTCTGCTAACAAATGTGTGAAGGGGGGGGTTGACTCATGTGAAGTCCAGCTAGGATTCCGCTCTCCTTAAGATAATTCATGCCACAGCAGTTTCAGTATTTACACCTACAACACAGTAGTTTTTGTCCGTCCTTTGTTCCTGGCAAGCCTCCAACGTAACTTTAGAATGATCTAATTGGACGGAATTATGAGCATAATCCTTTTAACAGAGATTTTCTGACATTTTCAATGCAATAAATGGATATTTGGGTCACAACAGAGACCTCATAAAAAGTGATTTTCATAGAAACCAGAAAAACGGGTCACATGTATTAGCATGCGAGCGCCGTCTGCCACGGCGGTCCACAACATAGCCACGCTGCCTTGTCAGAATGCTAACAGTGAAAGGCAGGAGATATACTACAAACGGCTGCATTTGCTCACTGGAAATACAGCCATTACGTCACATTTCTGTCCAGCAAAGCTGACAAAAATATCTCCATGCGTTGCAAACTTTGCGCCGGCTCAAAAAAACTGTCGACCGCTCAAAACTCGACATCCAATTCAAGGAATCCCGTGGAATTATAGCACAACGCGACAAAACTGGAAACAAAGCCTATAGGTAACAAGACAGCCAGCGCTTCTACAGTTCGTAACCGGCATTTATGAACATTTTATAGTTAGGGTTTGTAACCATAGGCGGAGTTTTACTTTAGTTGGACTAAGGGCAAAACATGTTGATGACTCTGAAACTAAAGTCAAAAGTTTATATATTTTCACTACTATTGCAAATTCTCACTGAAGACATCAAAACTATGAACCAACATGTGGATTGGGAAAAAAAGGGGAAATAACTGATACATCTTTGGAAATCTTAAAATCTCAATTTTCTAGTGGAAGAAAAAAAGTGAACAGGAGGGCATTTAATTTTTTTTTGTTTTGTTTTTAAACAGCAAAACCCTAACTGGAGGTGAGAGCATTAGAGAGCATAATTAAGACACCATGATTTTAACGAGACATTATCGCGTACTTACCATGTTTCCATCCAAAAACTCTATGTAGCGTTGTGTCAAGACACAGCCGTGAATGGCCACAGCTGGATTTTGGGGGGGATTTTATGGGTGAAACATGGTAATATAACAAGGGTCACGATACAGAAACTGCAGACATCACTAAGGCTAGGTTCATACTACAGGTCTTAATGCACAAATATCTGTTGCCTGTTCAGACTGCCTTTGTCCATTGAGACCGTTCAAGTATCATGCATGCGCACTAATTCGCAGTCCGAGATGCGTGCAGAAGCATCAAAACAAATGACACATGCTAGCTGTATGTCATTCCAGAGTGATTTCCAAATAGAGGACACAAATAACAGACATTAATAATCCCCGTTTAGTCTTATATTCAAAGTTTACATGGACTGATAGAATGCATACACGCACACACATGAGCCTTGACGTGGGTGCGTCAGTTTGCCCCGACTCGGCCATGTGTGCAATCATGAAATATTGCTCATTCGGCGCACAGAATGAAAAGTGAAAATTGTAAGGCTTATCCTTTTCTTCATTTTATTTTTTTATGACTATGGTCAAGCCCGCTTCGTGCTGAAAAGCAGAGTTCAAGCTAGAAGCTAATGCCTACATGGCTGCCGTCCTCCGTGCCTCTTGCTCTTTGCTGACGTAATTGCTGCACGAATTCCAATTTGGGAGTCTTGACTGTTCAAACCGCCAGTCACGTTCTGAAAAATGTGGCCCAGATCGGATTTGAACCACGTACGAAAGTGACCCAGATCAGATTTGAAATGGTCCACTTCTATGCGACTTGTCCCGTTCAGACCGTCAAGTTAATGCCTGACTCGAGACGGAAAAACACGAAAAAAAATTCAGATTCGTGCATTAAGACCTGTAGTATGAACCTAGCCTAAGTGGTCGAGATTTTCTTTTTCATATATTTACCCTTTTAATATTTTTTTTTTCAATTTTTCTTTGTTTGGATCAATTTTTTATCATCTGATATATCAGGGAAAATGCGACAGTAATTTTTTTCATTGTGACGTAATTTGTTTAAACGTTTAAAATATGCGAGTAATTTTTTTAAAGTCGTTTTTTTTTTTTTTTAAACAAAATATTAGACCAATTCATGAGTCTAAGCTAAAACTCACAGACATTTTGAATAGTAAATATAATTAATTACTTTCGTTTTATGGCTGGGTTGAAACAAAAGGTGTTGCGCTACATCTGTAAACAGGGGTCTCAAGGTTAATAGGGACAAATTTAAAAGTAGTTTGGGGGCTTAATGCGCCATGAATCTGCTATGGCAGCATATAGACATATCGTTCTATCAAACACAACAGTTTTTTTGGTTTAAAATACAGTAGTTTATTTTAAAGAGGGGTGCAAGAGCAGAAACTGCTTTTTCCGCCTTGTCTGTGTTTTCCGCCATGTGCATCTTGACTTGATTCAGTTGTTGGTGGTAGCGTTTGAAAGCTTCGGTTTAAAGAAATTCTGAATATCCATCTTGCCTCCTCAGATGTAGTTTTGGCCAAGCAAAGCCAAGGATAAGGTGCTAATCACATGACCTGTTCGAAAAAAGATTTTGACCCATTATGAAATATGTTGTAGGATTCTTGTTCATTTCATTCATTTTTGTTGTTTGTTTTATTGCTTTCGAATTTTTATAGACAACATTTGAACAGCTAGGTATGTATTTTAAAGGGGCTTAGGCTTAATCTTTGAGTTAGCGGTGGTTTAATTGGTCGTTGGAGTTGATTTGATCAGATTCCGTGCAGTTTGTCAGTTATTTGTTAGTTTAAGGGTTCCAGAGTGGCTAAGCTAGCGCGAGTTGGTTGAAATCAACTCCATCAACTAATTAACCCGCGCTAACTGGAATATTAAACCTTATGTGAAAATTCAATTACACGCGATGACATTTTTCTGTTGTCATTTTTGTTGAGGCAGCAAAGGGAGGAAAAAATGGTAAAAAGTAACTGATGAGTTACTTTTAAAGTAACTTAGTTACTTTGATAAAGTAACCAGTAAAGTAGGTAGATTACTTTTTGGATGTATAATCAGTAATTAAATTACTTTTTGAAGTAATCCGTGACAACACTGGTTAGGATTAACTGTAGATAATATTTCCTGGGAGCCTTTGCGCTAACGTCACGTCAGAGTGACCCTGAATTGTTACTTTCGGTGGAAATATCACTGATATCGTTGCTGCTGCAATGCTCGCTGTGGATAGGCTTCTGTTGCGTTCAGGGATTTACATCACACTTCCAGGTTTGGGAAGGGACTATTAACGGAGTGCAAATTTTTTTTTTTTTTTTTTTGTTAACGCAAAATGACATGGTTGTTTTGACGAACTCGTCCATAGTTTATATTCCTAAAATTACACCAAAATTCGAAAAACTCTTCAGCTGCCCTTTAAGAACACTAAAGATATCGATGAATTAGGACTTGGATGTTCATGTATCACACTTTCAAGTTTAATGTGTCGCAACAAATCTTTTTTTTTTAACAGACTGACCAAAAAAAGATAGAAGATGAAGAAGCCGTAAAGTCTTCTGTGTCAACAAAGCATCGCTCCGTCCATTTCTACATTAAATAATAGCGTGAATTCTGCCCAGCAATAAAACGATCACACTATCAGAGAACTCTGAGTGGACATCGGGGCACAAATGAATGTGCCCCTCAAATGCTTTCTGTTGTCTTTTTCAATGCATCGCATGTAATGATGGTGATGTGTCATGACAGCTCGGCCTACGCTGCTTTTGACTTCTCATTTCTCACACCCCCCCTTGGTTTTTTCATTTTGATGCTTAGCGTGTGGCGCTGGCATTCAAATAACAAGCCTGGCGAGGAGCAAGGCGGCACACTAGTACTATTAATACCCCACCACGCATCTGTCTTCCCAAGGCCACCCTGCTCTCACCTCTTCTGATGTCATTCTTGCCCATTTCGCCGGGGTGGACGCACGCTGCTCCTTAGCAGAGGTCTCCCGCTATGGAGTAAATTGGCAAAAAATGGCTGAATGCTCATTTAAGTGAGGGCAGGTGGTCACCTATAAAAAAGGAGGAAGCATATTCGCTCACTTGGATGACCAATTTGCCTCACTATGAGGCAGTAAAAGCAACTCACGAAGCGCCGAAAAACTACGGTAAATAACACGGGTAGAATTATGAAAACCAAAATACAATATCATGAATACTATTTGTGATAGAAATACAATCAGCAAATATCAAATTTAGGGCTGTCAAAATTATCACGTTAACGGGCGGTAATTAATTTTTTTAATTAATCACGCTAAAATATTTGACGCAATTAATGCACATGCCCCGCTCAAACAGATTAAAATGACAGCAGTGTAATGTCCGCTTGTTACTTCTTTTTTGTTGTTTGGTGCCCTCTGCTGGCGGTTGGGTCCAAATTATTTTATGGGTTTGGGGAGTGAGCATGGTGTCATTATTGGCATCAACAATGGCGAGCTACTAGTTCATTTTTTGATTGAAAATTTTACAAATTTGAATAAAACGAAAACATTAAGAGGAGAAGAATTTCTATAACTTGTACTAACATTTATCTTTTAAGAGTTACAAGTTTTTCTATCCATGGATCGCTTTAAGAGAATGTTAATAATGTTAATGCCATCTTGTTGATTTATTGTTATAATAAACAAATACAGTACTTATGTACCGTATGTTGAATGTATATATCCGTCTTGTGTCTTATCTTTCCATTCCAACAATAATTTACGGAAAAATATGGCCTATTTTATAAATGGTTTGAATTGCGATTAATTACGATTAATTAATTTTTAAGCTGTAATTAACTCGATTAAAAATTTTAATCGTTTGACAGACCTAATAAAATGGTATTAAATATGTATTAGAAGAATTGCATTAGCAAAATCAACATTTTTCTAAATTGAATACACAAATCAATAAACTATTGATTAAATTATACGGTAAATTCATCATTTCATGTTAGCCATGTTACAAATAAAAATTGAGATGAGACGAATGTACTGGTAAGTATTAATATAAAAGAATGCACCTTAAAACATTTTATATAAATAAAAAAGGAGCAAAGTAAAAATTAAGTAATGGCTGTAAAATAATCTATAATTTCAATCATTTTATTAATAAATAAATTGAAAACTATTTGACAGGAGTAAAAATATTCTGAATGGTGGAATAAACGGAATTTAAAAAATGTATTTGAATAACATATTAATTGGAATATAACAAATCTGATTTATGGGTAATTTGAAAGAAACTGATGGAAGTAAAATATACAAAGATAATAAATATTAAACAAGTTTCAACAAAAATAATAATCTTAGACAAAATAAATATCAATTAGTGCCAGTAGCTTGAGCTTGCAAAGTCTTTAAAAAAAAATATATATATATATATATATATATATATGTATGTAAATATGTTTTACAACAATGTCTTTAAGACCGAAATCATAGTGAAATTTAAAACCCAATTATTTGTTTTCAAGGTTATTACACTTGCTTACCTTATTGTAACACAACCATCGCAATCATTATCAACTTATATAACAACCCGCCATAACTTTGACAACAATGTACAAAAAAAAAGGCCCAATCATTTGACATTTATGACGACAAACATTTTGGACAAGTGTCCACTTGGTTAGCATCAAGCTGCCTCTTAATTGATCTTCATTCCCTCCATTACAGCCATAATTAAACACCAGAAAGCCGTCGGAGCGAGTGGCCATCTGTCGGCGTCCGTGACGGCCGAGCGGTCGCGGCGAGTGGGCGTGCGCCGTGCGTGGCGCTTCTCTGCCAACAAGGCGGCCGCACCCCCAAATGGTCCATATGGGAATGTGTTTGCTGTGAATTTCTCACTGTTTTGTGTCAACAGTGCAATGTTGCAACACTGTTACATTCCAAATATGCGCCGAGGAGAGCTCCTGAGCCAATATCTGCGTGCTTACATTTTGGAATAGATTATTTTATCAAGTTTGAGTGGCAAAATGGATTTTGCCGTGTGGTTTTTTTTTGTTTTTTTTTGGCCATGTTGCAAAATGGAATTTGGAAAATTTGGACGTGCATAGCCGTCATTGGCATAGCCTGAGTTGGGTGCCAGTTGAATCTCAATGTGCTGTAATGGTAAGCGGATGGTCAAAAATCACAGCCACACGTTTTTTTTCTGCCATTTAAAATGAATGGAAAATTTGGACATGCGTAGCCGTCAATGGCATGTACGTGCATGGCCTTCAAAACTGCCACATACCCCCCCCCAAAAATGCCACATACCCATAAAAAAAATGCGACAAACCAAAATCCATTTTGCTACATAGTAAAAAAAAAAAAAAGGTTACATGGCAAAATCCATCCATTTTGCCACATGGCAAATACCAAATTTTGGTTCTCAGCCCTGCTGGAGAATGTAGTGGATGTCTGAGATAAATCATGGCACACAGGCTCTACAATTATTGACATTGCATCAAACTTATTAATTAAAAGTCGTCATTTAACATCCAAACATTCTCTGGAGTTAATGAGTAAGAAGAGTCGAATGCTGATTGACAGTAAATTTCAAGCTCGACTGCCACACCATCAGCAAATGGCATCAATAAATTGGCCACATGGGCGATTTTAGGGTGAAATGTTGGCAGTTTGAAAAAAATAACCCGTGATTTACTGCTGATAATTAAAGAAAGGATTTTTTCCCCCCTTTTTCCTCATGAAAAATGAAAGTATGCTCTCGGAAAGTCAGGCTGTGAGGAGAAGAACTGTCATCTCATGATACCACCATCAGCAATGCAGATATATTTTCCTAAACATGATCACTTTCCAACTTGTCCAAAGAAGACAACACGCAAAATTCAGTTTACAAATCAACTCCTCCTCTCCAAACCCACTTGCGCAGAGGCGCACAATTACCAATCGCGGTCAGTGATACGCGAGCCTTCTTTCTCCTCTTCCTTCTCTCAACGCGCCCTCGACCTCACGTCTAACAATCATTATTATCATCAAACAGTCATTTCTGTTGTGATGTCAGAACAGAATCACGGCGTTCTCAAAAGTGCTTTCCGACAAGAAAAGACAAAAATGTGGACATCAAAACATGGTCCATGCAGCGTTTATTTAGAAATGAACTCTTTGTTGAACCAATTGCCTCAAATGGTTTAAAGCCGCATGAGGCTTCATCTCACTCTTACTAAAAATGACCCCCCAGACAATAAATTACAATAATAATAATACATTTTATTTGAAGGCGCCTTTGTGGCACTCAAGGTCGCCGTACAATCATTTAGAACTATTAGACAAATCAAAGACTAGAAAAAATACTAATAGATCAAGAGAATTAGCTGGACAGTAAAACACAAGAAATCAGGTTATTATGGGTACGCGAGTCTGAACAGGCGAGTTTTGAGTTGGATTGAAAAACGGGGAGTGAGACGGTGTCCCTGAGATTTGCTGGCAGGGAATTCCAAAGCTGGGGAGCAGAGCGGCTGAATGCTCTAGAGCGAGCGGAAGGCACAGACAGGTGTATGGAGTTTGTGTCCAAACATTTCAACTGGTGAGTCAAAAGCCACATGCCGCCACTGGCACATAGGAACAATATCCCGTGCTCAAGTTCTGCTGCTTACCGGCTGCCTATCTGCTTCTCTTTTGCCAACGTCTCCAGCTGCATAGGACTGTATGCGACAACAGGCCCGAGCAAGCCACCATCTTCCTCTTCCTGCCTGCTGGATGCGCTGATTTTATGGGTCCAGGTTGCTCATTGGTCGATTGGCCAATCCCTTCAATCTGTGCATCATTTCATGATTTGCCAGTCTCCGCAGGTTGTCAGCTTGTAGAATTTTTACGGAGAATTTTAATTCACTTTTTCAAGGTTAGGGTTTAAAAAGTGAGAAGAATAAGAGTCAAATACATTATAGTCACTGATCTAGTTAAATTTGCAGCAGGGCCGAGAACAAAAAGTGGTTTTGCCATGTGACAAAATGGATTTTGCCATGTGGCTTTTTTTTTTTTTTTTTTTTTGCCGTGTGGCAAAATGTCAATGGCATAGCCTGACTTGGGTGCCAGTTGAATGTCAATGCGCTGTAATGGTAAGTGTATGGTCAAAAATCACAGCCAACATGTTTTTTCTGCCATTTAAAATGAATGGAAAATTTGGACTTGCATAGCCGTCAATGGCATGGACATGCATGGGTGCCAGTTGAATGTCAATGCGCTCTAAGAGTAACTGTATCGTCAAAAACCAAAGCTGACATGTTTTTCTGTAATTTAAAATGAATGGAAAATTTGGATGTGCACAGCCTGAAAAAAATCCATATACCACCCAAAAATGCCACATACCAAAAAAAATATATATATACTGTATATGCCACAAGCCAAAATCTATTTTGCCACATACCAATAAAAATGTTACATGTCAAAATACATTTTGCCATATAGCAAAAAAAAAAAACAAATGCAAAAAAAAAAAAAAAAAAAAGAAATGCCACATGGCAAAAAAGAAAAATTCCACATGGCAAAATCAATTTTGCCACATGGGAAAAAAATGCCACATTACAAAATCCATTTTGCCACATGGCAAAAAAACGCCACATGGCAAAATCAATCTAGCCACATGGGGAATTACATGCCTCATGGCAAAAAAAAAATGCCACATGGCAAACACAACTTTTGGTCCTCGCTGTCTCTCCTAATTTGAAAGTGAAAGCACCAATCTAATGAGAAAATTTGGCAATAGGACTAATTTATTAAACTAGCTCCTGTTTGCCACCATGTTGTTGTTCATCTAAGAAGTGCGGACAAAAATCATATCACAAAAAAAAAAAAAAAAACACACACACACACAACTGCAACTCAAAGAGTCCAAGGATCCACCATAAATCACATGTTGATTCCCAACACACCAGAATTCCCATATCGGCCCTAATTAGACAATTTGCAAAAGGCAGCACAATTCCAAGCTGAAAATTGCCGCGTCGCACATCCGAGACGTCAATAGTCATCCGGTATAAGAAGCTCATAAAACCTCCGACTTTCCCATGTTGATTTTCTTGCGATTATGTCACAGAGTTAGATTTACACTCATTGCTTTTTCTTCTTCATCGTGGCGGTTCGGATCGAGTTATGAACTTAATCAATGAGCCCCCGCTTGCTCTCTCACGTTGAGCCTTTTTATGCTTGTCCGAGGTCGCCGGGTTTTATTGACCCGATAACCCGCCGTGGAAATGGCAGCAGGTATTTGACTAGAGCGCTTGGAAAATATGAAGGTACTCGATAACCCACCGCCGGTTAAACACATCATAAACCGAAGGCGGCGTGAAATTAATTGCTTCCGGAAGCGACAGAGTCGAGCCCGAGTGTGATAGATGAGGAGGGAATTTCAATCCTCCTGACTTCCACCAGGGAAAAGGTGCCGTGTTGCTTCACCTGCAAAATCAGTAGCCGTCATCACTGAGCACCCACTTCATCTGCCGGGATTTTGCGCATACGACAAATGAATTGGCGAGGTAAAGTGATTTTTCCTCGATGAAGTGAAAAACCAGACAAGACAGTATTGACATTACACGGGCCAAAAATGTCAACTCCAGACCTCCTTTTGTAAGCGCTAAAAAACTGCATCCTCTATCAATTTCACATCATGCTTGTCGTTGGGTGACAGAAGCCTGGTACACCCTTGGCGTACTGTTTGACAGCTAATCACACGGCACGTAGAGACAAACAACTACTCATTGGAAGAAATACAGTAAGTGACCTTTATGATTTACTATGCTGTCAATAGAAATAAAGACAATGGAACAATCTATATACTAGTAGAATGTATTTTTCGGACTCTCAGCTGTGACCTTTTTCATGGTTTTTTTTAAATGTTCCATTCATTCACTCATTCATTTTGCTTAGTGGCCCACTGGAACTAGTGTAACCGGTTTTTGCACTAAACCGTGCAACGCGATCCGTCCCCCTCGTCCAGGTCAGGACTCGTACCCGCGCCGCATGACGCGTGCACACGGCAGGCAGATGCGCTGACCACCAAGCCAAAAACCCGGGCTTTTTTAGGACGGATCGCGTTGTGCGGCGCGAATCCACGCAACACCGGTTACATTGGTGCCGTGACCCGGATCGGCAGTAAAGGTTTCGGGGGGTGAGTGTAACGGGTGCACGCGGGTCCGTTGTATGCGGTGCGTGGAAACCTTCCTCCTGATGCCTAAAGCAGCTAGCCCATGATTTTGGCTTGGTGGTCAGAGCACTCGCCTGCCGTGTTGGAAGCATCGTGCGCACGGTTTCGAGTCCTGACGTGGACGAGGGAGATCCAACCCCGTCACGGAGCCCGGATCCATGCAACAGCAGTTACACTAGCACTGACACCGTACTGACGATGTAAATTTAGAACTGTAACTGATGAAATTTATGATCAATCATTTTGACTCCAGCTGCTTATAGTCAGGCAGCTGGGCCGAGAACCATGAGTGGTATTTGCCATGTGGCTTTTTTTGGGGGGGGGTATTTCCCATGTGGCCTTTTTTTGCCATGTGGCAAAATCTGCCATGTTGCATATTTATTTTTGCCATGTGGCAAAATTGATTTTGCCATTTGGCATTTTTGGTTTTTTTTGCCATGTGGCAAAATTGATTTTGCCATTTGGCATTTTTGTCTTTTTGCCATTTGGCAAAATTGATTTTGCCATGTGGCATTTTATTTGTATGTGTGTATAGCCATCAATGGCATAGCCTGGCTTGGTTGTCAGTTGAACGTCATTGCGCTGTAATGGTAGGTGGATGGCCAAAAATCACAGCTGCACATGTTTTTCTGCCATTTGAAATTAATGGACAATTTGGACGTGCATATTCGTCAGTGGCAAAGCCTGAGTTGGGTGCCAGTTGAATGTCAGTGCGCTGTAATGTAAAGTGTATGGTCAAAAATCACAGCCACACATGTTTTTCTGTCATTTAAAATGAATGGAAAATTTGGACCTGCACAGCCTGCAAAACTGCCAAAAGATGCCACATATCCCCCCAAAAAGATGCCACAAACCAAAATCCGTTTTGCCACATACGAAAAAAAAGCCACGTGTGAAAATCCATACCACAAATACCACTTTTAATTCTCGCTGTCTCTCTAGTCAGGTGCGCTTTAGTTCGGAGTTTTGTTTTTTGCTTAAGAGGGAGAATGGAACGCAAACTTTTTTTAAGAGTCTGTTGTCATAGGTCAAAACACAATTTCATAGAAAAAAAAATGAACTTTAATTACCAAAACTTATCTTCTTTAAGAAAGCAGACATGGCTTTACAGTTGGAGCAAGTCCAGCCTGGTACTCTACCGACCTGCAGCATGCGCACATATGGCTTTGCCTTACATCATGACTTCCATTAAGTCATTAAGGGCCTGGCCCGACCCGAACAAGGGCCTGTAAGTTAGTCACATTAAAGAGTTAATACTTTCTGTCTCTCCAAGCCCGCGGACAGAAAAGACGCTCAATGCTGCATAATTAGGAAAATTGCTGTTGTAGTAATGGTCTCATTTCTTCCATCTCGCTGCCACCAGAGCATACTGCAAGACGTCCCCCATTAACACCCAGCGCCGAGGCCGGACCGTCATCATGTGCGCAGGAAAAGGCAGGTACTAGAGCGGGGGCGGTCAAACTTGGAGAGACAACGAGAACCAAAAGGGATATTTGCTATGTGGCAAAATGGATTTTGCCATCTAGCATGTATTTTGCCATCTAGCATGGTTTTTGCCATGTGGCATTTTTTTGCCATGTGGCAAAATGGATTTTGCCATGTAGCATTGTTTTGTTTTTGTTTTTTGCCATGTTGCAAAATTTATTTTGCCATGCGGCATTTTTTTGCAGTGTTGCAAAATGGATATTGCCATCTAGCATGTTTTTTGCCATGTGGCATTTTTTTTTTGCCATGTTGCAAAATTGATTTTGCCATGTGGCATTGTTTTTGCCATGTGGCAAAATATTTTTCCATGTAGCATTTTTTGCCATGTGGCAAAATGGATTTTGCCATGTGGCATTACTTTTTTTTGCCATATGGCATTTTTTTTGCAATGTGGCAAAATGGATTTTGCCGTGTAGCATTTTTTGGCCATGTGGCAAAATGGATTTTGCCATGTAGCATTTTTGCCATCCCTTTTGTCATGTGGCAAAAGGGATTTCACAAAAAAATGCCACATGGCAAAAAAGGCCACACATGGCAAAATCCACAATTTTTTTGCCACACGACAAAAAAATGCCACATGGCAAAATCCATTTTGCCACACGGCAAATACCACTTTTCGTTCTCCGCCCTGCAGCAAACTTGTGCTCAAGGGACATTTATAAAATGGAGATGTGGTTGAAAACAAACTATAGCTAGACAGTGATCATCGTCCAGTACATTTGGACGGTGAAGGCTGGCGGCAAATGATCGTCACCAGCCCTACAAGTTCAAATGAATTGGCGTCAATGGTAGCCAATTCCGGTTTTTAAAATCCCAATGGATTAGCCTTCTTCTAAAGGGAATATCTGGCCATGTAAACCCACTACGGACATCTTCTTGTTTTTTTGACTAAAGGAAGTAGTTGTTATATTGTGAATGAAATGCTTTTGGTTTGAGTGGAAACCAATGACTTCATTTGTGTTTGATTGTCTATTTAATTGTTCATTTAATCTATTATTCTGAACATCTATAAAAAATATGATCATATTGATTTTAACTCAAATATTGGTTACATGTGGCCAATAAGACCCTCGGGCCATAGTTTGCCCACTCTGCACTTCTGCCTTCTAATTGGCTTGATAATGGCCTGTTCCTCTTACAGATCTTTAACATATTTGAGGAGGCCTTTGATGGAGCAGCTATCATTTGAAACTTTTCAGGGGGGTGTTAATGCTATATGCGAGAGGAGGGGAAGTATAGGGAAAGTGGGAGGGAGGCGTACAATTTGGGAAGAATGAAGGATGGCGAGGCGAGGCGAGGCGATTGGGGCGCCGAGCTTTCATCTTGTCCCAGTCCTCCATCCCTTCATCTACTACACTGGCCCCCCGCTTCTCTCGCCAAATTCAATTGAAAGCATATGGAGCCAGGGCCTGTTCTGTGCGTTGTGTCAGGTTGTCACGGCATATTAGACGTCAGAAGGGGGGTGGGGGGGTGGCAAGAGACATAGTTATGGAGCGTTTGGATGGCACAGCTGGCAAAGGAGAGTGACACGAACACCAGGCGACGAGGAGACAGCCGCCTTCCGGTGGGCTTGGGATGGTGCTTAGGCTTCATAACATTGAATCTGAATACAAACCTAATAGTCACGTAATTAACATCTGCATGTGGCAGTGTAAGTAATACCCTCTCCAGGGATGTTCTTTATCAACCTACATTCCTTCGAAAAGGAACTTGCTTTGTCTCAAATGACTTACAAAAAAATTCTAAAAAATATTCATTAGTTTTGGATTTTCATCGACACAGGTAGAATTCGCAAATAAAATGAGATGAGCCTCGAGGTGAAAAACAGATCAAACCAAGAAACAACTCATTATCCCAAACCCTAATCAAACCATTCCGTTTTGTTGAAAAATCCATCTTTATCTATTGCGTTTTGTGTCCCTACCTACTAATGCAAGTATTCATCAACACTCTGAGTTTCCTAGTGTAGCGGCCGAATGAACCTTTAACAATAGCAATCCCCAGCCTGTGTCTGAGCCTGAGTTATTTACGGGTACTTGCTGAATTGTTGTCCAGAGAAGACTGTTTGTGCCATTTAGGGCTAACCAGAAGTGGTTTGAAAGCTGATGGTGTAGTGTCAGGGCACTTTCACATTAGACCAAGAGGACCAGGTCCGGTTGGAGAGTGACGGGAATATTATCTTTTTTCCTCTTTACCGATCGACTGTTTGTATTACTCTAACACACTTAATATATTCAATCAGGGAATAGTATCTTTCTTCGTATTTACTGTTTGACTGCTTGTATTACTCTAACGCTCCCAATATAAAATCAATAGCACTTATACCATAGTTTAAGGAAAACAAGCAGAATATGGGGCATAAGAGATACACGACGCCTTCTTATCACGGAAGCCCAACGTGTGCGTCATGCAGCTGACTGAGCAAGATTGACACTGACTACCAGGTGATAGGCAAGACATCTACAAGCCCACGTCTCCACGTCTGTTCTTCCGGACAGTCCAGAACAAACGTCCTGTCCCAACACAAGGAACACCGGAGAACACCTGATATCCAACTGATATCACGACTGATAAGACTCCAAGAGCCCCTTTGCCGCTGAGGCGGGCAAAATCTCCCACTGCGGTTGCCCCAGTAACTGTGACGCTCGAACTAAACAGCCCAAACTGCGAGAGATTATCCTAAACACACCCTTCTTCCTGCCCACGGCCCGCCCTGCGAGAGGCTTCAAAAGACTGAATGTTTAACTAAGCATTGTCGTATTTTTTCTCAGTAACCTTTTGTTGACTTGTGACATGGTGACGCTGAATCCTCGCCTGGGTCCCTCTGTGCTGTATGATTGCTGTCGCCATGAATAAATTGTCAACTTATACTTTGAAGCCTTTTTCTAGCTTTCAAAATGGAGTCAGTACAAGGGGTTAAGACTAAGGTGAACACGCAGAGGTTGGCCTTTTGGCCGGGTTGTCGGAGTCTCGTCGGCCCGGGTCATTGGATCTGCGCCAGCGCAGGCTGGAGTGATTCCGGCAATCTGGCTAAAAGGTCAGATTCCTTCAAGAGCTACACTTGCAAATGACTTGTTGAAAAGGTTCAGCTTTCACACTGCACCAACCAAACTATCTTAGTATAGGTATAGTATCATCAAGTGGACGAAAGGTGCTCTTTTGGATTGGACAAATTTACAAGAGGAAATACCTCCCTCCTCCTTCCAGCATGGAGCTGTGACACGGCACATAACTTAGCATTGGCAAAGCAGACCGAGACCCACGACTTTTAACCCGACCAGAGTTGGTTCGTTTGATCCGTAGTACAGATCGGATGCACGTTCATATTTACAGAACAAATCGGACTACCAGAGAAAAAGTACTCTGGTTGGTCAAAAAGGAGAACACAGTGAAAGCGCCCTTAAATTCATCTGACATGACGCAGGCAGTGTGGGATTAATTCTTGCTCAGTGACACTGTGAGTGCTAATACCTACTGGTGACCAGTTAGGGGGGTAATCCGCCTTCCTTCCGATGTCAGCTGGGATAAGCTCCAGCGAGTCTGACCGGGATAAAGGGTTATTGAAATGGGTAGTGCGGCTTTTAGTCAAGTGCGCTCAATAGTAGGGTATCTACGGTAATATCGTGAACCCTCTCCACCACGTCCAACCATACTCACCATCAATGGACCCACTTAACCTCTGGTGCCACGTCGGGACGGGGATCCAAGTTTAACCGTTAGCAGCAATACGGTCTGATTGCAGGTGTCATTAGCTCGCCTGGTAATTGACGGAAACATTAACACGTCATTAACACGTAAGATTGGACTTCTATTTGAACCTTTTAATGAGGCCATCAGTCAACATTAATAGATTAGTTATCATTGGTAAAGTGTGAGGTGTCTTTGCTTGTCCCCGCAGGTCATCATTAGGAAAATCACAGCAGCGCTTTTGCTTGGGGGTGCGCAAATAAAGAGGTCGATGAGTGTGAATGTAAGGAGAAGGGGGGCAAGAGAATGTCCATTTGCGTGTCCTTAACTCTTTCTGTTTTTTGCATACATTGGCTGGCAACGCGGTAAAAAAAATCATCTTTCATGGCATTTTTGTGTGAATGGCAATTAAATGAATTCCCCCAGTCTTGCTTCTCAGCAGGAAACCCCACTTTCACCCCCTCTTCGAGCTGGAGCCTTTCCTTGTTTACATCAGGCCCCGAACCAAGGAGCACAATTAATCTCTCGGAATGCCTTCTCGGCTGATTGACGGCAGTCGGCGCGTCAGAGTCGCTCCAAGACTCAGGATACGTGAGCGATGGCGGCCGGCGAATGCGCCTGGCGTCTCTGATGTGAAAAGCAGGTATCCCTCCAAGCCACATGTCTCACGCTTTCTAACATTTCCACCCCAGCTCTGCTGCCCGGTGGCTTGATGGATGATATTTTGCAGCTCGGGAGCACATTGTTTTCTTTAGCACAGCGGGCTATTCTGTTTGCAGAGGCCTGGCCCGTGAAATATGGAGAAGATCCATCAGCGGCCTCCCTTAAAGCCTCCCAGATTGATAGCCGCGACCGTCTGATCCCCTAAGTCCGCCACACTGAGAGAAAACCGAGCTGAATAAATCTGCTTCGCTGCTAATAGATGATGAAATTCGGCATGTCATCCAAATTCCAAGGTGGATATATCGGTGTTAGCTAGCAGAGGGAGTGCTGCAACAAAGTGGAGACTGCCAAAACGGCAAAGACTCATGTCGGCATGTGTCATTTCTACTCTCACAGCTTGTAATGACAAAAATTCAAATTCTTAATTGTGATTAACAGCATAATAACCTAGCGATTCATAACATTCATTTGCGAGTTAACTTGGCCGGCCTTACGCGTTTATGTTTTTGTAGACAAGCTTGACTACTCGGCTGGCGGAGACTGTGGACGCGACGTTAAGAAAAGTTGTGTCGTTGCATTAAAACGTGTTGCTGCACAAAAGGCAGCTGAACTTGTGAACCTCCCCGGGGTCCCGGGTCGGGAGGCCCGGCAGGGTCCTAGGGGGTTGTGAGGGGGTGGGTCTCCGCACGTAGCAGCACACGGCGTACCTACCGCACAAGCTGACGGTTGGTTTGTATTTTCACTCCTGTCGTTTCACCCTGCAAATGAGGAGGGTACAACCAAACATTACATGTTGCAAGAAACATGTGGAAGGAATGGAGAAAATAAACTTTCATGATATCATAACTGATACCGACAGTATCTGGAGACAGAAATGAACCAAAACAAACCATTCAAAAATTGTTAAAGATATGTTGCACTGTCAGATTTAGGAACGGAACTTACATAATCATATCATGATTTCATTGGTATCATAAAAAGCTATCATTCGTAATTGAGTGATACCGTATTTATCGGACTACAAGTCGCACCAGCCAAAAAATGCGCATTAAATTTCCCCCTAAAATGCGACTTCTACTCAGGTTGGACTTATACAGTGGTATGAAAAAGTATTTGAAGCTTTTGGAATTTCTCACATTTCTGCATAAAATCACCATCAATCGATTGATGAACATCCAGACTTTTAGAGATGGTTTTGTATCCTCTCCCAGCTTTATACAAATCAACAATCCTTCAGACAGCTTTTTGACCAAGCCATGATGCACATCAGACAATGCTTTTTATCAAGACAATTCTTACCAGGTGTGTGATTTATAGTGGGTAGGGCAGCTTTAAACCACTCATCAGCGATTGGGCACACACATCTGACTTAAATTGTTTGGTAAAATCAATTGCTATTTAAGTCTCCTTAGGCAGAGGGTTCACTTACTTATTTTTCCCCCTTCTGTCAATGTTTGCATGCTATCCTTATCAAATATGAAAACATAGAAATGTTTGGGTGGTTTTAGTTAAAGCAGACACTGTATTTTCATCTGTGTGATTTTGACAAAGATCAGATCACATTTGATGGTGGTTTTAATCAGAAATGTGTGGCGAAGTCCGACCTGAGTATAAGTCGCATTTTGTTGGGAAATTAATAGGATAAAATCCAACAACAAAAACAGACATGTCATCTTGAAATATAAATACAATAGAGTACAGCAGGCTGAATAAGTGTACGGTATGCTAACATTACATGAGGCATAAACATCGAACTGAGAATGCACCTGGTATGTTAACGTAACAGAGTTATGAAGAGTTGTTCAGATAACCATACCATAAGGAACAAGTTTACCAAACCATCAGTGTGAAAATAACATGTGAAATAATAGTGTGTAAAGACCTTTAAAGGAAAGTATTAACATATTATGCATTCATGTTTTTCCACAACAACTTTGAGAGACAGCGAGAACCAAAAGGGGTATTTGCCATGTGGCCGAATGGATTTTGCCATGCAGCATTTTTTCTTTGTCATGTGGCAAAATTGATTTTGCCTTGTGGCATTTTTTTTTTTTTTTTTTTTTTGCCATTTGGCAAAATGGATTTTGACATGTGGCATTTTTTGTGGCAAAATGGATTTGGATTTTGGAAAATTTGGACGTGCATAGCCGTCAATGGCATGGACATGCATGGCCTTCAAAACTGCCATTTACCCCACCCCCCTTGCCCCCCAAAATGCCACATGGCAAAATGATTTTGCCACATGACAAATACCACTTTTGGTTCTCGGCCCTTCTGACAACTTTAACAATTCCACATGTACAATTTGTCTTAATCGGAATGAAAATGGAGTAAAAGAAAATACCAGTTTAAAAAAAAAAAAGGGCAAGATTATCTTCATATTTTTGCTCCTGCTATCATATTCGATCTTAATAACCATGGCAGAAAATGTGAGTTTAGCAAACCTACACCCCCACCTCTATTAAAAGCACGTCATCGATCATGTGGTGCGCGGGTGTACATTCATTGTAGTTGAGGCCAAATGAAGTCATAAAGGTAATATTGTCATCAAACATCAATTAATAGAGTGGCATGGTCGAAATAACTCACATGAGGGAGTCTTACGGACGTTTGTACATTATGATGGGAAATAGGAGATGTACGTATGTGCAGAGACGTTTTGAAAGAGACATTTGTCCAACACAGGCCTTGGAGGCAGCAATACTAATTCATATATAGACATATTAATATTATCATTAACACAGTAAACATAACTAAAAGTACTTTACCCAATATTTTTATTTACAAAGTGAAAAAAGGAAAACAATTAAATATTCATATTAATTGTGCAAAAAACTGTGCTATTTGATGATTCAGTTTTACATAAGAACATGTAATAAAGTTGTTGTTTTATATATGAAATTAGGGCTGCAGCTATCGATGATTTTAGTAGTTGATTAATTGATGAACTAGTCAGTTCGAATAATCGAGTAATCGGATAAGGAACATAAAAAATTAAAATACCTGAGCTGAGCCTCAAATGGTAAAAAATTTATAAATAAATGTTGATCTAAGTACAACAAAAGAACAATTGGCTAACTTACATAGCAAAAGTCCGCTAGCTTAAATGCTATAAAATGCTAACTTTTTTTTTTTTTTTTTTTTTTTTTTTTTTACAATGCTCTTAACAAATGGTTCAAACACATATTCCCACAAAAATGGGTAAATATACCTATACAGTAAATTATGAATGCATTAAAATAACATTACCTCAAACAAAAACTTTGCTTATGTTGGTTTAACAAGGTGCAGCTGGATTCAGCCATGTGAAATGAGTTATATCGCGTTCACTGTTGCCACTAGAGGGCAGTGTATCCACCCAAATCAATGAAACTAAATGCAAACATTTTCAAAACAAACCATTACAACGCCACTTTAATTCAAGGAATACTCGAAGCAGCAAAATTTATTTGGATTTTTTTTTTCTAATGGAATTAATCGATTAATTAATTAACTAAATTGAATCCTTTCCCATGTGGAATTTAATAAGTCACGCCGCTTTTAATCTTATTAATTAATGCCATAATTTTTTACAAGTGATTGTCACAATTATCTTGTTTTTTGTTTGTGTAAGTTATGTAAGTTATTTTTATCTCTGACTCGTTGCAATTTTGAGTGTTTTTTTTTTTTTTTTTTTTAATTCATTGAGTACACATTTTTTCTTAAATATATTTCAAAAATGAAGGTGACAAATCATCATCGACCTCTTATGTCACACAGCAGTTCCATTTGAGCGTCTACGGCATGCATGATAATAATTAAGAACCTGAATTAATTACCAGCGTGCACAATGGAACAAGTTGAATAATTGGGGCATGATTGAAAGTTATAATAATTATCATTGTGTAATTAATGGGACATTTCATGTGACCCGAATAGTTCAATGTGGTGAATAAAAAGCACTTCTTAATCATTAGAAGAGGAAATATGTGACAATTGTCAAATTATGTGCATCAGTGTGCACTCATATTTTGTCTTTTATAGATTGTTAGTTTAAAAAATATATATATGACAAATACAAATATTTGGATGTTGACGGTTCTAAGTTTGCTGCTGCTTGTCGCAAATAAAAAGAAGGAGAGGAAAAGAAAAAGAAAAAGTGTGTGTTTGTAGGTCGGGTCGCGGCATGAAAAAGTGGTTGTCAGGGTGTCAGCACCCCCTGCTGGTTTTGGCGGCTGGACCGGCATCCTCAAGTGGACCCCTTCCTCTTCAGGCCAAATTAATGACGTCAGATTGCGATCATCATCAAATCCAAGTTCAATATTTATCAAACCGTATTTAAATGACTATATAAAATGTTTTTTTGTTTGTGTAATTCCACCTGAAATGGCCCTGATTGCGTTATTGCTGTTTGTCCTGTTGAATGACAATAAACTGTTTATCGGATTCGATATTATGATGATGATGAATATTATGACAATAGAACCATTTACAATGACTATCATATTGTAAAGCACACTCTCAAATTGTATCATCATATCATTTTACAAGATCAAAAAAAAAAAAAAAATTCTCATTTGCTGTATTGATATTCTATATAATTATACTATGTCTATTATACTTGTGTTATTGTTATACGTTTCTTACTTTTATGGATCTTTGGATTACCACTAGTTATATTAGTACTCACTCTTAATTTTGGCAATATGTTTTTAATTTTCTATCGTGTCAAATATTTTTTGCAAATATGTAACAATCTACAGATCTTATAATTAATGAAATAATTTATCTTCAACTGTCAAAATGTTAATATAAATTCAACAAAGACATTTGCTTTCATACATCGGGGAAATTTAGAGAGGACAGGTTATGAAATAAAGTGATTCAAGATTAGATGAAATTGGAATAGGAGTGCATGCTATTGAAGCATATGTTAGAAAATCCGACATATATGCCACTGCTACTAAAAATCAAACTGCAACCTTTGCGCATAAAAATGAGATGTCTTCAAAAAGCCGCTAGAAGCTGATTTGCATACAAAAACTCAGCACGCCCACTCATTAAATTTAATGGTAACAGGTCCCAATTTAGCAACGCCAAGGCGTCCAATCAAATGGGAGACGTCAGCGACACGACTGACACGTGGCCCTGACCCGGGCCCGTGCGCCTCAGAAGGCTGACACTGTCGGGAGTCGGGTGGACACGGCGTGCCATCGTTATCCCAGAAAGGGCCGCTCTCGCCGGGTTATCAGCCTTCTGTCGCAACACACACACACACACACGGCCTCCAGCATGAAGGCTGTTGTTTCATTATCGCGGTGCTTCACGTAGCAGCACCATCATTATCCATCAGGCTTAATGAGACTATCCCGCCTGCCGTAAAGGTCAGGCAATTACTGCTGCTGCAGTTTTTCCGCCTCTGACACACACACATATTGATGCTGGTTGCCTTTAACCTGTTCAGACGTACCAGACCTCCCACTCCAAATGGACTGGACATTGATCGCCGTCAATGGTCCAACATTACATTTACAATTAGAGTTCTTCTATGATGACTTTTTAACCGATATCTCGATATTGTCCGACTCCAAAAATCCGATATCCAACCGATATATGCGGTCGTGGACGTAACATATGACGGGATTAGTATCCTTTCTCGTATTTACCGATCGACTGTTTGTGTTACTCTAACACACTTAATATAATCGATCAGGGAATAGTATCTGGAATTATTCAGAACGAGGAAAATGCGATGAAGAAAGCCGCAAAATGTCATTGTTTCAGTCTCTCGACTCCAATATTTTTATAGGATATTCTTTTTATGGGCGTATTTTCCCCAATTGCTAAATACAGTAAATGGTATGGTCATGACAAATAACAGTTTTGTGCTAAATGGAATATGAAATCATAAAAAGGCATTTATTCAGTATGACATGAAAAAAATTACTCCATAATGGTCAAAACTGTCGACTTCTTGTACTTCCTAATGGATATTTTATGCCACCCTAGTTAGTCTGGCTTTTGTTATTTCCCTGCCCCGGCTTCGAAGAATGTAAACAAACCAAGAGGTGTGACAGCTAGTCGACATGATAACCGAGTGACGTCTCAAAGTCTTATTTTCACTTTTCGAAGCGAAAAATCACCGGATCATCTCACACAGCGGCGGGGTGGTCAATTGTTTTCGCCGATCGGCAACCCGCCCAGCGGCGAGCGAGTTTCAGCTCGTTCCCCTGCTGCGGACAGGAGAGCTCGCCGGGGAAGCGGCTGGAGAGTACCGCCGGACAAACCGACCGACTTCGGAGGAGCGCGTGCTGCCACATGGTCAACACGAATATGCTGTGAAATGATGCTTTACAACACGGCAAAGACGTAAACAGTGAAAGAGCGGCGTGCAGTTGTTGTGCAGCTAACATGGCGGAATGTGTCTGAGGAGAACTTTTGTACATGTCCGTCCATAATCAAACGTAAGTAAATAGTCCTTTATTTAAAGAAAGTTTGTAGTGTTTACTTTGTAATCGCTGTATTTGCGGCCATTATTAACACAAATTTGCAATTTCTGATGGGGTTGAAAATTTGACAGAACACCAGGCACATGAAGAGGGCAGCAAGCCAAGTATAGAGGGGTGTGTGCAAATAAGCCCCCAGACGCCAACCGAGTGGCATTCTTGTTGGACAATCAGCCACAAAATGCAAGCCACCTCCGTATTAAAACGTGTGCCATGATTTGACATAATACAAAATACGATGTTTACTCATTTACTCGTAAGTCCAATGGTCCCACAGTAGTAGGGCTTGTTTTGGCCAATATCCGCAATGAATGAGAACCTTTTGAAACCCAAAAAGGCTCACACGCCTCTCCCTGGTGCAGCAACAATTTTCTGCAGCCGTTTGGCTGGCGTGACGCGAAAAATAAACAAATTAATCCGCAAAATCAGCTGAATCCGCAGTCCATCTGCATGCTATAAAACAATGCTGTATGATGAGACGGTGACCCGGGTGACGTCACATTCGCCTTCGTCCTAAACCCGAGACTAAAGCTGGAAGTCACTCACTTTCATGGCGCGGGATTCAAAATTTGAATATATAAAACGATTGCTTCCCCACACATCCGAGTGGTTCTTTTCATTCAGGAGCATAAAACACCGTGTGAAAAATGAAATAACCATGCATTTTGGTGTCATACGCACTTTAAGGAAAACAAGCAGAATATATTTGACATAGGGCATAAGAGGTACATGACGCCTTCTTATCACGGAAGCCCAATGTGTGCGTCATGCAACTGACTGAGCAAGATTGATGCTGACGAGGCAAGATATCTACAAGCCCACGTCTGCACTACCAACTCCCGCAATCAGTTCTTCCGGACAGTCCAGAATAGATGGCGGGACATGTCTTGACAAGGAACTTCCGACAAGGAGGAACCCGTGACCGAGAAGTGAACTCTCAGCACTCGGATTGCGCTAAAGGTGGCAAAATCCACAACCCTCGTTGCCCTGACAACAGTAACTCCCGAATCCTCCTGCCTAATCTAACAGACAATAATCCTTGACAACGCCCAAACACACCCTTCTTCTGCCCGGAGCCCGCCCCTCGATAGCCTTCAAAAAGACTGAATGTTTAACTAATCGTTGTCATTTTTCTCAGGAACCTTTTATTGACTTGTGATATGGTGATCTTGGAACGAGTCGCCTGAGTCTGTTTCTGTTTCGCCTTGCCGTTTGATCGCTGTCGACCTGAATAAATTGTCAACTTGTGCTCCGAAGCCTTTTTCCAGCTTTGAAAATGGAGTCAGTACAAGGAGTTAAGACTAAGGTGAACGCGCGGAGTTTGGCCTTTTGGCCGGGCTGTCTGATTTTCCCCGGCCCGGGTCGTTGGAGCTGCACCAGCGTGGGTCCGGTGGTTCGGCTGGCGTGATTCTGGCAGTCTGGCTAAAAGGTCAGATTCCTTCACATATTATGGCTAATTGTATTGTGATGTCGACTGGATGCTTTAAAAAAAACAACAAAAAAACAAATTCCAAGCATCTTAGTTTGGAGACATCTAATGGTCAATAAACATAACTGCAGTGCTGAGCTGTGACCAGCCATTGTACAAACGCAGAAGGCTTCTACATTAACTCTGAAGGTAACATGCATAGTGGCCCAAAACCGATGTGGATATTATCGATATAATTTTGAATTGCATTTATCGGCGGATATTATCAGCTACCAAATAATATCGGACAAAACTATTTCTAATGTTTGTTTCTGCATTTCTCAAATTGTCATACACATACAAACTGATTTGTTGTTTCCTTTTATTGTTTTTGGCAAATTGGAACTGATTGTGTTAAATATCATAATTTTGGATTAAGTCCAAGTCGAATCGTCACAGAATATTGTACCATTGTCCAAAGATTCGATGATGTATTATATCATCATGGTACAGTGCTGGCCAAAAGTATGGGCACCGCTGCAATTCTGTCAGACAATGCTCAATTTCTCCTAGAAAAAGAAAATGATTGCAATTACAAATGATTTGGTAGTAGTATCTTCATTGATTTTGCTTGCAATGAAAAAACACAAAAGAGAATGATTTTTTTTTTTTTTTTTTTTTTCCCCAATCATTATCAATTTACACAAAACTCCAAAAATGGGTCAGACAAAAGTATTGGTACCCTTAGCAAAATACTTGGTAGCACAACCTTTAGACAAAATAACTGCAAACACACGCTTCCGGTATTCATCAATTAGATTCTTACAATGCTCTGCTGAAATTTTAGACCATTCTTCTTTGGCCAACTGCTCCAGGTCTCTGTGATTTGAAGGGTGCCATTTTCAGATCCCTCCACATGTTCTCTATGAGATTCAGGTCCGGCCACTTTAGAAGTCTCCAGTGCTTTCTCTCAAACCATTTTCTAGTGCTTTTAGGGTCATTGACCTGCTGGAAGACCCATGACCCCTGAGGGAGACCCAGCTTTCTCACACTGGGCCCTACATTAATTTGTTGGTAGTCTTCAGACTTCATAATACCATGCACACGGTTAAGCAGTCCAGTCCCAGGGGTAGCAAAGCAACACCAAAACATCAGGGAACCTCCGCCATGTTTGACTGTGGGGACCGTATTCTTTTCTTTGAAGGCCTCGTTTTTTTTCCTGTAAAAATCTATGTTGATGCCTTTTCCCAAAAAACTCTACTTTTGTCTCATCTGACCAGAGAACATTCTTCCAAAACGTTTTTGGCCTTCTCAGGTACATTTTGGCAAACTCCAGCTTGGCTTTTTTATGTCTCTGGGTCAGAAGAGGGGACTTCCGGGGTATCCTACCATAGAGTCCCTTTTCATTCAGACTCCCATGGATAGTACGAGTTGACACTGTGGTACCCTCGGACAGCGGGACAGCGTGAACTTGTTTGGATGTTCGTTGAGGTTCTTTATCCACCATCCGCACAATCTTTCGTTGAAATCTCTCATCAGTTTTTCTTTTCCGTCCACATCTAGGGAGGTTACCCACAGTGGTGTGAGTTTTACACTTATTGATGACACTGTGCACTGTAGACACAGAAACATTCAGGTCTTTGGAGATGGACTTGTAGCCTTGTGATTGCCCATGCTTCTTCACAATTTTGCTTCTGAAGTCCTCAGACAGTTCTTTGGTCTTCTTTCTTTTCTCCATGCTCAATGTGGTACACACAAGAACAAAGGACAGAGGTTGAGTCCACTTGAATCCATTTTAACTGGCTGCAAGTGTGATTTAGTTATTGCCACCACCTGTTATGTGCTACAGGTAAGTAACAGGTGCTGTTAATTACAAAAATTAGAAAGCATGGCAGGATTTTTCAAACGGTGCCAATACTTTTGTCGGCCCATTTTTTGGAGTTTTATGTAAAATTATAATTATTTCTTTTTTTTTCATTGTCTTTTGTGTTTTTTCATTGCAAGCAAAATAAATGAAGATATTACTATCAAAGCATTTGTAATTGCAATCATTTTCTGGGAGAAATTCAGCATTATCTGACAGATATGCAGGGGTGCCAGCACTTAATATTTGCCAACCTCAAAAAGTTCCTGCCCCCCTCTCTCCACCCCATCAATACATTTCTCGGTCCGTCTCTGATTCGTTGTTGTTGCTTGGCAGAATATATGCCACATAGAAAGATAGGCTTTTATTGAACTTCTTAAAGTTGCGAGGCATTACTGTTTGTGTGCAAGAATATTGCCTGTTAATCTCTTACTTATTATTCTTATGCCATACAATAACTTGTCTTCAAGTAGACAGCTTTTGAAATAAAAAAAAAGAGCAAAAAAGAAAAGGATGAGGCAGCCCGAGGCGACGGCAAGACCGCTTTTTATGCGCCGGAGCGGCGCGGTTACTGTGTTTTAACGGCAGGATTAATGGGGTGGCAAAAGTGGCCGTAAATCCATGACATAACCATTGAACATACTTGGCGGGACAATTAAGATAACACGGCGGGAAATGGTGACGGCGCGTGCGCACGGTCATGCGTGGCCTCGTCATTGGTGGCAATCAGTCAATCCCACTGGAGGGCTTGTAAAACCACATTTGCAACTTCACTGCCCTCCGCCAGTGGACTTACAGCTTCAGAAGTACTGAAAGATCACAGATCTATGTTGAAGTGAGTTGAGGACGCTTCAAACATATGCATGTTTTAATGTGCGATTGTGCCTTTAAAGCACTGCTGAGACCATTACTGAGGTCAGAGGTCAACGGCGGTGGCTTCCATTGATTAAAGTAAGTGAACGCAGCAAATGCTGGTCTTCATTTACACTGACACGCTCCTGCCAATGGACTCGATAAAGAGAACTTTAAATATTCTTCTTGTAATGCCAACACTGTTAGGCCTCAAGAAAGAGGATGAAAACTTTAGACAATGTGCGTTCAATTATATCATACTAGCAGTATGACCTGGTGTTGCTCGGCTTTGTATAATGTAAACGCAATACAACCAAATCGATAAAACATTCTTTCCTCGGAGATGCAGCTGTATTAGTAAAAGGACACCATTAAGGGGTTGACGCGCAATCGCTTTTCCATCACTAGTCTGTGTACAGTATTGTGGCAAGCGATGCGGAGAAGAATGAGAGAGGCAGTTTTAATGTTTCACACTTACTGCTCTTGTGCCCAATACACCCCACGAGCCCAAGAGACAGCACCTTTATCGAACAGAAAACATCAGGACATAACAACGGCAAATAGCTACTCTCAGTCATGATTTCCACAACTACCCATGAACCATTGCGAGCGTAACACACAATAAATAAGTCGATAAATTGTGAATATCAAGCTAAAATGAATCCCTTATCGATATTCCGGAAAACTGTTTTTTTGTTTGTTTTTTTTAACCAAGCGTCTTGTTGTGGAGTACTCAAAGCCACAACGTTTCACTGCAGCACATTTAAATCTGTACATGACACCATAAAGTTTGAAAGCCAACTGCGACATTGCAATCGCAAGAGATGCGATTTTGCCCAAAAGACGGCAAGGATATTCGATGCTAATTTTGAAGTTTCTAATAAATGTTCCGCACAAAATGAAGGCCTACAGAGATCAAACCCATCAAAGAACACTCCCAGAAACATCAAGTACCTCAGTGTAAAATTTCGACAAAATCCGCCAAGCCGTTTTGGAGTCCATAGGGAACGAACACAAACAGACAAAGTTCCATTTATATATAAGTATATATATAGATACAGTGGTATGAAAAAGTATCTGAACCTTTTGAAATTTCTCACATTTCTGCATAAAATCACCATCAAATGTGATCTGATCTTTGTCAAAATCAAAATATTAAATGTAATGGTTCGCTTACTTATTTTTCCCCCTTCTGTCATTGTTTGCATACTATCCTTCATTAAAATATGAAAACCTATAAATGTTTGGATGCTTTTAGTTTAAGGTGTTTTTTTTTTTATCAGTGTGATTTTGACAAAGATCAGATCTCATTTGATAGTGATTTTTATACATAAAGATGAGAAATTCCAAAAAGGTTCAAATACTTTTTCATACCACCGTATAGAGCAAAGATTTGAAGTTTATTTTTGCTTCCAAATAACGTTACGTTGTCTGATGTTGTCAATGGAATTTCTCCTTCCTGGACTCAGTAGGCTGAAAAAATTGCTAGCATTGTACACATACATATGATTATTCTGATGAATATGCTATGGACCAATAAAGGGCGTGTCCCCCCTCTTTAACGAGCGCATACGCTGCAGGGGCGCACGCGTGAAAGTAAAACAAAAAGCCTAATGAGAGCGTGAATAACGACATGGAGCGTTTCTGTAATGAAGATGAAAAGTGTGACGCCTAACGATGATACACGACACGGCCGCACTAATTAGCAACCTGCCCTGCAATTAATAGCTCATAAAATATCGACTCCGTGTACACTTTCCACACACAATCATGCTGCTCATTGCCTGAGCTTTTAATATGTATGTTGAGTTTTGTTTCTCTCCTGTTACTATGATGCTATTTGGTTTAACCTTCATAAAAATGAAAAGGCATTGGGCATTTCCCTGAGGAACTCCACTCACAATGGTGTCTACATTTTTAAAAATATATCTGTCTATGACTTTAAACATCCATATGTATATATATATATACAGTGTACCACAAAAGTGAGTACACCCCTCGCATTTCTGCAGATATTTAAGTATATTGTTTCATGGGCCAACACTGACAAAATGACACTTTGACACAATAAAAAGTAGTCTGTGTGCAGGTTATATAATAGAGTTTATTTATTTCCCTCAAAATAACTCAAAATATAGCCATTAATTTCTAAACTCCTACCAACAAAAGTGAGTAAGTACACCCCTTAGAAACTATGTACATCCCTAAATGTCCAAATTGAGTACTGCTTGTCATTTTGCCTCCAAAATGTCATGTGACATGTGATACAGGAGTGCTGTCAGCATTGCTTCAGAGAATGAAGAGGTGGTGGGTCAGTCTGTTAGTGCTCAGACCATACCTCGCACTCTACATCAAATTGATGTGCATGGCTGTCACCCCAGGAGGAAGCCTCTTCTGAAGGCGGTACACAAGAAAGCTTGCCCGTCTCATCAGACCATAAGACATGGTTCCAGTAATCCATGTGCTTTGCTGACATGTCTTCAGCAAACTGTTTGCGGGCTTTCTTGCGTACCAAGTATGGTCTTCTGCTCTTTAAAATGGCATAACCTGACTTGGGTGTCATTTGAATGTCAATGCGCTGTAATGGTAAGTGGACGGCCAAAAATCACAGCCACACATGTTTTTCTACCATTTAAATGAATGGAAAATTTGGACGTGCATAGCAGTCAACGGCATGGACGTGCATGGCCTGAAAAACTGCCATATACCCCCCCAAAAAACGCCACATACCCCCCACCTCCCCCAAAAAATGCCACAAACCAAAATCCTGTTTGCTACGTACCAAAAAATGCAACATGTCAAAATCCATTTTGCCATATTGCAAAAAAAAAAAAAATGACACATGGCAAAGAAAAAATGGCACATGGCAAAATCCATTTTGCCACATGGCAAAAAAATGCCACACACACAAATACTGCTGATCTATTTGATATATGTAATATAATAAAAAAACACACACACACATTTTAAATGTGTTATGGGCCAATAAAATTTTGGGGGTGATGGTTAATGATGCTCACTAAGCCTAAATGTGAAAATGCTGTCAGCCAATAGAAATAAAGCAGCGCTGTGTCACAATAAGATAAGGATTCCACTTTTTTATCCATGTGCTGCAGGCACTTTACATCATGGATGAGCAATTGGGTTATTACCTTTCTATGTGTGAAAGAGCCAAATTGTATTTTTAGCATTCAGCGAAATAAAGCACACTGATACAAAATGCTCACTAGACTCACGACTAGTCATTATGACTTAAGAAGCAACTTTACTAAACCCAACTGGAGCATTTTGTGAGGGGGGTGGCTTTAAATCACAAAGCACCGTCACATACGTATGTGCTCGGGTGGGAGGCGATTGCCTGAATGACACCTGTCAGCTTGTTGATTAACGGGGCCCTCTGCCCTTCAACTCCCCCCTCCCCATTGCCACACCTGTCACTCACAAAAGACGCATTCATCTCGCCCGGCCCCTTGTTGTCAGGTCACTGTGTGGTGTGCGTCTGCGGGGGCTTAAAGCATATGTGCAATGCGAGGGTGTTAAAAATAACACCAGACTTGACAACAAGGGCAAAACATAAGAGACAAGAATACGCTGGTATAATTAAAAATGCACCTTTTTTTGCCTCTCAACAGTCAGAATTTGTTGATGAAAAAAAAGGTGCTTCCAACGTTGTGTGTGCGCATGTGTTGTGCGAGAACAGATGGAGATGTTTGCGAGCTACCCGTTCGCAACGACGCCATTGTCCCGCCACCAATCAGGTGCCGCCACATTGGTGAGAGCCGAACAGGAGAGCCGCTGGTTCAATTAGGGAATTGTAACAAAAAAGGGGCATTCATCATTCGATTAAGTCGCTGTCAACGCCGCACAGACGAACACTGAGAATCAGAATAAGGCCATATGAGGTAAATAGCTAGATTAGACTGTACCAACTGTCCTTCCATTATAGTGAAAACCTCTGCAGAGGTTGTTATTCATGCCACACTTGACAAAAATCAATAAGTTACAGCTGCATTCAGTTGGTTGCAAATTGTGCCGTTCCACCCCAGTCCTGCGGGGGGCGATAATAGGTGCTGAATTCTAACTGAATAAATGAAAAGAAGCATATTCGCGGTCATCAATTTAAAATCGAAAATAATGTAAAAATGGTTGGAATGAGCCAAGCAGTGTATCTGTCCCGCCTCCCGCTCCCTGAGGTAGAAGGAAAATGATCCCCACTAAATAATTGATCAAGATAAATGATAATTGCTGCCATTTTTAATGTCGTGCACACCCCTTAATGAGTGCCATCAATTAGCCGTTACGCGGCTTGACGGAAAATAGAGGAGAATCCGATCCTGGAGAACCACGCGTTAAACTTTCAACGTTTTTCCTTTTACCTATAGCTGGGTTTGTCCCCCGCGATAAATGTGAGTTCACTTTTTCTGGTATTAACAATGCTGCGAGGCCTTCAATGTCATCAGTAACAAATGCGCACATACTCCAGAGTACAGTAATTGTAGATGGCTCACACTTCATCCAATTGTCCCTTCATCGCTGTCAGACATCAAAGATACGGGCCAGGGGGTTGGGGGGTGGTAGGCGGGGCGGCGCTGCTCGCCCGATTGAAACCTGGCAACGGCAACAAACAGCTGCTTCAAACAAAAGACATCTGCATATTGCACATTTGTTTTTCATAAATTAACTGCCGCAACCTGCCAAAAATCTGGCCCTTGGAGCCTCAATCGACTCGAGAACCGGCATGTAAAGTTTATAAGCTCGGGGGTTGCAAATGAGCACGAGGTAGAGTGCGAGTTGGGAGGGGATTATTATTATGTGGTGAGTTATGAGTGCTCGGAGGAGCGAAGGCAACAACTACCGTAAATTTCGTACGATAGCGGGCTCCTGAGTTTAAGCTTCATTACCCAAATTTCATCAAATGAAACCACAAAACTACCGAGAAGGAAAAATAAAATCCACTTTACATTGACCTTTTAGCTTGCAGTGGGCCAAGTCCTCTTAAAAATCCCAGAGTAGCTAGCTAACGGTTGTTGGCGCTAGCTTTAGCATAAGAGCTTCTTCATAGTAAACTGTGGATGTCAGTTTTTAAATCTGCCAAAGCAGTCATGACTAGTCTTTGCTTGTTCTTCTGTCATGACCCCAAAGCATCGCACGGAGCCTTCTTCAGCGATGAAATCCCTATAGTGTGTAACAAACTCCGCTACCAGCTGGCTAGCATAGCAGCTTTATCCTAGCAAAGTACAGATATCCTTTTTGTGCGGAGGCTTAACCATATATTGTTCTTTTGTAGTGGCACAAAGAGTCTTCTCTTGACAAGTCATCATGTGAGACATCCCAAGTTCCATAAACTAGTGATGTAATGAGGTGCGCCGCGCCGATGATGTCCGAAGCTTCGCTGCCCAGCTGTACCACGTGATTGCTTCAGGAAGTGGTTTAGAATTTGGCACGCGGTTTGACAGCTAGCTAAAGTTTTTAAACACCTCAAGCTACATTCATGATGTGGGTGTTTGAAGGAGAGTTGCGATCAGGTGAGAGTTTGGATCGTTTGGAGGTAGTTTGGAGAATGAAAAGTTTAGGAGTGAGGAGAGTAAGAGTCGTACAGTCATTGATAGGATGGAGCAAGCAATAAAGAGGACTTCCCTTGTGTCAAAATACTTTTGTCTTTATATAAAAAACAAATTAAAATCCCCTCCCCATCCTGCACATGAATATTCAAGTTACACGGGCATAATCAGTGCCCTTTCCAAGGTACACAAGCACTTTTACTGTCAGTAAAAAACATTGCACAACCTGCCATAGTACATTTTCACAGACACACACTGTATTCCAAAATTGAATTTATACATAGAGGATTTGGTCAGACAATATTTCAGCACGGCCGAGAACGAAAAGTGGTATTTAGTATGTGGCAAAATAGATTTTGCCATGTGGACCTTTTCTTGCCATGTGGGAAAATGGATTTTGCCATGTGGCATTTTTTTCCATGCGGTAAAGGCTGTAATGGTAAGTGTATAGTCAACAATCACAGCCACATGTTTTTCTGTCTTTTAAAATGAATGGAAAATTTGGATGTGCATACCCGTCAATGGCATGGACGTGCATGGCCTGCTAAAAAGCCATGTACCAAAAAAAATGCCACATACCAAAAAAATAAATAAATAAAGCCACATACCAAAATCCATTTTGCCATATACCAAATAAATGCCACATACCAAAATGTATTTTCCCAAATACCTCCCAAAAAATGCCACATAGCAAAACAAGTGCCACTTGGCAAGAAAAAAAAAAGCCACATTTCAAAATCCGTTTTGCCACATACCAAATAAATGCCAAATAGCAGAATCCATTTTGCCAAATACCCCCCAAAAAATGACACATGGTAAAATCCATTTTGCCACATGGCAAAAAATGTCATATGTCAAAATCCATTTTGCTACATGGCAAATAAAAATGCTACATGGCAAAATCAATTTTGCCACATGGCAAAAACAATGCCACGTAGCAAAATCAATTTTGCCACATGGCAAAAAAATGAATGGAAAATTTGGATGTCTGTAACCGTCAATGGCATGGGCGTGCATGGCCTGCTAAAATGCAATATACCAAAAAAAAATCCCCATACCAAAAAATAGGAAAAAAAGCCACATAGCAAAATCCATTTTGCCACATACCCCCAAAAAATGCCACATGGCGAAAAAAAAGCCACATAGCAAAATCCATTTTGCCCCATGGCAAAAAAAAAAAAGTGCCACATGGGAAAAAAAAACTGCCACATGGCAAAATCAATTTTGTCACATGGCAAAAACAATGCCGCATAGCAAAATCAATTTTGCAACATGGCAAAAAAATGCCACATGGCAAAAAAATGAATGGAAAATTTGGATGTCTGTAACCGTCAATGGCATGGGTGTGCATGGCCTGCTAAATTGCCATATACCAAAAAAATTTCCCATACCAAAAAAAAAGCCACATACCAAAATCCATTTTGCCACATGGCAAAAAAAATGCCACATGGCAAAATCCATTTTGCCACATGGTAGAAAAAAAATGCCACACGGCTAATAAAAAAAAAAAATCCACATGGCTAAATCAATTTTGCCACATGGCATAAACAATGCCATATGGCAAAAAATGTCATATGTCAAAATCCATTTGCCACATGGCAAAAAAATTCCACATGGCAAACTCCATTTTGTCACATGGCAAATACCACCTTTGGTTCTCGATGTCTCTCCAATATTTTGTAAATTGACAGAAATACACCCCCAAAAAAATCAACAACTCACTCATGCGGTTGAAAGACAACTGACTGTGATTGTACACTTGGTCAGTACGCTGTACAGTACGCACATGAAGCTTCGAGAAATAAACGAACGGATTGGCTCAAGTGGTTCAAGGCCTCATGAGGCTTCATCTCTCTTTTGCCAAAAACCCAGTTAAGGGAGGTGTTTATCGACCCTATCCAGCCCCCTAGGCACCCGGCCAAACAACCGACCCTCACCGTGCCCCTTTGATACACACTTAATTTCACCATCTTTAGGACTAGCATGATGCTAGTTAGCCCATTAAAATCCATAATAGGTACATTTAACAGAATGCTAAATTTATTATTATTATTAATTAAAGTCACTGGGTTCAAAGTGCTAGAAAAAAAGTAGCATTTTATTGTCCTAAAAATACAGTACGTTTTTGTCTGCCTTTGCCAGCAATAGGCGTCCTCTACCGAACCCTCTAATTCAAATAGATTGAGCGTCTATTGCTGTCAAACGGCACTGAAACATGATCATTCACTGCCAGCAAATTTCCAGGATTACTTTGTAGAGCGAACGTGGTGGCGACAAGGGAGTGATGTAATTACATCAAACATGGCAACTGGCGCAGGTGGTAATATATGCTAATGAGTCACTTCACGGGCTTTACAATCTGGATGTGAATGTATTTAAAGTGAAAAGCAGCAAAACAAGCCCGGCAGCACTTTTCTCTCCTTTTCTTTTTTTTTTAAAAACACAGTCGTGTGCTTGTGGTGAATGGCTGTAAACATTTTACAAATGCTAATCAGATAACTCGTGGAGACCCTCCGGCGTACACTTGTTTACAATGTTTAGACGTTTACATTGTAATTCTGTTCTCTTGAGATTGAACTGACATTTTCTTGATGAATTACAATAACTTTCTTGATGGGTGTAATTCAATTTAAAAGGAAAAACAATACCGACTATTTTGCATCTTTAGAATGAAATACCAATTTTTAAATAAATAAGCGAAATTCACACAAAGATAAAAGAATGGAGCTGCAAGCTCCAGGTTAGTTTCTATCGTGGACCGGAGGGGTGCTTTTGGAACTACTTTTCTCAACATATGAAGTACACTGGCAAAGACATCAGATTTGGTATTGCTAATATTTACATAAAATAAATGTTAACTGCATGGTTTTTTTTTTGTTTTTTTTTGCTTTTAACCAAGAATCAAGACTATTTCACATCCATATCTATGAAGAATTCGGGGATTTAAGCATTTATTCATAAAAATTTTCACCGGAAAAGCTCTGTTTACATCAAGTGGCCGCTAGCTACATTTACTAACATACTAGCATTGTATATCGACATATTTACGTAAAATAAATGCTAACTGCACCTGTTTTGTTTTTTGTTTTTTTTGCTTTTAACCAAGAATCGAGACTGTTTTACGTCCATATCTATAAAGGTTTTGGGGGATTTAAGCATTTATTCACAAGCATTTTCACTGAAAAAGCTCTGTTTACATCAGGCGGCCGCTAGCTAGATTTACTAACAGACTAGCATTGTACATCGACATAATTACGTAAAATAAATGCTAGCTGCACTTTTTTTGTGTGTGTTTTTAACCAAGAATCGAGGCTGTTTTACGTCCATATCTATCAAGAATTTGGGGATTTAAGCATTTATTCACAAGAATTTTCACCGGAAAAGCTCTGTTTACATCAGGCGGCCGCTAGCTACATTTATTAACAGACTAGCATTGTACTTTGACATATTTACATAAAATAAATGCTAACTGCACGTTTTTTTTGCTTTTGGCCAAGAATCAAGACCGTTTTACATCCATATCTATAAAGAATACAGGGATTTAAGCATTTATTCGCCAGAATTTTCAACGAAAAAAGCTCTTTGTCTGTGATTCCACTCAGTCAGCTGTGACAACCTCGCCAACAATGCACGCTCCCTATTTACCGGCCCCATGTCCCGTCAATACAATCCTGACGAACTGATTACGATTTATAGTGAAAATGTTGATAAAAACTATTTTGGTCTGAGTTTGAAAGGCACAAAATAAATTGTGATTTAATTACAAAGATTTTTTAAAAACAAACAAACAAAAAAACACCTTTAAAACCATTTATTGAACTCGTGTGTAGATTAGCAAAATCTGACAGCACTGCGCTGATAATTGCCATTTTTGGCTGAATGGTAGAGAGAAATGATTCCTCCTAATGAGTACTACAAGGTCCACTTAAGTCGCCAAATACGCTTCACCTCATAAAGGGAGAGACGGACGACTGTTGTCGTCATGGTTACACCAAGAATTACGTTAAAAGTGGATTCTCCCGGTGCGGGGAGTGTGCCCATATGCTTGCCAGGTGGATAAAAGACAGCGTAGGCCCTCCATCAAAGGCGGCCAATGAAAATATGAGCATCACGGCGGGTACAAGACTTCTGCTACTAGAGCCAAATTTAGATCAAACACCGACGGGATGGACGAGAGGGTAGCGGGGGGGTCACGCCGGGGTATACATTTGTACATGGAAATGTATTGGTGCTCATAATTGCGACACATAACTTGGTGAAGCAATTTGGATGTCGTTGATGTCGCGTTTTTTCCCCGAGTCACTGGTACTGTAAATAAATACACTGATTGTGTACTGTACTAGCATGAATTTGGCAAAATGCAAATGAACGTTTTGATGTTTGAGCGTGTGGCTGTGTGAGAGACACACAGATGGTGTTGTAGAAAAGAGTGTAAAATTGCAAATTTGGGACTGACTGGAGGACATGCGGTGCACAAAACACGTTGTAAATAATGAATATCATAAAGTGCATGTATGACTGGAAATGTAATTGACTGAGGGGGTTGGCAGAAACAAAACAAAAAAAACAGGTGACTGTAAATCACAGCTCGCAATGTCATGTATCACCGTTAGCTCTCACCTGGCATCTTTCATCCTCCTCGGCTGCCGGCTCTCCCAAGAGGAGGTCGCGCGCCGCTGCCATCTGGCCGCTTCCTGTCATTATTAACCCAGGAGAGGTTGGATCTGCAGGGATGCGTACACCATTACGGGAGTACGCGCACTCGTTGCACACCTGAGCAGAAGAAAAAAACAGAAAAAAGTCTCTCTTCGACATATCAAAGCAAATACAACAATAGTGTGGAGTAAAAGTAGCAATTTTTTTTTTTTTTTATCGTGACAAAAATAATCAAGTGAACGAAAAACAATATAAATTGTATGAAAATGTCTATGACCACCAAAGTGTATTGTGGTCATGCAAAGGCATGTGAAATGTCACATTTTAACGTGATTAAATTCCTTTTATGACATGAATATATATATATATATATATATATATAGTTTCCATGTTATAATGTTACAATTAGGGCTGTCAAAAGATTAAAATTTTTAATCAAGTTAATTACAGCTTAAAAATTAATTAATCGCAATTCAAACCATCTATAAAATATGCCATATTTTTCTGTAAATTATTGTTGGAATGGAAAGATAAGACACAAGATGGATATATACATTCAACATACGGTACATCAGGACTGTATTCGTTTATTATAACAATAGATCAACAAGATGGCATTAACATTATTAACATTCTGTTAAAGTGATCCATGGATAAAAAGACTTGTAGTTCTTAAAAGATAAATGCTAGTACAAGGTATAGAAATTTTATATTAAAACCCCTCCTAATGTTTTCGTTTTAATAAAATTTGTAAAATTTTCTATCAAAAAATTAACTAGTAGCCCGCCATTGTTGATGTCAATAATTACACAATGCTCATGGCTGCTGAAACCTATAAAATCAGTCGCACCCAAGCGCCAGCAGAGGGCGGCAAAACTCCAAACATACACAATTAACAAGTGGGCATTTCACTGTATTGTCATTTAAATCTGTCTGAGCGGGGCATGTGCGTTAATTGCGTCAAATATTTTAAGGTGATTAATTTAAAAAATTAATTACTGCCCGTTAACGCGATAGTTTTGACAGCCCTAGTTACAATACAACATAATGTTATTTCAAGAAAATAAGTTTCACATTTCAATACTATAAATTCCATATTTTAATAGTGACAATAGTTTTAACATTTAACATTATGAATTGCACTTTAGCATGATGAAATAATCAGTTTAATGTAGTAAATTTCTATTCAAAAAAAGTCATTTTGCAGTGAAATGTTTTTCACATTTTTGATGTAGGAAATTTCACTTTTTACCATGAGAATTTCACACATTAACTTGATAGGTTTCCCCTTTTAACGCAGTACATTTTTATGTGACAAGATAATAAATCACATGATGTCAACAAAAGCAGATTAAAGTTGACGTTTTAATGTAACTATGTTAACATAAGGTGATAAAGCTACTTTTCCCGTGCTAGGTTTTACATTAGCTAAAGTTACATATAAATAGAGCTTTGGTGAGACAGTGAGAACCAAAACTGGGATTTGCCATGTGGCAAAATAGATTTTGCCACGTGGCATTTTTTTTTGTTTGTTTGTTTTGTTTTTGCCATGTGGCAAAATCAGTTTCTGGCCACTTTAGGAGTCTCCATTGTGTTTTCTCAAACCATTTTCTATTGTGTTTTGGGTCATTGTTCTGCTGGAAGACCCTTGACCTCTGAGGGAGACCCAGCTTTCTCACACTCGACCCTACATTATTTGTTGGTAGTCCTCAGACTTCATAATGCCATGCACACGGTCAAGCACTTCAGGGCCAGAGGCAGCAAAGCAACCCCAAAACATCAGCGAACCTCCGCCATGTTTGACTTTGGGGACCGTGTTCTTTTCTTTGAAGGCCTCGTGTTTTTTCCTGTAAACTCTATGTTGATGCCTTTTCCCAAATAGCTCTACTTTGCCTCATCTGACCACAGAACATTCTTCCAAAACGTTTTTGGATTTCTCAGGTGAGTTTTGGCAGCCTGGCTTTTTTATGTCTCTGGGTCTGAAGTGGAGTCTTCCTGGGTATCCTACCATAGAGTCCCTTTTCATTCAGATGCCGATGGATAGTACGGGTTGACCCTGTTGTACCCTCGGACTGCGGGACAGCTCGAACTTGTTTGGATGTTAGTCGAGGTTCTTCATCCACCACTCGCACAATCTTTCGTTGATACGTCTCGTCAATTTTTCTTTTCCGTCCACATCTTGGGAGGTTAGCCACAGTGCCATGGGCTTTACACTTATTAGTAACACTGCGCACAGTAGACACAGGAACATTCATGTCTTGGGATGAGATGGACTTGTAGTCTTGAGATGGCCAGTTCTTCTTCACAATTTTGTTTCTCAAGTTGTGCTTTGGGCTTCTTTCTTTTCTCCATGCTCAATGTGGTACACACAAGGATACAGGGCAGAGTTTTAGTCAATTTTAATCCATTTTAACTGGCTGCAAGTGTGATTTAGTTATTGGCCCCCACCTGTTATGTGCCACGGGTAAGTAACAGGTGCTGTTAATTATTGGGGGGGGGGTAGATTCTCTCTCTTTTTTTTTTTTTATTTTTTTAAATAAATCAGTGAATAAAACATATTGAAACAATATCATATTTACCTTTGGGGATTAAATTAATAAATTGAAAAAGGTTTTTTTGTTTTTTGGAATTTTATGCAGTTTTGTAGAATATCAATTTATTTGAGTGTTGTGGAAAGTGGGTGTTAAACTGAGGCTTATTGGGCATTTTAGTTTTCAAATGTGTTTGTGTGTCATTGCGCCGTTTCGCTGCGGAGATTAGCGTAGTAATACACGGGCGCTTTTATTTCCAATACAAAAACTCCAACACACACTGTAGGTGAAATAGAACGCCGCCTTTGTAGTTGTGGGTACTGCCATTGTGCACGCCTTGTATGGAGAAAATGCACGCGGGAAAAAAGAAAAGAAGATCCTTAGCACCAACCGCTGTGAGTGATTTCCAGCACCCCTGCCTCCCGTCCCTCTCACCCATCCCAACACGAGTGCATCCCGAGTGCTTAAAAGTGCATATGTGCCAAATTCATCTTAATGTGCTAGCCATGCTCTTGCATATTCATATAAATATGACATGACTGTCGCTCCACATGGGAATTGATGGCTTTTCCTCCACCAAGCAAATGAAGGAGGTGTGGATGTGATGAGGGTGGAGGGGCGCAAAAGAGGCGGTGGGGTCTGAATATTTGATCATGTGAGCACTCTGCGGGACATTTATCATCAACTGTGCTATTATAAACACAATAAAGCAGGCGTGGAACCAAAATGGCGACCTCTCGTCCTTCACAATGATGTTTTTTTGTTCGCGAGCTGCAACACGGCAAATTAGCGGTCGGTGTATCTGCCTCTCAGGTTAGAGGTTCGGAGTCCACCACCACCACTTTCCATGTTGAATGTTCACCCTTGTTGATTTAGTTCCTAACACTTGTGCTTTGGTTTTGCCTCTTGTAGCGCTTTCTTTCCATGCATGCCAGCGAAACGTCCGGCGGGATTCTGCCTGATAGCCGTCCATCCGTTCCGTATGACGGGAAGCCTGGGGAAGAAGAATCCCAGCTCGGAGAGCGACTTGGCACGAATCGCTCCTCTTCAGAGAAGCCACATGTTAGCCGTCACCCGGGAGCCCGAGGCCGTGTCGGCACACCATGAGATAAGGACGGCATTGGTGATATACAGTTCATCAAGGCATACGATCCAGTCCAGATGTACCAGTAGTATACAATAGATACGGGACCAAACTCGGAAAAGGCAGGCACTGACGGCGATAGACATCCTATCTGTTTGAACAGAGGGAATTATCGCGGAATGGGTAACATACAAGCACTAGGCCTGCCACAAACAATTTTTGAAATGGTCAATCACAGTTACAGTGGTATGAAAAAGTATCTGAACCCTTTGGAATTTCTCACATTTCTGCATAAAATCACTATCAAATGTGAGCTGATCTTTGTCAAAATCACACAGATGAAAAAACTGTCTGCGCCAACTAAAGGCACCCAAACATTTATAGGTTTTCATATTTTAATGAGGATAGTATGCAAACAATGAAAGAAGGGGGGAAAATAAGTAAGTAAACCATACATTTAATATTTTGTGCCCCCACCCCTTTGGCAGCAATAACTTCAACTAGACACTTCCTGTAGCTGCAGATCAGTCTGGCACATCGATTAGGACTCATCTTGGCCCATTCTTCTCAGCAAAACTGCTGTATTTCAGTCAGATTCCTGGGATGTCTGGCATGAATTGTTGTCTTTAGGTCATGCCACAGCATCTCAATGGGGTTCAAGTCTGGACTTTGACTTGGCCACTCCAGAACGTGTATTTTTTCTTCTGAAACCATTCTGCAGTTGATTTACTTACGTGTTTTTGATTATTGTCTTGGTGCGGCATCCATCCTCTTTTTAGCTTCAACTGTCTGACAGACAGCCTTGGGTTTTCCTGCTAAACATCCTGATTAACTTGTGAATTCATTCTTCCATTTATGATTGCAAGTTGTCCAGGCCCTGAGGCAGGAAACAGAACCAAATCATGATGCTCCCTCCACCATGCTCCACAATTGAGATGAGGTGTTGATGTTGGTGAGCTGTTCCATTTTTCCTCCACACAGGACGTTGTGTGTTACTCCCAAACAATTCAACTTTGGTCTCATCAGTCCACAAAATGTTTTGCCAAAACCTGTGTGGAGTGTCCGAGTGCCTTTTTGCAAACATTAAACAAGCAAAAATGTGTTGTTGTTTTTAGACAGCAGTGGCTTCCTCTGTGGAGTCCTTGCATGAACACCAATCTTGGCCATTGTTTTGCATATAGTTGATATGTGCACAGGCATATTGGACTATGCCAGTGATTTCTGTAAATCTTTAGCCGACACTCTAAGGGCCTTTTTTACCATTCTGAGTATTCTGCGTTGAACTGTTAGTGTCATCTCTGGTGGACAGCCACTCCTTCGGAGAGAAGCAACAGTACCAAACTCTCTCCATTTCTAGACAAGTCTCTGACAGTCCATTGATGAACATCCAGACTTTTAGGGATGGTTTTGTATCCTTTCCAAGCTTTATACAAATCAACAATCCTTGATAGCAGGTCTTCAGACAGCTCTTTTGACCGAGCCATGAGGCCAGTTCTTACGCGCGATTTTTCTCATCAGGACAGTTCTTACCAGATGTGTGTTTTATACTGGGCAGGGCAGCTTTAAACCACTCATCAGTGATTGGGCACACACTTGTCCACACCCTTCTGTCATTGTTTGCATACAGTACTATCCTCATTAAAATATGAAAACCTAAAATGTTCGAGTGGTTTTAGTTAGAGCAGACACTGTTTTTCAATCTGTGTGATTTTGACAAAGATCAGATCACTTTTGATAGTGATTTTGTGCAGGAAAAGGAAAGATTCAATCACAAGTTATTTATTGTTATATTACTCTAGTCTTTAAGTGATTTTAGATGTAAATTTGCATTAGAACCAAAGAATAAATGAAAACAAAGTGACAAATTGTAACTACAGTATGTAACGGTATCATTGTTTTCCAAAGGGGAAAAAAAACAGCTCTTTGCCAGTACTTTAATTATGTTTCATTACATAGATAACCCTCTGCTTTCATCAAGAACTACAGAAATCGGACAATTTCTATTGTTTAATGAAAAAAATACATATACATTTATTTGGTAACACTTTATTTGACAGTGGTGGATTTGACGGTCTTATGGCATTAAGACCGTCACAGTTATGACATGACACTGTCAAGAGCATTAACGAATATTCATGACAGTGACATTAAATGTCATCCGTCAAATTTTGTCACATTCCATTTCTGTTCAGTCCGCATCTTTTACATCCATTGACAAAGGGACATTGGTGACGCGCAATCAAATAGAAATTCATCAAAATGCAAAACATTGATCAATATCGTGGTCTTTTAGATATCCTGTTTTGCTAAAAAGAATGCTTTTCATTGTAATATCTCAAAAGTTTCTGTTACAAGCCGCCATCAGCGGCATTGATTTAGTCTTTCCATATCCTGTTTTATTTTGGTAGGTTACTTTGTGTTCACTTAAGTCAGCTTTGTCTTCCTCCCCTAATCACCTGAGTGCCTACACCTGTTCCCCATTAGCTGTCCTCCTTAAATACTCCTCTAGTTTGTTGTCCTTTGTCAGTGCGTTTTGAGTTCAGCGGTGTGTGCCCTGCCGTGACAGCTTCAGCAAGAAATTGGTCAAAAACATCAAAACTTATTTATATTGCTTTAGATGAAATGTATATGATTATGCTAATATTTTATTAAATTGAATCAAATTGTGGTGGACTGTAATATCCGCAAATATCGTATCGTGTGCCTATCAAATCAATATCGCACCGGGATAGGATTGGTGATTTACTATACAGTGCTTCTGTTAAGTGGCTCAAGATGAGCATTTGGACAATTTTGCAGCAGGGCCGAGAAACAAAAGTGGTATTTGCCATGTGTCGAAATGGTTTTTGCCATGTGGGAAAATGGATTTTGCCATGTGGCTTTTTTTTGCCATGTGGCAAAATGGATTTTGAACATGTGGCATTTTTTGCCACGTGGCAAAACTGATTTTGCCATGTGGCAAAATGGATTTTGAACATGTGGCATTTTTTGTCATGTGGCAAAACTGATTTTGCCATGTGGCAAAATGGATTTTGGCATGTGGCATTTTTTTGGGGCACGTGCCACTTTTTTGCCATGTGGCAAAATGAAGCACTTTTTTTTTTTTTGCCGTGTGGCAAAATGGATTTTGCCATGTGACATTTTTTTTGCCATGTGGCCAAATGGATTTTGCCACGTCGCCTTTTTTTGCCATGTGGCAAAACTGATTTTGATATGTGGATTTTTTTTTTTTATTGACGGCAATGCACGTCCAAATTTTCCATCCATTTTTAATGGCAGAAAAACATGTGTGGCTGTGATTTTTTACCACACACTTATCATTACTGCGCATTGACATTCAACTGGCGACAAAGTCAGGCTATGCCATTGACGGCTATGCACGTCCACATAAAAAAAAAAAAAATGCCACATGACAAAAGCAATCTGGCCATATGGCAAAAAAAATTCCACATGGCAAAATCCATTTTGCCACATGGCAAATACCACTTTTGGTTCTTGCTGTCTCTCCAATTTTGAGATCAAGATCTTGAAATGATTATTCGACTATTCAAACAATTGTCGATTAATTTAATAATCAGTTGATTTATCCTGGCAGCCCTAATCTTGACCCTAACAAGGGCAAATAATGTACCGTAACTCATTGGAGGGTTCGTCATATCCCCTTCATTGGGACACCTTGGAGAAGCATTGCTGCGAGGCTTCAGAGGAGTTATTGTTTACTTCTCATCATCTCGACAAACTGGCGTTCATCCAATACGCTCCACTTCCTAGCCTATACTTGCCCTGATCCCCCGACGACAAGGTTCCTTCTTTTCCAGCAGCTGGTCGGGCAAGCAGCCACGCATTTTTGACTTTTTGGGGACGGACGCGAAGCCCGCCCGTAAAGAAATTTTGCACAATTAGCTTCTTAATTGGTTCTAAACAAGCCAGGCGCCACTGAAGGTGGTAGAAACACTCGAGAGAAGCTTCTGGAAATGACCCAAAAGCTGCCTAAGCCTCAAAGTGAATCACTGAGGAGTCATACGGGAGCCGTGTGCCAAAAACGAGAGGGAAGAGGCGCCCCCTAAAGGCTTTGGCTGCTACGCCTGCACAAAACAAGGAATAATATTTGTTTGTTGTTATTCTATGTTAGTCTAGTATTTTGTTTACTGACAGAATAGAATTTTCACCTAATTTTCCAAATTTTTCTATTTAACTCTAATTTCTTCGTGTGTCGTTCCCCGAATACATTTTTCACTTCTTTCATTAAAATCGTTCAATATTTTTGTATATAAATGAATATATCAAATTTCACATCATATCAATTAAAGCTAACATATTGTTTTGTTATTTTTCATTTTGTATAAAATGTTTAAAAGATAGTTCTAATATTTTTGATGGCTTCCTCATAAAATGACAACTTTTTTTCTTATAATATTCTTTTTGCACGTGACTGTATTGTGTGACTTAATTCTCATAAAATTGCAACCTTTCAGTCATCTCAACTTATTCCTCATCTTAGTATGTCATTGGCTTTTGATTTTAAAATGTTAATAATAAATTATTCTTGTCTTATAAAGTAAAAAAAAAAAAAAAAAAAAAAGCCAAATATACTATATTAAGGTTTGAACATTATTTTCATAGTATGTTATTTACATCAGATTATCTATATAGAATAGAATAGAATGGAATAGAATGCCTGTATTGTCAGTGCACAAAGTACACCGAGATTTAAAGCTTTGCCATGACGTGCATCACATAAAATAAAAGTACAATAAGGGTAATATAAAAATACAGAATACAGTATACACAGGTTGAGAATAAAGTGTTAATGCAAATGACAGTTTGTGCACAGATGTTGCTGTAACAGTGCAAAAATGCTATAACTTAACAGAGCAAATATTGCATATGCAGTACCCAGATCGAGACAGATGTCTGATAATATATTACTTCGTGAGATGCATGTGACAATATAGTGGCATTAGAAATGCTATTACAGTGACATAATTTTAGTGAATACTTGAGTATGGTGACAGCTCTTGAAAAGAAACTGTCTCTCAGTCTGCTTGTTTTGGCAGTTATGGCTCTGTGGCGCCTGCCAGAGGGCAACAGGTTGAATAGCTAGAAGCTTGGGTGTGTTTTGTCTTTTATGATGCTCCGCCCCCTTTCTAGCAGGCATGAAAGTCTCTCACCTTTCGCCGTTTTGAAGTCAATAAGGGTGACCTATGTGAATTGTGTAGCTCCGAGGAGAACATTTTTAAGGGGGGGTCTGGGAGATTTTTTTAATGTCGAACGCTTGGTATGCAAGCGGGTAAAGCGGCACAAAGCCAAAAAAGCGCACCAGAGTGGCCAAAACATTGACTTACTCCAACGAAACAAAGGAGGGTACACTTTTGTGTTCTGTCTTTTCAATGCCAAGCTTGGCTGCACGTCGGCCATGAATGAACACCTAAAACGCCGTCACCCAGTTGTCATTTTAGAAGACGACAGGAGACAATTACAAGCTGGCAGATCGTAAGTCCGTCTAACTAACTGACGACATGTTTTATTGAAGTTGCTAAGCCTGTCGCGATATGCAATGAGTCCATTTATCGCACGGTAAATAAAAATGAGGGCGGTAATTTTCACGGCTTGGTTTTATCCCCGCGCGATTGCGTGCATACATTTGTGCGTGCGTGCTGATGGCATATGAGACTCCAGTTCCTTTAACAGATGTTTATTCGTCGTCAAAACGCCATTGAATTAAAGTTCAGATATACAAATTAAGAAAACATATCTATATTAATAAACGCTAGCATTACTACGTTGAGGCTAATGGGGAAAAAAGACAACCTACTTTAGCCTGCTATAAAACATTGGCAGTCTTCTCCAAAACGTAAACTTGCGGTTAAAAGGTGACACTTCAAACATGAAAAATTGCTGGTTAACAGCATTTGCAAACGGAAAAAAGATAGGGAAAAAAATTGATTACAGACACCACATGCAATGACAAAAAGAGCTTTTTTTGCGGAGTGTAAAGGCAAGGCAAGACCAATTTATTTATATAGCACAATTCAACACAAGGCAATTCAAAGTGCTTTACATCACATGAAGATCATAAAAATCACATTAAAATCAATCGAACGGATCAAACGAAATAGGAAATAAAATTATACATAAAACTCGCAATTAATCATGAATAGAAAAAAATAATAACAATAACAAATAAAGAAAAAAAATAAAAATGCACAAGAGGAATAGAAAGCAAATTGATTGAAATATATAGACAGTTATGGATATGCAGTGCTAAACAAAAGCGTTTTTAGCCCTGATTTAAAGGAGCTAACAGTTTGAGCATACTCCAGACCTTCAGGTAACTTGTTCCAGAGGTGAGGAGCACCATAAATAAATGCTGCCTCACCCTGCTTGGTTCTTGTTCTTGGAACATACAGGTACAGGAGACCGGTTCCAGACGACCTTAGGGGTCTAGATGTTTCATAGGCATCTAACAAATCAAGCATGTATTTTGGTCCAAGGCCATTAAGTGTTTTGTAGTATTTTATAGTCTATCCTTTGACTCACTGGAAGCCAGTGTAACCATTTCAAAACCGGTGTAATGTGGTCCAGTTTTCTTGTATTTGTGAGGACTCTGGCTGCAGCATTATGTACTAGCTGCAGCTTCCTGACTGATTTTTTATCAAGGCCTGTAAATATACCGTTGCAATAGTCCAATCGGCTGAAAATGGATGCATGCATAACTTTTTCCATGTCTTTTTGAGTCAGAAGCCCCTTAATTCTGGCTATATTTTTTTAGGTGTTAACAAGCAGATTTAGTAATGGACTTTAGATGGCTATCAAATTTTAGCTCTTAGTCAATAATTACGCCAAGGTTTCTGACTTGATTTGTAGCGGTAAGTGACATTGTGCTAAGTTGCCTGCTTATCTTTGACCTTTCCTTTTTTGGCCCAAAAATGATCCCTTCTGTCTTCTCCACATTTAACTGGAGAACATTCTGGCACATCCATTCATTGATTTGATGAATGCAATTACTCAGGGAGACCATGGAACTATAATCATGTGGGGACACAGAAATGTAGAGTTGTGTGTCATCTGCATAGGTGTGATAGGAGATGTCATACTGTTCCATAATCTGAGCTAGAGGAAGCGTATAGACGTTAAATAAGAGTGGTCCAAGAATTGACCATTGAGGGACTCCACACGTAAAGCTTGAGGTTAGCGGTCTAGCGAATGTACTTCTGGTGAACATTTCAAAATAAAAGCACGTCATGTTTGTCATATAAATAACGATTTCTGGAGTTAATCCCACATACTTCAGAATTCAGATTCTACACTAAGAATAGCTTTAAAATGACACCTTTTATGAAAAATCTGCTTGGCAATGAGTAACTATTATACTACTATTATACACTAGTATAGTAGTATACTATAATATTAATGCTAGATATTATTTTTGAAGAATTGTTTGGAATCATGTTGGAAAGGTGAATTGAGTGTTCTGAATCTGTTTACATTCAATTTTTTGCACTAGTTAATGCTATCAGCATTTGATCTCATTGTTTATTTGTCCTTAGTTGTTATTTACAGTACATGTTTATTTGTACTTTAATAAAGAATTTAAGGGTTCTAAAATGTTTTTGTGAATTAGCGGTCATAAGCATCATCAAAAATTTCATTGCTTAATTAGTTAAAAAAAAAAAAAAAAGTGGGGGCGGGGGGAATTATTAGATTAATCGACTAATCGTAAAAATGGTCGGCTGACTAATCGGAACAAAAATTTTTCTTTGGAACAGCCCTAGTTGTAGAATATATTTCCTCCACAGCCTTATCACCTTTTTAACCCCTGACCCATTTTCATGCCTGTTCTAGGTATTAAGAGTTGTAGATGTAGAGTTGTAGATCAACCATACAGTTCAAAAGCACCAATTACCAAGTGAGAAATAGATAGCATGTACCATCTAGTCTAGTGCTTTATTTATGGATTAGTCGTGCAGGATGCAAAAATTTCATATTATTTGTCTTATAATTATTAGGGTGTTTTTTTTCTCAAGCAATTTAAAAAAATGTTTCCTGACAGATTGAACTCCTTCTTTAGTGACTAATATGCACTAAAACAATAATGACAGAAGTAAAATGTTTTACCACACCCTTACACGATGGTAGTCCAATTATAATTGTCTTTTGAAAGGGTGAAACCGTGGTTGCTCCTCTGTTCTGTCAAAATTTGCTCCCTTATAAAATTTTGCTCCCAAAGCTTTTGTGGCGCTGAAAACCCCCTCTTTTACATTCAATTGGACTCTCAATGTTATCCAAAGTGCTAACTAAACTAGATACATCATAAACATACATGTGCAACACGAAAATGGCTTAAATTAATACTTAACGACGCGGCAAAGTTATTAGCAGTGAGAGCGCGGAGTGCAGTTACTGTGTGCAGCTAACATGGTAGGATGTGTCTGAGAACTTTTGTACATGTCTTTACATGATGAAAATTAAGTAAATATTCCTTTCTTTATGAAAGTTTGTAGTGTTTACATTGGAATCGTCGCATTCGCGGCCATTTTTAATGTTACGCGCATGCGCAAAACCTGCAAGGTAGCAATTTTTGATGGGTTACAAATTTTGTCAGAACACCCCTGTTCGGCAAGGAAAAACTCCAGAGTCAATTGGGAGAAAAATGAGAAACCTCGGGGAGTACCACCCCCGAGTACCACCACAGTATCAGTACTGCACTGTTGACTTGTCCCTTCGCGTTCCGTTCAACACCTAAACTGCCAGGCTTCCGTATGACATCACAACTAAACATGGCGGCGCGCGAGAAATCAAACGACTGAGGGTGAAAAACACAACAAAACACGTGTCGTCGCCCTTTAGAATGATTCAAATCGACCAACAACAGAAATGTTGAGCAGGATTAACATCGCTATCATCGGTTTAACCCACCATGTCCGAGCCGAGGACGCTGTCCACCGTTACCGCTTCATCATCGTCGTTCCCGTGTGGCCCCACCACTGATGTGTCGAGGTCTGCGTCCAAAGTTGGTCGCGGAAAAAGTCAGGACGCTGACGTCTCGTCAAGGACCGTATGCAAAGGTAAACATGAAAAACTCTGCATATTTGTTTTACAAACCTTTGGAGCTCGTTAGGACTGGTGGGTAGAAGGATTCACGACATGGGGGGGACAACGATCTTTGAGGGCTTTTCTTGGGGTATTGGCTCAACCATATTTAGCTTTTTTTGGAATCTACGTGTTATCTTTAATGTCAATTATAGAAAAAACCTATTTTCACAAACACTAATTAAAAAATTAGCCGTGGCTTTTGTTTCTCCCCCTTTTAGGATTTTGGTTTGGTCCAACTGACGCACCTGTATTTCACCAGCATATCAAGCGTCACAGAAATAATGTCTGCGCTCCTTTAACTACAGAAACATTTTTAAAACGTGTTAAATAAAAATAGGTAAGCTAACACTGCCCCCGACATTATTGTAGAGCTTTACTGTAAGGCTGCCACGATTAATCAACAACTAATCGATTATCAGTTTAATCGAAAACTAGTCAATTAATGGGGTATATTCCACAGACATTTTTTAAGGAGTACAGCTATTTCCCGCTCACTAAATTGGCTTGTACTACCTGTCCACACGACCACAAAAACAAAAACAAAACTTTAAACGACAAACGCTTACTGTCAGCATTGTGTGTTTATTTGTGTCAGGCTTCTTATGGTTGGAGAGCAGCATTCACTGGGTAGAGAAGTAGATATTTAAATGAAATTCCAATAGAGGTTTGTAGAAGTATCAGCCAAATAGAATAGAATAGCCCTTTATTGTCATTATACAGTTGTACAATGAAATTGTGGAGCATCTCCCTTTACAGTCCAGGACAAGAATAAAAGTATAAAATCTAAATAAAATATGTATGAGGTAGTCCTATGTTCAGGCAGTGCAAATAATTGAAGTGAAGTAGCAGCAGGTGACAATGAAGGCATTGAATATTGCACATTAATATTGCACGTAAATAAGTATTGCACATAGAATATGTGTGAATAGAAGTTAAGTAGCAGAAGTTGACAGTGAGGCATTGAATATTGCACTTAGTAAGTATTCCACATAGTATATTGCATTTAAATGAGTATTGAACATTGGGTGATGTGGGGTTACATATGGTTGTTCAGGGTCTCTCGGGCTGTTTGTTCTTGCTTTTAAACACATATAGCATGTCCGCTAACAGATGATGAGCCTTGAGATACAATAAGGAGCAGAAGCATTTGCACCCCTTGTGTTTTTGCGAGTTGGCCTACTTAGAAAAAAGGCTGATGTCTGACATTTCAATCAGAGATACATTTCCACTAATGGAGTCATAATGTTAACAACAACAACAAAATCCGGAACTCATATTGTATAATTTTTCAATTTATTTGCAATTTATTGGGGTTCATAAGTATTTGTACTCCAATTGTCCCATAGCCTTTTCCAGCTTTATGGAGCTCAACAATTTTTTCTACGGTGTCTTTCAAAAGATTTCTAGTCTTGCCTATGGTAACAGTTGGATTATGACTGACTGTGGGGTGAAAATGTGACAATAATGAGCTCAAACGGGTAGTGGGTGTGTGGTTGCTCATGGGGTGGACTTTTTTTTTTTTTTTTTTAGGGTGGACTGACAACTTTTTGAGTGTCATAATTATTGCTGATTCTCAGGTGTACAAATACTTATAAACCTCAGTAAATTATTGAAAAATCATGCAATGTGAGTTACGGATTTTTTTTTTTTTTTAAGATTATGTCTCTATAAGTGGAAATGCATCTATGATTGAAATTTCAGACCAATGCCTATTTTCTAAATGGGTGAAGTTGCAAAATCACAAGGGGTGCCAATACATCTGCGCCTCACTGTAGATAAAGACGACTCCTGAGTCCTTGATTGAAACTGAAAAATGATTACAGTTCAAGGCAGTACCTCATATAAAAAATATTGACAAAGGTGAATTTAAATAATTTTAGTATTAGCACTTGGCGGCGCTACTAGCCACTACTAAAACACAGCCATTTTGCTCCAGAGAGAGAGAGAGGCGGAAATTGTCACGTACGACAAGGAAGGGCCCCCAAATTTTTTTACAAAGTAAAAAACTATTTTGTTTTTCATCAATGTTTATATTGTTTTATTAAAATAAACAAAAAAGTGGGGACAAACACTAAATAATCTCTCCTCGATGATAGCAGATCTTTGCAATCTATACAAATGTTACACTGCTGGCCAAAAGTATTGGCACAGAATTGCAGTTCTATCAGATAATGCTCAATTACTCCCAGAAAATGATTGCAATTACAAATGCTTTGGTAGTAATACCCTCATTGATTTTGCTTGTAATGAAAAAACAAACGAGAATTGGAGAGAGAGAAAATCTCCAAAAATGGGCTGGACAAAAGTATTGGCACACTTTGAAAAATCATGTAATGCTTCTCTAATATGTGTCATTAACAGCAACTGTTACTTACCTGTGGCACATATCGGGTGGTGGCAATAACTAAATCAGACTTGCAGTCAATTAAGATGGATTAAAATTGACTCAACCTCTGTCCTGTGTGTATGACATTGAGCATGGAGAAAAGAAAGAAGACCAAAGAACTGTCTGAGGACTTGGGAGGCAAAACTGTGAGAAAGCATGGGCAATCTCAAGGCTACAAGTCTATCTCCAAAGACCTGAATGTTCTTGTGACTGTCGTGCGCAGTGTCATCAATGAGCGTAAAGCCCACGGCACGGCTAACGTCCCTAGATGTGGGCAGAAAAGAAAAATTGACAACAGATTTCAACAAAAGATTGTGCGAATGGTGGATAAAGAACCTCAACTAACATCCAAACAAGGTCAAGCTGTCCCGCAGTCCGAGGCTACAGCAGTGTCAACCAGTACTATCCGTCGTCGTCTGAATGAAAAGAGACTCTATGGTAGGATACCCAGGAAGACACCACTTCTGACCCAGAGACATAAAAAAGCCAGGCTGGAGTTTGCCAAAACTTGCCTGAGAAAGCCAAAAACGTTTTGGAAGAATGTTCTCTGGTCAAATGAGACAAAAGTAGAGCTTTTTAGGAAAATGCATCAACATAGAGTTTACAGGGGGGGAAAGCGAGGCCTTCAGAGAAAAGAACACGGTCCCCACAGTCAAACATGGCAGAGGTTCCCTGATGTTTTGGGGTTTCTTTGCTACCGCTGGCACTGGACTACTTGACCGTGTGCATGGCATTATGAAGTCTGAAGACTACCAACAAATTTCTCAGCATAATGTAGAAAGCTGGGTCTCCCTCAGAGGTCATGGGTCTTCCAGTAGGACAATGACACTTTAAAAGGTGGTAGAAAATGGTTTGAGAGAAAGCACATGAGACTTCTAAAGTGGCCAAACCTGAATCCCACAGAACACCTGTGGAGAGATCTGAAAATCTCAGAGACCTGGAGCAGTTGGCCAAAAAAATGGTGTAAAATTCCAGCAGAGCATTGTAAGAAACTCATAGGTGGACACCGGAAGCGGTTGTTAACAGCTATTTTGTCTAAATGTTGTGTTACCAAGTATTAGGCAGAGGGTGCCAGTACTTTTGTCCAGGCCATTTTTGGAGTTTTGTGTAAAATGATCATGATTTTTTTTTTTAAATCATTCTCTTCTGTGGTTTTTCAATGCAAGCAAAATAAAAGATATTACTACCAAAGCATCTGTAATTGCATTCATTTCCGGGGCAAAATTGAGCATTATCTGAAAGAATTGCAGGGGTGCCAATACTTTTAGCCAGCAGTGTATGATGTTGACTTGAATTCTATGTTTTGGTTACCGGATAGAATTGCAGAGTCCTCCAAGCCGAGGCTACCGCAGACCTTTTGAAGTAAATCATGGATATTCTCCAGGGGATGTGGAGCCGTCTCAAGACATCGTGTGGGACTCCACATCACCCACCCAAACAGGTAAATCACCATTTATTACACCAATATGTCTACTTTTATGTAAACAACCTTTTTTTTTTCTATTCAGGGAGGGAGCTAAAAAATGTCAAACATGTGGAAATAGCAGACATTGTCAACCGCATTGCACCAAAGGTTAGCTGTTTTTCCCTTTTGAAAATGGCTGTTTTATGTGTAGTTAACATTTTTTTAAAATTATACAGGAGACAAAAAGTCCACAGTCGCCAATGTGGCAGTGGATCGGCGACAGCCCCATATCGTTGACACCTGAGAGGCCCAAAGTCAGAGTGAGGAAGAAGTCCGTTCGGTGAGTTACAAGCCGCCACAGACGGAGATAGATGTCCAATTCATTTCATGGATTGGACGTCTATTGTTTTCAAATGTAGCCCATCGGTTAACAGTGAGCTCTTCAGGCAGAAAGGTATGGACGACCTGATAAAACTGGCCCGGCAGTTTGACAAATACATGCAGCAGGACAAGGAGGCCTTGGCGCAGCCGGGTGAAAATGATAACTGTAAAATCAACAAAACGTCAGAAGAAACGTCTTCGCCGAACCAAACCGAAGCCGAGCTGCGAGCCCTTTTTGACTCATCCACTCAGAAAGTCAGTGGCGGCCTCAGCCCGGTTTCCTCCAAATCCTCTCAAGACCCAAGCCAGCACAGCAGGTCCACTTCCGGTGCTAAGGACGTCAAGGAAGGCTTTGACGACGACTGGGAGAACGACGACATGCTCAACGATCCTTCTTTGCTGGCTCTGATCCAGAATCCCGATCGGGGCAGCCTGCAGGAATTGTGTCCAAACGTCAAGCCCCCTCTCAGAAGCACTTTCAAGTTGGCTCCCAACCCTCACTCGCGGTCATCCGACTCGGAGATGCCGAAAGTGACGATTTCTGACTGGGACGACAGAGAGGACGATGCGCTCTTCTACCAGGCGTGCGACATCGTGGAGAAGGTCTCCCAACCGCCTAAAAGCACCACCACACCTCTGCCTATCCGCCAAATGTCACCCAATGTCTGCAAGTCACCACGCAATTTCACGCGATCCAATTCTTTACCGGGAAAAACTGTGAAGGGCCACCAAGAGTGGAACCCCCTGATGTCGAAGAGTCTCCCGGCTGGTGAATCGTCACAGGTGGCGTTCAAAAGCAGCGGGCGCAACACCACGGACAACAAAAGCAAAGGTACGTTTGGTAATTATTCATGCGTAACAATAAACATCTGTGGGGTAGGGGTGTAACGGTATACAAAAGTCACGGTTCGCTACAACAGGATAAACAAAATGGCTTTTTTTGTTATGTGCAAAAATAGACAACACGCCCTTTTTGGGAGGGATCAACTGAGGTAACCGTTAAAGTCAGGTAGCACTCACCAGGGCAAGGCAGCTTTAAACTACTCATCAGTAATAGGGCGCACACACACCTGACTTAAAATGTTCGATAAAAATTGGTTTCAATTGCTCTTTAAGTCTCCTCAGGCAGAGGGTTCACTTACTTATTTTCCCCCTTCTGTCATTGTTTGCATGCTATCCGCATTAAAATATGAAAACCTATGAATCTTTAAGTGGTTTTAGTTAAAGCAGACACTGTTTTTTTAATCTGTGTGATTTTGACAAAGATTAGATCACATTTGATGATGATTTTATGTGGAAATGTAAGAAATTCCATAAGGTTCAGATACCACTGGACGGTAGATAAATAAAATGTATTCCATAGGAAATGCCCCAAAAGTTAAAGGAGGTGGGGCTCCTTTAGCTCTCTTTATTAGAAGTCAACATAATACAGTATAATATGGGACCCTCAAAACAGACATTTACCATATTTTGGTGCAAAGTAGTACATATTTGCAGTTCTGGCTTGTTACAGTCGGAAATGTTGTGTCAATTTTTTTTTCTTTTTGCCCCCTGCAGTGTTTGTCACCAGCCAGATGACGGCCAAGTGCTCCGAGGCCGAAATCGAACGCAAGAAGCAAGCGGCGTTAGCCAGGAGGCGCCAGCGGATGCAGTACGCACAGAAACCGATGAAAAACACAAGGACTCCGTCATGCTGCTAGTGGAAAGACTAAGTTACAGTTGCCACCATTGAAAGACTTTTCTTTCATTTCTCAATGCTATATTTACAAATTTTGAGTAAGTAGCTGTTGATCATTTCAAATGGTTTCGTAAAGCTTTTGTTGTCTGTGACAATAATGTGATAACATTTAAGCGACACTTTACTTTTGCACATTTTCTAGCATGTTCGTGAAACATTTCCACTATTTCTGTTTACAGTTTGAAGGAGTTTTGATAATAAATGGAGGTGACCGGGACGTCTTTATTTTATGTATGCTGCTTGTAGTTTACACTGCCGAGGAAGTTTTTTTTTTTTTTTTTCTCCTGGGGAATTGCGCATCTACAGCTAAGTGAACTTTATCATATTTGTTTGTTGTTTCACTAATTTGAGGAAATATGTCAGGGGAGGGTTGCAAGTACATACTGTTTTGTTTTGTTTTGTTTTTTCCCAAAGATTAGAGATTGCTTTTTTATCTTTTTTGGCACTAGTCAAAAAAAGATGTCATGACCACAAATAAACGTTCCCCCCCCAAAAATGTATGTCGGCCATAGTTTGACTTTGCAGAGTAGAAAAACACAGTAAATAGTAGCGATGGGAATCTTGGGGCACCAAACGATTCGATTACGCTGGCTATAAAATTCTCAGATTTGACACTAGATGCACATCAGGGCGTCCCACAGTGACATTCCGAAGGACGCCATGTGGGCCATAGGGAGAGATGGCGCTTGAGGACCGCCCGGCACGTCTCCAGCTCTCCCTTGTCCTCTGGAACATCTCCAGGATGTCGGCCGTGTTCCTCCTTGACTGTTGTCACGGCGAGGAGCCTTAGCCCGGCAACTGAGTTGGGGTTGACGTCCGCCATGATGAACCTGACGCTCTGCTTCTCGAAACATGTTCATTTTAGAAAGATGGGTGTTTTGAATAATTCTGGCCACTTACTTCAGCCCCAGGACACCTGGGCAGCACCGTACAGCCGTTGTTGTGGAAGCTGCTGTAGATGTTCTTCCAAAGGTGCACGGGGTCAAAGTAGAAGAAGAACTGCTTGTTGCCATCGGCGTAGGGGTCGGTGTAGGACCAGGTGCACTGTTTGCGTGGCCGTCAAAGCTGACCGAGTGGAAACACAGAGCTTTTTCTGCTGAAAATTCTTGTGAATAAATCCCAGAATTTTTAATTGATATGGACTTAAAACAGTCTGGATTCTTGCTTAAGAGCAAAAAATGGGCAGTTAGCAGTTATTTTACATAAATATTGTGAAGTATGTAAAAAAAAAAAAAAAAAAAGTAACTGCTAACTGCCCCTTTTTTTGCTTTTAACCAAGAATCGAGACTAAATAAATGATTAGTGATAGAGAAGTAGATTAGTAGATTATTCACTAATAAATAATTAGTGAATAAATGATTTTTTCCACAACGTGAATGGCGAATGTGACATGTCAATATGTTATGAAGTCTATGACTTGTGATAAGCTCGATTCACAGTGAAAGACTAAAAAGGAGCTTGTTTTTCTGTTTATTAAATGTATGTACCGTATTGGCCCGAATATAAGACGGCCCTGATTATAAGACAAACCCCTCTTTTATAAGACTCAAGTTTGAAAAAAAGACTTTTTGAACACCAAATTTTTATACAGAAAATAATGACAGTACATCTGAAACAAATTTATATAACAATAGATTTGAGAGAAAAAGCATGTTATTCTGCCTTACTCAAATCGTAATATCTGAACATTTAAATATGTAAACTAATGTGCAATCACATTCGTAAATGAATGGCTTTTGGTTTTTGAAATGTAAATAATCCAATCTATTGTGGTAAAACAACAAAATTGCAATAGCTGCATTAATCATCAAAGTGAAGTCTAACTGTAGTCTTGAAACAAATCTGAATAAGGAAAAACATTGCAATAAAATAATGCAAACTGGTTAGACTTGAGAGTTGCTGAGATCTGTCATGACAGAACATCGCTTCAATGATATCTGGCGCCATCTAGCGTCGTGAATGCTATAATGTCTAGACCGCGAATAAAAAACGACCCCCTCTTTTTCAATCTTATTTCAATGCTGAAAACACAGTCTTATATTCGGGCCAATACAGTGTATCAAATATTGTAGAATGATCTCCTGACCCATGTATCGATAAGTGTTATATCAAATTGTGAGATAGTCACTATCGTGAGCCTGGTATCGCAAATGGTATCGTGAGATTCCCACCCCTAGTAACTAGTATTACTTCAGTAGAGGATTCAGTTTAAAAATCATTTCATAAATACAAAAAATGCTGGTTGACTTTTTCCACTTCTCTTGTACACACTTGACTTTCCTCGTGTCACTGTTCAGTCCTAGCGCAGATGTCCGTCACGCACAGGTGACACCTGTTTTATTCGGGCACCAATGAAAGGCCCGAGTAGTCAGTTGTTGAAACACGAGGGATTCATTTCATTTGATGTCTCACAATGTTAGTTTTTTTTTATCCCTACAGGCCTCCTTAGTCTCCTTCCCAGGTGTTTTTGGACTATTAAATCTTCCCTAAATCCCAACGTGGAGACATTTGCCGCATCATCAAAAGACTTTCGGTTTTATGAACACCATTATGCTTTTCTTGGATTTATTTCCACTATCTGATGTAGGGAACAGGTGCGCGGATGAGACGCAATTTGTCATTCAGCAAGAGGTCATCTGTGACGTCATCTGCTTGACTCATTCGGTGCCTTTGACAGTGGTGAACGTCCAATCCGTTTGGCCCGGGACGGCTGGCAAGGATCATTCCATGAAAGAATGTTGTCGTAGTCAGTTCATTCTCATCTTTTGCGCACTCACAGACACACGTTCACACAGGCAGCAAGCTGTCAGCGGCATTAAATGACCCGTGACGGCTTTCGCGGCGCGTGTCATTAGGCGGCTTCGGATTTGTTTCAACCTGAGGGCTCCGTTCGCAGGCCCCCAGGTATGACGACACCCCCGACTCGTACTCCTCCCCTTGGAAAGTAGGAAAAACAAAACCCTGACCTTACTCACATTGAGGAATAAAGTCAATCCCATTTCATTACCGTATTTTTCAGACTATAAGGGGTACCGGATTGTAAGGTGCACCACCACAGGTGGGTAGTAACTAGTGATGCACGATAATACATTTTTCAACCGATATCGATAACCGATAATTTCCTGCCCCTTCAACCCGATAACCGATAATGTCACTCCGATAATTCTATTCAAATATGTGTGTAAAATTTTAAAGTATACAAAGAGCAAATGTTACTGTGCAAAAATGTAATTTAGTCCTATTTTTTTCCACATCAAATGTGAACAAGTAGTAAATTCCAACAACTGAACAATGGCAATGATGTGTAATGGTAAGCTTTTGGCAAAAATTACTTAGAGAGTAAACACCCAAGTTGCACAAAAATGCCTTTAAAAGTAAGCCATTCCTAACATATATCACATTACTACACTGCAAAAACACCTCCTTAAAACTAGCAGAAGTGGACAAAACTGTTGATTGCGCACATTTGGAGGCTAAATCAAGTATATAATTATCGGATTGCATTATCGGTTGAATTTCGTTTTATCTGCATTATCTGTGTGACGTCATAATTGCCATTATCGGCCGATAATTATCGGTGACCGATATTATCGTGCATCTCTAGTAGTAACCTGATGTAGGTAGAGTAGCCAAAAATTTGACTCGAATTAGAGTAACGTTACTTCAAAACAGACCCGGCTGCAGAAAGAAATTACAGGGGGGGCATTACATTTTTTTGGGGGGGGGGGCACACTTCTTCAATGTAAATTTAGCCGTAACAGTGGCGTTTTTACCCGTTATATTTTCTGATGATAGTGTCAGTCAGTGAAACTGCAGGAGGTGGCAGCGCTATCCCTTCATGTTGACTTTCGGCTGCGTCTTTGTCATGGCTTGAGTTCATCTTTAGTTTCTTGAAAAAAATACACGGATGTCCATTCCAATTTGAATTAGCAACGGAGGAGCCGCTCAATCGCCATTTCTGTAACCGGAGCAATCCCTATCCAATCGCAGTACACAATAGCAGGTGTTGTGCCGAAAAATAGCCGCCCCGCGTGAAATGTCCCCCCTGACGGGAACGCTTATTTATAACGCTTTATTGAGGTGAAAACATCAAATGTTTTCATGGACTCGTTACAGTAATGGATTTACGACTGTAAAATCACTTTTAAATAAATAAATTAGACAAAATACTAGTACTTTATTTTACTAACAAATCGTGGACTGGGTCACATAACCATCTTTGAACAGAAATGTATTAGTCTACAGGTTTTCACGACCATATCTCAACGACAATCACACAGTTATGACATTTAGTTCAAGCAGAGTAAAATAATACATATATTCACGGTATAAGAAAATCGTTTCCATGTCCATCGATTGGTAAGAAAAAGCTGTACGAGTGACGTGTGGGCGCTCAACAATAAAATAAATAAACAAATAAATCAAATAAACGCTCAATAAAGCGTTATAAATAAGCGTTCCCGTCGGAGGGGGACATTTCACGCGGGGCGGCTATTTTTCGGCACAGCACCGGCTACTCAGCCTGCCCCCCTTATTTGTGATTGGCTAGAAATTGCCTACATTCGCTGCTGTGATTGTGACGACAGATCAAGATAGGATGACTAGAGCAGTGTTTTTCAACCTTTTCTGAGTCACGGGACGTTTTTACGTTGGAAAAAATCTCGCGGCACACCACACCAAAATGTTCCAAAATTACTTTCTGCATAGTATATTTAATTATAAAATAATTTCTCAGTATTTATATTTACTCAGTGTGAAACGTTTAGCAATTAGGCTTGAAAAACTATCAGACAGGGGACTTGAGCAATGCATTTAAGCACATCAGGGCTGGTCGTCTCGCTGACAATGACTTTGCAGACAGGTAGTATTAACGTCTCTGCCACAGTTTGGGACTTTTGGGATTTAGCAACAAAGTAACTGGCTTTCAGGGCGTTCTTATTTACCTTTGTAGTTTTCCTCAAAAAAGTTGCCCATTTCTCTGTGTTTTCACGAAGGCGTACAAAATAATCCATCGACTTGTTCTGAAGCGACGGGGGTTCATTTGGAGATGAGTTTAAGCTTGTATGGCGCCATGGCGCTAGATAGCCGCTCGTGTCGCGTTTAAGAACTGCTCGGATTTCTAGGTATCTCCCACCTATCTGTCCTCGATAATGTGTTGGAATAAAACAAAAAGGGAGGATTAACGGTCGTCACATATGGATAAAATGGAAAGGACACTTTTGTATATATCGACACTTGACGAGTCAAATAATGAACAGCAGAAGTGCTGGGGTCCACATTGTTACGGAGAGCAAGGTGGCTGACGGCTAGAAATCCGAGCAGTTCTTGAACGCAACACGACTCATCTGCACACAACCGAGAACTTTTTCCACATTCCTTCCTTCCTTCCTACTGCAACTTTGCCCGACGATGTTAAAAAAAAAGCGACATTGGATAATTTCTCGCGGCGGCGGCACAATCGATTGAAAAACACTGGAATATAGGGTTCATTCTCCCCGTGTGTGTGTGTTTTTGTGGAAGATTAAAAAAAATAAATTAAAAAAATTTCACAGTACAGTTTAATCGAGCTAGGGCGGGCACAGCCGTCCCTCAGGGCGGGCACGGCCCCCTAATGCCCACCCATGCCCATGTCTGCTTCAAAATAGTATTTCTCAAATAAAAGTAGTCATCCAAAAAAAGAGAACGCGGGAACTAAAAGTGGTATTTGCCATGTGGCAAAATGGATTTTGGTTTGTGGCATTTTTGGGGGGTATATGGCAGTTTTGAAGGTCGTGCACATCCCTGCCATTGCTGGCTATGCACGTCCAAATTTTCCATTCATTTTAAAGGCAGAAATTGTGTGACTGGGATTTTTGACCATACACTTAACATTAGAGCGCGTTGACATTTAGCTTATACCCAAGTCAGGCTATGCCATTGACGGCTATGCACGTCCAAATTTTCCATTCATTTTGAATGGCAGAAAACATGTGGCTGTGATTTTTGACCATACACTTAGCATTACTGCGCATTGATATTCAACCGGCAACCAAGTCAGGCTATGCCATTGACGGATACGCACGTCAACATTTTCCAAAATCCAAATCCATTTTACGACATATCAAAAAAAAAAATGCCACATGGCGATGGCAAAATCCATTTTGCCGCATGGCAAAAAAAAATGCCACAAGGCAAATACCACTTTTGTTTCTCTCTCTCTCCAAAAAAAATGTACTCAAGTACAGGTAAAAAAAAAAATAAAAATATTTGGTGAAAAGAATACTCAAGTAATGAGTAACATTGTGAGTAACTGCTTATGAATTACGATGTTTGATTTTTTTTTTTTTTTTTTTTTAAACAATGGTATTTTTTCTCAGCACAAAGTTAGTTATCTATATGAACTCTAATTACAGGGAGTCCATGGGTTACGATGTACCCTACTTGCATGATTTTGAATTTACATCTCGTCCACAATTTTTTTTTTTTTAAGTCACGTAAACAGTACCTTATTGTACCTCCCAGTATCTTATGTTTTACTTTATTTCATTAATGGTCGTTCAGCCCTTAGCGAAACGTGTATTCGATTATAACGTTGACTTTTATTTTGTGATGCATGCTTTTATTTTGTCGCAGGAAGCATAGAGCAGGTAGTACTTCCGCACGCGAGTAAGAGCACATGTACACATGAATATGAACATTTTTGCGCACACGCACATACGGAGAGGAGCGTATTTGTTACCATGAAGAAGTTGCACAGCCGAGAGAGATGGAAAGATGACAGTTTAGCTCGCTGTCTAGCTTGGACTTAGAGCTCCAACGTCTAGGCGAGGACAGTACAATGACGTACAATACATGTTTTTGGATAGTTATTTTGAGATTTAGGGGGTATTTCGGGGTAATTAAAGGATTCATTTCAACATATGTGGAAATTCGGGTGAGTATGGAACTCGCTCGTAACCCAGAGACTACCTGTATTGTACTGTACTATGACCTATTACATTACCACATTAAGCCAAAAAAAATTAAAAAATAATAATCATATTGACAGGAAAAAATCCACAGAAATGAAGCATTATTTGTCCAAAGAGAATGAGTGCCCTCTAGTGGAGAAAACATATTTCCCGTTGTGAAACTAAAAGGATCATATCTCCAGTTTTCCGTGGTCAATGCTTGTGCCGAGGGGGTGGAAGTGACCATGGTGTGTGTGACAGGTCGTCGGCCGAGTGGCATTCTCGGTGGACAAGGAGCACTGTCAGCATATGAATGCCACCTCCGTATTAAAACATGTGCCATGATCCCAATATTTGACATAAAACGAAACACGATGTGTACTCACTTCCTAGTCAGTCCAAAGGTCACACAGTTGTCGGACTTGTTTTGGCCAATCTCGGGGTGCACGGGAACCCGTTGAAACCAAAAAAGGCTCACCAGCCTCTCTCCCTGGTGCAGAAAAAAAAAAAAAACTGCAGCACATTTGACTGGCGTGATCCGAAAAATAAACGAATTCATCCCAAAAAATCAGCTGAATCTGCAGTTCATCTACGTGCTATAAAGCAATGCTGCATTGTGAGATGCTGATACGGGTGACATCACATTCGCATTCGTCCTCAACATTGGACCGGAGCCGGAAGTCTCTCATTTGCATGGCGCCGGATTCAAAAATGGAATAAATCAAATGATCGCTTCCACACACATCCAAGCGGTCCATTTCAGATTAAAAGCAAAGTTAGAGTAGATCAGAATAGCAGGAAAGAAATCATAACACTAAGCAAGATGCAGGGGCGGACTGGTAATCTGTGGGTTCTGGAGGATCACAGAACGGCCGGTGTTCTGACAAATTTTGCAACCCATCAAAAATTGCTACCTTGCGGTTTTGCGCATGCGCGTAACGTTAAAAATGGCCGCGCGAATGCAGCGATTCCAAAGTAAACACTACAAACTTTCTTTAAAGAAAGGAATATTTATTTAAGTTTGATCATTTAAAGACATGTACAAAAGTTCTCTAACACATCCTACCATGTTAGCTGCACACAGCAACTGCACCCCGTGCTCTCACTGTTAACGACTTCGCCGTGTCGTTAAGTATTAATTTACGCCATTTTCGTGTTGCACATGTATGTTTATGATGTATCTAGTTTAGTTAGCACCTTTGGATAACATTAACATCCATTTGAATGTAAAAGAGGGGTTTTTCAGCGCCACAAAAGCTTTGGGAGCAAAATTTTATAAGGGAGCAAATTTTGACAGAACACCGGTGCCCTGGACGGCCGGCAGCCGCCATTCATTATACATCACTGTTTTTATCCCCCCTAGCCTCTGATTATCTACAGTTCGCATCCAATCCGACAGGTGGCAGCAATGCGCCTGCTGTTCATCACCAGTCCGATAGAAGAATGAAGAAAGCACAAAGTAGCCTTCATTGGTTCTTTGTGGAAGCAAACTAGCGACGAGCGTCAATGCCCAATATGGATGGTGGTGGCAAAAAAGAAAAGAGAAGGGTGGCGCGGAGAAGGTTAGGGAGAAAAAAAATAAAGAAACTGGAGAGCGAAGCATTAAAATGTCATATGTTGACAAATATTTTCGCAAGCAGCAGTCCATACGACGGCCACGTCGGCTAACAGCAGCTCAGCCCCCGGCGATGGCGAGAGGGGGAGCGGGAGACACTCTGACGTGCAGCCGGTGCAGGGAGAGAGAAAAGAAGAGGGAGGGTGTAATGATAAGCTGGTGGAAGTTCCCCAGACAAGCGCAGGGCAAGTAAAAAGGGATGAAGAGGGTGACTTGCTCGGTATACTGGCAATTGTTATCCACCAGGTAGCTACATTTTAAATGAAATAAAGGACAATTAAAGGGTTAGTGCCAGCTAGTCCGTTTGCAATCGTGTCAAGTTACAGTATATGCTAGTCCTACTATCACTCTCCTAAGGAGAAATATTTTAGCTGTAAAACAACGTATGCACACGCAGCAGCAATATTAATTCAGAAGAAATATAACAAAATATTCATAAAATGAATGGTTTTACTTTAAAGTTTAGTTTGTTAAATTGATATGATATATATTTTTAATCATGTATATATCGTTTTGTTTTCTGGTTAATACTTTCCAATGAAGGTTATATATCCAGGGTTTGTCTTGAAATGTTTATTGTATTTTCATTGAAATTTATTATTTGTATGGCAAGATTAATTATGGCAGGGGTCTCCAAACCAGTCCTCAAGGGCCGCCGTGGGGCCTGGTTTTTATTTCAACCGATCGAGTACCGACAGTTTAACCAATGAAGTTTCTGCTAAAACAAGCAGCACCTGACTTGTAAGACACCAGATTGGTGCATAGGTGTTGTCTTGTTTTGTTGGAATGAAATCCTGCGCCCGCGGCGGCCCTATGTGGAATGGTTTGGAGACCACTGAATTATGGCATAAACAATGAAATCATTTTATATAGAGTGATATATTGTAATCAATTGGAGACATAAAACTTGTTTTGAAAAATAAAGATTCTTTGGTTTTTTTCAGTGTGATCATGGGTTCATTTTCTGTACTAGCTCTAACTCCAGTTCAGCCTTGCAATACTTTGAGCACCCCAAGTCAGACAGTCACAGTCTAGACACATTTTCTTCATTTTCTCTCAAAGTGCACGAAATTGATGTATTTTACAATAAAATGTTTAAAAAAAAAAAAAAAAGTCTCGTGTTGGGCATGCCCCCGGACCCCCTAGGAGGGGTCTGTGTTTCCCTTCGTATAGCGATTCTTGTGGGCTGGGCCGAGTCAAAGTCCAGGGCTGCTTTTTAGTCCCAGTCCGCCCCTGGCAAGATGTATATGACAATTTAAACAGAAATGTTGAAAAGAAAATGAAACTCCAATTTTCACATTTTTCATGCGATTTCTGCATATTTTTATTCTGTGTTTTCTTTGTACTTCTATTCAGTCCATGATCTCTTTTCTAGTTGGTACTCGAGCAGTTGGAGATTGTTCAGAGACTTTTTAGGAGTGAGGAGGAGGAGGAGAAAAAACATTGTATTTATGCTGCTGACACAACATTATAAGTTAAAAGTCGTTAATGTCTGGCATGTAAGTCATTCGTAGGTCAACGTCACCCAGACAAAAGCGATAAGACAGACGCGTCAGAGGCGAAAAATCTTGTTATTCCAAACTAAATCACGGCTTTGGAATGGAAAGGGAGTCGCGGCAAAACATCTCTTTGCGAAAGATTTACGATCCCGAGTCAACCCGCGCGAGCATTTCACGTTGTGTTCTGCGGCGGGGATTTTTCGAGGGCGATCCCGTATTGATGCGCAGGCACGGCCACGCTTTATTAAGCGTGCTGATAAGGCCGCGTCAACGAGCATTCCTGCCGTTTATATCTGCCAACACCTTTGCGCTACAATGGCTTTGGCCTTAAAGCAGTTCCTTGCTCTTTAATAGTCAGCGCGGGATGGAATGGAGTGTTGACAGCTTTAGGCTGAGGTCATTTGCTTGCGCCACGGTGACACCTTCAAGCTTTTCCGAGAAGACAAACGAGCAGCAGATGCAGACCAGAGGATTGGCACGTCCTACCTACGGTTGGTCACTGTACAGTGGTATGAAAAAGTATCTCAACCTTTTGGAATTTCTGCATAAAATCACCCTCAAATATGAGCTGATCTTTGTCAGAATCACACAGATGAAAAAACATTGTCTGCTTCAACTAAAACCACCCAGACAATTACAGGTTTTCATATTTTAACGAGGAAAGTTTGCAAATAATGACAGAGGGGGGGAAAGATAAGTCAGTGAACCATCACATTTAATATTTTGTGGCCTCCCCTTTGGCAGCAATAACTTCAACCAGACGCTTCTTGTAGCTGCAGATCAGTCTGGCACATCAATCAGGACTAATCTTGGCCCATTCTTCTCCACAAAATTGCTCTACTTCAGTCAGATTCCCGGGATGTCTGGCATGAATCGCTGTCTTTAGGTCATGCCACAGCATCTCAATGGGGTTCAAGTCTGGACTTTGACTTGGCCACTCCAGAATGTGTATTTTGTTCTTCAGAAACCATTCTGAAGTTGATTTACGTCTGTGTTTTGGTTTATTGTCTTGTTGCAGCATCCATCCGCTTTTAGCTTCAACTGTCTGACAAACGGCCTCAGGTTTTCCTGCAAAACATCCTGATAAACTTTTGAATTCATTCTTTCATTCATGATTGCAGGTTATCCAGGCCCTGAGGTAGCAAAACAGCCCCAAACCATCATGCTCCCTCCACTAAGCTTCACGGTGGTGTTGATGTTGGTGAGCTGTTCCATTTTTCCTCACACATGACGTTGTGTGTTACTCCCAAACAATTCAACTTTGGTTTCATCAGTCCACAAAATATTTTGCCAAAACTTCTGTGGAGTGTCCAAGTGCCTTTTTGCGAACATCAAACGAGGAACAATGTTTTTTTGGACAGCAATGGCTTCCTCCGTGGAGTCATCCAATGAACACCATAGTTTTACATATAGTTGATGTGTGCACAGAGATATTGGACTGTGCCAGTGATTTCTGTAAATCTTCAGCAGACACTCTAGGGTTCCTTTTTACCTCGCTGAGTAATCTGCGCTGAACCCATCTTTGGTGGACGGCCACACCTTGGGAGAGAAGCAACAGTGCCAAACTCTCCCTATTTGTAGACAACTTCTCTGACTGTCGATTGACGAACATCCAGACTTTTAGAGATGGTTTTGTATTCTTTCGCAGCTTTATACAAATCAACAATCCTTGATCACAGGTCTTCAGACATCTCTTTTGACCGAGCCATGATGCACATCAGACATGGCTTCTCATCAAGACATTTTTTAACAGGTGTGTGTCTTATAGTGGGCAGGGTCGCTTTGTCAAACCACTCATCAGTGATTGGCACACACCTGACTTAAAATGTTTGGTAAAAATTGGTTTCAATTCCTCTTTAAGTCTCCTTAGGCAGAGGGTCCACTTACTTCTTTTCCCCTTTTGTCATTGTTTACATGCTATCCTCATCAAAATACGAAAACCTATAAATGTTTGGGTGGTTTTAGTTAAAGCAGACACTGTAATTTCATCTGTGTGATTTTGACAAAAATCAGATCACATTTGCTGGTGATTTTATGCAGAAATGTGAGAAATTCCAAAATGTTCAGATACTTTTTCATACCACTGTAGGTGACGACAATAGATGTCTAATCTATTTGAACTTGGAGGGATGGCAGCACTAAAATCAAATCTCAAAGTTCCATCGTCATTGAATGAAATTTTGCATCGACTGGTAAGAGCAGTGTCTGGAGCCATTTTCATCGTTTTTTTCCCCAAACTTTCCAGGAAGCTCCAAATGGTGTAAAGCGGCTTAGTCATCTGAGCAGCTATTTCCCTGTAATGTTGGCCCACAGACAAGAAGTGCAAATGAATAAATAAACAGTGTTTGCAAGCACGATCCCCCAAACGGGGGCTCCCCAGTCAAATAAGACGAGCCGAGGCGAACGAGGAGAAACTAAAGAAGCCGCTGCTTTGGGACCCAAAGAAATTAAACATTTCCATCAAAGATTTTGCTCCCGGGGCTGCAGTTTCCTCGCAAAGTGTTGTTTTAAAACAGCTTCAAAAGTATGCAAGTTGTTGAGGGAATTTGCTCACACTTATTCTTTTATCTGTAAAGAGCTCAACTTATTTGACACACAACTCTAGCTGTTATACCTCATATGCGTAATCAAAAACGGATCTCTTTTTGTCACTGTCATGTCATGTTTTTAACTACACAGGTGAGCTTATTTGATTTAAAAAATTCAATATTGACACGTGATAGAAACTGGTACGACTACAATGTTTACTTAATGCTTTTTACAATTTTACAACGGATATGAATACTCTATGAGATCAAATTCCTTCCAGAGGCGGTTTAAGTGCATGACAAAAATGCTTGCGAAAAAAAAATTTGTGTTTGTAAAATAAAAATTTTGCACACAAAACCGAGTTTCATACAATGATTACCGTGAAAGCCATTTTCCAGGCAAGCTAGGCGCTAACGCATAGCTGCGCTGCTACAGTAGCACCCTGTTTCTCTCGCTCTTTGATGATGTCATTGCTGCAGAAATTCCGATTTGGGAGACTTGACAGTTCAGACCGCTGCGACATTCTGGAAAAATGTGCAGCAGGGCTGAGAACCAAAAGTGGTATTTGCCATGTGGCAAAATTGATTTAGCCATGTGGAATCTTTTTTGACATGTGACAATACAGCGCATTGACTTGGGTGCCAGTTGAATGTCAATGCGCTTTAATGTAAAGTGTATGGTCAAAAATCACAGCCGCACATGTTTTTCTGCCTTTTAAAATGAATGAAAATTTTTGACGTGCATAGCCGTCAATGGCATAGCCTGACTTGGGTGCCAGTTGAATGGCGATGCGCTCTAATGTAAAGTGTATGGTCAAAAATCACAGCCAAACATATTTTTCTGCCATTTAAAATGAATGGAACATTTGGATGTGCATAGCCGTCAATGGTATGGATGTGCATGGCCTGCAAAACTGACATCCACCCCCCAAAAATGGCCACATGTCAAAATCCATTTTGCCACGTGGCAAAAAAATGTCACATGGCAAAGAAAAAATGCCACATGGCAAAAAAAAATGTCACATTGTAAAGGAAAAATGCCATGTGGCAAAAAAAAAAAAAAAAAAATGCCGCATGGCAAAAAAAAAAAAAAATGCCACATGGCAAAATCCATTTTGCCACATGGTAAAAAAAATGCCATATGGCAAAATCCATTTTGGCACATGGCAAAAAAATGCTACATGGCAAAATCCATTTTGCCACATGGCGAATACCACTTTTGGTTCTCACTGTCTCTCAAAATGTGTCCCAGATTGGATTTGAAATGGTCCACTTCTATGCGACTTGTCCCATTCAGACCGTCAAGTTAATGCCTCACTCAAGTAGTGAAAACACAAAAAAAACCATATTCGTGTTAAGACCTGCAGTATGAACCTAGCCTTAGAGTCAATAGAACCTTCAACACAAAATTTAAAAAAAAAAAAAAAAATCGTTAGAAAAGAAAACCTTTATTGCCATTGTGCAGAGTACTTAAAGCTTGCCATAACACACATAGAACAAAAGCAAAAGCACAATAATTTTTTTATTTCTATTTTTTAAACACAGGTTACAGTGTACACAGATTGGGAACAAGGTGAATAAGTGACTAGCACCAAGTAGTGATGTAATACAACAGTGCTTATAAGACCATTAACAGTTCTTAGACTAGGAGGCAGATTGCTCACTTGATATGAGTTTGTGCATAGATATTGACGTAACAGTGCAACAAAAAAATGCTGTGAATGTAACCGCGTAGCCTAAATATTGCATATGCAGTACCCAGATTAGCAGTGCTTAGCTTCAGACAGGTGTCTGAGAACATTTTACTTCGTGAGATGCATGTAACTATGTTGTGGCATTAGCAGTGCAATGACAGTCGAATGACAAGTGAAAACGAGTATGGTGAAAGCTGTTGGAAAGAAAGGTTGGCATAAAAGTGAATCAACCCCTAACAAAAGCTGCCATATTTTGTATGACTTCCATGACTTTTAAGGACACCAGCAAGCCTTCAAGGCATTGAATGAACAAGTTTCTGACAGATTAGAAAAAAATAAACAACAAAAAGATGTATTCTTCAAGAATGAGCTGAATGACTCCACATGCCTCCTGAAGCTGCGTTTCTAGTGTGGCTGTCAAATCATAGCCATACTAGTTGTTCTGCCTTTTAAAATGAATGGAAGATTTGGACGTGCATAGCCGTCAATGGCATGGACGTGCATGGCCTGTAAAACCGCCATATACCCCCCAAAATGCCACATACCCCCCCAAAAATGCCACATGTCAAAATCCATTTTGCCAAATGGCAAAAAAAATGCCACATAGCGAAAAAAATATGCCACATGGCAAAATCCATTTTGCCACATGGCAAATACCACTTTTGGTTCTCGCTGCCTCTCCAGAACTGTAAAGTGGACGTGCTAAACACTCTTCCACTGTGCCGTCAAAAAATGATTTTGGGTGATAGGAATCCATATGACTTTTTTTCCCCCTGAATTTTGTACAGTTGTATTTGATTTTTTTTATTGGAAATTTGTTTCACATTCATTTTCAAATTCCTTGCCACTTCTCGAGGCCATGTACCGCCCTTCAACAAGTAACCCCAGTAGGGACGGTGTTGCCGATCAATATAGCAAGAACATGCCTAACCCCATGTCCCGAGCTGCTGCTACACGCAAAAGGTTATCACGGCGGGATTTTAATCTGCATGTGAAATGCGCCTCTTCTTGTGTCTCGTCAGCAATCTGGCTGTAGCGCCGCCATGCAGAGCCTCAGTTTCTATTGATTGAATGGCTTTCAGGCTGGAACACACGCACACACGGATGACTTTGTTGTTGCAGATGGAGGGAGGGAAGAGTGTCAGGCTTCGAACATCAATCATTGCCTGTCAGCCTCGCCCACTGACACCTCCTCCTCTCACTTTTCTTCTGCTTCACTGCTCGCCCTTTGTTTTCAACACGGCCGTACGCGCGCGTGCAAAAGACGCGGACGGTTTGCAGGTGTTAACGTTCTCAGCTGCCAATTAGCTCCCCTGTCTTCTTTTCTCCTTGCAGGTCGTGATGCGCTTTGGCACGTGATGAACACGTGTTGACTTCTATACGCGCACCTGCATGAGTTTGGCCATTCAAATGCTCACTAGCACATCCATTTAATGTGTGACTGCTTGGATAGCCTACTGTAAATGCACACAGTCAAACACCACCTTGTTCCACCCACCATTCATAAACTCGCCAATTTGACAGTTCTACAAGACGTGGGCTAAAAGTAACGTAAGTTACCAACTAAAGATGAAATAGCCTCCATCAAACCATCCACCCATTCATTCCTTTCAGCCAATAGCCCTTAACTCTCCTTGACTAATAGTATGTTTTCTATTACCACAGTACCATCTGCTGGATCTGGTAGGGCACTACTCTGCTTGCCCTTAGCAGGGAAAATAAATGTTTTTCTTTCTTGCTATCACTTAAAGTGCGTATGACACCAAAAAGCATGTTTAATTCATATTTCACGCGGTGTTTTATACTTCTGAATGAAATGGACCGCTTGGATGTGTGTGGAAGCGATCGTTTTATATATTCAATTTTTGAATCCCATGAAAATGAGTGACTTCCGGCTTCAGTCTCGGGTTGAGGACGAATGCGAATGTGACGTCACCCGGGTCAGCGTCTCACAAAACAGCATTGCTCTATAGCTTGCTGATGGACTGCAGATTCAACTGATTTTGCGAATTAATTCGTTTATTTCTCACATCACGCCAGCCAAACGACTGCAGAAAATTGTTGCTGCACCAGGGAGAGGCGTGTGAGCCTTTTTGGGTTTCACAGCGGATATTGGTCAAAACAAGCCCTACTACTGTGGGACCATTGGACTTACGAAGAAGTGAGTAAACATCGGGTTTCGTATTATGTCAAATACTGGGCAAATCACGGCACACACGTTTTAATACGTAGTGGGCTTGCATTTTGTGGCTGATTGTCCACCGAAAATGCCACTCGGCCGACGACCGACTACTTGTCGCTATACTCAGCTTATTGCCCTCTTCGTGTGCCCGGTGTTCTGTTAAATTTTCAACCCCATCAGAAATTGCAACTTTGTGTTAAAAATGGCCGCGAATACAGCAATTACAAAGTAAACACTACAAACTTTCTTTAACTAAAGGGATATTTACTTAAGTTTGATCATGGATGGACATGTAGAAAAGTTCTCCTCAGACACATCCTGCCTTGTTAGCTGAACACAACAACTTGATGCTGCTCTCTCACTGTTCAATGTTTCACTTCGCCGTTAAGTGAAGCATTAATTTACACCATATTTGTGTTGACCATGTGGCAGCTACGCGCTCCTCCGACGTTGGCCAGTTTGTCCGGCGGTCATTCTCTAGCTGCTTCCAGGCAAACAAACTCTCCTGCCCGCAGCAGTAGAATGACACGCTGTCACTTTCTGGCCGCCAGGCAGTTTGCCAATCGTCAAAGACAATCGACGAACCCGCCGCCGTGTGGCATGATCCGGGCAGGTTTGTGTGATTTTTCGCTTCGAAAGGTGAGAATAAGACTTTGAAATGCCGCTCGGTTCAGGTTAGCATGTCGGCTAGCTGTTACGCCTCCTGGTTTATTTACGCTCTCCGAAGCCGGGGCAGGTAAATGACAAAAGCCGGACTAACTACGATGGCATAAAATATCGTTTGGGACGTGCAAGAAGTCGACAGTTTTGACCATTATGGAGTAATTTTGCCATGTCATACTGAATAAATGCATTTTTGATATTTCATATTCCATTTAGCACAAGACCATACCATTTATCTAGCAATTGGGGAAAAATACTTTGATAAAAAGAATATCCTGTAAAAATATTGGTGTAGAGAGATTGAAACAATGGCATTTTCTTGCTCTCTTCGTCGCATTTTCCTCGTACTGAATAATTCCCCCTGAATGGGCTGAATTCCAAATCAGATGAAACCGTGACCCTGCCGACGTCATCCTCCTGTTGGGGACGCTAGAGCGCTATCATGACAGGCAGGGGCTAAACGGCAGATTAAAAGACTAATTTCTCAACATCTTGGCTTTGCCAAATTGTTGTATATAGTCGAATCGTGTCAAAATATGATTCAAATTCACATAATAATGTTATTTAAGATTTTTTTCATAGGCACTTTAAATAAGTCATCTTACATTAAGTGTCTTCTTTGTCACTACAGCACCATCTGCAGGAAACATTTGCCCAAAACGAAAAATCACTGTTAATTTTCTGTTTCAATAAAATGCCCACCTTGACTAAATTAATCAATTATAATTTAAAAAAAAAAAAAAAATTACTCGCAGTGTTCAAATATTCTCTAAAGCACTAACTGTTGGATCCGATGGGGCACGACCCCACTTGCCCCTGATAAAAAATCAACACCCATATTTTTCTATCATTCATTTAGAACAAAATTAATTATTTGATCGATTAATTAATTTTAGGACAGCGAACAGCGAACATTCTTCCAAAACGTTTTTGGCTTTCTCGGGTAAGTTTTGACAAACTCCAGCCTGGCTTTTTTTATGTCTCTGGGTCAGAACTGGGGTCTTCCTGGGTATCCTATCATAGAGTCCCTTTTCATTCAGACGCTGACGGATAGTACGCATTGACACTGTTGTACCCATGGACTGCGGGACAGCTTGAACTTGTTTGGATGTTCATTGAGGTTCTTTATCCACCATCCGCACAATCTTTCGTTGATATTTCTCATCAGTTTTTCTTTTCCATCCACATCTAGGGAGGTTAGCCACAGTGCCATGGGCTTCACACTTATGGATGACACTGCGCACGGTAGACACAGGAAAATTCAGGTCTTTGGAGATGGACTTTTAGCCTTGAGATTGCCCATGCTTCCTCACAATTTTGCTACTCAAATCCTCAGACAGTTCTTTGGGCTTCTTTCTTTTCTCCTTGCTCAATGTGGTACACACAAGGACACAGGACATGGTTGAGTCAACTTTAATCCATTTTAACTGGCTGCAAGTGTGATTTAGTGATTGCCACCACAGGTAAGTAACAGGTGCTGTTAATTACACAAATTAGAGAAACATCACATGATTTTTCAAAGGGTGCCAATACTTTGGTCCGGCCCATGTTTGGAGTTTTGTGTAAAATGAATAATTATTTAATTCTCCACCCCCCCCCCCGCCCCCCATTTTCCTTTGTGTTTTTTCATTACAAGCAAAATAAATGAAGATAGCATTTAGAATTGCAGGGGTGCCAATACTGTTGGCCAGCACTGTATTATTTCTTGAAAAAAAAAAAGTTTTCATTGGTTTTTGACTTTTTTGATCCACTTTACTTCATTCACTGCCATTGAAATCAATAGACGTCCATTCCATGTTGACTTGTTGGCCAGCCCTCCCAATCGAAATGCATCGGACGACCAAGGCGGCCAAAGAGCGGCGAATCCGGCAAACCGACACAAATATTAAGTTGCATTATACATTGGTGTCAGTCTAGCCTCATATCGAAAGTGTCCAAATAAAATACCTTGTCCAATAAACGACGAGAACTTGACAAAAAGGAAAGACGGCTTTGGCTTGGACCTGCTTGAGTGAATGACTTGTGTGTCTCTGAGTCAGAAATGCACAGATGGAGCGTATGAATGATTAATAGCAGGTGATGTATTTCACAGCCAAGCAGCCGCACGTCCAAGGTAATGTCTGAATAATGAATTACTTTCATGTCGCCACACTTTTGGAAGGTGATGAAATACCTTCACGATATTTAAGCTGATAACAACCCAACTTTATTTCGCTTAACATGGCTCGAAACATATTTTGCTGGACATGTAGTTGATATTTATGAACTCCTTGTAATGCATTACATTTACTCAATGACCATATGAAATATTAAAGACCTTGCTCTGACCTTAACAGAGGAAAGCACAAGTTAATAGAAGAATTCAACGTGTTGACGAGTGAAAATAAGAACACAATATATGCACAGTGAAAGTTTAGTTAGCATAATGACAGAAAAGTGGAGTCTTTTCACCCTTTTTATTATTGTAAAATCGAAAAAGCATGCATGGTATTTTGTATTCATTCACCTATAGATGACCGGCAGGGAAATATATATTTAAAAAAAAAAAAAAAAACATAAATCATGGGCAGGTCATTTGGGATTTAAGTTGTGCATGTTGCTTTTCCACAGCTACAACAGTGACCTCTAGTGCAGACTGCCTTCAAGACCAGTTTGAAAAATAAGATGGTGCTGAAATAAATGTGTTACGTTAAATACACGGATTTTTGTAGTTCTGTTTTGATCAGAAATAGATTTTAAATCATACCCTCACATAACAGTATTTTGAATACATTTGAATTGCATTAAATCGAACAAGTACTATTACATTTGAAATACGTTACATAAAAAAATACCAATATTTTAAATGTATTACATAGAAACTATTACATTTTAATTTAATAACACCCAAAATATATACATTTAAATACAGGGAGACCCCCCCAACCTCCCAAAAATGGAAACTTTTAAACAATCCGATAAAGCCAAGAGTGATAGAAGAAAAATATTTTATATATACACACTGCTGGCCAAAAGTATTGGCACCCTTTGAAAAATCATGTGATACTTCACCTGCACCTGTTACTTACCTGTGGCACATAACAGGTCGGCAATAACTAAACCACACTTGCAGCCAGTTAAAATGGATTAAAGTTGACTCAACTCTGTCCTTGTGTGGACCACATTGAGCATGGAGAAAACAAAGAAGACCAAAGAACTGTCTGAGGACTTGAGAAGCAAAATTGTGAGGAAGCATGGGCAATGTCAAGGCTACAAGTCCATCTCCAAAGACCCGAATGTTCCTGCGTCTGACCTGAATGAAGTGTCATCAATAAGAGGATCAACATAAAGTTTACAGGGAAAAAAAACAAGGCCTTCAAAGAAAAGAACACGGTCCCCACAATCAGATATGGCGGTGATGTTTTGGGGTTACTTTGCTGCCTCTGGCACTGGACTGCTTGACTGTGTGTATGGCTCTATGAAGTCTGAAGACGACCAACAAATTTTGCAGTAACTAAATCACACTTGCAGCCAGTTAAAATGGATTCAAGTTGACTCAACCTCTGTCCTTGTGTGTACCACATTGGGCATGGAGAAAAGAAAGAAGACCATAGAACTGTCTGAGGACTTGAGAAGCAAAATTGTGAGGAAGCATGGGCAATGTCAAGGCTACAAGTCCATCTCCAAAGACCCGAATGTTCCTGCGTCTGACCTGAATGAAGTGTCATCAATAAGAGGCATCAACATAAAGTTTACAGGGAAAAAAAACAAGGCCTTCAAAGAAAAGAACACGGTCCCCACAATCAGATATGGCGGTGATGTTTTGGGGTTACTTTGCTGCCTCTGGCACTGGACTGCTTGACTGTGTGTATGGCTCTATGAAGTCTGAAGACGACCAACAAATTTTGCAGTAACTAAATCACACTTGCAGCCAGTTAAAATGGATTCAAGTTGACTCAACCTCTGTCCTTGTGTGTACCACATTGGGCATGGAGAAAAGAAAGAAGACCATAGAACTGTCTGAGGACCTGATAAGCAAAATTGCGAGGAAGCATGGGCAATCTCAATGCTAAAAGTCCTGAATGTTCCTGTGTCTACCGTGCGCAGTGTTATCAATCAGTGTAAAGGCCACGGCACTGCGGCTCACCTCCCTAGATGTGGACAGAAAAGAAAAATTGATGATATATTTCAACGAAAGATTGTGCGGATGGTGGATAAAGAACCTTGACTAATATCCAAACAAGTTCAAGCTGTCCCGCAGTCCGAGGGTACAGCAGTCGGCATCTGAATGAAAAGGGACACTACTCAGGAAGACCCCACTTCTGTCCCGAGACACAAAAAAGCCAGGGTGGAGATTGCCAAAACTTACCTGAGAAAACCAAAAACGTTTTGGAAGAATGTTTTCTAGTCAGATGAGACAAAAGTAGAGCTTTTTGGGAAAAGGCTTCAACATAGAGTTTACAGGGGGAAAAAAACGAGGCCTTCAACGAAAAGAACACGGTCCACACAGTCAAACATGGTGCGTGGCCTATTTCTAAGGGAGAGCCCGGACACCCTGCTGAGTAAACTCACTTCGGCCGCTTGTATCCGGGATTTTGTTCTTTCGGTCACGAAAACACGAACCCCTCAATGCTTCGGCTGCACCTTGAAATTCTTTCCATAAAAATGATGAAAGGAATCAATGACAAAGCGCAGCCTTGACGGAGTCCAACCCTCACTAGGAACGAATTTGATTTACTGCCGTCAATGCGGACCAAACTCTGACACCGGTCGTACAGGGACCGAAAAGCCCTTACCGAGGGGCTCGGTACCGTTTACTGCCGGAGCGCCCCCCCCACAGGACCCCGCGAGGCACACGGTCAAACGCCTTCTCCGGATCCACAAAACACATTGGGACCTGTTGGGCGAACTCCCAAGCACCCTCGAGGACCCTGCCGAGGGTGTAGAGCTGGTCCACTGCAAAACAAAACATGCATTCATTGAACGCATGACCAAAAACTACGACAATCAAACGGATTCTAGATCAGGGTTCACTAAATCCGGACCTCGGTGCCACTTTTTCTGTCGTGTTTTCCATGTCTCCCTCCTCCAACACACCTGAATCAAAATAATCAGGCTCATTATCAGGCTTCTGGAGAGGTTGCTGATGACATAATCATTTGATTCAGGTGTGTTAGGGAAGAGAGACGTGGCATACACGACAGGAAAAGTGGCACCGAGGTCCAGATTTCGTGAACCCTGATCTAGATTTTACAGTGGACAGTGGACCATCAGTTCCTCACAATCAAAACGGATTGGATGTCTAACACTGTCAGTGGCAGCCAGTTTTGGACAGTATTGTCTATCACAACAGTATGAACCAAAAAAAGTCTTAAAATTGAACAGGAAGACATCTTAACCAAGTGGATGTTCATTTGTTAGCATCAAAATCGCTTACAGGACTGAACAATTAATTAATTGGTTGGTTGCCATCAACACCCATCTTGGCCTCCCACTCAATTTTGGCCGGGAGAGCTAGCAGCAATCATTCATTTCAGTTGAGCGAAATAGATCCATCACCATCAATGGCCCTGAAACATGATATTCAATATGTTAATCAGAGATGTAAAATTATCGTGAAAAGTTTTTGCGTTCATCTCACTGTTGGATGACTTGTCAAAAATGAATATAGCTCAGCACTGTTGCTTCCCTACCGTTTACCACACTGTAGTGGAACCGCCCACATTCCTCGACACGCTACAAGCCGCTCCACAAAAATTTGTCTCATCCCTTGCTTGAAATTCACCAGGATCAGCGCTGGTGTTAGGGTCGTGTAAACATCCAGGGAGTTAAGAACTGGGTTCAGCTGGCATACCGCCCTCTCCCATCCCCCAGTACCGCCACAACAGTGGTCGCTTTGTTGGCAGGTGATTGATGACACGCAGGAATTTCATTCAGGGCCGCCCCTGTGTTATGGGGTTACCGTGACGACCAGGTGAAAACAGAGCAGGAGAGTCTGGAGTATCTACTTTCTCAGCCTTGATGGCGAAGGGTGTTAAACAAACAGTCGTGGTTGTTATCTACATAAGATAAACGCTGGTTACCTGTTTAAATGTTTGTTTTGGACATAAAGTGTGATGTCGCACCTCTTGATTTAAACTACAACCTAGGCTTAGAACTGCATTTTTTTTTTAAACCCTCGTCTTGGAATTGCTAACCTTTAAATCCCTTCGCCCAAATTTGACACCCTGTTGAATCAAACGCATTTGTTGAAGTCCTGCACATTTTTCCATCCGAATTCCACTGCGGGAATCGAATGTCATTGCGTCTTGATTGTGTCGGAGATGTTATCGGGAGGGAAAGAAGCTTCAGGTCTGTGAAATGTGCACGCAATCAACAAGGTCACAGCCGGAGCCATAGCCATCCATCACAGAACGGCAAGACGACATACGATACACGACGGGCAGTTTATACGTTTTTTTTTTTGTTTTGTTATGTTTTCTCACATGCTGTCCTAATGAAGTGCCAACAGAAACGTCAGGCGCTGTGACATAGCGTAATGCATCACCTGGTTCTGAAGTCTCAAATTTCTTACTACTATAAGAAAACCCATTAGGCTGCGATCAGACTGCAGG